>NC_053156.1:291891172-292491172 GCF_016835505.1 Polypterus senegalus
TCCACGTGGGTTTCCTCCTGGTGGTCCCGTTTCCTCTCATAGCCCAAAGACCCACAGGTTAGGCAAACTGCCATTGCTAAGTTGGCATGATTTAAGTTTTATATTGTGAATAAATTTGCATACCTTTCTAAAACATGTTCTTACTTTGTCATTATGGGTTATTGGGTGAAGGTGGATGTCAAGTGTGCAGAATGTATAGGGGTCTGAAAACTCTCTCGAGCCCCTCTATATAGAAAGCGTCATAGAACATAAAGTTGGTCAGTTATCTAGACACACGTCTTTAGGATGTGAGTGGAAAACGTGCAAACTGGGCTTCTGGAGCACTGCTGTGCCACCATGCTCCCCATACCACCTTAAGCAAACTCTAACAAGTGAATGCCATCCAAAATGCCTCCTGTGATATAAACAGGCATAGAATAAGGAGACATTGGAGTCGGGCGACGCAGACGGACCCCGGCAGTGGAGGACCTTATTCAATTTGAGAGATCAGCTGGCAAGGGACCCAACAATTCTCTGCTAATTGCATGAGAAGCGCAGGGCTCTTGTATAGATCACTCGTTATTGATGGCCCCCTGTTTGCAGAGCGCCGAAGCAATTGATCACCGCCATTTTTAATTAAAGAGGTGTGTTAAGCCAAAAAGAAAATTTGATTGCGCCTTTGAAGGCTGAATGCAATTATCTTGTTTTCATCGCAAGAGGCTTCTGTCTTCTTCTAACGGACTGGAATTCTTAATGAGGCCAGAAGAGGACACTATTATTTTTTTCTTTTTGTGTTGTTTTTTTTTTTGTTATTAGGGGATATTAATGTCTTCACCTGAGGAACAGGAGTAGCGCACTTCGTGAGATGTCAAGTCGGGAGAATACGGCATGTCTTGTGATCTCCATAACGCAGGATGATCAGCTGCTCCGTGCATATTCTGTGCTGTCCTTTTGCAAAGGTCACGTCTCGCAGGCTTCAGCGATTTCACTTCATTTGTATCGACCTGCCTGAGGTTTCCATAGTGAAAGCACCTGTGGAACTGGCCGAGTGATCCGATGTTTGTTGGGCTGGCGGCCTGAATCACTGGTCCGCTTTAGGGCTACGTTTCAATCTTCTTATGTAATACGCTACCGTGGCTGTCCGTTTGTCTGTCTGGGATTTGAAATCACCCGTAGCTCGCAAACCACTTGAACTTACTGACCTGAAATTTGGTCCATAAATATTTGGACAGAGACGACTTTTTTTTCTCATTTTGGTTCTGTACATTACCACAATGAATTTTAAATGAAACAACTCTGATGCAGTTGAAGTGCAGACTTTCAGCTTTAATTCAGTGGGTTGAACAAAATGATTGCATAAAAATGTGAGGCAACTAAAGCATTTTTAACACAATCCCTTCATTTCAGGGTCTCAAAAGTAATTGGACAAATTAAATAACTGGAAATAAAATGTTCATTTCTAACACTTGGTTGAAAACCCTTTGCTGGCAATGCCAGCCTGAAGTCTTGAACTCCTGGACATCACCAGATGCTGGGTTTCCTCCTTTTTAATGCTCTGCCAGGCCTTTACTTTCAGTTGCTGTTTGTTTGTGGGCCTTTCTGTCCGAAGTTTAGTCTTCAACAAGTGAAATGCCTGCTCAGTTGGGTTAAGATCAGGTGACTGACTTGGCCATTCAAGAATTTTCCACTTCTTTGCTTTAATAAACTCCTGGGTTGCTTTGGCTGTATGTTTTGGGTCATTGTCCATCTGTATCATGAAACGCGCCGCCAATCAATTTGACTGCATTTAGCTGGATTTGAGCAGACAGTATGTCTCTGAACACCTCAGAATTCATTCGGCTGCTTCTGTCCTGTGTCACATCATCAATAAACACGAGTGTCCCAGTGCCACTGGCAGCCATGCACGCCAAGCCATCACACTGCCTGACTCCACCGTGTTTTACAGATGATGTGCTATGCTTTGGATAATGAGCTGTTCCAGCCTTCTCCATACCTTGTTCTTGCCATCATTCTGGTAGAGGTTGATCTTGGTTTCATCTGTCCAAAGAATGTTTTTCCAGAACTGTGCTGGCTTTTTTAGATGTTCTTTAGCAAAGTCCAATCTAGCCTTTCTATTCTTGAGGCTTATGAGTGGCTTGCACCTTGCAGTGCACCCTCTGTATTTACTTTCATGCAGTCTTCTCTTTATGGTAGACTTGGATATCGATACGCTAACCCCTGGAGAGTGTTGTTCACTTGGTTGGCTGTTGTGAAGGGGTTTCTCTTCACCATGGAAATGATTCTGCGATCATCCACCACTGTTGTCTTCCGTGGACGTCCAGGTCTTTTTGCGTTGCTGAGTTCACCAGTGCTTGCTTTCTTTCTCACGATGTACCAAACTGTAGATTTTGCCGCTCGTAATATTGTAGCAGTTTCTCAGATGGGTTTTTTCTGTTTTCGTAGCTTCAGGACGGCTTCTTTCACCTGCATGGAGAGCTCCTTTGACCGCATGTCATCTGTACACAGCAAAATCTTCCACATGCAAGCACCACACCTCAAATCAACTCCAGGCCTTTTATCTGCTTAATTGATAAGACATAACGACGGACTTGAACACACCTGCCCATGAAATAGCCTTGGAGTCAATTGTCCAATTACTTTTGAGCCCCTGAAATGAAGGAATTGTGTTCAAAAAATACTTTAGTTGCCTCACATTTTTATGTAATCGTTTTGTTCAGCCTACTGAATTAAAGTCTGCACTTCAACTGTGTCAGAGTTGTTTCTTTTAAAATTCATTGTGGTAATGTACAGAACAAAATTAGAAAAAAGTCGTCTCTGTCCAGATATTTATGGACCTAACTGTATACTACATGACGTCTTCTGTCCATTTTCATGGTGATGATTGACCTCCAAGATTATTCCTCTTTTCAGTTTTCATTTATTTTATTGTAGAATCAACTCTCGGCAGCGGGTAACAGGGTGGCCGTGCGGCACATGTGTACGGGCGCCGTTCTCATCCCTACCACTTTCGCCATCACTTCCCCTAACTCTTCATATCTTAAATCATTCTTGAAGCAGATTGAAGACTTAAGTGCCAGCTTAAGTGAAACACAAACACTGACTTAATCAGTTTTAATGTGAAAAGATTTCCGATGAAAGAAGAGAAGAAGCGGGCCGCTAGGGTGGAGAAAAGAAGAGCTGCTCAGGAAGCAGCAAACACATCAACCTCTGAGCAAATGAATGGAGGCTAGCGAGTACAGATATAAACCCTTGACACGTGTTTTTAGGAAGTCACTGTGCACTGGAGAGATTCTGAAGGACTGGAAAATGGCAAATATCATCCCAGTATATAAAAAGGGTGAGCGGGCAGATCCAAGCAACTACAGGCCAGTAAGCTTAACATGCATCACAGGAAAATTAATGGAAGGAATTATTAAGGATAAGATTGAGCAACACATGGCAAGGACAGTCAGCATGGGGTCAGAAGAGGGAGGCCGTGTTAAACTAACAGGCTGGAATTCTATGAGGAGGCAACAAAAGGAGCAGATGAGATTATTTATCTGGACTTTCAGAAAGCATTTGATAAGGTGCCACATGAGAGGTTGGGCATCAAATTAAAAGAAGTGGCAGTTCAGGGTGTGGTGTGTAGATGGATGCAGAATTGGTGAGGGTGATGGTGATGGTACGAGCAACCTCATCAGAACTGGCCGATGTTAAGAGTGGTGACCAGCAGGGGTCAGTGCAGGGGCCGCTGCTATTTTTAATATGTATAAATGATTTAGATAGGAATATAAGTAACTAGCTGGTCAAGTTTGCAGATGATACCAAGATAGGTGGATTAGCAGATAATTTGGAATCCGTTATATCATCACAGAAGGACTTGGATAGCAGACAGGCTTGGGCAGATTTGTGGCAGATGAAATTTAATGTCAGTAAATGTAAAGTATTACACATAGGAAGTCAAAATGTGAGGTTTGAATACACAATGGGAGGTCTGAAAATTGAGAGTCCACCTTATGAGAAGGATTTAGGAGTCATAGTGGACTCAAAGCTATCAACTTCCCGACAGTGTTGAGAAGCAATTAAGAAGGCTAACAGAATGTTAGGTTATATAGCGCCTTGATGTGTGGAGTACAAGTCACAGGAGGTTCTGCTCAACCTTTATAATGCACTGGTGAGGCCTCATCTGGAGTACTGAGTGCAGTTTTGGTCTGCAGGCTACAAAAAGGACATAGCAGCACAAGAAAAGGTCCAGAGAAGAGCGACCAGGCTGATTCAGGGGCTACAGGGGTTGAATTATGAGGAAAGATTAAAAGAGCTGAGCCTTCACAGTTTAAGCAAAAGAAGATGAAGAGGAGACCTGATTGAAGTGTTTAAAATTATGAAGGGAATTAGTCCAGTGGATCGAGACTTGTATTTTAAAATGAGCTCATCAAGAACACGGGGATACTGTTGGAAACTTGTTAAGGGTAAATTTTGCACAAACATTAGGAAGTTTTTCTTTACACAAAGAACGATAGACACTTGGAATAAGCGACCAAGTAGTGTGGTAGACAGTAAGACGTTAGGGACTTTCAAAACTCGACTTGATGTTTTCTTGGAGGAAACAAGTGGATAGGACTGGCGAGCTTTGTTGGGCTGAATGGCCCGTTCTCGTCTAGAGTGTTCTAATGTTCTAAATGTACAGAGGAAGAGGATGAGAACTTGGAATGCTCAAGTCAAGTGTGTTCACTGCACGATGCGTCGTTACTGGTATACAGATACAGTTTACAATACAATACAATTTATTTTTGTGAAGCCCAAAATCACACAAGAAATGTCGCAATGGGCTTAAACAGACTCTCCCTCTTGACAGCCCCCCAGCCTTGACTCTCTAAGAAGACAAAGGAAAAACTCCCAAAAAAAAACCTTTTAGGGAAAAATGGAAGAAACCTCAGAAAAGGCAGTTCAAAGAGAGACCCCTTACCAGGTAGGTTGGGCGTGCAGTGGGTGTCAAAAAGAAGGGGATCAATATAATACAATACAATTCACAGAACAGAACAAATCCTCAATACAGTATAAAAATAAAAATTTTAGAAGTACAGAGCAGAATTTAACAGTAGATGATATCACCTAAGAAGATTTGGATATTTTTAGAGTCCTGGAGACCTCATCCATCAAGCTGCCTCCCCCTATTGGCCATTCCACAGTTGAGTCAGCGCTGGGCCAGCCAATCCAATGAAAGGACCCCTCTACCAGATGATTCCTGCGATCCTCCATCAGGGATGACTTTACCTTAGGCAGGCAAACAACTTGGCAGGTGGGCCGTGGCACCAATTGCCACATTTGAGTACCGAGAACAGAAACAGATAGATAGATAGATAGATAGATAGATAGATAGATAGATAGATAGATAGATAGATAGATAGATAGATAGATAGATAGATAGATACTTTATTAATCCCAAGGGGAAATTCACATAATATAACATAACATAACAGAATAGGTGAGGGTTAGTATTTAATTCTAACTATCATGTTACTTCTGTTTTAGTGCTAATGACTAACAACAGAGATGCAGTCTGTACAGTTAATCAGCAGCTCTAGTCAGGGTGTGCTAAACTGAAGTTGTGAGATTTAAAGGCTGAGACCGAAAGGGCATCTCTTATTGCAGCAGTCAGACCACCCCACAGTTTAGGGGGCCCTGTAACTAAAATCTCGACCTCCCACTGTTATTTTATTAATCCTTGCAGACCGGCATCTTGAGATCTTAATGTGCTTTCAGGTTTGTAAGTCATGATAAGTTCAGACATACAGTATACTAGAGGGTTTACCCCCTGCTCGCTTCGCTTGCCAACCCTCCCAGCCTGCACTACGCGCCAGCCACTTCGCATCTCTGCCGCTCGCGTTGTGAAGAGGGGGGCTGAACGCACCCTAAGGAGACGCGGTCGCTCCTCCGAAACCCCCTCTTAAACGGTGCTACAATGGGAAACAGTTGTTTTTTTTAACCTCCTCTTTGCTCGATCAGCTGCTGGCTTGCTGCTGCTGCCGTGCCACGTGTTCTTCATCTCGCACGGCGCTTTGAACTTTTAAAAGCCTACATTGATGGATTAAAGGCCAGAAGTCCACATGGTTCACATGGCACACATGGCACATCAAGTTCTTCCATGAGAACCCTGAATATAATGAGGACTGATTGAGATCATTGATGTTACGTAGAATGCCTAGAGGGGGCTGGGTGGTCTCGTGGTCCCAGAACCCCTGCAGATTTAATTTTTTTCTCCAGCCGTCTGGAGTTTTATTTTGTTTTTTCTGTCCTCCCTGGCCATCGGACCTTACTTTTTTTTCTATGTTAATTAGTGTTCCCTTATTCTTAATTCAAATTTTTATTTATTTTGTCTTTTTTCTCTTTCTTCATCATGTGAAGCACTTTGAGGTGCATAATTTGTATGAAAATGTGCTGTAGAAATAAATGTTGTTGTTGTTGTACAGCAGCTGTCTTTGTCATTCTACTTTTTGTCTTTCATTTCCGCCCCCGCATTGTTAAATCTCTTGGCACAACGTCTCGTCTCACAGGACGCGAGTTCTTCATATTTTTTCATTTTGAATTTAAAAACGGAATAAGAATCTGAAAATCTAACAACATCACATTAAAGTTCGATAAATTCTGAAAAGAATGATGCCAAACATGTACTGTAGGTTTTAAAATAAGCCCGATTTAAAGCGTGACAAAAAACGTGACCTAAAATCGTTGCACTTTTAGGCTTAGGATTTTATATATAAGAGAGTAGATTGCCAAAAGTGTTGGGACGCCCGCCTTTACACACACATGAACTTTAATGACATCCCATTCTTAATGCACAGGCTCTAAAATGGAGTCGGCCCATCCTTTGCAGCTCTAACATCTTCTGGGAAGCCTTTCCACGAGGTGTAGGACTGAGTGTGTTGATGGGAATTCTGGACCAGGAGAGTCTTTGTGAGGTCACTGATGTTGGACGAGAAGGCCTGGCTCGCTCGCGCGCAGTCTCTGCTCTAATTCATCCCAAAAGGTGTTCTGTCAACAACAACAACATTTATTTCTATAGCACATTTTCATACAAAAAGTAACTCAAAGTGCTTTACATAATGAAGAACAGAAAAATAAAAGACAAAATAAGAAATTAAAATAAGAACATTAGTCAACATAGAAAAGGAGTAAGGTCCGATGGCCAGGGTGGACAGAAAAAACAAAAAAAAAAACTCCAGACGGCTGGAGAAAAAAATAAAATCTGCAGGGGTTGTGGACCATGAGACCACCTAGTCCCCTTTGAGCATTCTACCTAACATCAATGAAACAGTCCTCTTTGGATTTAGGGTTCTCACGGGAGGACTTGATGATGATGGTCACGTAGACTTCTGGCTTTTAGTCCATCCATCATTGTTGGAACATCATGATGCTTTGAGTAGCGCCACCACCAAAAGGACACCGGAAAAGGAAACAGAAGAGAGAGTAGGGGTCAGTACAGATTTTAGAGCCACCATGAATAGTTATTATAATGAGGTGGATATACAGAGTATCAGGATTTTAATTACAGTGAGGTTAGGAGAAGGCCATGTTACAGTAATGTGTTTTAAAGTGCTCCACTGTATCAGCCTGGTGAATTCCTATTGGCAGGCTATTCCAGATTTTAGGTGCCTAACAGCAGAAGGCCGCCTCACCACTTCTTTTAAGTTTTGTTCTTGGAATTCTAAGGAGACACTCATTTGAGGATCTGAGGTTACAATTTGGAATATAAGGTGTCCGACATTCCGATATATAAGATGGGGTGAGATTATTTAAGGCTTTATAAACCATAAGCAGAATTTTAAAGTCAATCCTGAATGACACAGGTAACCAGTGTAGTGACATCAAAACTGGAGAGATGTGTTCGGATTTTCTTTTCCTAGTTAGGATTCTAGCAGCTGCATTCTGCACTCGTTGCAAACGATTTAAGTCTTTTTTTGGTAGTCCTGAGAGGAGTGCGTTACAGTAATCTAGTCGACTGAAAACAAACGCGTGAACTAATTTCTCAGCATCTTTCAGTGATATAAGAGGTCTAACTTTACTTATGTTTCTTAAGTGAAAAAATGCTGTCCTAGTGATCTGATGAATATGCGATTTAAAATTCAGGTTACAGTCAACAATCACCCCTAAGCTTTTTACCTCCGTCTTGACTTTTAATCCTAATGCATCAAGTTTATTTCTAATAGCTTCATTGTCTCCATTATTGCCAATCACTAAGATTTCAGTTTTCTCTTTATTTAACTTGAGAAAGTTACTATTCATCCATTCTGAGATACAAGTCAGACATTCTGTTAGTGAATCAAGAGAGTCGGGGTCATCAGGTGCTATTGATAAGTACAGCTGTGTGTCATCAGCATAGCTGTGGTAGCTCACGTTGTAACCTGAGATAATCTGACCTAACGGAAGCATGTAGATCGAAAAGAGCAGCGGACCCAGGATAGAGCCTTGTGGAACACCATATTGGATATCATGTGTCTTTGAGTTGTAATTACCACAACTAACAAAGAATTTTCTACCTGCCAGGTAGGATTCAAACCAATTTAAGACCCTGCCAGAGAGGCCCACCCATTGACTAAGGTGATTTCTAAGAATATTGTGATCAATGGTGTCAAATGCAGCACTGAGATCTACGAGGATGAGAACAGATAAATGGCCTCTGTCTGCATTGACCCACAAGTCATTTACTACTTTAACGAGTGCAGTTTCTGTGCTGTGATTTGTTCTAAAACCCGACTGAAATTTATCAAGAATAGCAGGTTTATTGAGGTGGTCGTTTAACTGCATAATGACTGCCCTCTCTAGAATTTTACTTAAGAAAGGCAGGGCTCTCTCTGTGCAGGCCACTTGACGTTCCTCCACATCAAAATCGCTCCTCCATTTCTTTATAGACCTTGCTTTGTGCACTGGTGTGTGCGCAGTCATGTTGCCATCTCCAAATTGGTCCCACAAATTGTCCAAAATGGCTTCCTACGCTGAAGCATTAAGAGTTCCTTTCACTGGAGCTAAGGGGCCAAGCCCAACCCCACACCTTAATCCCCCCTCCACCAAACTTCACACTTGACACAGTGCAGTCAGGCGAGTCCCGTTCTCCTGGTCAGAGTCGTCCATCGGATCGCGTGATTCGTCACTCCAGAGGACACGTCTGCATTGCTTGAGGGTCCAGTGGCGGGCAGTGGGCTTTACACCACTGCAGCCGACGCTTTGCATTGCACTTGGTGATGTCAGGCTTGGCTGCAGCTGCTTAGCCATGGAGACCCACTCCATGAAGGTCTCTCTCTCTCTAACTGCATTGTTCTTGAGGGTCTGTAGCCATTGACTCTGCAGAAAGTTGGTGACTTGTGCCCACCATGTGATTTGATGTGGCCTACCACTTCATGGCTGACTTGCTGTTCTTCCCAATTGTTTCCACTTTGTTATAACACCACTGACAGTTGACTGTGGAATATTTGGTAGTGAGGAAATGTCACAAGTGGACTTATTGCCCAGGTGGCATCCTATCACAGTGCCATGCTTGAATCCCCTGAGCGCCTGAGAGACACCCATTCTGTCACAAATGTCTGTATAAGCCAGCAGTCTACATGCCGAGGGGCTCGATGTTACACACCTGAGGCCATGGAAGTGGTTGGAACACCTAAATTCAATGATTTGGGGGGGGGTCCCAATACTTTTGGCAGTATTGTGCTCTCTAGTTGTCATAAAACTAAGAGCGCCATTTTATTTAATTGATTGTAATTAAACAAAGTAATTGTTTGGTATAGTCAAGGTGTTTTCAGATGGTTTTGGCCTCCGTCTCTGACCAGTGGAAGAGAGAGAGAGAGAGATGGGGGGGCTTTGGCAGGACTTGGAACCTGAGCAAGTGGGAGAGCCACCCCACCGATGTCTGGGGATATCATGTGCTCCTTCTGGACCACTCAGACCTGCTTGTTGACCTGCAGTCTGGTGATGTCACCTCAGTCCAGCTCATGTGTAGCTCCTAGCTGTTGGAACGAGCTGCCTTCCTCCATTCGAATTTCTGGCTCCCTCAATGCGTTTCAGAAGCATCTGGAAACTCTTGTTTTGGTGAAGTTCTGTCTAACTGATATTAGCTGCCAGGTTTTTAGCACTCCCTTGTCATTTGTTCTGAGCTCTTGACTTGTGGCCATCAATTTGTCACCTTGTCCTGTCACACTAGGCTCTGAAGCTCGGGATCTGTGACTTGACGTGGCCTACCACTTCGTGGCTGAGTTGCTGTTGTTCCCAGTTGCTCCCACTTTATTATAACACCACTGACAGTGGAGTATTTAGTAGTGAATGGACTTATTGTGCAGGTGAGCGCCTGAGAGCGACCCATTCTGCCACAAATATCTGTAGAAGCCAGCAGTCTGCATGCCGAGGGGCTCAATGTTATGCACCTGTGGCCATGGAAGGGATTAGAACACCTGAATTCAATGATTTGGAGGGGGTTAATACTTTTGGCAATATAGTGTGTATACATCAAGTGCAATTCATGCACCCATGATTCTCGATTTGTTTAACTGATGGCTGCAGCTCTAGGTGTCAACACAGTAAATGGACCGCACAATAAGAAATCAACAGGACCCTAAATGTTAGACGTAACACAATGTATACGTTTGCCGGGTGTACCCGCCTTACTTATCTGAACTTATCATGACTTACAAACCTGAGCACAAATTACGATCTCAAGATGCTTCAGAGGATTAATAAAATAACAGTGGGAGGTCGAGCTTTTAGTTACAGGGCCTCTAAACTGTGGGGTGGTCTGCCTTCTACTATAAGAGATACCCCTTCAGTCTCACCTTTCAAATCTCACGACTTCAGTTTAGCACACCCTGACTAGAGCTGCTGATTAACTGTACAGACTGCATCTCTGTTGTCAGTCATTAGTACTAAAACATAAGTGATATGATTGTTATAATGTGTTACTAACCCTCACCTATTCTGTTTCTCTTCTCGGTACTTCTATGTGGCACTTGGTGCCAATGCCCACCTGCCAAGTTGTTTTGCCTGCCTAAGGTAAAGACATCCCTGATGGAGGATTGCAGGATTCATCAGATTGGCTTGCCCAGTGCTGACTCAGCTGTGGAATTAGAACATTAGAGTCAAGTTTTGAAGGTGTGGGTGTCCACTGAGGTTGTGAGGTTTTCTACTGTCTACCATACTACTTCCTAATGTTTCTGTGAGATTTCCCCTTAACAAGTTTCCAGCTGTGTCCCTGTGTTCTTGATAAACTCATTTTAAAGTCACCGTCTCGATCTACTGGACTGATTCATTTAATAATTTTAAACATTTCAATCAGGTCTCCTCTTAATCTTCTTTTGCTTTAAACTGTAAAGGCTCAGCTCTTTTCATCTTTCCTCATAACTCATCCCCTGTAGTCCTCTAATCAGCCCAGTCGCTCTTCTCTGGACTTTTCTAGCTTTGTTATGTCTCTTTTTGTAGCCTGGAGAGATAGAGAGATAGATATGAAAGGCACTACTGTATATAATAGATAGATATGAAAGGCACTATGTAATAGACAGATAGATGTGAAAGGCACTATATAATAGAGAGATATGAAAGGCACTGTGTAATAGACAGATAGATATGAAAGGCACTATATAACAGATGATAGAGAGATAGATATGAAAGGCACTATATAACTAATAGACAGAGAGATAGATTGACATGAAAGGCACTATATAACGAATAGATTGATAGACATGAAAGGCACTATATAATAGACAGACAGATGTGAAAGGCACTATATAATAGAGAGAAGTAGATATGAAAGGCAATGTATAACTGATAAATATGAAAGGCACTATATTATACATAAATATGAAAGGCACTATATAATAGACAGATTGATAGATAGTGAAAGGCACTATATAATAGATTGTTGTGAAAGGCACTATATAATAGAAAGATAGATAGATAGAAGTTTTTTAATGTCCTTATGCAAAAAGGCAAAGAAAGGTTTCAGCCATTTCCCTTTGGACAGGGAATCCAATCTTCAGCAAATTTTTTGAACTGCCGGCACCCATGATGTGAGTGAGTGTGGCAGCAAATAGAGGAATAAGGTTCATGGAAAAGTACAGTGACATACAGTGACAGGTTATTCTTCGTCCGGTCTGAAACCATCTCAAGAATTTTCCATCTTCACCAACGACAAGGCCTACCAGTGTGGAACAGTCGCCCTCTGTTCAGTTCAGATGGCTTCAAAACTGCCAGATGGGTGACGTGTAAATGTTGTTTGTTTTCAGTGCCATTTTGTATGTTTGCTGTAAATCTGAATACTAACGAGCTCTGTGGAAATCTGAAATCTGTCAGTTGTTTTTCTTGGACCACCCTAATTCCCAGTCTGTCTCTGTTCCTTTCCCTCCCACATCCCCAGTGAAGTGTAGGTCAAGTTAATGGGTTACTCCAAACTGGTGCCCGTGTGGCTGCTGTGCAGGAGGAGTGGGCTCTCCAATGGACTGGCACCCTGTTCAGGGTTGCTTCCCACCTCGTGCCCGGTGCTGCCAGGATAGACTCTCTGACCATGGACTGGATTAAGAAGGCTTGTGAATATTATGGGAGATTATAAATGGCTGTTAATGTGCCACATTGCAGAAGCAGATGAATTATTGCCCTTATTGTAGCTTCAGATGTCTTATTAAAATCAAACAAAGCGTTAGTTAAGGTCTTGTTCTTCAGCAGCAAGTGACTGATGGCTGCACTACAGGTCGCTCTTGTTCCGAGTGTCATTGGCGCTTTGTAAGACTCATTAAATTCAAACAAAGCGTTTAAAGTCATGTTATGTAGCTGTAAGTGACTTGCACAGGCTGTCTGAGACGTTAGAGGCCAGTCAGCGGTACAATCAGCAATCACGACGCTCCTGTTTTAATTCCTTAACGTTTTTACTTCACATTATTAATCTTACAATCAGTGGTCACTACAATTTTTATTTTAACCTACAGGACGAGACCCTATAAAAAAATTTGGAGTGGAATTCTTATTGTAGGTGGTAATCAATGATTAGTGAGTGTGACCGCCTCACCTCGAAACGCCCGTCTTCAAATCACAATTACGCAACACCACCTAACAGCAGAATGAGAATGTATTCAGAGCCCCCCCACTTCCTGCAAATGTTTAATTTGGCCATCAATCCACAATTAATGTCCCACAATGACAGAGTGAGAACCTGTCTTCGTGAACGGTTTGCAAATTTACTAAAAAATCATAGAAGTATTGAGACCCCCTTTTTGAGTACTTTGCAGACGCCCCCCCAACCTTCGTTGGGTAAGTCTCCACAAGCTTTGCATTCCTGGATTTTGGGCAGCGTATTCCCCGCTCTCCCTGGTAGGTCATCTCAAGCTCCAATTCAATTGGCCGGGTGGCGCCATCTTCAGTTCTCTTTGGCTGGGCCACCTAAAGGACGTTCAGAATTTTGTCCCAAAGGCACTCCAGTGGGGTCTTGGCTGTGTGCTTTCGAGTCATCGTCATACTGGACGGTGAGCCATCACCCCAGTCTGAGGTGGCATGAGTCAGTTTTCTTCAATGGTCTCTCTCTGTGTTTGGCTGCATTCATCCTGCCCTCGGTTGTGACCACTCGATATCTCGTGATTGATGCATCATACTCTACAATAATGTGCTTGATCAGGAGGAGCTACTGTGAGGACCGAGGGGTCATTTGCAGATAGGTATTGTTGTTTTGTGTCGTGTGCGGTTTTCAGCCTAAGCTGGCGTTTGCTCAGTCGGTGGGAGGGTTCATCGGTTCATTGGTTGAATTCTATTGGTCGGAACTTTTCTGATTGATGTGTCACCCTTGGGTATTCCTTTGTGGCACGTGGCTGTGGGTGGTACCTAGCCGGGACGCCCAAGAGGACCACAGGAGGGCTGACGCCTCCTCCAGACCACAAGGGGGCAACCACCCTGGTGGTTTTTGGGACCACGGGTACAGAGCTTTGAAGCTCAGCCCTGTAGGTGCCCGTGGTCATCACCAGAGGGTGCCCCGATGCCTGAGGAGCCCTGACACTCAGCACTTCCACCACACACGGAAGTGCTGGGGGGGGAAGAAGACCAGGGACACCTGGAGTGCTTCTGGGTGCACAGCCGGTACTTCCGCCACACTGGGGAGTGCCAGCGGTACCTGGAGCTCATCCTGGTGTGAATAAAAGGGGCCGCTTCCCTCCATTCAATGGCTGGAGTCGGGTGGAAGAGGACAGAGCTCGGAGGAGAGGAGTGGAGTTGGACCAGAAGAGAGACGAGGCTTTGTGAGGCCTGGACTTTGGGGTGATTGGTGCTGCGGCACTGGGTTTGTGCGTCTTCATCGTTGTAAATAAACGTGTGCTGGGTGATAAAATCATGTCTGCCTGTCTGTGTCCGGGGTGCTTACCACACCTTATACAGAATAATTACTGGATTTATTTCCAGTATTTTTGATGACCATTTATAAAACACCCTACATGTGATTTCATACTAGATTAAAATAAATCAACCATAAATATTGTCACAGTTTGATTAGTGGCAATGTGAAGCTGACTCCCGTCTCTTGCATCGTTTGAGTCGGTGTGATGTATGACGTCGTGAAAGATTTGTTTTTCCAGAATTGTTTTTTTTGTGAATGAAAGACCTCTACTATAGAGCCTGAAATGGCCGAGGGTCCGGCTTACTTATCTGAACTTATCATGACTTACAAACCTGAGCGCACATTACGATCTCAAGATGCCGGTCTGCTTATGATTCTGAGGATTAATAAAGTAACAGTGGGAGGTCATGAGTTTTTAGTTACTGGGCCCCCTAAACTGTGGAGTGGTCTGCCTGCTACTATAAGAGATGCCCCTTCGCTCTCAACTTTCAAATCTCACGACTTCAGTTCAGCACACCCTGACTAGAGCTGCTGATTAACTGTGCAGACTGCATCTCTGTTGTCAGTCATTAGTACTAAAACATAAGTTACATGATAATTATAATTTGATACTAACCCTCAGTGGGAGGTCGTGAGTTTTTAGTTACAGGGCCCCTAAACTGTGGAGTGGTCTGCCTGCTACTATAAGAGATGCCCCTTTGGTCTCAGTTTTCAAATCCCAGCCTAAAGACTCACGACTTCAGTTCAGCACACCCTGACTAGAGCTGCTGATTAACTGTGCAGACTGCATCTCTGTTGTCAGTCATTAGCACTAAAACATAAGTAACATGATCTATGTTATAATTTGATACTAACCCTCAGTGGGAGGTCGAGCTTTTAGTTACAGGGCCACCTAAACTGTGGGGTGGTCTGCCTGCTACTATAAGAGATGCCCCTTCGCTCTCAACTTTCAAATCTCACGACTTCAGTTCAGCACACCCTGACTAGAGCTGCTGATTAACTGTGCAGACTGCATCTCTGTTGTCAGTCATTAGTACTAAAACATAAGTTACATGATAATTATAATTTGATACTAACCCTCAGGGCCACCTAAACTGTGGAGTGGTCGTGAGTTTTTAGTTACAGGGCCACCTAAACTGTGGAGTGGTCTGCCTGCTACTATAAGAGATGCTTTCAAATCTCACGACTTCTATTTAGTACACCCTGACTAGAGCTGCTGATTAACTGTGCAGACTGCATCTCTGTTGTCAGTCATTAGCACTAAAACATAAGTAACATGATCTATGTTATAATTTGATACTAACCCTCAGTGGGAGGTCGTGAGTTTTTAGTTACAGGGCCCCCTAAACTGTGGAGTGGTCTGCCTGCTACTATAAGAGATGCCCCGTCAGTCTCAGTCTTCAGATCCCGGCTGAAGACTCACAATTTCAGTTCAGCACACCCTGACTAGAGCTGCTGATTAACTGTGCAGACTGCATCTCTGTTGTCAGTCATTTGTACTAAAACATATGTTACATGATAATTATAATTTGATACTAACCCTCAGTGGGAGGTCGAGCTTTTAGTTACTGGGCCCCCTAAACTGTGGAGTGGTCTGCCTGCTACTATAAGAGATGCCCCGTCAGTCTCAGTCTTCAAATCCCGGCTGAAGACTCACAATTTCAGTTCAGCACACCCTGACTAGAGCTGCTGATTAACTTTTCAGACTGCGTCTCTGTTGTTAGTCATTAGCAGTAAAAGTAAAAAGTAACATGATCTATGTTATAATTTGTTAGTAACCCTCACCTCTTCTGTTTCTCCTCCTGGTACTCAGATGTGGTACTTGGTGCCACCTACCAAGTTGTTCATGATTGACAGGAGCCTGCTCAGTGCCACAGATGTCAAACTGTCCAGCTCTGTGCCTACAATAGAGCCTGCCTTCCTCACCAGTTTTTCCAGGCGTGAGGCGTCCCTCTTCTTTATGCTGCCTCCCCGGCACACCACCGCGTAGAAGAGGGCGCTCGCTACAACCGTCTGATAGAACATCTGCAGCATCTCATTGCAGATGTTGAAAGACGCCAGCCTCCTAAGAAAGTAGAGTCGGCTCTGTCCTCTCTTACACAGAGGATCAGTATTGGCAGTCCAGTCCAGCTTTGAAATGTGAGCTTTAAAAGACAAGCTAGACTCAATGGGAACCTCTAGATTACGGGAGACGTGACGTGAGAAGGCCACAGGCCTGAACCAGGAGTTGTGCCGCACTCTGCCTTTCACAGGTGGGTATGTCACAGAGTGGCATTTCTAGATGACTGGATCACTGCCCAGTTTTGGGTTTGTTGCAGTGGTTTATCATGATGGTGGGTCATGAGGTGGGTTGCTGGACCAAGGATCCGACAGGCACCTCATTAGCAATCAGGCTCGATTCAACCCAATGCTCAATTCACCAAAGGGTGGTGGGGGGGAACCCTCAAAGACACTTACATGGGGGGAAAAGTGGGTCACAACCCTGGAGAGGCTGAAACACATTGGTAATAGAGTGAATCTGCAAGATCGAGAAACCCTTGCGACTTGGTCAGTCGAGGACAGCTGGTCATCCATCGAACATATTGGCAGGCATTGGCGTTGGTGGGGTGCTGAATAAACAGACAAACTGGGATCACACGGGGGGGGTCTCTGTTAGACAAGTTTCCCTGGAGATGGTGCTTCTTCATTAAGGTTGGGATATCAGTGAGACACGGGCGAGACTCTAAACTGACGTCGTGTGATCCTCCGAAGGAACTACAAGTGTTCAGCTGTGTATCGTTGGCCAGGCATTGATAGGAAAAACCAGGGGACTGGATGATGGGACCCAGTAAGGGAAAAATAGGAGTGGACACGGCATCGATCCTTGGGTTGCCCCCTGCTCGCCTGGTGCACCCTTGACATCTCTTGACGGTGAGCGGTGAGAGCCAAACCACTTGTGGCGGAGACCATTCAGTCCAGCTGCAGGCCTTTTTGTTTTAGCTAATAGTTAAGCTGTCTCATCCAGATTCTACTTGGCATCACTGGAAGTCAGAGAGGATGGCACAGAGGACTTGTGTATGTGTGTGCGTGTCAAAGGCAGTGGAGAACTTTAGCCCTGGCTCAGGTGTATCTTTGGAAAGCTGTCGTTCCAGGCCTTTACAGGTTATTTATTTCTTCAGTTTGGGTGAGTAAATATCTCTGAACCTGCTGCATGCAGCCTGTGCTTTTGTTCTGATTCATTAGGCACCTTAATGACACACTCAGGCACACCATGGCAAATAGAAAAGCTTCATGAGGTGATTAGCTGATAGCATCCAGGTGACAGTCGAGGCGAAAATCCATTGGAAAAGTGAGGTGCGCTTGACAAATCCGTCTCCCTCTCTCCCTCTGCAGGCCCGGGCTTCTTATCTTGCTCGGCGACTTCTCAGGACTTCACGCAGCACTTGTGCCCTCCACGGCAGCTGCATGTTGCGAGATAAGAGCGTCAGAGAGCGGGCAGAATGAGGACAGATTGTCAAGGTCACCGGGCTGTGTAATTAGGCTTTATCTGTCCCAGGATACAAAGGGGTTTAAAGTGCCTCTCCCTCCTACCACATATCCCGATTGGGCAGCTCAGCATCTGCCCTCCTTGAAACATGGCACCTGTTCACTATGTACCCCCCGCCCCCAATCCATTCATTCATTTACTGAACACATCACATTTAAAAATCCAACATGGCGAGGATGAACTTAAGATGGCAGCGTGGCACGGGGCTTGAGGCTTTGGAGTTCAAGACCTGAAGTTGTGGGTTCACATCCCAGTACTCACACTGCATGAGCTCGAGCAACTCACTTCACCTGGTCTGCAATTGGAAAAATTAAAAAAAAAATAATAAAGAAATGTAACCAGTTGTATCTCAAATATTATAAAAAGGCACCAGCCAAATTTATAAACATAATATGAGCAAGTCTGGAATGGGCACCAATTCATCACTGGACCCACTCACTCACTGGGAGCCAGTTTAGAGCTGACAGTCAATCTGATCTGCGCATCTTTGGGAAGGGAAGGGGTCTGTCTATCTATCTATTATATAGTGCCTTTCATCCCTATCTATCTATCTATCTATCTATCTATCTATCTATCTATCTATCTATCTATATCTATCTATCTATCATATAGTGCCTTTCATCATCTATCTATCTATATCTATCTATCTATCTATCTATCTATCTATCTATCTATCTATTATATATCTTTCATATCTATCTATCTATCTATCTATCTATCTATCTATCTATCTATCTATCTATCTATTCTGCCGACTATACTAAAATCAATATCTATCTATCTATCTATCTATCTATCTATCTATCTATCTATCTATCTATCTATCTATCTATCTATCTAAAATCTATCTATCTATCTATCTATCTATAGTGCCTATCATCTATCTATCTATCTATCTATCTATCTATCTATCTATCTATCATGCCTTTCACATCTGTCTGTCTGTCTGTCTGTCTGTCTGTCTATCTATTATATATTGCCTTTCATTTCCTATCTATCCAGAGGCCTGTCCCATCAGCGTCAGCAGGCCAATATGGACAGCAGGATTGTGTACAAGGGCAGGGCCCCTTCTGCTGTTCCTCTTGCTCACTTTCTCTTCTACTCTTCTCCCCCAGCAATAGGTCTGAACTTTCAGCTCCCATCAATTTAAGTTTAAAAAGTTGAGAGTAACTTCACTGAGTGCTTATTTTGGCAATCTCCAGTAAATAACATCTAAGCATCCCCCCCAGGGGCTAATTTAACTCGTGGCCTCTTAACGGGGGCTTCATCTAAGGCCTCGTTCTGTGTATCCAGTGTCCTTCTGGAGGTCACGCTTAATTACTGAGACATTCAATAGGAATAATTGCAGCAGCTATGATAACAAAGGCCTTGTGGGCAAAAGCTGATAAAAGTTGTTAGTTCACATAACGTAAATTTACACTCCACAAAGCAGAAATAAAAAAGGAGTCAATATTAAATTTTGAAGTTCCTCCTTTACCATTGAATTGTACAATTATTGTTATGTAGATGTTAAAATATAAAGGGAAGCACGTAGCGTAGTGGTCAGAGCTGCGGCCTCTCAGTTCCAGTGGGTTCGTGTCCCAGTGTGGAGTTTGCACTTTCTCCCTGGGGTCGCACAGGTTTACTTCAAATCTGTGCACGTTAGTGGATTTAAATTGGCCCATGATAGGGTCTGCGGGTGCATGTGTGACTGTTCTCCCTGAAGAACTGGTGGTCCATTCAGTGTACTTCCTACTCTGTGATTATTACTGTTACATTAAAATGAGTTCATCAAACACACAGGGACATTCTGTGCAATGCGGCATACTGACATGATGGTAAAATGACTCGTTAATATGAATGATTCACCAGCCTTGTACTAAATATATGATATCAGGAGAAATGTGTCTGAGTTGAGCCACCTCAGACCACTCCAAAGTGACGTCCTTATAGGAGGTTACATTGCAGAGACGAATAAACACTTTAGTGACTCTTTCTGAGTGTCATTAAAACCAAAAGATATCTTTGTTAGGGTCTTGTTGCATAACTGTAAATAGTGAACTGTGAATAAATGCAAGAAATTGTATAAGGTGGAATAAAGAAGTGGGACTTGTTAAAAAAGACATAGCAGCACTAGAAAAAGGTCCAGAGAAGAGCGACTGGGCTGATTAGAGGACTACAGGGGATTACAAACTCGGTGGATTGTCAGATAATCTTAAATGCATTGAATCATCACTGAGGGACTTGGACAGCAGACAGGCTCGGACAGATTTGTGGCAGATGAAATTTTATAGATAGATAGATAGATAGATAGATAGATAGATAGATAGATAGATAGATAGATAGATAGATAGATAAGGAACTATATAATAGATGGATAGATAGATAGATAGATAGATAAGAACTATATGATAGATAGATAGATAGATAGACAGATAGATAGAAGGCACTATATAATAGATGGATAGATAGATAGATAGATAAGGAACTATATGATAGATAGATAGATAGATAGATAGATAAGGAACTATATGATAGATAGATAGATAGATAGATAGATAGATAGATAGATAGATAGATAGATAGATAGATAGATAGATAGATAAAGCACTATATGATAGATAGATAGATAGATAGATAGATAGATAGATAAGGCACTATATAATAGATAGATAGATACTATATTAATCCATCCATCCATCCTGCTGAATCCAAACACAGGGTCACGGGGGTCCACTGGAGCCAATCCCAGCCAACACAGGGCAGGAACCAATCCTGGGCAGGGTGCCAACCCACCGCAGCACACACTAGGGCCAATTTAGAATCGCCAAACCACCTAACCTGCATGTCTTTGGATTGTGGGAGGAAACCCACACAGACACGGGGAGAACATGCAAACTCCACGCAGGGAGGACCCAGAAGTGAACCCGGGTCTCCTAACTGCGAGGCAGCAGCACTACCACTGCGCCACCGTGCCGCCTACTTTATTAATCCCAAAGGGAAATTCACATAATCCAGCAGCAGCATACTGATAAAATGCAATATTAAATTAAAGAGTGATAACAATGCACGTTTAACAGACAATAACTTTGTATAATGTTAACGTTTACCCCCCCGGGTGGAATTGAAGAGTCGCATAGTGTGGGGTCTCCTCAGTCTGTCAGTGAAGCAGGACGGTGACTGCAGTCTGTCTGTCGCTGAAGCTGCTCCTCTGTCTGGAGATGATCCTGTCAGTAAATGTAAAGAATTACACATACTGTATGAAGTAAAAATGTAAGGTGTGAACACACAATGGGAGGACTGAAAATGGAGTGTCCACCTCATGAGAAGGGTTTAGGAGTCGTAGCGGACTCGACAGAATCAACTGCTAGACAGTGTTCAGAAGCCATTAAGGAGGCTAACACTCCCCACTACAAGGCGCTATATAACCTGACATTCTGTTAGCCTTCTTAATGGCTTCTCAACACTGCCTGGCAGTTGATGGCATCAGGACCACTACAACTCCTAAGTCCTTCTCATTAAGCACACTTTCAATTATCAGACCTCCAATTTTATATCCAAATGCAACATTTTTACATCCTACGTGTAATCCTTTACATTTACTGACATTACATTTCATCTGCTACCACTTTGCTCAAGAATGTATGCCATTTTGTGATGATTCAATAGATTTGAGATTATCTGCCAATCCACCTATCTTGGTATCATCTGCAAACTTAACCAGCTTGTTCTTTATATTCCTATCTAAATCATTTATATTTATTGAGAATAGCAGCGACCCCATTACTGTCCCCTGCTGGTCACCTCTCTTAACATCGGCCAATTCTGATTTTGCTCCTCACGCCCTCATCACCCTCTGCTTCCTGTGTCTGAGCCAATTCTGCCCTAATCTACAAACCTCATCCTGATCTCCCACTTCTTTTAGTTTGATGCCCACCTGCTCGTGTGGCACCTCGTCAAACACTTTCTGAAAGTCCAGATAAATAATCTCATCTGCTCCACTTTAATTGTATCCTTTTGTTGCTTCCTCACAGAATTCCAGCCTGTTAGTAAAACACGACCTCCCTCTTCTGAGCCCATGTTGACTGCTCACTTAAACTCCTGTCCTTGCCATGTGTTGCTCAATCTTATCCTTAATAATTCCTTCCGTTATTTTTCCTGTGATGCACGTTAAGCTGACTGGCCTGTAGTTGCTTGGATCTGCCCGCTCACCCTTTTTATTTAACGGGATGATATTCACCATTTTCCAGTCCTTCGGACTTTCATCAGTGTGCAGTGACTCCCTATACATATGTCATATACAGTAAGTACATACTCACCTACTTAGCCACTCACGGATGACGAATATCTGGTTCTGGTGATTTGTTTGATTTCACCTTTTTTAATCTCAGCAGCACTTAGTAGTCCACTTGTATTAGATGATGGCCAGCAGTGGACTTGTTCACCATCCGCCAATGTAAATATTTTGAAAGGGGGGATTTCTTTCTATACCCACACTGTAGTTTCATCCATCCATCCATCCATCCATCCATCTATCTGTAGATTTTCTGAGCCCGCTTTACCCTAAGTATGGTCAATGGTGGAACTTCAGCCTGTCTCAGTTAGCATCAAGGCATACGACACAGAAAGACTCCCTGGATGTGATGCCAGTCTATCACAGGGCATTCTGAAGTTTTATGACTCCTAATTATCAGAAGTGCCAGCGCTCCCTCCCAGCGCTGGTTGGTCATATTCATGTTGTTCACATCCATCACGCTGCAGAGCTACTATACATGTTGGTCAGAGCTGGTATGCTCTTCTGAAGTTTGTATTTTCCACAGTGCATTTTATTTCAGTTTTGCCCTCTGCCCCCTCAGCTCTGCCCATATCCGCCTACTTGCCTACTGATGGAGACTCCGATGCCCAATTTCTGTAGCAATTAATGTAAATAACGTTTGCGAATTGCTATTATTAACGTGCCCTAAGGTGAGGTGCATCTGAAGAGCCAGGCGGGCTGCCATCATTTGCAAAGTCTCGTTAGGGGAAGTTTTTTCCATTCCGCTTCCCAGTAATTGGGCTCAGCTTTCCACTGGCTCTGCCTGGCGTCGTCACCGCTGTTCTGAACCAGTGAGCCACTGCAAGTGGTCCTGAAGCCAATTAGGCGGGTTGCTTTACCTCTCTCTTGGCTAATTGAAGACTGGAGTAATGGCCTCCTCCTCCTCCGCAGCCCACCCAGCCAAATGACGCAAATGGCGCTTTTGTGGGGGGCTTCTTAAGGAGCTGCTGCTGTTTTATACCAAAGTCCAATTTGGGGAAAATGCTGCAGTATGTCCTAAGTTACGAGCTGGGACGGCATGTTATATGCAGTGACAGCTCCAGGTGGGCTGCCAAACTGGCTGGGTACAGACGCAGCTTTTGGGGGCTCCTCGTGCAGTGACCTTTATGTGTGAATCATGGCAGGCGTTACATTCGACGGAGAGATGACCCAAAGTGATGACTATATGGCGGGCGGTCCACAGAAGCTGTCAAAGTGGATGCCGTAAATGCAAGTTGTCCTTATAAGTCGAGTCCATCCACTGCAGTGTGTATTGGTCTGAGGGAACTTCCTGATGATCCAAATATTTTCGAAATTAAGGAGAATCCCATTTATGGCCGAAGCACTTCCATATTCAATGTGTTGTGGAAATCTTCAACAAACTACAGAGGGGTGGAGCTGACAAATGTGAAACGTTTTTGGATGAGATGTTGGGACAAGTTAGCTGTGCACTAACCGGATGGGCCTGGTGGACTGAATGGTCTCTGCTTGACTGTCAGACACCTCTGGATATGGCGAAATGGGAGGCAACCCTGGACTGATGTCCTGACTGGGATGATTGGTGTTCCTGTTAATAGACCAGACTATACTGTGGATGAACCATGGTGGAGGGGGGCAGCCTTCCAAGAATGAATACTCCCCCAATACGCTAGGTGACGACACTCCTGGTCCAGTGCTCACACCTGCAAGGGATATTGGGATCTGCAGTCCAGTTGGGCAGACCTTGCTGGGTTCCAAGGATGCCACCTGGGGAACTCACAAGGAGAGACTGTCCCTACAGTGCTGAATGCTCCCCCGATACTCTAGGTGGCAGCACTCCTGGACCAGTGCACACACCTGCAGTGCATGCTGGGATCTGTAGTCCTGTTAAGCAGCCCTTGCTGAGTTCCATGGGTGCAGCCTTGGGGGACTTATAAGGAGATACTGTCCCTACCTTGCTGAATACTTCCCCCAATACTCTAGGTGGCAGCACTCTCGGACCAGTGCACACTCCTGCAGGGCATGCTGGGATCTGTAGTCCTGTTGGGCAGCCCTGCTGTATTCCATGGGTGCTGCCCTGGGGAAACTGCAAGAAGGCACTGTGCCTACCTTGTGGGGCTTCCTCCTGACCCAGACGTGCTTCCTTCGTGCAGTATTCTGGTACTGCAGGTACACCCAGGTCCAGCATAAAAGGGGCTTCCTTGTCTCACTCAGGGAGTCAGTGAAGTGGTTGAAGCAAAAAACCTTGACAACCTTCTAGAAGAATCTGGATGAGATACTGGGACAGCTTAGCTCTTAGCTAAAGAAACAGGCTTGATGGACTGAATCCTCTCCTCTCGTTTGTCAAATTTCTGGTGTTCTTATGGTGTTGGGCAGAACTCACCTAGAAAGAGTGGAAGATAGGAGGAATAGAGAGAATGAATAGAGAAAAAAGAAAAAGAATTGTAACGAATGAGAAGCCAGTATAAGGGAATTTGGTGAAAATAAAATAGTTTACTTGAGCATGACAATGTTCTGTGGGTGTGTCAAGAATTTGGGGTGCTGAGACTCCCCCTAGTGGTCACAACACTTAAAATCATTTAATTACCAAGATGGCTTGTCATTTGATCAGCCGATTCTGTTCCATTTTTGTTCCTTCCTGCTGTCATCATCAGCAATGTGCAGCCAGCATGTGGCTTGAAATGGGTGTATGACCATCTGGGTGCTTGGTTTGTGTTATATGGTGCCCAGTGTGCCTCAATGGGTGCATGAACCTGACCAGTACCCAGCGTTCTCCCTAATGAAAACCCACGCGTACACATGGAGAAAAATGCAGGCCAAGATTTGCCAATATCAGCCAGTTCTTTGTAGGGTTGTTTACTGGGATGAGAGAGAATGAACTGGTCCAGCTACAGTATCTCACAAAAGTGAATACACCCCTCACAGTTTTGTAAATATTTTCTTCTATCTTTTCATGGGACAGCACTGAAGATATGACACTTTGATCCAATGTAAAGTAGTCAGGGTAGTCAGCTTGTATCACAGTGTCAATTTGCTGTCCCCTCAAAATAACTCAACACACAGCCATTAATGTCTAAACCGCTGGCAACAAAAGTGAGTCCACCCCTAAGTGAAACATGTCCAGATTGTGCCCAGTTAGCCATTTTCAAAGCATGCTGGGATCTGTAGTCCTGTTAAGCAGCCCTTGCTAAGTTCCATGGGTGCAGCCTTGGGGGACTTATAAAGTCCCTACCTTGCTGAATGCTTCCGCCAACATTCCCCCCACAGATTGTGCCCAGGTAGCCATTTTCCCTCCCCGGTGTCATGTGACTCGTTCGTGTTACAAGGTCTCAGGTGTGTTAAATTTGCTGTTCTCGCTCTCACGCTCTCTCATACTGGTCACTGGAAGTTCAACATGGCACCTCATGGCAAAGACCTCTCTGGGGATCTGAAACAAAGAATCGTTCTTCTACATAAGAAGATTGCCAACACCCTGAAACTGAGCTGCAGCACGGTGGCCAAGACCATACAGCGACAGGTTTAACAGGACAGGTTCCACTCAGAACAGGCCTCCCTATGGTCGACCAAAGATGTTGAGTGCCACGTGCTCAGCGTCATATCCAGAGGTTGTCTTTTGAAATTAGATGTATGAGTGCTGCCGGCATTGCTGCAGAGGTCAGCCGGTCAGTACTCAGAACGCACGCCCGCCGCACACGGCATCAGATTGGTCTGCATGGCTGTCGTCCCAGAAGGAAGCCTCTTCTAAAAATGATGCACAAAAAAGTCCGCAAATAGTTTGCTGAAGACAAGCAGACTAAGGACATGGATTACTGGAATCACGTCCTGTGGTCCGATGAGACCGAGATAAACTTATTTGGCTCAGATGGTGTCAAGCGTGTGTGGCAGCAACCAGCTGAGGAGTACAAAGACGAGTGTGTATTGCCTACAGTCAAGCATGGTGGTGGGACTGTCATGGTTTGGGGCTGCATGAGTGCTGCCGGCACTGGGGAGCTACAGTTCATGGAGGGAACCATGGATGCCAACATGTACTGTGACATACTGAAGCAGAAACTGGGCCTCAGGGCAATATGCCAACATGATAACGACCCCAAACACACCTCCAAGATGACCACTGAGGGTAAAGGTGCTGGACTGGCCAAGCATGTCTCCAGATCTAAACCATATTGAACATCTGTGGGGGGGGGGGCATCCTCAAGCGCAAGGTCTCTAACATCCACCAGCTCCGTGATGTCATCGTGGAAGAGGACTCCAGTGGCAACCTGTAAAGCTCTAGTGAACTCCATGCCCAAGAGAGTTAAGGCAGTGCTGGAAAATAATGGTGGCCACACAAGATATTGGCACTTTGGGCACAATCTGGACATTTTTCACTTACGGGTGTACTCACTTTTGTGAGATACTGTAAATGGCCCTTTTTGGTCTCTTTCACTTTTCCATTCATCAGCTTACCGAATCATAACAGTCCCAATCCAATTCAGGATCATGGGAAGCAGTGCTGTCTTGGCTACATTGGGCACAGGGCAGGATTGGAGACCCTCGGAGGGCCCACTCACTAACACAAAGTTCTTATGTCGGTAAGCAAAGAGTCAACAGGTGAGGTGTGGGAGGGAAAAATGGAAAACCCACACAGATGTCGGGAGTCCATGCCAACTCCATACAGACAAGCAACAAGGAGCTGGAGTCTCTATGGGCAGCATCAGGTCCTAGTCTAAGATGGGGTACGAGTCCCCCACAGGACACCCTTATTCTTAAAGTGCAAATGAAAATGATTAATCCTAGGAGTACCCATAGAACCCACACAGACGCTGAGAGATCATACAAAAGCCATACAGACAGCAATCACTTTGACGGCCGCATAGAGCTGAAGACCATAAGGGCAGCATCAGGCCTTACGCTAAGGTGGGGTGTGAGTGTCCCACAGAGCCCTCTTATTCTTAAAGTGAAAATTAAAAGTTCCTGATCCTGGGAGTATCCAGAGAACCCACACGGGTTTGGAGAGACCATGCAACCATGTATATGGCTCTACAGACAGCCATCACTTTGAAGGACACGTGGAGTTGGAGTTTCTAAAGGGCAGCATCAGGTCTTACACTAAGGTGGGGTCCCGGGAGTGCCCAGAGAACCCACAAGGACATGGAGAGATCATGTAAACTCCATACAGACAACAATCACTTTGAATGGCAAATGGAGCTTGAGCTAAATAAGAGGAGCATCGGGGCTTACACTAAGTTCAGGGGATTTGTGAGACCCCCACAAGGAACCCTTGCTTTTAGAATGCACATGAAAGTAACTAATCCAGGCAGTACTCGGAGAAGCCACACAGACAGGGAGAGATCATGCAAAACTCCATAAAGCCAACAGTCACTTTTAAAGCCACATGGCGCTGGCATTATCAGGGTGCAACTCTGGATGGGGTTCCAGAACCTCAAAGGGCACACTCACTCATAAGGTGTAAATGAAACTGACTGGTACTGGGAGAGTACAAAGAGGATCAACACACACACACATACAGGAGGAGAACATGCACACCAAGGCGCCCTAAACCAATTATCAGGTGTGAGCAGTGCATCCCAGCCAACACATCCAGGCCACTAGATGGAGACTTCCCTGCAGCTTAGAGGTGCCCCGGATTCCTGAAGGGCACCATGGGAGATGGACTTCAGCTTCACAGCCGTGCTGGGTGTCGTGGGTACCGCTGTTTGACGCTGCAGGGAGACGGGGGGATTTTTATTTTCCCTATAGCCCAGAAGTACTCCCAAGTCATGGGGACGGAAGAACAGAAGCACTTCCGGGCTGAAGAAAAAATGTAAATCTTCATGTGACCCGTCATGTGTGCTGTTGAATAACGTGGACTGAAGGACAGAAGCACTTCCGGGTCACGGGCTATTTAAAGGACTATGGGAAACCCAGCAAGTTGAGCCGGAGTCGGGAGGTATAGTGACGGAGCTGCTGGGAGAGGAGGATTGATTATTTGTATTTGATTATTGATTTATTGTTCATTGTGGTGTCGCAAAAGAAGAAATTAAAATATTTCAATGTGCTTTTACTTGGTGTCTTGGATGTTTGTCTGTGGGGTTTGACTAGTGTCACACAGGCAATACTTTGTTACCTGGCATGAATGTGTGTGACTGGCCCAAGTGAAGAAATCCAATCTCAAAAGTGTGTTCCCTTTTATCTCTCACGCCATCCCATCAAACAATCTGAAACTGAGTGGTAGCACAACGCTCTCTAACCCACTGTAGCAGTGCTAATGGAAGTTAAAACCCTGCGGAGGCTCTGATTGGTCTTCTGTCTAGGGTGCAGGGGCTGTTAGGGTCAAAGGTGGTTAGAAGGGGCTCTCAAAATGGAGGGCCGGTGTCCAAAGATGGAGAGTGGTTTTGTGTTGTTGTAATCTGTGTTCCGCGTACCTGTCTGTCTGCCATCTGTTGGTTAACCGCACTTAGTCGTTGTGTCCTGGATTGTTTCATTCTTGGGGTCTGGATTGTCTTCTGTCTACCTGTGTGCAGAGAACTGATGGTGGATTCATAGCCTTCCCACAAGAAAAGGGGCGCTCCTGAACCGTCCACCCGTCTACCGGTGGGACTGTCGTTACATTCCCATTCAACGTACAGATCTCTGGACTTACCATCTTCATCATTTCATTACATCCGCTGCTGTTTTCTGTGGACTTTGCTGTGGAGGGTTGTTTGTGTTTGTGGTTTAATGTAATATCGCCGTAGGGGTACAGGGGGTGGTATTGTTTTCATTTAATTTCGTTATATTCTTTAATTGTTGTTTGATTCCAGTGGCATTATTTTGTCTCTTTTTTTGGAGTGTGTGCGAGTCGAGCCAAGGCTGGGAGCGTCCCTGGGATCTCCTCTATAAAAATAAATAAATCACCGTCTTCTTGATGGTGTGAATCTTACTGGCACCGGACCACTGCACCACTTAATCCAGTTTAGAGTCATGGTGGGACTGGAGCTTGCCATGGCAGCACTGGACACAAGGGCAGTAAGTGGGCATGAGTTGGGAAGGCAGAACATTGTAGGGCCCATTGACACACAAGCACTTAGAAAGTGCCAGTTAAGACTTAACACTCTATGGTAGTGATGGCGAACCTTTTAGAGACCGAGTGCCCAAACTGCAACCCAAAAGCCACTTATTTATCGCAAAGTGCCAACAAGTCAAGTCAAGTTGGGGAGCCTGCACTGGTACAGCGCGTTGCCGCACCCACCACACGATGAAATAACTCGGGATCCCGGTTTGCAACCCTCTCCAGGCAGACATGTGGTCCAATCTCACCCTCCAGAAATGACCCTCTATCTGCCGTAGCCAGGTGTTACGTGGGCGACCCCTTGGCCTGGTCCAGCCACTCGGGTCCCCAACAATTAGGATTGTGTGAGCTGGATCACCTTTGGGGAAACGTGCCACATGGCCATAGTGCCGTAACTGACACTCACTTACAATGCTGGTAATGTGCCTCATTCGAGACTCCGTGAGTAACACAAAGTCAAACCAATGGTACCCAAGGATTTTCCGGAGAGACACTGAAGGAGTCCAGTCTTCATCTCAGGTCACTGGATAGCGTCCATGTCTCACAAACATATAGCAAGACAGGAAGCACCAGGGTTCTAAAGACTTGGACCTTCGTCTTTTAGCAGATATCAGGAGCGCCACACACCCCTTTTCAGTGACCTCATGACCCCCCTGTGCTCTCCCAATCCATCTATGACTTCATAGGAAGAGTCACCAGAGACGTGAATGTCACTGCTGAGGTAAGTAAACCTCTCGATGAGGTCAACACTCTCTCCGCAGACAGACACACTGCTGCTGGCCGTGCCCAAGAGGTCATTAAAGGCCTGGCTGTTGGTTTTTATCAGGACACTCACAAGCCCAGACACTCAGACTCCTCACTCAGTCTCTCAAAACGCCCCGATCAGAGCCTCCATCGACTCCATGAAGATCACAGCATCATCAGCAAAGTCAAGATCCGTGAATCTCTCTTCACCCATAGATGCCCCACAGCCGCTGGACCCCTGAACCTGACCAACACCCAGTCCATACAAGCATTGAACAGAGTAGGAGCAGAACAGAATCAACTGGGAAAAACACAGAGGTCCTGCCTCCACTCTGCACAGCACTCACAGTACCAGTGTACAGGCCGGCCATGATATCCAGCAACCTCGAGAGGATCTCGCAAACCCTCAGGATGTCCCACAGGGCCACAGCTCGATCAACTGAGTCGAACGCTTTGCGAAAATCGACAAAGGCTGCAAAGAAACTCTGCCGATATTCGCATTTGCGCTCCATGAGAACCCTCAGTGCCAGGATGTGGTCGATGGTAGACTTCTTAGGTGTAAAACCAGACTGTTCCGGTCGCTGGTAGGTGAGCAAGTGATCACGGATCCTATCGAGGACGACCCTAGCAGGTGCCAACACTGCAATTTAACCTGAATACTGAGGTTTTAGTTTAGAAAAAAACAACTCATACATTAACATCTTTTGTCTTAAAAGAAAAACACAATAACAGAGCTTTCAATGATACAAACAAATTTTATTGAAAGGTTGAAGTATACATTTGGCGTGCTTTCGAACAATTAATGTGATTTTTGCTGTTGTATGCATGCTGATGATTTCTCTAACCTTGGCTCATACTTTGTAAGTTTGAGAGCAACACATGAAGCCCTCCGGTCATCTGTTAGTCTGTTTCTGGTGTCAGATTTGATATCATTCAAAGCTGAAAACAGCTGCTCACAAGCATAAGATGATCCAAACAAAGTAAGGAAACCGATCCCAAGTGCATCCATTGACTTCAAATTATTTGGTAGAGAATTCCACACTTTAAGGATTTCATTTTCAGAACTAACTGTGCTGTCCTTTGTCATCCCTTCTCTCTTCTCAAGTGTTTCACGCAGGTCTTCCCCCATTAACCTCCGCTACCGTTCTCTCTCTCTCTTTTTTTTTCCCCTTACCATCCGCCTCACGCTTCTATTAGATATTACGGGGATCAGGTGTGGCGATTAGCAACTCCTGGCAGCAATTACAGATGCGGACGACTCCTCACCTGGGCACTTAAGAGAAGACCACCCGCAGCACGAAGCTCCCGGGAACCGTTCGCCCACGATTGCGGCGATTATCTGTTAAAACTAGCCTTTTCAATTTTGAGCTGTGCACCCGCTATACCACATCCCCTCCAACTTAGATCCTCTCCAACCCCACCATGGGAATCACCTTCACCACAGACTCAACAGGCTGCCGTCCGCGCCGCACCCTCACACCGCATGTGAGCCGCCCGCCTTACCCCAGACAGGAGAGGAAGGAAGCGCTCTCATTGGTCTGCTGGGCAGAGGGGCGGGGTGATGTGAGAAATGTCCTCAGTCGCGCGAGGGGAGAGGGAGAGGGAGAGGGAGAGGGAGGGAGAGGGAGAGGGAGAGGAGAGGGAGAGGGAGAGGGAGAGGGGGTGGGGGTGGGGAGCAGGAGCAGGAGCAGCGACATGTCCCTCTGGCATTCTAGTAACGAACTCTGTGCTGGGACAATGGCACGTGTGCCCACAGAGAGGACTCTGAGTGCCTACTCTGACATGCGTGCCATAGGTTCACCACCACTGCTCTATGGTGTGTGTGTGTGTGTGTGTGGGTTTGGGCTTTGAGGGAGGGACCTACATGGACGTGGTGAGATCTCACAAACTCAATATCAAGAACAACTAATTTTAAGATTGTGAGGAGCTGGAGTTGGAGTCTGGGCTTGCAGAATTTCCACAAAGCATAACAAGTTGGCGAATGACCCTGTATAATGTCCAGCAGACGTAGCAAAATTCGTTTGCAAAAATGATCAAGAACCAGATAAGTAATTGACAGTAAGCAGTGAAAACGTGGCGTTATTTATACAAGAAAATGGCTGACGGAAGTGATGTCATCGGCAGGTGTTGTGATGTAAGATTTTGCATATAACTTGATAAATGTTTTGTATTTCTTAATTTATAATTTAGGCGAAGCAATGTAATTTAGTGTTACTTTGGTGAGAGGCGTTCGTGTTTGCCCCCACCCCCCTTTTACGACTGTCTCTGTAATTTTACGACCGGATTTGGGAGATGTGTCTTAAACCAGTTTGGCGAGTGTTTCTTTGCTAAAGTCTTTGTCTCACCCCCCCACATAAGCTTAACATATGGTCTTGGGGGGGTTGCAGGTGTTAAGATGTACTATTTCCCCCCATTGGTCTGAGGTATGGCTGTTTGGAATTGGCTAGTCTCAGAGGCCTTTAAGTACCATGATGTCCTATTGGCTGTAGGGGTTGGACAGAAAACCTATACATTTTCTTGCTCGACCACATTCTCTCTCTCTCTCTATCCAACATCTGAAAGAAGCATTTCTTGCTAACCTGTGATGATGTAGAAGTACTGTATGTTTCTCTCTTACTAACGACTGAAGAAGACCATCACACCATGAACTGAAGACAACACAATGAAGAGCACAGCTTCAGCCATATTGAGACAGGATTGAGGCCTGTTCTGAAGAAAGCTGAGCACCAATGATGCCTTAACTAGAGACATTTTAAGTAACTACAAGTCTGTGTGCCACCTGAGTTACACATCACCATTTTATCAGGTTGTATGGTTGCCAACATTCAAATGTACTTTGCATTTTGTTATTATTTATGAATATTATCAATAATACATTATTTTATGTGTAATATAACTACTTCTTGTCTTTTTACTACATCTAATTGCCAGAGGTTATAGATATAGAAGGGAAGGTGGGGATAAATTATGTACAATAATACCTTATAAACAGTGGAAAGACTGTGAGATTAGGCATTCTAAGGCTACATATTAATAATACAGTACAATAGGGGAAAGTAGAGCAATATATATTACTCTACCAAGATAAAACAGCAGGAAACCGGAAGTGATGTCATTGTGGTTGTGGCTGGAAGTGATGTCATCATCAGTAGCCGGAAGTGTCATCATCATCGGGGGACCGGAAAAAAAAAAGTGACGTCACCATCTGGAGTCGGAAATGGAAGTGATGTTGGGTGAACTCGGAAGTGTGAATGCTGCGTAAGTGGGATTATTTTTCTTCTTTTCGTCTGAAAAAATAGAGAGAGACGTTAGTACCATAAATCAACCCTTCGTCTCGTGATGTTTCACTCACCTTAGGGCTTGTTGACTGCCTCCTAAGTGCACGTGTGTGACAAGCATCAGAGTCTAAATGGTGCATGGAGTGCCAGCCCCTCATAGGGCACTAAGAGCCCAAATGAACCTGATTGGTGCCAGGAGTACCCAGAGAAAACCTACACAAATGCACCCAGAGGCAATGAACATTTCAGAATTTGGTCCCTGGTCACACCTGTCTGGTTAGTCTAAAGTTTTTGTTTTGTGTCACATCACACTTGGGTTTATCAGAAGTTGCTCCTTAGGGGTTGCTGACTTTTTGACCCGGCAAGTATCATCAGTTAGCCAGCCTAACTTTTTATTAGACACCAAGGAATTCTTCCTGTCCTTTATGGATGAATCTGAAGAGCAGTGCCTCTACCTCATAGGAAGAAGCTGCAACCTCTGAGTCGTCACCAGACGCGCCGTCTGCGAATCCGACCCTAAGAAATCAGCAGACGATTTGCCTCTCTGTGCTCGCAAAACAAAAGTTTCCACAGGATATAAATCTTCACTGCCCAGAAAGTTTATTGTCTCTGATTAATGGCGACCTTACTGAGCACTTTAGAAAAACGCTCCGACTTTTCCTTCTAGTTTTTATTCCCGCTAAGTGCTGCCGAGGAAATTGACCTACATAATGCAGCCTAAATAGATAAATAAAGCAAATCACGGATGAGGAGAAATTAGCTGGGAAAAATCTGTGAAAGAATGAATGCTCCTAACGGCAAGCCTAGATAAAGTGGACTACATTTATACTGGAGGTGAGCCCCTCTATTGCACAGCTTCAGGAATCCGGGTTCAAATCACAACCTGCTTAGTGGCTGTGAGGACTCCTCGGGTTACAGACAGGTTCTCAAGTTTTCCTCAAGGATGGATGGGCCAGTGGGAGTGAGTGAGCGGGTGAGAGTGAGCATGAGAGTGCATTTGGAGACAATTTAATATAGCAGCCAAAATGTAAAGGGGCATGGGGTGGGGGGTGACAAGTAGAGCAGTGAACAGTCGTGACAGAAAATAGAACCACATGGAAAGGGACGCGGGGACATGTCTAAGGACTGGTCATTGAGGGTGTCTTATAGGGACAACTGCGAGTTTTTATAGTCTTGCCTACTACGCCAGTCAAGTACAGAGGGTTAGAGCTACTATTGAGAATATGATCTGTAACTTGATTAGATTTGCACTGGATGAGTTAGCAATGATGACTGCTCATGTGTGAAGAAAGCATTGGGTGACAATTTAATATATGAGCCAAAATGTAAAGGAATTATGGGCTTGGTTATGGCATGGGTGCAACAAGTGGAGCTGTAAACAGCCATGACAGAAATTCGAACTAAATGCAAAGGAGTATGGGGCAACGTCTAAAGACTGACCAATCAGGTTTGTTCATTGGGACAGTAGAATGCTCATTGGGTGAAGAAAGGATTTGGTGACAATCTAATATCTGAGACACCACATAAAGGAGTTATGGGCTTGGATGGCGTGGGGGCAACAAGTTGAGGTGTAAACAGTTGTGACAAAAATATGAACCAAATGGAAATGGGCACGGGGACATGTCTATGGACTGACCATTGAGGGTGCCTTATAGGGACAACTGAGAGTTTTTAAAGTCTTGCATACTACACTGGTCACGTATAGTAGGTTAGAGCTTGACCAGTTTAACACAGAACCTGTAATGCTGTAGGCAAAGGTGAACTGTTGAGAATATGATCTATAACTTGAGAAATGCAAGATATTAGATTTGCACTGGATGAGTTAGCAATGATGACTGCTCATGTATGAAGAAAGCATTGGGTGACAATTTAATATATGAGCCAAAATGTAAAGGAATTATGGGCTTGGTTATGGCATGGGTGCAACAAGTGGAGCTGTAAACAGTCATGACAGAAATTCGAACCACATGGAAAGGGGCACGGGGACATGTCTAAGGACTGGTCATTGAGGGTGCCTTATAGGGACAACTGCAAGTTTTTAAAGTCTTGCCTACTACGCCAGTCAGGTACAGTGGGTTAGAGCTACTATTGAGAATATGATCTGTAACTTGATTAGATTTGCACTGGATGAGTTAGCAATGATGACTGCTCATGTGTGAAGAAAGCATTGGGTGACAATTTAATATATGAGCCAAAATGTAAAGGAATTATGGGCTTGGTTATGGCATGGGTGCAACAAGTGGAGCTGTGAACAGTCGTGACAGAAATTCGAACCACATGGAAAGGGACGCGGGGACATGTCTAAGGACTGGTCATTGAGGGTGTTTTATAGGGACAACTGAGAGTTTTTAAAGTCTTGCCTACTACGCCAGTCAAGTACAGAGGGTTAGAGTTACTATTGAGAATATGATCTGTAACTTGATTAGATTTACACTGGATAAGTTGGCAATGATGACTGCTCATGTGTGAAGAAAGCATTGGGTGACAATTTAATATATGAGCCAAAATGTAAAGGAATTATGGGCTTGGTTATGGCATGGGTGCAACAAGTGGAGCTGTAAACAGTCATGACAGAAATTCGAACTAAATGCAAAGGAGTATGGGGCAACGTCTAAAGACTGACCAATCAGGTTTGTTCATTGGGACAGTAGAATGCTCATCGTGTGAAGAAAGGATTTGGTGACAATCTAATATCTGAGACACCACATAAAGGAGTTATGGGCTTGGATGGCGTGGGGGCAACAAGTGGAGGTGTGAACAGTTGTGACAAAAATACGAACCAAATGGAAATGGGCACGGGGACATGTCTATGGACTGGTCATTGAGGGTGTCTTATAGGGACAACTGAGAGTTTTTAAAGTCTTGCCTACTACACTGGTCACGTATAGTAGGTTAGAGCTTGACCAGTTTAACACAGAACCTGTAATGCTGTAGGTAAAGGTGAACTGTTGAGAATATGATCTATAACTTGAGAAATGCAAGATATTAGATTTGCACTGGATGAGTTAGCAATGATGACTGCTCATGTGTGAAGAGAGCATTAGGTGAAAATCTAGTATCTGAGACAAAATGTAAAGGAGTTATGGGCTTGGATGGCATGGAGCTGTGAACAGTTGTAACAGAAATAGGACCCAAACGCAAAGTAGTATGGGGCGACGTCTAAAGACTGACCACTGAGGGGACAGCAGAGAGTTATGCCATGACACACAATCCTGCCGACTACACCACTTTGGTGTAGTAGCTTATGGTTTAAACTAGCTAACCACAGAGCCAGTCACGTTATAGTTGATAGATCTTTGTGATTGTGAAATATTGAGAGAAAGATGTGTACACGGAGAAATGCAAGATGCTAGATTCAGAAAGGGTGGGTTAGAAAGGTTGACTGCTTATGTGTGGAAAAAAAGTATTGAAGGACAATCTGTGACCAGGTTAGAGCTAGACCAGTTTAACACAGAACCTGTAATGTTGTAGGTAAAGTTGAACTGTTGACAATATGATCTGTAACTTGATTCGATTTGCACTGGATGAGTTAGCAATGATGACTGCTTATGTGTGAAGACAGCGTTTGGTGACAATCTAATATCTGAGACAAAATGTGAAGGAGTAATGGGCTTGGATGGCATGGGGGTGACAAGTGGAGCTGTAAACAGTTGTGACAGAAATTAGACCCAAATCCAAAGGAGTATGGGGTGACGTCTAAAGACTGACCACTGAAGCTTGTCCTTGGGGACAACAGAGAGTTATGCCATGACACACAATCCTGCCGACTACACTGCTTTGGTATAGTAGAGAGAGGAGGAGGTTAGGAGGACATGCTGATACAGCACATTGTCGTACCCACCACATCACAAACCAACTCAGGACCCCAGATTAGGACCCAAGTGCAGCCATGCAATGGGTGACACCTCAGCACCATACTAGTTTAGATGGAATGGAACCAATGGGAGGTTTTTTTTATGGTGGCTGGAGTGCCAATTTTGCCACCAATCCCCAGGTTTTCCCTGCAGGATGGAGGGCCCACATCCAAGGCTGGATGAAGATTAATGTCATACCCAGGACAGGGTATAGTAGTTTAGGGTTTAAACTAACTAAACACAGAGCCAGTCACGTTATACTTGGTGGATCTTTGTGATTATGAAATATTGAGAGAAAGATGTGTACACGGAGAAATGCAAGATCTTAGATTTGGAAAGGGTGGGTGTGATAAAGGCACTATATAGCGCCCGACCTGACACAGACTGACGCACGTGTAAAAATCATACAGGCTTTTATTTTCTCTTCAGCCGTGGGGCACGTCTTCCCCGTGTCCCACAGGCCCAACACAGTCCCAAAGCACTTAATCACAATAGCCACATCAACTCTCCACCTTGCACCACCACTCCTCTCAGGCAACCTCGTCCTCTTCCTCGTGATTCTGGCCCTTTAGTGGTGGAGGCTGGCCCGTTTTATAGCCCACCCGGAAGTATTCCAGGTGCTTGACCACCTGGTCCCAATTGCACCTTTGGGTGGGACTGATGACTCATCCAGCTGGGTTCTTGAGTCTCGGCAGCACCCCCTAGACGCCACCCCAGCTTCCAATCAGGCTGTGGAGGACTCCGTGTCCCATGGAGCCATGTGGGAGACTGGGGAATCAACATCGGCAAGGGAGGCTGCCACCAAGCGTCCCGGGGGAGGTATTGAGCTGTCCATGGTGGATCCCCCGGAACATATGCAGCAGGGGCGTCCTGGCCGGGTATGGGACCCGGCTGTCCAGTGGGTTAGAAAGGTTGATTGTTTATGTGTTAAAAAAATGGCATTGAAGGACAATCTGTGACCAGGTTAGAGCTTGACCAGTTCAACACCGAGCCTGTAATGTTGTAGGTGAACAGTTGTGACAGACATTAGACCCAAATGCAGAGGAGTATGGGGGGGATGTCTAAATACTGACCACTGAGGCCTGTTCATAAAAACAACAGAGAGTTATAACGTGAGGCAAAATCCTGCCGACTACACTGGTTTAGTACAACTTTAACTCATTAAGCACACAGCCAGTCACGTTATAGTTGATAGATCTTTGTGAATGTGAAATATTGACAAAATAATTTGTAAACTGAGAACTGCAAGATATTAGATATGGAAAGGGTGGGTTAGATACATAGGGATCACACTCGTCAGCCTCTCTGGAAAAGTCTATTCGGGGGTCCTGGAGAGGAGGGTCTGTCAGATAGTCGAACCTCGGATTCAGGAGGAGCAGTGTGGTTTTCATCCTGGTCGTGGAACAGTGGACCAGCTCTACACCCTTGCAGGGTCCTGGAGGGGAGGTGCATGGGAGTTTGCCCAACCAGTCTATATGTGTTTTGTGGACTTGGAAAAGGCGTTCGACCGTGTCCCTCGGGGAATCCTGTGGGGGTTGCTCCTGGAGTATGGGGTACCGGACCCCCTGATAAGAGCTGTTCGGTCCCTGTACAACCGGTGTCAGAGCTTGGTCCGCATTGCAAACAGTAAGTCGAGCCCATTTCCAGTGAGAGTTGGACTCCGCCAAGGCTGCCCTTTGTCACCGATTCTGTTCATAACTTTTATGGACAGAATTTCTAGGCATTGAGGGGTTCCGGTTTGGTGGACTCAGGATTGGGTCACTGCTTTTTGCAGATGATGTTTGCTTCATCAGGCCGTGATCTTCAGCTCTCCATGAATCGGTTCACAGCTGAGTGTAAAGCGGCTGGGATGGGAATCAGCACCTCCAAATCCGAGAGCATGGTCCTCAGCCGGAAAAGGGTGGAGTGCCGTCTCAGGGATGGGAGTGAGATCCTGCACCAAGAGGAGGAGTTTAAGTATCTCGGGGTCTTGTTCACGAGTGAGGGAAGAATGGAGCGTGAGATCGACAGGCGGATCGGTGCCGCGTCCACAGTGATGAGGGCTCTGCATGGGTCTGTCGTGGTGAAAAAAGGAGCTGAGCCGTAAGGCAAAGCACTCAATTTACCAGTCGATCTACGCTCCTACCCTCACCTATGGTCATGAGCTATGGCCTCCCTGGTGAGGTGTCCCTGGCACGTCCAACCAGGATGAGGCCCCAGGGAAGACCCAGGTCATGCTGGAGGGACTATGTCTCCTGGCTGGCCTGGGAACGTCTTGGGATTCTCCCGGAAGAGCTGGAAGAAGTGGCCGGGGAGAGGGAAGTCTGGGCCTCTCTGCTCAAGCTGCTGACCCTGCGACCCGACCTCGGATAAGCGGAAGAGGATGGATGGATGGATATGAAAGGCACTATTTAAATAAACAGATAGATAGATAGATAGATATTGAAAGGCACTATATAATAGATATTGAAAGGCACTATATAATAGGTAGATAGATAGATATGAAAAGCACTATATGATAGATAGATAGATAGACAGATAGATACGAAAGGCACTATATGATAGACAGATAGATAGATAGATACGAAAGGCACTATATGATAGATAGATAGATAGATAGATAGATAGATAGATAGATAGATAGATAGATACGAAAGGCACTATATGATAGATAGATAGATAGATAGATAGATAGATAGATAGATAGATAGATAGAAATTGAAGGCACTAGTGACACCATCTTGGCTGAGCCGCTGCCTTTGATCTTCTCAGGAGTAGTCGCTTTAGTGATTTGGCTTCTTTCTTTCCTTTATTAACCTTTTCCCATTTCTTGAACACATTTAAGGTTTCTGGACCCCCTCATGTATTTTTCGATTGTTGTTTTACTTGGTGGGTTTCTGGTACTCAAGGCCTGTTCTTGAGTAGCAGTGACGAGGTGTTCAGTTCCCCCTGTTGAGACCACCTGTTCGGGGCCATATGTGCGTCAGGTCCTTATCGACAAGGTTGTAGAAGACCTGGCCGTGCAACGGCTTCTCCTTCTAGCACTGCGTCCTGGCCTCCATGATCTTGGACATCAGTAACTGCTTGGTTTATTATTATTATTATTATTATTATTATTGTGGTGAAGCCTTAGTATTAGCATCACAAAACTACCAAACATCATCATGTGTGCCATTTTGTGGCTCAGGTCCCTGCCGCCATTCCTTTTCAAACATGACCTGCCAGTGAGAGTAGGATGCTCCATAACCGCCACTCATGTCCTACTCTTTGGTGGAAGTCGTTCCTATCCTAGTCAGACTTGTAGTTCATTTCTTTGGGGTTATTCTGAAATGCTTAATAAATACGGGCTCAGATCTGTATAATATGGCGGTATGAATATTTTGGAATGAGGTGAGGCCAGAATTGGAGAGAGTAGAAAAAACCACCTGCTCTTTTACAATCAAACGTCGGCTTTGGCCCTTTTTTCAGACACATTTGAGTGGTGACATTCGATTTGACTGCCCCAGTGCACGGTGACTCTGATAATGAAGCAGCTTGCTTGTGTGATAACCTGAAGAGATTTACTCCTCATCTCAAACGTACCCAAGGATCGTTTTGAAACCGTTTCAGCCGACAGGATTTGCATTTGTAGTCTGTCATTAAGGCCGCTGGATTTACTCGTATCAGGAGTCTGCTCTCCTGGTGTTTGGACAGGAAAAAGCTCATCACTTGCCTCTGTAATTTTTTTTTCCGGCAATTTGAATTTTTAATGAATTAAAACTCCCACTTTTTGCATTGTAAAGCTCTGTCCACGCCATGCATGCAAGATTACACCGTGGGCCGCAGCTGCTTTGGCTGGGGAACATTTCAAGACACACCAGTTAATTTTCTATTCATTCGGGCTGAAGCACTGAGAGTTTTGGCTTCATCTGGCCTGGACCTGGAGATGAATAGGAAATGAGCAGAGACACACTTGTCACTCAGTGGGACCAGCGCTGAGCAGCAGCTGAGCCGTGTCGAGGTCGAGGTGGGAGGCATTACAGCTGGGGACCATCGCAGCGGCCATTGAGATAAAACTGCAACCCGGGTGGAGAGAAACACGGAGCTGGAATTGGAGGTTGACGATGGACTGGGCCTGGATGGGAGTGCAGAAGAAACGAGAGAACATGCAGGATAGATAGATAGATAGATAGATAGATAGATAGATAGATAGATAGATAGATAGATAGATAGATAGATAATAGGAAAGGCACTATATGATAGATAGATAGGAAAGGCACTATCTAATAACTAGATAGGAAAATCACTATATAATAAATAGATATGAAAGGCACTATATAATAGAACATTAGAACATTAGAACAATCTAGACGAGAACAGGCCATTCAGCCCAACAAAGCTCGCCAGTCCTATCCACTGTTTCCTCCAAGAAAACATCAAGTCGAGTTTTGAAAGTCCCTAACGTCTTACTGTCTACCACACTACTTGGTAGCTTATTCCAAGTGTCTATCGTTCTTTGTGTAAAGAAAAACTTCCTAATGTTTGTGCGAAATTTACCCTTAACAAGTTTCCAACTGTGTCCCCATGTTCTTGATGAACTCATTTTAAAATACAAGTCTCGATCCACTGGACTAATTCACGTCATCATTTTAAACACTTCAATCATGTCACCTCTTAATCTTCTTTTGCTTAAACTGTAAAGGCTCAGCTCTTTTAATCTTTCCTCATAATTCAACCCCTGTAGACCTGGAATCAGCCCAGTCGCTCTTCTCTGGACCTTCTCTTGTGCTGTTATGTCCTTTTTGTAGCCTGGAGACCAAAACTGCACCCAGGACTCCAGATGAGGCCTCACCAGTGTGTTATAAAGACTGAGCAGAACCTCCTGTGACTTGTACTCCACACATCAAGGCGCTATATAACCTGACATTCTGTTAGCCTTCTTAATGGCTTCTGAACACTGTTGGGAAGTTGATAGCTTGTAGTCAACTATGACTCCTAAATCCTTCTCATAAGGTGAACTCTCGATTTTCTGACCGCCATTGTGTATTCAAACCTAACATTTTGACTTCCTATGTGTAATTCTTTACATTTACTAACATTAAATTTCATTTGCCACAAATCTGCCCAATCCTGTCTGCATCTATCTATCTATCTATCTATCTATCTATCTATCTATCTATCTATCTATCTATAGATAGATAGATAGATAGATAGATAGATAGATAGATGTAAAAGGCACTATATAATAGCTAGATATGAAAGGCAGTGTATAATATATAGATAGATATGTAGATAGATAGGAGAGGCACTATATAATAGATTGATAGATAGGAAAGGCACCATATGATAGATAGATAGTGTAAGATATGGCCGGCCATGTACCCCGGCCAATACCCCCAAGCCGCCAGGTGGAGCCCTCCTTGCAGCATGGAGGTCCCCAGAAGACCAGCAGGGCATTATGGACCATGTAGTTTTTGTGCACCGCCCTGCTGGATGCCATGGGGGCCACGAGAGGGAGCTGCAGGGAGGACCGAAGAATTCTTCATGCCCTATGACCCGGAAGTTCGTCATAGGAAGAGCGACGGGCTTCCGGGGTGAGAAACATTATTTACCCTGACCCGGAAGGAATAAGGACTTGTGGACTGTTGGGAAGGAACACCTCCGGGTCAGGGAATATAAAAGGACTATGGGAGCTCCCAGACGATGAGCTGAGTTGGGAGGCAGGGTGGCTAAGCGTCTGGGAGTGGAGGTTTTGTTATTGGTTATTGTTTATTGGAGTATTTGGGAGTAGAGGGTGCTTTGTGCACTTTATTATAAAATAAATATAATTATTGGACTTTTACCTAGTGTCTGACGTGGTATCTGAGGGTGCAAGGGTGCGAGAAGCATCTTATTCTGTTACAATAGATAGATAGATAGATAGATAGATAGATAGATAGATAGATAGATAGATAGATAGATATGAATGGCACAATGTAATGGATGTATAGAAATACAGATATATAGATAAATAGATATGAAAGACACTATATAATAGATAGATAGATAGATAGATTGATAGATAGATAGGAAAGCCATCATATGATTGATTGATAAATAGATAAAAAAGGCACTATAGAATAGATTGATATGAAAGGCACTATATAATAGATAGATATATACAGTAAAACACTTTTTAATAGATAGAGAGATAGATAGGAAAGGCACTATATAATAGGTTGATAGATACAAAAGGCACTGTAGAATAGATGGATAGATCTGAAAGGCACTATATAATAGATGGATAGATAAATAATGAAAGACACTAAGATGGGCAGGTAGAACTTTATTTGCTCCCAGGAGTAAATCTGGCTTTTTGTAGAAGCTTGTTAAATAAACAAATACATTAATAGGTAGATAAGTAAATATATTAATATACACCCACACTTTGGTCTGAACACACACCAGAATGACTAATAAATATGAAAATTAAATAAAAAGAAAACTTCTGGCTTATTGGTAAATTTCACACAAACATTAGAGGTTTTTCTTCAAACAGACATATAAAGTAAGTGACCAAGTAGTGTGCTGGTCAGTCGAACTTTAGGGGCTTTCAAAACTTGACTTGGTGTTACTTTGGAAGAATTAAGTGGAGAGGACTGATAAGCTTGATGGGACTGAATGGCCTGCTCTCATGAAATGTATTTAATGTTGTAAAGTCAGCTGTTGGCTGTCTCGATGCCTGCCACTCCATTGCGCTCCCTCCCATTATGATGGAGTAATTTGACAAAGTGGTCAAGGCTCACCTTACATCCCGACATACCCTCCAGTGTGTTTACTCCCCTAATCACTTCATCGATGACACTGTAGCCCCTTCATGCCACCTGGAGGGTCGACCCACGAAGGTGCGCACACTTAGACATTAGCTCCGCACTCAATACAATACACAGTTCTGCAAAATTAAACTCATAAAAAATTGTTTTAACTGTGCATCGTTATTTTTATTTGCATTTATGAGCATAATAAAAAAATAGAATTAGAATGTTCCCATCACGTCACATTTAAGTAAAAAATTGAAAAGAAATGTAATTAAAATGTAGGAAGTTACACAATTTATTCAAGTACTAGCTGTGCTCTCTGTATAAGACATGTCGAGATCGGAGTAATCAACGTAGACCTTGGAATTAACGTTTGCAGTGCACCATCTATTGGGATGTATTTTGTAATGCATGTGGTCATAAAATGAGTTGCATTTATCATTTTAACAGATGGTGCATCACAAACGTGTGTATTATGAAGGAGCAGGTATCTATTCTGGTGAATTCATGTTGAATCCTCAGCTCTTTTGAGGACTGATGGTAGAGGTGACTGCAGGTTTGATACACACTACTCATCAAAATGAAGGAAACACTTAAATCACACATTGGATCTCGACTAAATATTCAAGTGGAAAATCTTTACTGAGTAATACTGCAGAATTCGTTGATGTCACGATGGTCAATGGACACCAAAATCACCAACCCACTGAGGGCTGATTGGGGATCACACCGAAAACCAAAGTAAAAAATTGAAGTTGCTCTCGGAGGATGTTTTGGTCTCATTCTTTATTCATGGCTCGGTATTGGGGGGGCACCACCAGGGTAGAGCAGGCTCAGGAATGGCAGCAGAAAGTGTGAGGGAGGCAAAGACTTTTGGAGGATGGCCTGGTGGGTGTTAAGAAGGGCAGCAAAGAAGCCAAGATAAACATCAGGGACAGACTGATATTCTGGGATTGGACAGCTGAGGAATGCTGGGGGAAAGTCATTTTCTCTGATGAATCCCCTTTCAGATTGTTGAAGAAAAAGTGAGCGCTACCATCTCCATTGGGAGAAGTTGCTCTCGGAGGATGTGCTGGTCTCATTCTTTATTCATGGCTGTGTTCTTGGGCAAAATTGTGAGTGAGCCCACTGCCTTGGCTGAGAAGCAACCCCACTAGACATGAATGGTCTCAGGATGCTTTACTGTTGGCCTGACACAGGACTGATGGTAGCACCGCTCACCTTTTCCTCTTTTTTTTGGATGCCCCAAACACTCAGAAAGGGGATTCATCAGAGAAAATGACTTTCCCCCAGCAGTCCAATCCCAGAATATCAGTCTGTCCCTGATGTTTTTCTTGGGTTCTTTGCTGCCCTTCTTGATGCCCACCAGGTCACCCTCCAGAAGTCTTCACCTCACTCTCACACCAGCTTGCTGCCATTCCTGAGTGAGCTCTGCCCTGGTGATGCCCCCCGATCCCGAGCCATGAATCCACTTTAGGAGATGGTCCTGGTGCTTGCTGGACTTTCTTGGGGGCCCTGAAGCCTTCTTCACCTCTCTTGTCCTCGTCGACACTCTCACCTGTTAACGAGAGGATCGCTGAAGTGACCTCAGCGGGTCCTAAGGTGGCAGGGCTGCCATGCGGTGGAAAAGGATTTTTGGGATGACGTTCATTTTCATGGCAAAGAGGGACTTTGCAATTCATCTGCTCACTCTTCAGAACATTCTGGAGTAAATGCAAATTGCCATCATAAAAACTGAAGCAGCAAGCTTTGTGAAAATTCATATTTGTGTCATTCTCAAAACCGTTGGCCACGACTGTATATTTATTAAAATACAGTCATGTCAGCAGAGTTGAGCAGCAGTTGCGCCCGAGACCATCACAGAGCCCGGTGCTGGAGGTGGGTTAACTAAGCTGGCCAGATTTGTCCGACTTTAGCGCTCACACTGTTTAAGTCCTTTTGTATTCCAGTCAGAACAGCGCCATGTCTGCCAGTGGGCACCACCATTATTATAAGGCTTCTTTATTATTTGTGTGAGTATTCATATAAATAGTCTGTAACCTTCCTTGAGCTGGATGGCTGTACTTGGTCCATCCGCAGTCAGCAAGTGTACGTTAACTCCATAATTAATTTTTTTTTTGTTCTTTATTTCGCCTTATAAATCTCTTGCATTAGGAACGAGTTCGTTTTCGCATACCCCTTGGGCTCAGAGTGCAGGGTCAGCCACTGTACAGCGCCCCCTGGAGCAAGTGCAGGTTTGTGGGCCCAGCAGAGTAGGATCTCTTCTTGGCTGTAATGGGGATTTGAACCGGCAACCTTCCAGATACCAGCCTCAGAGCCACCACTCGGCCCCATCAGCCATGGATATCAAACAGTCCGGCCGGTAGTGGACCCTGCTGTCAAACTGGTGGACTTGGCAGCACTCTGAATGGAGAGTCAGAGGAATCGGGTCAGGCCCACTTACATGTGCTGACTTTTCAAACTGGAACTTTCCAAGTAGTAAAAAGTGTTGTGTTCCTCCCAGGCATCATTTTGTGTCCCCCCTCATTAACATTAATATGCACACTTCACTCCCACACCGTTGCACAGCCTTAGTGAGAAAGAAATGAATTATCACTCATGTCACTTTAATAGACAATGAGATGAGCAGTGGGTTGATCTTTTAAAATGTTGCTTTTTGACTACTGCAAATCACACTGCTCCACATCGGTGGGCTACACAACGACCTTAATAACAGTCCCTCCTCCTCCACCCCGCCCTTGTAAAACTCTCAGGCTCTGAATTCGCCACATTAGAAATGAAGACTGTCACCTGACAAGATGACATCTGAAATGTTCAGGCGCCCGGTCATGCAGCCAGGTATGCTGCACCAGTCAGGTGATCTGGTCGGTCCACCAATGCTCTGTATTTGAGGGTCAACATTTTCAACCACTCCCCCACACCCTTCATCTTGAAAGTGGCGTGTCCGCAAAGCATCCAGCTTCTGTATACTGATCAACTGTCTTTAAATCCGTGCTGGCGCCCCCTGTAGGCCTAGCTCTAAGGGTACATACTGCAATTCTTATTACAGCCCCTGCCCTCACCTTTAGATTGATTTGCATGCGATTTATAAACTATTATGTGAATCATTGTTTTATGGCCCCTCCCCTTAGACTAATTTGCATGTGATTTATAAACTGTTATGTAAATCAACATTGTATGGCCCCTCCCCTTAGACTAATTTGCATGTGATTTATAAGCTGTTATGTGAATCAACATTGTATGGCCCCTCCCCTTAGACTAATTTGCATGTGATTTATAAGCTATTATGGGAATCAACATTGTATGGCCCCTCCCCTAATTTGCATGGGATAACCATAGATGATAAACACAACGTCCAAGCCACACTGCCACACCAGTCCAGTGAAGACAAGGTGCGGGTATCACCGTTACACTGGGGGCTTAGCATTTTATTAGAACTAAAGACAGGGTCCTCACTGTGGGATGTTGGATGGTACAGAGTCAGAGTCTGAGTGGTATCATGAAACTTTAACCACCTTAGCCCCTAATCTTAACTTCAATCCTAAAGTTTCACTGGTGACTTCATGGTGATACAGCTCTGCTAATATAGGACACTGCTGCATTGTGGCTTAGTAGTGAGCAATACGTACCTTGGACAGTGATCAATAAATAACTGGGCATGTCATTAATAATGAGTTGATTTAATAAATATATCAATCTAACATCATCCCTTTGTTATGTGCTAACACAGGCCATTGTGCAGCGAAGGGAGAATTGCTGAATACGGGAGGGGTCTGCTGGCCCCCACCCTATCTTGTATCACACACCAGACCTATCCGGCAGGTTGGGGAGGACTACTGATTATGGGAGGTGACTGACATCTGACCCCGCCCACAACAGTCCCTGCCCCATCCCATATCTTGTAGTGAGGAGGCGACTACTGAAAATGGCAGGGCTCTGCCATCTGACTCCACCAACATCAGTCCCCACCCCATCCTGTGTCACACAGCAGACCCGCTCCATGTCATATTCTGCAGCGAGGGAAGAACTACTTAACATGGGCGGGATCTGACATTTGACCCCACCCACATCAGTCTTCACCCCATTCCATATCCTGCAGCATTGAGGGACTGCTGAAAGTGGGAGGGTTTTGACATTAGGACCCACCCACATATGTCCACACCCATACCCCATGTCCTGTAGCAAAGGAAGAAGTATTGATTACAGGAGGGGTATATTACATAAGAATAAGTTTGGTATTTGTTACACTGTATTAGTCTCCATGGGGAAATTGTCTTTTTGCATGGCCTGTGGAGGTAACAATAATAATAATAATAATAATAATAATAATAATAATAATAATAATAATAATAATAATAATAATAATACATTTTATTAATATACTGCGGTGCGCTGGCACCCTGCCCAGGTTTTTCCTGCCTTGCGCCCTTTGTTGGCTGGGATTGGCTCCAGCAGACCTCCTTGACCCTGTAGTTAGGATATAGCAGGTTGGATAATGGATGGATGGATGTATTAATATGGCACATTTCCCTGCTCTCAGATATTCTAAAGGGTACAGAAGGGTTAGGGTTGGCACAGAAAAAGATTACGTTACTGACACTGAATACAAATTTGTATTACGTACTGAATATCAAATAATAGACTGATGATGTATGTGAAATACAAAATTGTGAATTATGGGAGGGGTGTTACATCCAGCCACACCCACATCAGTCCCTACCACCTTTCATGGTCTGCAGCAACAGAAGGATTACTTAGTATGGTGGTGTCTGATATAATAATAATAGTAATGATAATACAGAAGGGAGTGAATGAATGAGTGAATGAATGAGTGAATGAATGACAGGCTAAATGTTTAATTAAACAAAACAATGTGATACAAAACATTTTATAGGCTGGGGGCAAGTCTGGTCCACCATAGTCAACTTGTTAGTATCACCAGGAAAACTGAAGAAATGAATTTACTGATGAATGAATGAATGAATGAATGAATGGCAAACACAATATCTTAGAGAACAAAACCCAGCAAACATGAAACAGGGACAAGGAACGTCTACTCAACATGTCTGCATCATCAAAATGAGCGAGTGAGTGAAGGAGTGAATGAATGAATGAATGAATGACAAGGTCAGTTCTCCAGTTAAATAAAACAACAGCCATATTAAACTATTTTATATGACAGTGGCAGATTAGTCAGCCCTGCCTTAGTCAACATGTAAGTATCACCAGGTAAAGTGAAGGCATTTATTTATGTATCTATTAATGAACACATGACAGGTATATTGTCAAAGAAAATCCAACAGCAGCATACTAACATATGCCATGCAGCAGGGAGAAGGGAAGTCTAGCATCACCAGGAGGAGTGAGTGAATGAATGAATGAATAACGTATTGTCTAAAAAACACAACAGCGTACTTGTACATGTTATGGGACAGGAACAAGGAAAGACTACTCAACATGTTAGTATAACCAGGGTGAGTGAGTGAATGAGTGAATGAGTGAGTGAGTGAGTGAGTGAGTGAGTGAGTGAGTGAGTGAGTGAGTGAGTGAATGAGTGAGTGAGTGAGTGAGTGAGTGAGTGATGAGTGAGTGAGTGAGTGAGTGAACGACAAGCTCAGTGTCCACTAAAACAAAACAACAGCAAACTGAAACATTTCCCATGACAGAGGCAGCAAAATCACATCTGCCTTAGTCAACTTCTTATTATTACCAGGTAAAGTGAAGAAATGAATTCATTTATGAATGAATGAATGACATATTTTGTAAGACAGCACAACAACAGCATACTAGTACATGTTGTGGGACAGGAAGAAGGAAAGTCTGCTCACCATGCTAGTGTAACCAGAATGAATGAATGAATGAACGCTGGCACAGCATACTGAAACACACTGTCTGCTCTGCCTTGTCAGTACCACCCGGTCAAAAACGAATGAATGCGGCAGGAGCCGAGCCCCACACAGAACATGCCGGGGCCCCCTGAAGCCGACTGCTATGCCAGCGCCAGGTACGCTGAGCGGCAGGACCCTGACATCTGCCGGGATGGCAGACATGAGTGGCTCTCGGCTGCGGTGATCTGACAGGATCCCACTGTGCGGTACAGCTGTAGACATTTGCACTTGCCTTGCTGAAATTAATTATACGTGAGAATGTACCAGAAAGGAAACACATGGCTGGCTTCATTTTTCTTCTGATTATTATGATTATTTACAGTGTGTTGCTGTAAATAATTACCTCCGAGAGGCCGCGCGCCTTTGGCTGTGGGCCGTTTCTCCGCTGGGTAATTTAAAAGCCATTTAACAGTATCTGTCTACGGGTCGATAGCTCTTTGTCAGCGCGCGCCGCTTGTTTGCGGTGTGCCACTCTGCCTAGCTGTCAGTACGACCTGCACCACTCAGTCAGTCAGTCAGGCGGTCGGTTGGCTGGCTGGCAGGAGCCGAGGAGTCCGAGGCACCTGACTTGGTTGCCCGCTGAGGATCAACACGGATTCACTCGGCCCTCTGTGACATTTGTTCATCCCTCCTAGCTGGCCTTGTAGATTTTCTACCATAACGATGTCATTTTTATCAGTACAGTCGAAGGAGAAAAAGAAAGCAGTCGGGGTGACAAATCTCAGTGTCACATGTGTTAGAAGATCATTTGCTGCCAGAATGGCTGGCTTCTATTTGCTGGCAGTGCCATCTGCAGTCTTTGATCCTCACATTTAGCAGAGGGAAGGCTTTGTGTGGGTGGCACTCAGATGTAGCGGTTAGCGCCTTTGCCTCATGGACCCCATGTCCCGGGTTCAAGTCTCTCTCTATTGGTTGCCATCTTTGTGGAGTTGGCACTCCCCCTTGAGTTTGCACTGGGTACTCCAGGGTGACCCACCACATCCCATTAGTGAGAACATTAAATATCCATCCATTTTCTTTGCTCACTCTGACCAGCTAAGCATCACTGGGGGCCCAAGTTTGAATCCTAGACCAGTGAAACTCACCAGGAGCCTTTAATCAAATAAGAATGGCGTCTCAGGTCTGCACAGCCACAGAGTTCTGTGTGGGAAAACAGACTGGCACTCCCTTCAGGGCTGTTCCCCACTTTGCGGCTCATGCCACCTCAATATACTGACACCCCATTCAGGGCTGTTCCTTATGTTGCCATGCCACCAAAATACACTGGCACCCCAGTCAGGGCTATTGCTTATGTTGTGGTACATGCTCCTTCAATACACTTGCACCCCATTTTAGGGCTGTTCTTTAACTTGTGGCCCCTGCCACCTCAATACACTGGCACCCCATTTAGGGCTGTTGCTTATGTTGTGGTACATTCCACCTCAATATACTGGCACCCCATTCAGGACTGTTCCCTATCATGTGGCCCATGCCACCTCAATACACTGGCACCTCCTACAGGGCTGTTTCCTACTTTGTGGCCCATGCCACCTGAATACACTGGCACCCCTTTCAGGTCTGTTCCCTGCTTTGTGGCTTATGCCACCTCCATACACTGGCCAGTGCTGTCTGGATAGACGCCAGTCCCCGGTGACCCTTAAATGAGAATGCTCAATTCTAAAAGTTTTTTCTGCACATGTTGCCGTGCACTTAGAGCACATTAAACTTCAGTCATTACCCGTCTATTTTCTCTACCCATTCCATCTCCGGGGGGCTCAAGTCTGTCTCAGCTGAATCCTAGCCCAGACAAAGCTGCCAGCAGCCTCTAGCTTAATTGCAAAGGCCTGTTCCTTAATGTTTTTCATTTATAATTTTAATAAAAATTTCATCAGAAATTGTCCAACAGGTTTTTTTTTCTTTTCTGGTAAAAATTAAACAACATTTGGTTATATATAGTGTTGGTGCCGCAGCGGTTAGCCCTGCTGCCAAAACTGCCTGGAGTCTGCATGTTGTACTTTTGTCTCTGAGATTTTATTCGGGTACTCCAGTTTTTCTCTGTCCATCCCAAGACACGCATGTCGGTTTAGCTGCCAATTCTGAAATGGCACCATTGAGTACACCTTGCCGATGACTGGCGCCCCCTTCAGGGCTGTTTCCTTCATTTCAACCAATACCCTTAGTATAGAATGGTACCCCCTTCAGGTTTTGTTTTCTATATTTCAGCCAATGCCATCAGGATAGACTGGCACACCTTTCAGGGCTGTTTATTATATTTCAACTAATACCATCAGTCAGTATATAATGGTGCCCCCTTCTGTTTGCTAAATTTCAACCAATGCCATTAGGATAGGCTGGCACTCCCTTCAGGCTTATTTATTACATTTCAACCATTACCCTCAGTATAGAATGGTACCCACTTCAGGTTCTGCTCTCTATATTTCAGCCAATGCCATCAGAATAGACTGGGACCCCCTTAGGGCTGCTTCCTAAATTTCAATCAGTTATATCAGGATAGACAGGCACCCCCTTCAGGTCTGTTTATTACATTTCAACCAATACCATCACCATCAGGATAGAATGGCATCCCTTTCAGGTGTTGTTTCCTATATTATAGCCAATGCCATCAGGATAGGCTGGCACCCCCTTCAGGTCTGTTTTTTCAATTCAACCAATACCATCAGTATAGAATTGTGCCTCCACCCTGTTCTCTTCCCTATATTTCAACCAATGCCATCAGATGAAAGTGGCAACCCCTTAGGGCTGCTTTCTAAATTTCATCAAATGCCATCAGGATAGACTGGCACCCCATTCAGGGTTGTTTATTACATTTCAACCAATACCATCAGTATAGAATGACAACCTCTTCACATTGTTTCTTACATTTCCACAAATACCATCAGGATAGACTGGCATGCCATTCAGGGCTGTTTCCTACCTTGTGACCAACATCGCCCAGATAGACAAGATGGGTATCTCTGCAGCCCGAAGCCTCCACTTTTAAATCACAGGGAGGTGGAGTTGGCTTACTTAACAGTCGTCATCATTTGAAACAGATAATCCTCCTGTAACCCTAAACTTAACCACAGTGTAACCGGGCAGAACTCTAGAGGTGTGCAGATAGACTCCATTGGTGCCTGCTGGAGTCCACTCCACCTACTTGAAGCTCCAATGTAAAGGCTCTGGGCTGCGGAAATACATATATGAGACAGACTGGCACCCACCTCAGGGCTGTTTCATACATTTCAAACAGTACTCTCAGGAAAGACTGTTGCCCCCTTCAGGGTTTTTTCATACTTTATGGCCAATGTCAGCCCGGCAGGCTAGCACCTCCTTCAGGGCTGTTTCATACTTTATAGCCAATGTCAGCCCGGCAGGCTAGTGCCCCCTACAGGGCCATTTCATGCATTATGGCCAATGTCAGCCCGGACTCCATCCCCCAGTTATCCTGAATTTAATTAAGATGGTTTTAAGATGTATTTATTTAATTAAGATGGTACAATATTTGCCAATCTGTTTTCTCGATCTGCTCTGCCCAGTTACAGAGTCCCTGGACATCTTTGTGGTTCTTGTATGTTCTCAATGTGTGTGTGTGTGTGGGATTTACTCCAACTACTCCATTTTTTTTCCTCTCTCTAACCCAAAGTCACATTTGTTGAGTTCATTGCCAGTTTTTAAAGACCACCACTGGTGTAAGTGGGCAGCGTGATTGACGGGCACCCAATCCAACAGTTAGCTCCTGCCTTGTACCAAATGTTGCATAGATTGGCTTCACCCCCGTGCATGGGTTGGAGAATCTTATGATATTTAAGGCTTTGCAGATGTTTTACTGTGTAAGTGAAGACATTTAAGAGCAACACATCCCCATCTGTGTTTTCTCTATCCATTCTGTCCAATCAGGGGTCTCTGGGGTTCTCAGTGGGTCTTTCATGTTCTCCCAGTTTCTGTGTGGGATTTTCTCCAGATGTTTGATTATTCCCGTTTCTATCCCAGAGTCATGCTTGGTTTGTTAACTGGCAGCGCGTCACTGGTGGAAGTTGGGGAGGGGGCTTGCCTGTTCCAAGGTCGGCTCCTGCTTTACTCCATAATTTGCCGAGGTTGGCGTCACCCTCCCACAATCCTGATCTGTGACTCAGAATCCATTCAAACCTGATAAACATCTTTCCCTGCACCGTCTTAAGCCTTGATCCTTCACAGTCATGGCTCTGAAGATGCGTCCGTGTGCAGTGAGTGTCTTCTCCCCTCATCCGAGAGATTATTTTCTCTTGGCACACTAGGCTTGCACCGGCATCCCAAACGCCTGAACTTTAAGATGACTGTCTATCCTAAATGCCACTCAGTAAGAGTGAGTAAGGCACTGAATAAAGATTAGAAAGCACTTATTAATGTCCATCCATGGTCCAGTCACAGTTAATCCAAGTTTAGGGCACAGAGGAGCCAAAGCCGAACTCAGGGGCCTTTAGGGACAATTCTGGAATTCTCTGCCACCTCTTGTGTGGTTCACACAGCATCCAGCCTGCCTCAGTAGGCCATCGGTCACTCATGTTGAAGAAGCCCACCCGAGTCAGGATTCGCCCTTTAAATATACTAAGCACCAAAGAGGCACTTATTAAAATTTATTGTCTGGCGCTGCCACCCAGTCAATTAGACCAACAGCCAATAACACGAGAGGACGATTATGTTGTGAAACAAACAATGAATAATACGGCGCTAAGTCAGCGGAGCGCTCAGCTGTGCGATGTATCAATTAAGGGGCCGCATTACATTCAAGTGAAAAGCAAGCAATGAACAGCCTGTCAGGGGGCTGCACGCCACTTCAGCGGGCACGCTCTACAGTCTGTCACCTTTATGGGACTTTGAGATGCTGCCTTACAGCTCCCGGGTCCTTGGGTTCAAATCTGTGTGGAACTTAAACACTCCCTCACATTCATGAACGTCTGCCCCCAGTGTCCTCGAGCAACCCCAATGTCAGCAACACCCCCGTGTGAGAGTTGTGTTTGTGTGCCCTGTGGCAGATTGGCACCCTGACTGGTTCAGGGCTTTAAACTTGAGCAGCTTGGAAAAGTGCTTGACCCTAAATGTGAGGCGGGGCAGCCCAGTTCTGCAAGAGACGACACCAATGCCTTAACGTCCAGATGACAGGAGCTCTCGGGTATCATGAGCAACGAGTTTATGGTGTGTGTGTTGGGGGATGATGTAGCAGGGGGCTTGTATATCTTCAGCTTCTACAAAGTCTTAATTACTCCTTGGGGACAAATACATTTCTATCTATCTATCTATCTATCTATCTATCTATCTATCTATCTATCTATCTATCTATCTATCTATCTATTATATAGTGCCTTTCACTCTATCTATCTATCTATCTATCAGTTATATAGTGCCTTTCATATCTATCTATCTATCTATCTATCTATCTATCTATCTATCTATCTATCTATCTATCTATCTATCTATCAGTTATATAGTGCCTTTCATATCTATCTATCTATCTATCTATCTATCTATCTATCTATCTATCTATCTATCTATCTATCTATCAGTTATATAGTGTCTTTCATATCTATCTATCTATCTATCTATTATATAGTGCCTTATCTATCTATCTATCTATCTATCTATGTATCTATCTATCTATCTATCTATCATATAGTGCCTGTCACTCTATCTATCTATCTATCTATCAGTTATATAGTGCCTTTCATATCTATCTATCTATCTGTTATATAGTGCCTTTCATATCTATCTATCTATCTATCTATTATATAGTGCCTTTTCTATCTATCTATCTATCTATCTATCTATCTATCTATCTATCTATCTATCTATCTATCTATCTATCATATAGTGCCTGTCATATCTATCTATCTATCTATCTATCTATCTGTTATATAGTGCCTTTCATATCTATCTATCTATCTATCTATCTATCTATCTATCTATCTATCTATCTATCTATCTATCTATTATATAGTGCCTTTCACTCTATCTATCTATCTATCTATCTATCTATCTATCTATCTATGTATCTATCTATCTATCTATGTATCTATCTATCTATCAGTTATATAGTGCCTTTCATATCTATCTATCTATCTATCTATCTATCTATCTATCTATCTATCTATCTATCTATCTACCTATCTAGTGGCTTTTACATCCATCTATCTGTCTATAGATTAGGGCTGTCAGATAGGGTAGCCATACCCCTCAGAGACAGGGTGAATAGCACAGATGCCTTGGAGGGTCTCGGAGTAGACCCGCTGACCCTCCAGAACGAGAGGAGCCAGTTGAGGTGGTTTGGGTATCTGATATAGACGTCTCCCAGATGCCTCCCTGCAGAAGTTTTATGGACATGACCAGCTAAGAGGAGACCCAAGTGAAGACCCGGGGCTCACAGGAAGGAGGACTACGTATCCCAGAAGGCTTAGGGACACCTTGAGATCCCACAGCGTGGTGAGGGAGAGGGCCATATGAGCCTCAGTGCCCTTGTGACGTGGTCTTGGATGAGAAGTGTTGGATGTTGAATAAACGAATGGCTACCAGGTGCCTTTCTGTATGGTTTAAGACTTTGATCAGTGGGGGTCTCCTGATGTCTGAAATCAAGGGACGTCAGGGGACTGGTGCTGGAATCTACAATGTAAACCCTTTCTAATTTATTGATCTGACATTTAATCAGTCACCAAAGTGACCCAGCAGTTAAAGCCCTGGACCTTCAAGTACAAGGATGGAAGTTCTGTGTGTGTTTGATTTATGGTGTGACTCTCAGCAACTTGCATCGCCTGGCTGTGCTCCACTTGTCAAAAAATGCATAGAAACAACATGGAAGCATTCTGATCTTGTAGGCTGCCACAGGCAAAGCTGTCTTCAGAATAATTGCTCGATTTGTTTTTTTTTTTTCCCAGCTGGCATTCCCGCCCTTTATTGATATGTGGGAAGGCCGGTGAAGAAGGCCCACACAATGCTGCTTTCTTTGTGGCTCCTCCACTGAATTTTTAAGTAAGTCTATAAGTGGGCTGAACGTGGCTAATTATTCCGAATGGCTTCCTTGTGAGCAGCACCACAAAAGAAAGAGTCAACGCGTCTTTAAAATGGGGAGATGGACGTCACCCGGCAGTCTGAGCAGCCCACCTGCTCAGTGTTCTGATTATAAGCCCCCTCCCTTCTTAGCTCTTTTAAATGAATCAGTGATGATGATGATGATAGTAATAATAATACCCCAAAGCACATATATTGCCTTCAGAAAGTACTCAGACCCCTTCACTTTTTTCACATTTGGTTTTGCTGTAGCTCTTGCAGTGTGAAATTCTGTATATAAGTTAAATTCTGTATATAAGATAAACATGTTGCATGTCTTTATTTGTAATTTACCAGAAGCATATGTAATATTAGCGTTTCATTGGTGAGAAGCTGTCATGTTTAACTAACCACCCCAACCCTAACAGTCTTTAGGACTGACTGAAGGAATTTTAATGGCAGGGTTTAAGGAACTGCCTCAAACCGGTTTGTCAGGTGAGTCTCTGGAGGGCATAACTCTCTCAATCAGCCCCCACAGAAAAAGCCGAACTACTTGCCTGGAGAGCTTTGCTCCACAGAAATGGGGCACATTGTGAAAATAAGTCAGTGACTTTGGGGGTGTGGCCTGCCAGAATCCTATTGGTTTGCAGCAGAGGACGTTCTGTAGCACGACCCCCTATTGGTGGAAGGGTTTGGACAGAGGATGTGGAAATGTGATCACTTTACCCCTCTCACTCTCTCTCTCTCACAAACACACACCGTGGCCGTGGAAAGGACAACACGATGAAGAGCTCAGCTCAGCCGCCATCTTGAGACAGGCATGCGGACGGGAAATGATGGCTTAACTAAGTAACTGACAAGTCTGAAACCACACATCAGCATTTATTAGGTCGTATGGTTGCCACTAGTCACTTGTACTTTGCTTATTATTACTTTATGAATATTATCAATACTACACAATTAACATGCATAACCAAACTCCTGCTTGTCTTTTACTCTGTGTAATTGCCTGAGGTTATAGATGAGGAAGGGAGGGGCTGGGGAGCAGTTATGAAGAACAATGGAATACAATACCTTATAAAGAGTCTGTGGGATCTGAGGCCTTCTGACAAAGTGTGCACAATACGAACACAAAAGGAGACAGTAGAGCAATATAGGACTTGGCTGAGACAAAACAGGAGCCTCATGCTAAAATAATTTCAATACATTTATTCCCTTACCGCACATAATACTCCAGAAAGACAAACCAAAAACAGGATTTTAGGAATTTCTGCAAACTTATCAAAATAAAAAACAACTTAAAACCGAGGGCAATATGTTTTTATAATGCTTCACCGGGATGGTCTGATCTTTTTCTCGTTAGCCAAGTCAGAAGTTGTCTTTCTTTGTTAGTAATCCTTATATGTATGTGTATTTATTTATTTATTTACTAGCTGCACCACCCAGAGTTTCATGGCTGAGTGATTTTAAGCTTGGGTCCTGTAGCCTGTCAGTATGCCATTAGTCTGTTCTGCTGATTCATTTGCTCTGAGCCACCAGGTGGCAGCACCGTCATTAACACTCACTGTGGTAAATAGGAACACAAACAAAACAAAAAAAAACACTTAGTAGTCCAAAGGAGTCTGGAGTCTATTCTTGACAAAGTTGGATATGAGGGCAAAATTTTGTTAAGATTTGATGAATTCTGTGAATAAAGAACAAACACACATACACTGAGCATTATATATTAGACTAATCTATCCTGCCGACTATACTAAAACCAATATCTATCTATCTATCTATCTATCTATCTATCTATCTATCTATCTATCTATCTATCTATCTATCTATCTATCTATCTATCTATCTATCTATCAGTTATATAGTGCCTTTCATATCTATCTATCTATCTATCTATCTATCTATCTATCTATCTATCTATCTATCTATCTATCTATCTATCTATCTATCTATCAGTTATATAGTGCCTTTCATATCTATCTATCTACAGTATCTATCTATCTATCTATCTGTTATATAGTGCCTTTCATATCTATCTATCTATCTATCTATCTATCTATCTATCTATCTATCTATCTATCTATCTATCTGTTATATAGTGCCTTTCATATCTATCTATCTATCTATCTATCTATCTATCTATCTATCTATCTATCTATCTATCTATCTATCTATCAGTTATATAGTGCCTTTCATATCTATCTATCTATCTATCTATCTATCTATCTATCTATCTATCTATCTATCTATCTATCTATCTATCAGTTATATAGTGCCTTTCATATCTATCTATCTATCTATCTATCTATCTATCTATCTATCTATCTATCTATCTATCTATCTATTATATACGAAAGAAAATTGTTTTAAGTCAGGGCTCGGGGTCGTTGGAGAGGATCCCGCCTATGGTCCTTGTCAGGAGGATTTTCCGTCTTCGCGGAGACGGCCGATAACGTCTCAAATGCGGGAGTGTCGGGGAAGAAAACGACGACGGTAATATCTCCGATGGGTCTGCTGCCTCGGAGCCCCCAGAGTTAAAAGCCAGGGGGGGTTACAGCGCTCAAAGTGTGAAAGAGTTTTTGGTGAATACCGCCGGAAAAAAGGGGGTGGATGTGGCCGAATTTTTCCCTGACATTGACCTCTTTCTATCGTCTGTCCGCGGGTTGCGACGAGACAAAGCAGCCTCCGCAATGTTTGATGTTAAAGAGCTCGTGAGGCTAAAGAATTTAACAAGTAAACTGAGAAAACAGTCCAATCTAAACACCACCTAATGGCTAAGCCCCCTGTTAAATCTACTCCACAGTCTTTGTGGTGGTCCCTGTGTTTCATTGTGTGTTCATCTATCTATTCTGTTACCATGGCAAGTGTACACATAGGAACCCTAAATATTAACGGTGGGAGAAGTCCAGATAAGAGGGTCGCATTGTTTGATTTTATCAGACAAAAGACTTGAATGTCACCTTTCTACAAGAAACCCACATTGATGAGCAAAATCAGTGGGAGTGGAGCAGAGATTGGAAGGGGGACATTTTATTTAGTAATGGGACAAATGTTAGTGCTGGAGTGGCCATTTTATTTCTTGGAGGACTTCAAGTAGAAGTTTGCAGCACTGATGAGCTGGTGAAAGGGGACTCCTGAAAGTGACGGTGAAACTTCAAGGCAGTGTCGTCACTTTCATTAATGTGTACCGAATGAGGGTGAGGAGAGGCTCCACTTCTTTAACAAGTTAGGAGATCTTTTATCCAAGTGTGACCCTGAGAAGTGGTGGTGTTAGGAGGGATTTTAATTGTACACTTGATACCAGAATAGACAGAAATAATGGGCTGGAACCACCCTGCTCAGCACGAGCTTTAGGTAAAATAATTAAGGACATTGGGCTGGAAGATGTATGGAGGGCTAAAATGGGGCCTGTCGGCAATACACCTGGGGGCGGACGAGTGGAAATACGATCTCAATGGCGAGACTCGATCATTTTTATAGTTTTAAGCACCTGTTAGGTTTATTTAAGGTGTGCTCTATTGTGCCTACTGGATTCTCTGATCACAGTTTGGTGTGTTGTACACTTATTTGTAACACTTACAGACCCCGTAGTCCATACTGGCATTTTAACACACTCCTCCTTAAAGATCAGAACTTTAAAGAGTTATTTGTTCATTTCTGGGGAGGCTGGAAGGCTATGAAGAAGGAGTTCACCAGCTTACAACAGTGGTGGGAGGTTGGGAAGAGTCACATCCGGGCCTTGTGTCAGGAGTATACCAGAAATGTCACCCAAGTATTGCGGTCAGAAATGGCAGCTTTAGAAATTAAAATAGCTGAATTTCAACAGCTTCTAGAGAAGGGTCCAAATGAGCAGCTTCAGGCGAGCCTGACTTCTGCTAAACTGGGGTTGGCTCACCTGCTTGAGACCAGAGCTCAGGGGGCTTTAGTGAGGGCCCGCTTTCAACGACTGACTGAGATGGATGCACCAACTCAATATTTTTGGTTTAGAGAAAAAAAACTCGCAGAGTAAAATCTTACATTGCATAAGAACACCCGATGGCAGTGAGACACAAGAGCCCAGTGAAATAAGGCAGGTGGTCCGCGAATTTTATGAACTTCTGTTTGCTGCAGATGGAGATGGTGGCAGTGAAGACCAACAGGCCTTTTTGCAGGACTTACCGCAGCTGCCCAATGCAGATGTGGCACAGCTAAATAGAGAGGTGACCTTTGCAGAACTCACCACAGCCCTGGGACAGCTGAAAACAGGGAAGGTCCCGGAATCGATGGAATACCAGTGGAGTTTTATAAAGAGTTCTGGGATGTCATCGGCCTGGACTTATTGGAAGTGTTCCATGGAGTTTTAAAACTGGCTTGTTACCGCAGAGCTGCCGTAGAGCCGTGATCACGCTGCTGCGAAGAAGGGAGACTTGTGTCTCATTAAGAACTGGCGGCCTGTGTCTCTCTTATGCGCTGATTATAAAGTTCTCTCTAAAGCCTTAGCCAACAGGATGGTCCAAGTTTTAGGGAGAGTGGTGCATCCTGATCAGAATTACTGCGTGGCTGGCAGGTCCATCTTTAATAACATTTTTTTAATTCGGGACATTTTGGCTGCTGCAGAACTGTTTGGTTTTCAGACTGGTCTTATTTTTCTTGACCAGGAAAAGCTTTTGACAGGGTCAGTCACTCATTTTTATGGAATGCCATGAAGGCGTTTGGGTTTGGGGGGTCTTTTATTAAACATATTCGCTTACTTTATAGTGACATTTCTGGTATCATAAAGGTCAATGGTGGCTTGTGTGCACCTTTCAGTGTCAGAAGAGGAGTCAGACAGGGATGTTCTTTGTCCGGCATGTTATATGCTCTGGCGCTGGAGCCTTTCCTGGTGCACCTGAGGAAGGTGCTGACTGGTCTCTCCATCCCCAACTGCAACATGGACCCTGTGAAAGTCACTGCTTATGCAGATGATCTTGCTGTGGTCATCACAAGCCAGAAGGATTTGGACAAATTAACTGATTGTCTGAGGAATTACAGCAAAGCATCTTCGCTAAAGTGAATTGGAACAAAAGTAGTGCAGTGTTGGTTGGGAACTGAAAGGATGTAGTCCTCCTCGACTGAAGGGGGGTCTGCAGTGGACAACTGGAGGCTTCCGGTACCTGGGAGTCCATCTCGGAGATGACCACTACATCCAAAAGAACTGGGAGGGTCTGTTGGACAAGGTTACAGCTCGGCTTGCCAAGTGGAAGTGGATACTCCCTCAGTTATCCTATAGAGGACGGATGCTGGTCATTAATAACCTGGTGACCTCCAGCCTGTGGCATAAGTGTATTTGTCTACAACCTCCACCTTTGCTTGTTCAGCAGATACAGAAGGCGATCATGGATTTTTTGGACTGGTACCCATTGGATACAGAAGGGCGTTCTATTTTTACCATTGGATGAAGGCGGACAAGGACTTATTGACATTACCAGCAGGATTGCTGCTTTCCGCCTTCAGACCATTCAAAACTGCTGTATCCTGTCGAGCAGAGCCAGTGGATGAACTTAGCCGTACTCTTCTTTAAACAAGCCAGGCATATGGGACTTGGGAAAAGTTTACTGCTGTGCCACTTAGATAAGATCAAGACTTTACAGGTGCCAGGTTTTATAAAAGCCTTCTAGCAGCGTGGCAACTGCTGTTGATAAAAAAGGACTGTGATGACCTCTCCACATTTTGGGTCCTTCATGAACCACTGTTCTACAATCCTGCTGTTGGCACTGCTACAGGACTTTCTGAAAATTGTATTAATCATTTCATAATACATGGAATAACCACAATAAAGGACATAATTGACTGGGAAAATTACACTTGGAAAAGTGCACAAGTGGTAGCAGTGGAGACAGGGGTACACTCAGTCCGCCTAATGGAGAAGTTTCTGTGGCAGGTACAATCATCAATGGACAGGGAATCCATGACACTCCTGCACGGAATTTTCTCATCACAATTGAAGCCAACTGACGAAACACCTTTTCCAACGCTTACTGTGTCTCCGGCTGTTGAACTGAGGGATGGTGAGACTAATGTTTTAGCCTTAAGTTCTCTAGAGGCGTTATCTCTACCTACAGTGCCGGGGAAACAGCTGTACAGGATTTGTGTGAAGGTGAACAACCTGGAGCAGCTGAGGACACGAAGACACGACACACCATGGAGAGACAAGCTTGGAGCCCCTCAAGGACTGAACCCCGCATGGAGGTCGTTGTACAAGCCGCCATTGGCCAGTAGGGTGGGAGACCTGCAGTGGAGGTTGGTACATGGGATACTAGCGGTGAACTCCTTCTTATCGATTATATGTCCGGGGGTCTCAGATTGCTGCCCTTTTTGTGGTCTGAGGGAAAGTGTCTTTCATGCATTTATGTATTGTGAGAGGCTCCAGACCTTTTTTAGTGAAATTGAAAGAATAGTAGAAGGGCTGGGGGTCCCGTATAATGGCACGGTGTTTGTGTTTGGGGTTAGAATTACAAAACACACCAGAGAAAATATGAACTTAATTAATTTTATTATCGGGCAAGCAAAACTGTCAATATGGAAGACCCGTAAAAACAAGATTACTGGGAGTGGAAATGAAAATGTTGTTGTATTTTTAGAAAAGTATGTGAAAGTAGGATATTAGTGGATTTTAATTTTTATAAGTCCACAAATAATTTAGCAAAGTTTAAGGAAATGTGGTGCGTGAATAATGTGCTTTGTGTATGTGATGAAGATAATTTGCAATTTGTGCTTTGACTTTGGTGTTTCATTCCTTTATAAATTGGGTGGATAAATTGAGAATAAGTGGGATTGGAGGGTGGAAACAATGGGGGATTAGATAAATATATACTCCAAGAACAATATGAATATGTAATGGTTTAAAATGAATATTCATCATTAGGAAAGTGTGTACGTGTTTTTGTAAGACTTAAGATTTTGAGTTTTACTGTTTTTTTTTGTATTTATTCCTGTGTTTATTTAATAAAGTTTGCTTTTAAAAATAAAAAAAATATCTATCTATCTATCTATCTATCTATCTATCTATCTATCTATCTATCTATCTATTATATAGTGCCTTTCATATCTATCTATCTATCTATCTATCTATCTATCTACCTGTCATATACTATCTATCTATCTATCTATCTATCTATCTATCTATCTATCTATCTATCTATCTATCTATCTATCAGTTATATAGTGCCTTTCATATCTATTTATCTACAGTATCTATCTATCTATCTATCAGTTATATAGTGCCTTTCATATCTATCTATCTATCTATCTATCTATCTATCTATCTATCTATCTATCTATCTATCTGTTATATAGTGCCTTTCATATCTATTTATCTATCTATCTATCTATCTATCTATCTATCTATCTATCTATCTATTATATAGTGTCTTTCATATCTATCTATCTATCTATCTATCTATCTATCTATCTATCTATCTATCTATCGCACCTGTCATATCTATCTATCTATCTATCTATCTATCTATCTATCTATCTATCTATCTATCTATCTATCTATCTATCTATCTATCTCACAGATGGCTACAAAGCCATAACTAACTGATAGATGTGCCCTAGGCAGTGTCCTTCGTGTCCTTTAAGGCCATGTCACGTTACACGACTTTCCCTTGCATTGTCAATCACTGCCTTCAATTACAGTCTGACATACCCAGCAACTCAGGTCAACCAGCCTTCCCCTCAGCTTATCATTTATGTAGTCGTAGAGGTGGCCCCTGTGTGTGCAGGAGGGCTGACAACCAACGATCACTCAGAATTGCGAAAAAGAGCCAACCTTCATGCAGGATCGGCTCTATCAGGTAGCACATTACTGACTGTAAAAAAGAGCTGAGAATACAACACTTTGAGAATGTGAAACTCTACAGGACATTTGTCATTGAGTCATATAGTTTGTGGTGCCTTGCAATAACTAGTTCTGACATCCTCAGGGAAGAAGATCTGCATTGGTCATCACGTTTGGCATCCCCTCCGACTAGAAGTCGTGTAATGTGACATCAGCTTAAGTCTGACTGAGGCTTGACAAAGTCATAGTGAGCCACAAGTGACTGACAGATGTGCTGTAGGCAGCCACTATCGTAAAGTCTCCTATTAAGCTTTGATTCAAGTCCTCTGAGACAGCAGTGACTGACTTATCGTTATCCATTATGTAGCCCCATTCTATCTCAAGATATAATGTTTGCAGATGGAAAGTTATAGATACATATCATCTGCTATGAACCTGAAGCCTCTACTTAGCCAGCCAGCAGTGGGTGCAGAGCTGGAGCCCAACCTGGACAGGACGCCAGCCTTTCCTAAAGAGCAGGCGCATGCTCATCCATAGCTGGGCCGATTTACAAGAGAAATCCGTTAGCCTTCTAAATCTGCTTATCTGGGCAGAAGGCACAAGCAATGCCTTGGCAGTGTGCCATCACAATTAGAACATCAGCTCCTGATTCTGATGGTGACATTTTATAAGGACATCAGCACTCGGAGTCTAACTGTATGGTCAGCACCTGCGTCTAACGGTGAGCCCTGTGGCTGGCTGTGACAATGACATTTTATTAGGACATGAGCTCCTGACTGGCACACTGACTCACTGGTACCTAAATAATCAGCTACCTTACCTGATAAGGACACGCTTCTTGCCTTTTGCTCCTCTACAGTTGTGGCCAAAAGTTCTGAGAATGACCCAAGTGTTGGTTTTCACAAAGTTTGCTGCTTCGGTGTTTTTAGATCTTTTTGTCAGACCCAAAATTTCAATGTTTTGTACCCGGCGTCACCTTCTGGCCCAGTGCTCCATTATGCTGGACTTCTAATTGTTGGTCATCAAACTGTTCTTGGATCTCGTTTGCTCCAGATGATGACAGAGTATCGGTTAAAATCTCTGCAGGTCTCACAGATATCGCAACAGCCTGGCAAAGACGGACCTTCTTGTTATCCCAGCTCGTATGTCTGGTCAGCTCCCAGTCTCTCTTCAGTTCGGCTCGTTATTATCGCTAACATCTGCCAAGTCTGCACGCAACCTTGGGGTGGTCATCTACGAGCAGCTGTCCTTCCCTGGTCTCTCGTTCTTGTAGATTCACCCTGTGCAGTATCAGCAGGATCAAACCGCATCTGACTGAATACACACGACGACTCCTGGTGCAGGCTTCGGCCTTGTTACATCTGGAATACGGTTAACGTTCTGCTGGCAGAAGTACCTGCATGTGTCACCGAGCCGCTTTCACCAGCCGAGGCGGGCACACGTCACTCTTACATTGTACAGTTGTGGCCAAAAGTGTTGAGAATGACCCAAGGGTTGGTAATCACCAAGTTTGCTGCTTCAGTGTTTTCAGATCTTTCTATCAGATGTTTCTCTGGTGTACTGAAGTAGAATTACAAGCAGTTCAGAAGTTTCATAGGCTTTTAGTGACAATGACATGACGTTTATGCACAGAGTCCATATTTGCAGTGTTGGCCCTTCTTCCTTTTTCAAGACCTCTGCCATTTGCCCTGGCAGGCTAACAATCTTCTTCTGGGCCCAATCCTGACTAATGGCAGCTGCCCATTCTTGCATAATCAGAATTGGTGGGTTTTTGTTTGCCCACCTGCCTCTTGAAGATTGACCACAAGTTCTCAGTGGGGAGTTCCCTGGCCATGGAATTTCAATGTTTTGTTCCCTGAGCCACTTCGCTCTCACTTTTACTGTATGGCCTGGTCCTCCATCATGCATTGTTGGTCACCAAACTGTTCTTGGATGGTCGGTAGAAGTTTCTCTCGGATGATGTGTTGGTCCCATTCTTTATTCATGGCTGTGTTCTTGGGCACAATTGTGAGTTTGAAACCCACGTGACATGAATGGTCTCAGGATGCTTTACTGATGGTAGCGCCGCTCATCCTTTTTTCTTTTTTTCCGGATGCCCCAAACAATCAGAAAGTAGATTCATCAGAGAAAATTACTTTTCCCCACAGCAGTCCTCAGCAGTCCAATCCCAGAATATCAGTCAGTCCCTGATGTTCTTCTTGGCTCCTTTGCTGCCCTTTTTGACACCCACCAGGCCATCCTCCAAAAGTCTTTGACTAATTCACTCATACCTGCCTGCTGCCGTTCCTGAGTAAGCTCTGCACTTGCGGTGCTCCTGATCCCGAGTCATGAATAAAGAATGGGACCAAAACATCCCTGCGGTGGGCTGGCTGGGGTTTGTTTCCTGCCTTGAGCCCTGTGTCAGCTGGGATTGGCTCCGGCAGACCCCCGTGACCCTGTAGTTAGGATATAGCAGGTTGGATAATGGATGGATGGACCAAAACAATGCATGAAGGAGGACCGGGACAGAAGGCAAAATGGAGAACTAAGTGGCTAGGGGAACGAAACATCGAAATTTGGCTCCATGGCCAGGAAACTCCCCATTGAGAAGTTGAGAAGAGGCGGGTGGGCAAACAAAAAAATTCTGACTCCAAGCATTGATTCTGCAAGAATGGGCAGCTGCCATCAGTGAGGAAGTTGATTGCCAACATGTAAGGGTGAATTGCAGAGGTCTTTAAAAAGAAAGAAGGGCCAACACTGTACAGTAAATATGGACTCTATGCATAAACGTCATTTAATTGTCAATAAAAGCCTTCGAAACTTCTGAACTGCTTGTAATTGTACTTCAGTCTACCATAGAAACATCTGACAAAAAGATCTAAAAACACACAAGCAACAAACTTTGTGAAAACCATCACTTGGGTCAATCTCAACACTTTTGGCTCTGCCTATACATTTCAACATAAACCAACTGTAGTCTGTTTCAATCTCGTATGCTACCTTGGATGCAGACTGTAATGATGCGGGTTCAGCTCTATGCTCCCATCTGCTGTTCGGGTGCCCTTGAACCCTACACCGTCGATAATGCTAACAATGAGCTAGGCAGTGAGGCAACAACAAAGCAAGGGGATGATGGAAAAAGTGCAATGTGCTTTTATTTAAAACAATAAAACAAAACAGGGTAGAAATAAATAGTGCAGTGATTCAAAAGTTCAAAAACTGAATAATCCAATAAAAGCAAAAGTGAATCATGTAGGTTAAAATCAATAGAAAAAACAATCCTTTAAAAACGAGGTTGAAACGCAATGCAGGAAGCAGTCTTCTAAAAACCAATGTCAAGCCCGGTGCTTCTTCTACACGAACGTCTCACCTGCTTCTCCCGTTTGGGCCCTGCAACAGGTGAGACGCTCTCTCTGCAGCTGACCTTCTCAGTGCCTGCTTCTGCTGTCAGTTGCCTTACCGATCCTTGGCTCCGGTCGGCTCCTCCTGACAGTGACTTGGGATTCCCCTAATGACCGAGGCTCTCACGTTGGGGACACCACGTCCCAAGTCCCGACTCCCGCTGCCTTCCGTGGCCTTAAGCGTAGAGTCACCCACCTTCCGGTCACCCCTGTCCTTCATAAAAGTAATCTCTATGGTAGCGGCCACATCTACAACTCCCCCGGGTGTCGGCCAAACACCCAGGCTGTCTGCTCAGCGGCCGCGAGCCTGCTCTCGCTCGCTCTCCTGCACCGGCTTTCTCTCTCTCTCTCCTCTCTTGCTTCCTCCTGCAACCTCCATTTCCTTCTCTTTTCTTTTTCTCTTCTTCTCCCCTTTCTATCCGACTCACGCTTCTATAGATTGAGAGGGCATAGCAGCTGCAGCACATCGGCAGCCTCAGGAACAATCACGGATGTGGGCAGTCTCTCACCTGTTCTGTGAGAAACGCCCACACCACAGATTTCCCCCGAGACCCACTACAGCCACCACGTCCCCTTGCTAAGCCGCGAGCGCGGTGATTATTTATTTAAAAAACTGGCCTTTGCTGAGCGAGCTGTGGACCCATAACACCACACGACTTTCACCAAATATCCAATAATGACATCAATAAGTGGCTCTGACCATGACTTCCTACAAGGATGTCAGCATGGCTTTGACAATTAATGGCTGATTCGGATAGTACCAGACCATTAAGACATTAATCGTTCATCGGTGGGATTCACAAATCCATCCATCCTTTTTCCAAACGTATTTATCAAGATCTGCGTCACTGGGCAGCTGGAGCCCATCCCAGGAAGCGATAGGTGCCAGGCAGGGACAATCCCTAGAGTGGCTAGCACTCCATGGCAGGGTGAACACACACAATGGGCCCAGTGTATTGCATTGCCAGTCCACCTAACTTGAGTGCTTTGAGGGGCCTGGATATGGATTTGGAGCAGAATGCTGGACAATCTTTACGAAGAATGTGGATGATGAGATGTTGGGACAGCTGAGCAGTTAGCTAGACAAGTGGGCTTGTTGGACTGAGTGGTCTCCTTTCGTCTTTTAGATACTTTTGTTCTTATCTGTTGGGACTGTGGGCGTAGGGGGAGAACGCGGGACATGAAGCCCACTCTCCTTGTTACAGGTCGGCCGTTGCTATCAGTGCTCCAGTCAGACACAGACGTATTTGGTACTAAAACTACAGGGCTACCACCCAAGAGAACCTCCACATAGTTTGGGCTTTTCATGAACTCTGAGGCACCGGAGCTCTACTTTGGAATACAGAGTATCCATGGATATTTATTAAACATTTTTAGTTTTTTCATATTTTTTTTTTAATCAAAATATATTTTGTTGATGATTAAAAAAATGTAAATTAAATGTCAACTTAATTATATTTTCAAGCCCCCCGAATAAATAACAAGAAAACTTCACCTTGATTTTAATTAATCAACACTGCAAATACCAACATAATTGTCATTATTTGTGATTAAGTATCACCCTCTTTATTTGTTAATTAGCATGCAAAAGATGAAGAGGTTTTAGTATGGCAATCAATATCCATTCATTGATTTAATATAAATATTTCTAACCCTGATTATGTGTTACCTAACCAGAAGAAATCATGTAATTCACGGTTTACCTAATTTTGTAATTTCAAAAATAATATTATTATGGATGACTCTTATGATGCCTTTAATCAAGGTGACATACAACAGAGGAGAGACACAACTGGTTGCATCTCTTTTGTTTGTTCCAGTTGGTGGACTGGCATGTCCAATGGTGTCAGCATTGGGATTTGGACTTAACACTGCCTGCCATTACATGACTGTGAACTTCACTTTACTCTGTGCCACTGTGGACCACCAGTGCTATTCCTTTTAAAAGGCAAACCCTTCCTTACTAACTCAGCTATTGTCCTGCTTGTTTATACGGTTCAGTGTTGTAGAAAACGGAGGGTATCTTTCTTGGCATAACTGGTTGCAAGGTGGGAACCAACCCTGGACTGTTGTCTTCTCCTCATAGGGCTTACTCATATGCACACCTACAAGGGGACAAATTAACATTGTGGAACCCACTTGATTCAAGTTACATAAGGGGTACCGGCACCTACCTCTGCAGTATGGGGTGGACAGGGACAGGCAGCAGCACCCCTCGGGACCCTTGTCTGGATTAAGGGAGTTAGAAAACGACCTGACATTACGTTTTGTTGTATTATATTATGTAATGCTACGTTATATAATGTTATGTTGAATTTTATGATGATGTGTCATGCTGTATTACATTACAATATGTTAGGTCATGTTGCATTACAATACAATACAATTTATTTTTGTATAGCCCAATATAGCTTTTGAGAGCCCCCCAGCCTTGACTCTTTAAGAAGACAAGGAAAAATTCCCATAAAAAACTCTTGTAGGGAAAAAAATGGAAGAAACCTTGGGAAAGGCAGTTCAAAGAGAGACCCCTTTCCAGGTAGGTTGGGTGTGTAATGGGTGTCAGGGGGTCAATACAATACAATACACAGAACACAAGTGATCCTCAATACAATATAATATATAATAGTAATAGTAATAGTTAATATCAGCAAATATCAGGGCACAAGGCAGGAGAAGAGTGCCAGTCCATGGCAGGGTGAGCACAGACTCATGGGAGGTAACTCATGTATACCTGGGGCGAACATCAATTCCGAGGGCACCCAGGATGTGAACCCTGGTCTCGTAACTGTAAGGACAGCAGCACTAGCACTGCGCCACTCATGTTGTTTTATGTTATTCAATATCAAATTATGTTAGGGTTAGGATTAGGGTTAGGGTTAGCGTTTCACTATCTTAAGTGATGTCATGTAACGTTATTTTAGATGAGATGACCCTCACGTGACAACAGTCAGTGCAAGGTGGTGCCAAGTTCTGCACCAAATGCCAACCTGCAGTCATTTATTCCTTGTTGCCTTCATGCTCTCTCCGTTTTATCTTTTTTTTTGGGTTAATAACCTGACCTTTCCTCGCCTTTGTATGCCCGAGCAGCAGCCCCTGTGCCGCTGAAGCTCTCGTCTCCCCTGCACTTTTTGCCGTCAATCAGACTGCCAAGCGACAGCAGGCACCCTGCTGAGCCCAAGTACACACTGTCTGCAGAGATCTGGTCTACAGAAGCGAAGCGCGGCAGAGCTGGCGTGGGGGCGTTCGGCCCAACACGTATAATTAACAGGACCCGAGTGCTGCCTTGTGCTTGTGTGAGAGTTCTGTGAGAAATTCAAGACGCGCTGCTCGCTTGGTGGGTTTCCAGCTCTTGGGAAAACGGCGGGTCCACGTGTTGGTAGGGGGGTGTGGGTCCTTCACTCGCCGCCAAAACCCACTCTTCGTCCTCCTCGATCAAATTATTTATCAGCAGTCATCCGCTCGGCCACAAAGCTGAGTCAGTGAGGAAAAAAGTAAAGAGGATCAGGAAAGTCAAAAGCAAGCTGTGAGGACTTCTTCAATTTTGTTTTAGTACGTTCGAGTGTACGACGCGTGCATAAAAAAATAACCGGACTGATCCCATAAAATATGTTATTATTTTCAAATTTACCAAATTTACTCTTCCCCTTCAATATGCTCTCCCCTCTGCGTCCCCACAGTTTCAAGTCTTCTTCTTTGAGTGCTGTTCATGTTTCTTGACATCTGTTGATTCAAAATGCTTCCCTTTCAATGTGCTGTTGACTTTTGGAAACAAAAAGAAGTCCCACGGTGCCAGTTCGGGCGAGTACGGTGGGCGAGCCATTACCGGGATTATTTTTTTTCAGCCAAAAATTGGCGCACGGAGATAGTACTGTGGGTTGGTGCATTGTCCCGCTTCGACCGCTTTTCCACAGTTCTGGCCTCTTTTTTTTCCTCTCAGTTTCTCCGAGATTTGCTTGTAGAAAGGTTGATCGACCCCCTTGATCGTCAGGAAGCCCCTCAGTTATCATCGCGATTTCCCCTAAATGTCAAAAAATGTGGACTTGCCTTTCTTGGCCTTTTTTCATTCTCGGGGACTCTGGTGTTTTCCAGTGCATTGATTGACATTTGGTTTTAGGGTCATACTGAAATATCCGTGTCTTCATCACGTGTGATTACAGATTCCAAAAAAAAGTTAGGAGTTCGATCAATCCGCTCCAAAACATCCGAACAAATGGCTCGACGATTTTCCTTCCGAAGAACGGTGAAAACTCACGGAGCCCATTTTTGCACAAACTTTCTGCATGTTACATTTTGCTGCACACAGTCATTTTATTAACATGAACCATTTCACTAATCATCCTAACACTTAGCCAACGGTCACCTCACACGATTTCACTGATTTTCTTTACTTTGTCATCCGTCATTGAAGTTTAACAAGAAATTTCATGTTGATTTGTTGTTCGAGTTTGGGTGAGGACATTTTCCCGATGGGTTGAGTAGCCAGCCGTCCACCACCATACAAACATATACACTCAGCGGCCACTTTATTAGGCACACCCACTTGTTAACGCAAATATCAAATCAGCCAATCACATGGCAGCAACTCGATGCATTTCAGCCTGTAGACCTTGTCAAGACCACCTGATGAAGTTCAAACGTGAGCATCAGAATGGGGTAGAGAGGGGACTGAAGTGACTTTCAACATGACATGGTCGTTGGACTGAGGATTTCAGAATTTACTGGGATTTCCACGCACAACCATCTCTAGGGTTTACAGAGAATGGGAAAAAGGGAAAATATCCAGCGAGCGGCAGTTCTCTGGGTGAAAATGCCTTGTTGATGCCAGAGGTCAGAGGAGAATGGCCAGTCTGGTGTGAGCTGACAGAAAGGCAACAGGAACTCAAATAACAACCAAGGTGTGCAGAAGAGCAGCTCTGACCACACAACACGTCAAATCTTAAAGTAGCAGCAGGAGACCCCACTGTTGTCAGCTGAGAACAGGCAACCAAGGCTACAATTCACACAGGCTCATGGTAGACCACAGTAGTAGCGAGGTGGGAGGGGGGTGTGTACAAAGGGTTGGGACGCAACCAGTGGGAGCGTATGAGTCGCACTTAGTGGGAATTCCATGGTTTGCAGCCTGAATGGGGTTCAACGGTTTACCCACGCCGGGTAGACACACGCTCAATGTCATGCATAATTATTTATTGAATGCTAAACACTTCTGGAAAGACACGGTTGTCTAAAACGGGTTGGTGTGAGAATACAACAGTAGGCGAATGAAAAGATGGAACTCTGGAGAGAGCAGAATACAACACAATAGTGAACCCGCGGCATGACAAACGCCGTATAATTATTTATTGATGGTTGAACACTTCTGGAAAGACACGGTTGTCTAAAAAGGGAGGGTTTGAGGATACAACAGAAAGTGAATGAAAAGATGGAACTCTAGACTTTTCATTGCTCTGTGCGGGTTTGGCTGCCAGTCTGCTGATTTCTCGTTCAGTATGCACTGCCCGCTCATGTGCCCACCTCCAACTCGTCACTTGAGTCGTCGTCTCGATGTGCCTGTGACTCACGTAGACTTTTCATTGCTCTGTGCGGGTTTGGCTGCCTTTCTATATATAATCCACCAAGACACCCGGCCACGGTAGTAGTTTTGTGAACAAAGTGCAGGAGCATCTAAGAAGACGCATGTTTGTCGCGGGTGCGAATTGCTGTATGTGGCGTGTAAAACAGTTTGCTATGCTGCACGTGGTCGTGCGTCGTAACCGAAAAGTCGGTTTTTAAAGACTGCTTACTTCATTGTGTTTTAACCTCAGTTGTAAAGGATTGTTTTAAGGACCCCATGGGAGACCCCTCGGTTTTGACTGCTTTTCTATATATAATCCACCAAGATACCCGACCACCGTAGGAGGGGGGTGTGCACAAAGGGTAGGGACGTAATGAGTGGGAGCGTATGAGTCACACTTAGTGGGAATTCCACGGCTTGCAGCCCGAATGGGGTTCAACGGCTTACCCACGCCTCTCTGCGCCGGGTAGACACACACTCAATGTCATGCATAATTATTTATTGAATGCTAAACACTTCTGGAAAGACATGGCTGTCTAAAACGGGTTGGTGTGAGAATACAACAGTAAGTGAATGAAAAGATGGAACTCTGGAGAGAGCAAAATACAACACAATAGTGAACCCGCGGCATAACAAATGCTGCGTGGCTCAGATGTGCATGTGGACTCTTACCACAGACGAAAGGGACTAACTGGGTGGTCGGTGAGTTTTTGCGTCCGGGCAAATGGGCAGGCAGTGTGAATGCCTAGAGAGCGAGGGAAGACGCCGGCCGGTGAAAAAGGAGTGTTGGTGGGCAGGAAAACGTCTTCAGTGTTCTTGCAGGAGCATTTAAGAAGACGCATGTTTGTTGCGGATGCGAATTGTTGTATGTAGCGTGTAAAACAATTTGCTATGGTGCACGCGGTCGTGCGTCATAATCAAAAAGTCTGTTTTTAAAGACTGCTTACTTCATTGTGCTTTAACCTCAGTCGTAAAGGATTGTTTTAAGGATCCCATGGGATACACCTCGCACACCGTTTCACACGCTGCATATGGCGATTCACCTCCGCGAGAAACATGCCTCTATGAACAGTCAACGTAGCTCGGAGGTGCATGACATGCACACGACATTAACCTGACCTGCACTGCATGTGGCCTCTATGACAGTCGAATATAAATGACGCCATTTTTTCTGTGTCGTCGCGTCCGAGTTGGTGGGCGTGGCCCTGCGAGTTGTCGCCGTATCCAATAGTCTTGGAGTTGGTGGGCGTGGCTCCTTTCTGCGTGCGCCATAGGTGTCTCACTTGCCGGCTTAGTGAATCCACGCCCCTTCTGGCGTGCTTTCCATGGTTGTCTTGCCTTAGTGAATTATATGTATATATATAGATTGAGGATTATTTGTGTTCTGTTCTGTGTATTGTATTGACCCCCTGGCACCCACTGCACGCCCAGCCTAATTGGAAAGGGGTCTCTCTTTGAACTGCCTCACCCAAGGTTTCTTCCATGTTTTTTACAGTTAGAGAGTCAAGGCTGGGGGCTGTCAAAATCTGTCAAAGCCCATTGCGGCGCTTCTTGTGTGATTTTGTGCTGTACAAAAATCAATTGTATTGTATTGTGCTCTCATATTTTTCCGCCTTGAACCGGTGGGCTCTATGGTTCACTCACAGCGTGGCCTGACTTCACCACCTCATTCCCAACTCGGCTACTCCAAGTGCCCCCTCTCCTTTTCTCACGGTGCTCCACCGTCTTCAGCCGTCCTTCAAACAGGACCCCCACCCCCAGGGTGGGCTGGAGACGTCTCTACCCTGCCTCTTTTCTTCTTGCTCCACGCTTGAAGGACTACAACTGTTCACATAATTCTCGTTCAGAAACACAATTCATTACTGCGAGAGAAATAATACGACTTCTCGGGAATGAAATGTTTTCTCCGGGGATGAGGAGGACTGTTTTCTCGGAGAGCTGCTTGCCGTCGCTTGCCGGGTTTATTTATATCCCATCTTTCTGGGCCTGCAGGCGTTCTTACTGAAGCCGACTGTTATGGTGGGCTTGGCTTTAACAATGGCGAGGGGGAGAGGGAGAAGGACCGAGGGGTGGGGTGGGGGAAGCAAAATAAAAAAAACGGCCAAAATGCAAATGTATTAGCTGAGCAAAACGGAGTGATGGCTCTTTAACGTTCAATTAAGCCACTTAGTAATTAATTAACAGAGATGGCAGCACCGGGAGGTAGAGGGGTGGGAGTGACGGAGTTAAAGGATGAAAGCAATCGAGATTCATTGCAAGGAAAGAGAGGAGCCAGCACTGGGTGGAAAGGGGTGGGGGGGCAGCAAAGTGGTACCGGAGGGGGGAAAAAGGGTCATGTGACAGCCACGTGAAAAAGTAAGTGCACCACATGAAAAGTTTAACCTTTACAGTCACGTCAAGATTTTAAACAGCGTCCATAGATCAAGGTGATGGAGCTGGACAAACAAACAATTAAAATTTGGCTTTGCAATAATTAATCAATTAAAAAAAAAAAATGAACAATGTAAAAGAAGACAAGACAAAAAGACAAAGAGTTGGGGTGACACAGAGACCCCCGTATACATTTTCTCAAGGCAAATAATGTCAAGCCTTTTAGCAAAGAGTCTCAGTTTTGACTCGCGAAGATGGAGACACTTCCTGTTACGTACGGGTCAGGCAGGAAGATGAGGGTCCTGATGGACACCGGAAGTGACATAGGAGGTTGTGATGCTGTCAATCATCCTGTCAGTAGAGGGAAGGAAGAGAAGAGGCGTTAGTAATCAGTGTCACCTTGTGGATCGGCCAGGAATCACCACCACCAGAGCCTTTAAGCCGTGTCCCCAAGGTGCACAATATGTGACAATTTCAAACTTCTTAAGCAGCTTATGTGTGATGTCAGAGGAGGGTGGGTTGTCAATCATCCAGGCTGTAGAGGAAGGAAGAGAAGAGCTGTTGGCATATATTGCCATCTTGTGGACTGGCATAGAATTACCACCACCAGAGCCTTTAAGCTGTCCCCAAGGTGCAGGTGTGTGACAATTTCCAACTTCCTAACTTGCTTTTGTGTGATGTCAGAATTGGGCAAGTTGTCAATCATCTGTTCTGTAGAGGAAGGAAGAGAAGAGGTGTTGGCATATAGATAGATAAATAGATATGAAAGGCACTATATAATTCATAGATAGATAGATAGATAGATAGATGTGAAAGGCACAATATAGGATAGATAGATAGATAGATAGATAGATAGATAGATAGATAGATAGATAGATAGATAGATAGATAGATAGATAGATAGATAGATAGATAGATAGATAGATAGATAGATAGATAGATACTTTATTCATCCCAAGGGGATATTCCCATACTCCAGCAGCTGCATACTGATAAAGAACAATATTAATTTAAAGAGTGATAACAATGCAGGTCTAACAGACAATAACTTTGTATAATGTTAACGTTTACCCCCCGGGTGGAATTGAAGAGTCGCATAGTGTGTGGTCTCCTCAGTCTGTCAGTGGAGCAGGATGGTGACAGCAGTCTGTCGCTGAAGCTGCTCCTCTGTCTGGAGATGATCCTGTTCAGTGGATGCAGTGGATTCTCCATGATTGGCAGGAGTTTACTTACCGCCCGTCGCTCTGCATCTTCTTCATCTTTTATGGATGTCAAACTGTTCAGCTTCATTCCTACAATAGAGCCTGCCTTCCTCACCAGATTGTCCAGGCGTGAGGCGTCCTTCTTCTTTATGCTGCCAGCCCAGCAATCCACCGCATAGAAGAGCCATCTTATGGACTGGCATTGAATTACCACCACCAGAGCCTTTAAGCTGTCCCCAAGGTGCAGGTGTGTGACAATCAGAGGTTAGCGGTTTGTCAATCATCCCGTCTGTAGAGGAACAAAGACGAGAGGTGTTAGTACATACTGCCATCTTGTATCCCCAATGTTCACTCGTGTGACAACAGATATGCCGTTTCCATCTGTGGAAAAAGCTCTCTAATGGGGCTGGTGTTGCCACCTCAAGTCGGTGTCTCCTCTTACTGTCTAGCAGTCTCTCGCATTGAGTGGTGGACGTTCTCTCAGCTGTCTTGTGTCCACAGCCCGCTTCAAGTTCCTCCAGCATCTTCAGGGCTTTGACTTGAATCCTCCATTTCTTTCTTTTTAGCCTTTCATTGCTGCAGTTGCTGGCATGTTTAGGGTCAAGTTCATGTTGCAAAGGTCTACATTTGGTTGAGCTTCAGCCTTCTGACAGGTGGTCTCACATTATCCTCAAGCCCCCTCTGGCAACAATGAAGAATTCCTCATGGATTCTATGATGTTGACCTGCATTGTCCTTGATACAACAAAGCAACCCCAGAGCAGAACATGTCCACAGTGGGCTTTCTGGTCAAAGACATGTTTTATAATACAGCGGCCTAATGAGTCTATGTTTGCATGTCTGTCCAGAGCACATTGATCTAGAGGTCCTGGTATGTCCTCACCAAGGGACTTGGACAGCAGACAGGCTTGGAGAGATTTGTGGAAAATGAAGTTTAATGTCAGTAAATGTAAAGAATTACACATAGGAAGTCAAAATGTGAGGTGTGAATGCACAACGGGAGGTCTGAAAATGGAGAGTCCACCTTATGAGAAGGATTTAGGAGCCATAGTGGACTCTAAGCTATCAACTGCCAGACAGTGTTCAGAAGCCATTAAGAAGGCTAACAGAATGTCAGGTTATATAGCGCCTTGATGTGTGCAGTACAAGTCACAGGAGGTTCTGCTCAGTCTTTATAACACACTGGTGAGCCTTCATCTGGAGTCCTGGGTGCAGTTTGGGTCTCCAGGCTACAAAAAAGGACATAACAGCACTAGAGAAGGTCCAGAGAAGAGCAACAGGGCTGATTAGAGGACAACAGGGGATGAGTTATGAGGAAAGATTAAAAGAGTTGAGCCATTACAAGGAGATTAAGAGGAGACCTGACAGAAGTATTTAAAATGATGACGTGAATTAGAACAGTGGATCGAGATGGTGACTTTAAAATGAGTTCATCAAGAACACAGGGACACAGCTAGAAACTTGTGAAGTGGAAATTTCACACAAACATTAGGAAGTTTTTCTTTACACAAAGAACGATAGACACTTGGACTAAGCAACCAAGTAGTGTGGTGGACAGTAAGACTTTATGGACTTTCAAAACTCGACTTGATGTTATTTTAGTAGAATTAAGTGGACAGGACTGGTGAGCTTTGTTGGCCTGAATGGCCTGCTCTTGTCTATTTTGATCATTCTAATGTTCTTTGTCTTTGTCTGGGTGTTCCTGGACAGACTTTAGTCTCAACCTGATGTTCATTCCATAAACCCAAAAATTACAACCTAACATCCCCAGGGCACAACTCCCATGTGGGTCTAATCTGTGCAGTTTCATCCTAAATCATGGCAATACCATTAAGAAGATGGTTGAAGTTGTGTAGACTTTTCCTGTTAGGGAAGCCATTTTGTGTTGCCATTGTCAGGGTGACCCTTCCTGTAAAGTCAGTAGACGGACTGGGAGAGCATTGGGGGTCATGAGGTCACTGGAAAGGGGTGTGTGGCGCACCCGATATCTGTGCTAAAGGACAAAGGTCCATGTCTTTACAGTCCTAGTGTTTCCTAGTCGTGAGACATGGACACTATGCAGAGACCTGAGATGAAGACTGGACTCCTTCAGGGTCTCTTCAGAGAATCCTTGGGTGCCGCTGGTTTGACTTTGTGTTGCTCATGGAGTCCCGAATGAGGCACATTGTGAGGGAGCATCAGTTACGACACTATGGCCATGTGGCACGATTACCTGAGGGTGATCCGGCTTACACTGTTGAGGACCCAAGTGGCTGGTCTGGCTGCGTCAGGTTATTTGGGAACGGATCGCGTGACTACCTGGGGGGTTTCCGAGCTGTTTTTTCTTGTAGTGGGTGTGGCAAAGCGCTGTACCAGTGCATGCTTCCTAACCTGACCTGACCTAACCTAACCTGTTGTCAGGGTCACGTCCCACATTTCTAAGGGTGTGGTCTCCGGGGTCATGACCTTGAATTAATGAGCCGACAGGATAAAAGGTCAGCCTTGTGCTCTGAGCCTTCTCCGATCAGCAGATAAAAACCTGATTTAGATCTTTGACGTCTCGTGTGATTACTTTTCAAGTCGCGTCTGCCTTTCGACTTCTTGCCTCTTATTTGATGGTACATTGTGCCTGTCGTCTCTGGTTTCGGTCACTTTGGTTTATTTTGATCTTCTTTTGCTTTGCCTTCTCTCGAAACGAGTTTTCTGTTTTTCCTGCCGCGTACGGACACCAGTAGACTCGTACACTTTGCCATTAACAGTGGTAAGCGCTACCAGGAGGTCCTGTGACGAAAGTCCAGGCTTTGTGTCGACTCCTATCAGCATCTTGGGGTGGCCTGGCCTGCACACATTAGCAGGTTGTCTGAAATCTCCATTTGTAGATGATCCTCCGAACAGTGGGAGGGTTGATTTCCAGTGGTTTGGGGAACTTTTTGTGGACTCGTAGGAATCTAGAACCTTCTTTGTTAAGTCTTCGGAGGGCTCTTTTGTAATTCAACAACATAGAGAAAAGCAAACTAACTGTTCAGAGGTTTAAATATGAGGTTCTGACGGGATCCTCCACCTGATTCTAATTGGAGGTAATAACTTTCCATGTGCAAAATTTGCATTTATGTTGATTTATATTATACAATAGACCACATTAAATAATAATAATATATCAATATAATATTAATATTAATATTCATTCATCCATTTTCCAACCCGCTGAATCTGAACACAGCGTCACAGGGGTCTGCTGGAGCCAATCCCAGCCAACATTGGGCACAAGGCAGGAACCAATCCTGGGCAGGGTGCCAATCCACCGCAGTAATATTAATATCACTATATAATAATAATAATATATCAGCTTTATGTAAAGATGCAGTTTTACTTGGCGACAATATGTCCTGTGGAAACCAAGAGGCCCTCCAGCCACCCCAACCCTGACATAGACAGGCAGAGACACAAGTTTGCCACGCAGCACACGTTTATTCACGTGGGAAACGCTTCTTCTTGCTCCCCACAGCAGCACAACAACACACAAATCTTTTCTCCAACCTCCACTCTTCCTCACAAGCTTCATCCCTCTTCCTCCCGACTTTGGCTTCCCGAGTAGTGGCGACTGGCTCCTTTTCTAGGACACCCGGAAAGGACCCCTGGTGTCCCAATGAGCTTCCTCCGGCAGCACTGTTTCTAAATAGGGCTCAGCAAAGGTCCAGGTGCCCCCTGGTGGTGGCCAAGGGGGTCCAGCAGGGTTGAGCTTGCATGCTTCAAACCTGTGGTCCTGCTGCAAGCTACGGGGGGGCTGCCCTCTTTAGGCTTCTGGGGCAGACAGTATCCAGAATAAACTCTCTCCCCTGGTCCTTCCATGATCAAGGCATCCTGGCCGGGAAAGGGCTGTGGTGGTCCGCCACAGTCCACATATGTTATTTATAAAAGAAAAGGCATCTCTTGTGGGGTGCACTTACTTTTTCACACGACTGTCTTTGACTCCATTCTTAGTTCCATTTATAATCAAGTGTACAGTGGCCAACATTTCACCGTTTTTTATTTGTAGAAAACCTTTTGGGACAGCACTGAGGAAAAAAGTGTTTTACCCCACCGATAAGCAAAGGTGGACTGTGTGACAATTTGTGTCCTGTCTGTCTGTGTCGGGGTTTGAGTGGCTGTAAGCACCCTGGTGGTCCACACTAGGAAATTTCCATGTTTTCCCAAGCCAGCCAAGGGACTCTGTCCTGTTGAGGAGCTTCCCAGGGTACATCCATGCGACAAGCCCAACCTGCTGAGGCTTCAGTGAGTGTCTCATCCTAACACACCCGGCCCACCCTTCGAAAAAACTGCATTTCTGCTGCTCGTTCCCGTTTCAGTGGCTTAGACCCTTGCTTTCATTCTTGACTTGCACAAATGTCCTGATCTGTCTCATTCTGCACTTGCTACCTTGTACGGCAAATCACATCTATTAAGGAATCTGAGAAGTTTAACCGTGAATTCACTTTTGTGCAAATTGTTTCAGCATTGATTTAAAGGGGTCTCTGCCCTCCCTAACCTGTGTGCTGCACCCACCTGCTGCCCTCTGTGGGTTAAGGGCAACGTCTGCTTCCTTTGCTATGGGGTTCTCAAGAGCAGTGCTGATGTTTGCAGTTGCAATGCATTTGATTACTACAAGCATTACAAAATACTTTCCAACAGATGGTGCACTGCAAATATAAGTCTTTAATATGCCCAGCTGAGCTTAACTACTAGACAGACAGAGGATCACTTACTTTATATATATATATTGGTATTTTTATATATATAATAGCTGTCTGCCTGCTTATTAGTGAAACATGACAGTCAGGAGGGTCCCGCCCGCCTCCCCACTCCTGATGTTACGCTTCCCTCTCCCCTCGGCCTGCAGCTTCTGTGTAGGATTAGCGCGAATATATCGCTCCCGCAAGTGAACTATGACTATGACTTAGTGCGATGAGAGAAGTCATAAAATCAACCGGAATGTTAAAGCAAATTCTACAAAAAAACCTGATCTGAATCCGTTAAGTAGTTCTCTCATGAAAAGCAGACTGACAGACAGATGGATGTTGGATTTTATATATATATATATATATATATATATATATATATATATATATATATATATATATATATATAAATTCAAAAACAAACACTTCTACATTTCAGGTGCAATCCACCATGAAAGTCCCTTTCATAATACGCCGCAGTACTGGTTTATTGAAAAGTTTTGTCATTGGTCATGAAAAACTCTTTCCTTTGTGCTGCTCTACATTATTATTTCCTCTAAGTGCCCAATTGACTTATAATGTAGTGATTTACGTAGCCATGGCATAGGGTTTTGAAACTTGTTATTCTCTGACCGCTTGTGCTGCACTCTCATCCTGTCACATTCCATTACAGAACTCATTTTTAACTAACAGCTGGTATCCACCAGACAAATTTCCCTCATAATTAACTGGAGTACTGACAGTATGTGACACCATTCTTTATTGGCAGGATTTGTTGTTGGTTGTGAAAAACTCTTTCTTATGTGCCACTCTAGTGTCTCCCATGAGTACTCAATTGGACAATAATGTAGTGATTTAAGCAGCCACAGTGTTATGTTTACATGGTTACCATTCACTATCTATCTATCTATCTATCTATCTATCTATCTATCTATCTATCTATCTATCATATAGTGCCTTTCATCTATCTATATATCTATCTATCTATCTATCTATCTATCTATCTATCTATCTATCTATCTATCATATAGTGCCTTTCATCTATCTATCTATCTATCTATCTATCTATCTATCTATCTATCATATTGTACCTTTCTATCTATCTATCTATCTATCTATCTATCTATCTATCTATCTATCTATCTATCTATCTATCATATAGTGCTTTTTATATCTGTCTTTCTATCATATAGTGCCTTTCATATCTATCTCTAATTTTATTTTAATTTTTTTCATTTTTTTTTTTCATTTTTATTACTATTTAATTTAATATTGTTTCTTTGTATCAGTATAAGGATACTGCTGCTGGATTAATGAATATCTATTATCTATCTATCTATCTATCTATCTATCTATCTATCTATCTATCTATCTATCTATCTATCATATAGTGCCTTTCATATCTATCTATCTATCTATCTATCTATCTATCTATCATATAGTGCCTTTCATATCTATCTATCTATCTATCTATCTATCTATCTATCTATCTATCTATCTATCATATAGTGCCTTTCATCCATCTATCTACCTATCTATCTATCATATCTATCTATCTATTATATAGAGCTTTTCATTTCTATCTATCTATCTATCTATCTATCTATCTATCTATCTATCTATCTATCTATCTATCTATCTATCTATCTATCTACTAATGCTGCACTCTCATCCTATCAGACTCCATTAAATAACTCATTTGTACAAATTAGGTGGCATCCTCCATAAAGATTCCCTTCATGTTTAACTGGAGTACTGGCAGCATATGGCACCCTTCTTTATTAGACGTTTTGCCGTTGGTCATGAAAATCTCCTGTGCACCATTCTGCTGTATGACTTGCTTTAAGTGCCCAATTGTATTATAATGTAGTGATTTGAGTAGCCATGGCGTAAGGTTTTTAGGTTTGTTATTCACTGGCCACTCGTGCCGCCTCTCATCGTGTCAGATTCCATTAAAGAGCTCATTTTTAACTAACAGCTGGCATCCACCTGACAAATTTTCTTCATAATTAGCTGGAGTACTGACAGTATGTGACACCATTCTTTATTGGCAGGATTTGTTGTTGGTTGTGAAAAACTCTTTCTTATGTGCCACTCTTGTATCTCTCATGAGTGCCCAGTATGGTGATAATCCAGTGAGCTAAGAAGCCACATTAATAAGTTTTCATGGTTACCATTCACTGACCACTCATGCCACGCTGTCATCCCATCAGATTCCATTAAATATGTCATTTGTATATATCAGGTGGCACCCACCATAAAGATTCTGCTCATAATGAACTGCACTATTCTCAGTGTGCAACACCATTTATGTATTAGTTTTGCCATTGATCGTGAAAAACTCTTTCCTCTGTGCCGCTCTACTGTATTATCTCTTATAAGTGCCCAACTGGGAAATGCGCTGGAGATTTAGGTAGCTGTAGTTTTCAGGGCTGCCATTCACTGATCATTCATGTTGCACTCCCATCCTATCAGATTCCATTAAAGAACCCATTTTCACATATCAGGTGGCATCCACTCTACAGATGCCCTTCATAATTGCCACAGCAGATCTTTTTCCTGTCCTCTGCAGTAAAACGTAAAAAAAAAAAAAGTAAATAAAAAATTAAATTACGTAAACGCCTCGTCAAAAACAATACTATTAATTACTTTATCCTCTAAATTACATTCTATAAATGTTGTTTTTTCTGCATTTCTTTTCGCATATTTTGGGGATGTTTTTCTCTTTTTCGTTTATTGGACGATTCTCTTTGTTCTTGTTGTTATTATATGCAGCTCTTTTTTGTTCATTTTCTTTTTTTCGGGTTTCATTATCAGCTCATGCTGTTGTTTTTCAATTGTGATCTAAAATTCGACGTTCTTGAATAGACAATTTGCTTTTCTGCCTTTGCCGTTATAAGCGACTGCGTTGAAGGGCGAGTTAGCGCTGAGAGAGTAACAGGGTGGACCGGAGAGCGGATGTGCGCAGTCGGAGTAATGATTGGCTGAGTGGTGTGGGAGGGGCGTGGTCAAGACTGAATAACGCAGAGAAGACGGAAAACGTTGTTATTACAATAAGAGAAATATATTACTAGCTACCCCGACGGATCCGCCCACGTAGTAGTGAAACAGAACTTCTTCTTTCGGCTGCTCCCGTTAGGGCTGCCACAGCGGATCATCTTCTTCCATATCTTCCTGTCCTCGTCATCTTGCTCTGTCATCCTCGTCACCTGCATGTCCTCTCTCACCACATTCATAAACCTTCTCTTAGGCCTTCCTCTTTTCCTCTTCCCTGTCAGCTCTATCCTTAACCTCCTTCTCCCAATATACCCAGCATCTCTCCTCTGCACATGTCCAAACCAACGCAATCTCGCCTCTCTGACTTTGTCTCCAAACCGTCCAACCTGAGTAGTGAAACAAAACAAACTTTAAAAAACAATAAAAGATTTAACAAAAATTTTAATTCTGGCCAAGCGGAAGGTAAGTACGCTCCAACGTCAATCGTTGCCTCTCTACCTGATTGTGTTCAGCTCTGATGAGAGAGTGTCCCCCGTGTGGGGAGAAAAGCTCGTGGCCGTGAATTCTCTGCCAATCACCAGTGCCCCGCTCGCTTCCCCCTCCCCTCGGATTCGTGCGAATAAATCGGTACCGCAAGCGAACTGTGATACTTAGCGCGATGAGAGAAGTCGCAAAATCAACCGGAATGTTCAAGCAAATTCTAGAAAAAAAAAATCCGTTAAGTGAAAAGCAGACGGACAGACATACAGGCAAACATTTTTGATTTTTATATAGATATTATATTATACTAGTTGTGTAAGATCGGGCTCCCAGAAACTATTGAAATCGTTAGAAAAAAAAATGAAATTCAGAGTTTTGTGGACCTGCTCGCCAAGAGGGTCTATCAGCGGCTAAGGGAGTTTGTCTCTCGTTTGTCTTTCCTTGGTGGTTTCACTTTGGCGAAGGAATCACTTTTTTTTCACCTTCATGCTGTGGCCTCATACGTCTTTGTTCGTGACGTGAGTTCTTCCTGAACTTGGAGCTTCAAGCTGTAGCCTCGCACTTCCAAGCCGGACAGACAGACAGACACGTTTCCACATGTAGACGTTTATCTCTTATATACTGTATACAGTATTTCTCTTCTGGTTCGTCCTGCTTCCACTTCAAAACCGGTCCCACCCACACGCAGTCGACACGGCATTTCTCGATTCCTATTCGTCCTCTTCCACAGATAACTCAACCTCCTGGCCACGGACCATACTGTATTAAAATACACGGAGATCTTTCAACTCATTATCTGTCATCTCCAGCAAAACACCTACTCACAACTGCGTCTTTCAAGAAGCGTTTCTTTCTTCTTGATTTCTGAATTCCTTTCTCACCGTTTTCCGTTCCTATTCTTAACCTCCGTATGCTACGGTGGGCATTGGCTAGTTAAATTATATTATCTTATCCATCCATCCATCCATTATACAACTCGCTATATCCTCACTACAGGATCAATGGATATTATATTATATTATATTATATTATATTATATTATATTATATTATATTATGGGGTTTCGCTCGCCAACCCCCCGGCCCACTTCGTGTATCTGCCGCTAGTGTATGCGGGTTTCACTTTCACCAAACAACAAATCATTTAATTCTCGCAGATACGCCTCTTCATTGGGACTTTCCCCTGATGGCAGCATGAATTAGATTATCTACAAGTCTCCAACTTAAACTTTAAATCCAAACGATATATTCGATCTCTTTTCGATGATCTGTTATTTCATGGAGTCATAATTTCTGTTTGTTTGTGTTAATGTGATCTTTACAATCATTTTTTTTGAGACTTTCGAATTTCAGTACTTCTCTCATGAAAAGCGGACAGACATAGAAATGGGTCTAAAAACTACAAGAAATTTCGCACTTGGACCACAAAATTTTTAAAACCGTTTCTTAGTGAGCACCTATGGGCCAAGGGTCACCTAAATTTCAAGTCCCAAGTCCTCATGGTTCTCGTGATGAGTGAGTCAGTGGTATTTGGCTTTTATATACACAGTGGAACCTCGGGTCACGAACGTCTTGGACCACGTACAGATCAGGTTACGACCAAAAAGTTCACCAAACTTTTGCATCTGTTTACAACCACACACTCGGGTGACGAACAAGCCAGTTTCCCTTCTGGTTTGTACGCGCCAATGATTTCTGCATGTGTTCAGTCTCTCTCTGTGCAGCGAGAGAGAGAGAGAGAGGGGGAATGTGAGAGAGAGGGAGAGAGGGGGTAGTGTGAAGAGAGAGAGAGAGAGGAGTGTGAGAGAGAGGAGAGAGAGAGAGAGGGGAGTGAGAGAGAGAGAGAGAGGGAGAGTGAGAGAGAGAGAGAGAGAGAGAGAGGGGGAGTGTGAGAGAGAGGGAGTGTGAGAGAAGGGGGAGTGTGAGAGAGAGAGAGAGAGGGAGTGTGAGAGAGAGAGAGAGAGAGAGAGAGAGAGTGTGAGAGAGAGAGAGAACGAGAGAGAGAGTGTGAGAGAGAGGGAAAGAGGGGAGAGAGAGAGAGAGAGAGAGTGAGAGAGAGAGGGGGAGTGTGAGAGAGAGGGGAGTGAGAGAGAGAGAGGGAGTGAGAGAGAGAGAGTGAGAGAGAGAGAGAGAGAGAGAGAGAGAGAGAGAGAGAGAGAGAGAGAGAGAGAGAGAGAGAGTGAGAGAGAGAGAGAAGGCAGTTACAGAATGCACCGGGCTTGTTTTTAAAGAGACTGCAGTGTTCGTTTTCTCTGTAGTTCCAGGTTTTCTCAGCGTTATTCAATGTTTTTACGTTTAGTTTACTATTACGCTGTTCATTCTATGGTATAGTTAACTATTTTTGTGATTAAAAATCTTTAAAAAATATAAATGTTTACATACAGCTCGTATGGTCCAGAACAGATTAATTGTATTTACATACAATCCTATGGGTGAAATTACTTCGGGTCACGACCAAATCGGGTTGCGACCGGAGTTTTGGAATGAATTACGATTGTGACCCGCGGTTCCTCTGTATATATGTAGATTATATGATATCTATCCTCCATTTTCTGTCCCCCCTGGCCATTGAACCTTACTCTTATTCGATGTTAATTAATGTTGATTTATTTTGTTTTCTTATTGTGTCTTTTATTTTTTCTATTCTTCATTATGTAAAGCACTTTGAGCTGCTGTTTGTATGAAAATGTGCTATAGAAATAAATGTTGTTGTTGTTGTTGTTGTTGTTGATGAGAAGTGCTTTGATTTTATTGCCATTTAAGTTGTGATTCAGGCTTAATGTCTCATATCCACCATACAGTGAAGCGTGCGATTGTGGGCACGTGAGCCCAATGATGGGCTGGCACACCGTCCAGGGCCATGTCCTGCCTTGAGTTTATGACATTGCAACCCTCAGTCAGACATTTTACTTTATTTATTTATTTATTTTTCTATTCTTTGCCGAGTGGTTAAGGCTGTGGATTTTGGAGTTCAACTCCTGAGATTGTGGGTTCCAATGCCACTTACTGACACCTGTGTGACCCTGAGCAAGTCACTTCGGCTGCCTGTTCTCTAGTTGAATTAATGCAACCAGTTGTATCTCATATGTTATAAGTTGCTTTGGTTTAAGAGCAATCACTAAATAATAACAGAATATTGCAACGTATCTAGGACTGGACGTGTAAGTTAGAATATAAATGAACAGGATGGACCTTCACATTATTAAAAAAAAAAAAATCCATTCCAAATTAAAGCTGTAACGCAGGGGTGTCCAATTCCAGGCCTGGTGGGCCGCAGTGGCTGCAGGTTTTCATTCTCACCCTTATCCTAATCAGTGACCAGTTTTCACTGCTAATTAACTCCTTTTCCCCTCATTTTAATAGCCCTGTTTTTAAGGATTCGGTCCTCTGAATTGATTTGTTTCTTCATTAAATGGCAGCCAAACAGAAATGAGACAACAGGTGACCAGCTAAATTGGGGCTTCAGACTCCAACCAATTTCACTCCCACCAGTTTCTTAATGAGAAGCCGATTCTCGCTGTTAATTAAAGCCGTTATTGAATATCAGGACTTGTCGCTGCTCTCATTCTGCCACAGCAGACTGTGGATTGTCTGTTTTTTCTAAGACCACCGTCAAGATGTTTTGGTGACCTGAGCAGACCAACATGAGCGAGACCTTCACCTTTCTTTATTTTCAGCTTAGCTGGTCATGGGGCGGCTGGTTTTGTGTCTCATTATTGTTTGGCTGCTCATTTAGGATGAAGAAACAACTAAGGGGTCTGAGTCACGTCAATAAGGCGAAACAAGTGAATCAGCAGCAAAAACAGCTCACTAATTAAGAAGACGGTTAGAATGAAAACCTGCAGCCACTGTGGCCCACCAGGACTGGAGTTGGACACCCCCTGCTGTAACACAATTAAAAAGTCGAAGACAGGTCTTAAAATCAGAGGTGAATTTTATTTTAATTAATAAAACCACAGAAGAGTTGATCCTTTTTGTAATTTCCGTTTCTTTGAATTAAAATGTAAGCCTGGCTCACAGTTTTTCAGGGTTTCCCGGGACGCGGCGTGTGCGCTCGGTGTGAATGAATGGCTTTCATCTCACGCTCATCCTTTCTTTCCTGTGTTTTAATTTTTTTTTTTTAATTTTTAATTTTGATTATATGACCCTCAGTGAGAGCATTTCACTTGAGCACGCCTTAACATATTGCCTTACAGTTTCGTATGAGGCCCATTGGCGTGCTTTACCGCCTGAAACGGCTACAGAGGGGCCTTAACTCAGCCGATCAACGGCGAGGAGAGGGAGAGGTAAACGTCCAAAACGCAAATGTAATAACGGAGAGAAATGGAGTCACATCAATTTAATGTTCATTTAAGTCACTTTGTAATTAATTAACAGAGATGGCAGCGGTGGGATTATGGTAGGATGTGTGAGAAACAGAGAGAGAGAGAGTAGGAGATTAAAACCGTCCTCTGTTTAAATCGAATCTTCATGAAATGTAGCGCCTTTCATTACAAGCCACATCACAATGCACTTTATGCTCTTAAAGGCATCATTAAACGTTGGTCTCATGCCCGGCCGGAACGCCCCTTTGACACTTAATCTGGGGGGAGCAGCCATGGGATGCACAGTATGTCCCCCGGAACGCATGGTGGCAGCTCTCCTGGGTTACATGGGACTTCAGGGCTCAGCGGCCACCACCGGGAGGAGCTGCACGGCTTAACGGGCCCCTGTGGGCAGGAATGCAGACACACCTGGAAGTTCAGCCTGAATTAGGTTAATTATCACCTGAAGCACTTCCAGGGTGGGCTACAAGAAGAGCCTGCAGCCGCTACTCGGGGCGCCAGAGTCGGGAGGAGGAGGACGAGGAGGAGGAGGAGGACGACGACGACGATGATGATGATGATGACACTACTGCCGCCAGGGAAGAGTGGAGGAAGAAGAATATTTTTGATTTGTTTTGTGTGGTGCTTTGTGGGATTGTGCTGTATCTGAGGGATAAGAGGAAGACGTGACCCCCACAAACAGAAGAAAATAAATCTTTTGTTTTTCCTATTTACCTGTGCCTCCGTTGTCAGTCTGTGTCGGGTCGGGCGCCTATAGAGCGCCTTTCACAACGTATTATTATTATTTAGCAGAAGCCTTTATCCAAGTGGACTTACAAAGTAAGATATAATAAGGTGCAAGTATCAAAAGCAGTGGAGAACAAGGTGAACAACGAGCAAGCGGGAGTCGCCCTCCTACTGTGTAAGCCCTGGGATTAATAAAGTATCTATCTATCTATCTATCTATCTATCTATCTATCTATCTATCTATCTATCTATCTATCTATCTATCTATCTATTATATAGTGCCTTTCATATCTATCTATCTATCTATCTATCTATCTATCTATCTATCTATCTATCTATCAGTTATATAGTGCCTTTCATATCTATCTATCTATCTATCTATCTATCTATCTATCTATCTATCTATCTATCTATCTATCTATCTATCTATCTAACCCGCAGCGAGACTGAGACACACATCAGCACCCTGGACTCGACTCTCTGTCAGGGCAACGGCAGCCCACCTGTCGCAAGAGTCGCCAAGCGGAGCCAAAATCTCCAATGACAAACTGCAGCTTCAGAAGACGCCTCTGTAGGAGTAAGCCAAAGGGGTGAGAGATCATTCCACAGCTATGGAGCAAAAACTGTGAAGAATTCAATGTCCAGTCCTGGCACTTCAGAGGAGGGACAAGCGAAGGCAGAACGGAGACTTCCTGAAGGGAAATATGGAGGGACCAAAGAGTGGAGATCTCGAGGAGCAGAGCCATTCAGAGAAAAGCAAATCAAGACAAGAGACTTGAGCTGGACCCTTATATCAACAGGATGCCAGCGGAGGAGGAATAGGAGTGAAACGGGGAAGAGAGGACGCCAGTCGAGCTGCTGCATTCAGGAGGAGCTGGAGAGGTCGTATAGCGAACAGAAGAGAGCTGAGAGAGATGTGTGGCGTAATTAGTGAGAATTATTATGAAGAAAGCAAGAAAGAAAGAAAGAAAGAAAGAAGGAAGGTTGGGTCATGTGGCGATAGTGAATCAATTATAGAAAAACTCTGTTAAGTAGTTCTCTTGTGAAAAGTAGACAGACATACAGACAAACATTTTTGATTTTATATACAGTCATATGAAAAAGTTTGGGAACCCCTCTCAGCTTGCATAATAATTGACTCTCCTTTCAACACAAAAGATAACAGTGGTAGGTCTTTCATTTCCTAGGACCATCTGAGTACTGCGGTGTTTTCTCAACAAAAATTTTTAGTGACGCAGTATTTAGTTGTATGAAATTAAATCAAATATGAAAAATTGGCTGTGCACAAATGTGGGTCCCCTTGTCATTTTGCTGATTTGAATGCCTGTCACTGCTCAGTGCTGATTACTTGGTTGGATGAGCTTGTCAAGCCTTGAACTTCATAGACAGGAGTGTCCAATCATGAGTAGTAAAAGGTATTTAAGGTGGTCAATTGCAAGTTGTGCTTCCTTCCCTTTGACTCTCCTCTGAAGAGTGACAGACAGCATGGGATCCTCAAAGCAACTCTCAAAAGATCTGAAAACAAAGATTGTTGAGTCTCCTGGTTTAGGGAAGGCTACAAAAGCCATCTCAGAGGTTTAAACTGTCAGTTTCAAGTTTAAGGAATGGAATCAGGAAATGGAAGGCCACAGGCACAGTTGCTGTTAAACCAGCAGGTCTGGCAGGCCAAGAAAAATCCAGGAGCGGCATATGACAGGATTGTAAGAATGGTGACAGACAACCCACAGATCACCTCCAAAGACCTTCAAGAACATCTCACTGCAGATGGTGTATCTGTACATCGTTCTACAAATCAACTCAATTTGCACAAAGAACATCTGTATGGCAGGGTGATGAGAAAGAAGCCCTTTGTGCACTCACGTCGCCACAAACAGAGTCGCTTGTTGTATCAAATGCTCATTTAGACAAGCCAGATTCATTTTGGAACAAAGTGATTTGGACTGATGAGGCACAAATGGAGTTATTTGGTCGTAACAAAAATCACTTTGCATGGCAGAAGAAGAACACCACATTCCAAGATAAACACCTGCTACCTACTGTCAAATTTGGTGGAGGTCCCATCATGCTGTGGGGCTGTGTGGCCAGTTCAGGACTGGGGCCCTTGTTAAAGTCAAGGGTCAGATGAATTCAACCCAATATCAACAAATTCTTCAGAATAATGTTCAAGCATCAGTCACAAAGTTGAAGTTACGCAGGGGTTGGATATTCCAACAAGACAATGACCCAAAACACAGTTGGAAATCTACAAAGGCATTCATGCAGAGGAAGAAGTACAATGTTCTGGAATGGCCGTCACAGTCCACTGGCTTGAATATCATGAAAAATCTATGGGATGATTTGAAGCAGACTGTCCATGCTGGGCAGCCATCAAATTGAACTGAACTGGAGAGATTTTGTATGAAGAATGGTCAGAAATACCTCATCCAGAATCCAGACACTCATCAGAGGCTATAGGAGGACAGCGTCTAGAGGCTCAAAGGAGCAAAAGGAGGCTCAACTAAGTATTGATGTCATATCTCTGTTGGGTGCCCACATTTATGCACCTGTCTAATTTTGTTATGATGCATATTGCATATTTTCTGTTAATCCAATGAACTTAATGTCATTGCTGAAATCCTACTGTGTCCATAAGGCATGTCAGATATTAAAAGGAAGTTCAGCCAATGAGAAACAAAAATCCAAAGAATTAAGAGGGGTGCCCAAACTTTTTCATATGACTGTATTTACTACCTGTCCCCCGTGGCTCCACCCACATAGAAGTGAAATAAGACAGTGAGGAGGGCCCTGCCTGGCATCCCCCTTCCCTTGGCCCACAGCCTCTGTCTCGGATTAATGTGAATATATCGCTACCGCAGGTGAAGTAAGATTCTTAGCGCAATGAGAAAAGTCACAAAATCAAAAATGTTCAAGCAAATTATAGAAAACAACCTGATCTAAATCTGTTAAGAAGTTCTCTTATGAAAAGCGGACAGACAGACAGACAGACACACAGACAAACATTTTTAATTTTATATATATACTAGCCATCCCCCGTGGCTCCACCCACATAGTAGTGAAACAGGACAGGACAGGGAGGAGGGCCCCGCCCACTAATGATGTCACATTACCCCCTCCCCTCGGCCCGCAGCCTCTGTCTTGGATTAGCATGAATATATCACTCCTGCAAGCGTTACTATGATACTCAGTGCAATGAGAGAAGTCGTAAAATCAACTGGAATGTTCAAGCAAATTACAGAAAAATACCCGTGAAGTAGTTCACTCAGTCGCTAAATAAGCAGAGGTAAGGAACGCCCTGAGGCCCCGCCCGCCTTCCTTTGAAATTGGATTTGCACAAATAAATCAGTATCTAAATCCGTTAAGTAGTTCACTAGTTAAAAGCAGACAGACATTCAATCAGACTGATGTTGGATTTTATATATAGAGATATATACATTTTATATTATGTCATGTCATATCATGTTATGTTATATTATAGGATGTGTATCATCCCTGAGAATCGCTTTGACTATTGCCATTGAAGTTGTGACTCAGGCTTAATGTCTGATATCCACCGTACAGTAAAGCATGCGATTATAGGCATGTGAGCCCGATGATGGGCTGGCACACCGTCCAGGGCCATGTCCCTGCAACCCTCCCTCATACATTTTTTTTTCTTTTCTTTATAAGTTTCTATTGTTTGCATTGTGTTTAAGGCTGTGGATTTTGGAGTTCAAATCCTGAGATTCTGGGTTCCAAGGAAGAGGAACAGAGAATGCCAGTCGAGCAGCTGCATCCTGGAAGGGCTGGAGAGGTCTGATAGCAAACAGAAGAGAGTTGAAATAGACTCCAGGCCTGAAGAAGGAGTTGTGCGCCATAATTAGTGAAGGTTGAACTCACATTATTATAAAGAAAGAACGAAAGAAAGAAAGGAGATTGGATGATGTGGAGATAGTGAATTAGGAAGTGCAACAGATTAGCAAGGAGGAAGTAAGGACAGCTATGAAGAGGATGAAAAATGGAAAGGCTGCTGGTCCAGATGACATACTGTACCTGTGGAAGAATGGAGGTGTTTAGGAGAGATGACAGTGGCGTTTTTAATCAGATGCTTTAATGGAATCTTGGAAAGTGAGAGGATGCCTGAGGAGTGTAGAAGTGTACTGGTGCCGTGCCGATATTTAAGAATAAGGGGGATGTGCAGAACTGTAGTATCTACAGGGGGATAAAATTGATGAGCCACAGCATGAAGTTATGGGAAAGAGTAGTGGAAGCTCAGTTAAGAAGGGAGGTGATGATCAGTGAGCAGCAGGATGGTTTCATGACAGGAAAGAGCTCCGCAGATGGGATGTTTGCTCTGATGGTGTTGATGGAGAAGTTTAGAGAAGGACAGAAGGAGTTGCATTGCGTCTTTGTGGACCTGGAGAAAGCAAATGACAGGGTGAGGAGAGAGGAGCTGTGGTATTGTATGAGGAAGTCTGAAATGGCAAAGAAGTATGTAAGAGTGGTACAGGATATGTACGAGGGGAGTGTGACAGTGGTGAGGTCTGCAGTAGGAATGACGGAGGTGGGATTACATCAGCTGATGGACAGGTTGACAGACGAGATTAGACAGGAGTCCACGTGGACTGTGATGTTTGCTGATGACATTGTGATCTGTAGTGAGAGTAGGGAGCAGGTTGAGGAGACCCTGGAGAGGTGGAGATCTGCTCTAGAGAGGAGAGGAATGAAGGTGAGTAGGACCACCAAGACAGAATACATGTGTGTGAATGAGCGGGAGGTCAGTGGAGTGGTGAGGATGAGGGCAGTAGAGTTGGTGAAGGTGGAGGAGTTTAAATACTTGGGATCAACAGTACAGAGTAATGGGGAGTGACGAAGAGAGGTGAAGAGGAGAGTGCAGGCAGGGTGGAGTGGGTGGAGAAGAGTGTCAGGAGTGATTTGTGACAGACGGGTATCAGCAAGAGTGAAAGGGAAGGTCTACAGGACGGTAGTGAGACCAGCTATGTTATATGGGTTAGAGACGGTGGCACAGGGGACAGAGCTGGAGGTGGCAGAGTTAAAGATGCTAAGATTTGCACTGGGTGTGACGAGGATGGACAGGATTAGAAATGAGGACATTAGAGGGTCAGCTCAAGTTGGGCAGTTGGGAGACAAAGTCAGAGAGGCGAGATTGTGTTGATTTGGACATGTGCAGAGAAGAGATGATGAGTATATTGGGAGAAGGGTGCTAAGAATAGAGCTGACAGACACGAGGAAAAGAGGAAGACTTAAGAGAAGGTTTATGAATGTGGCGAGAGAGGATATGCAGGTGATGGGGGTGACAGAGCAAGATGAAGAAGACAGGAAGATATGGAACAAGGTGATCTACTGAGGTAACCCCAAATGGAAGGAGCTGAAACACAAAGAAGAAGATTATGAATTACATAATTGGGTTCACTGAAGAAACGTTTTCAATGAGTGGAAGTATGGAGTCTAGAGTCAAGCCGAGACTGACCATGACTGATGGTGAAAGGGTGACATCTTCAAGAGCAATACTTAGAGACGAATCTGAGGAAGGAGAATCAGAAGGCAAGTACGGGACACTGAACCTTTGAAAAGTCAGGTTTAGGGTTATGAGAGAGACAGCTGGAGGCACGGGGCTGAAACATGTGGGATGTAAGAGGTGGGCCTCGTCATCATCATCAGCAGCAGCATAGAGGTGATAGGAGAAATCAATAGAAGAAATGGGAGCGAATGTAGAGACAAAACAGAAGAGGACCCAACATTGGACTCCAAACAGTGTAGAAGACAAGGAGTCAGACTTGGAGACACAATAAGATCGTCAGAAAGATAGGACTTGATCCACTTCAGTGCTGAACCATGGAATCTGGAAGAGACCAAAACCTGATGACAGGTCAAGAAGGATAAAGGGCAGAGGGGAGAGAGAGAGAGAGAGAGAGACGCAGCTTGAGCAGATCTAAGAGCAGATCTAAGAGCAGACAAGATGGTAGAGGGACCCTTGTGGAACCCGGAGTGGATCTCGGACATTGTCTTCAGAGAGATCACAGAAGAGCAGTTTGTGGACTGTGTGTTCTACAGTAGAGTCTTGGAAAGCAATGGCAGAAGGAGGAAGGCGGGCCAGTCATTTTCAATTATAGGAGGGTTTCTTGAGATACAGGAATCCCGTGGGACCTCATGGGAAATCAGCAGGGAAGATCCCAGAGATCAGTGAGACATTACAAAAAAGAGAAGAGATGTAGGTGATCAAGGAGGGAGAAGTGGATGGATAGACGGAAGAAGATGTGAAGGAATGCAGTCCAGTGTACTGAAGGTGGGTCTGTGGTCACAGAGCTGGTCAGCAATGTCAAGTTACTGCAGGTTCAGAAACATCTACCTGTCCCATCCTCAGATTTGTTCAATCTGTTCTTTGAGGTTCGACTTCATCGTGCTTGAGCTGGTTAGTTCATCACAGAGTCCACTGGGGAAATTAGAAGGTGCCAGTGAGCCCTATCTTTGGAATGGAAGGGAAGAATTATAATATAAGAATTATAATTAATTATATAATAAATAATTAAGTATATTGTGGGTCCTTATTGTCACATGAAATTCATGCCGTCATGTGCTAATCTAGTGAGGTGAACTGCCTTACTTCGACACCCTCGTCTTCCTGAAAGGCTCTCTATAATGAGTAGGCCGATAAATGCAACGGGCACCACGTAACTTATTCCCATTTGGACAAAGCTGGCAGCACTGTGAGGATTCTGATTTCTCCAGTGCCTCCAGCACCATCCAGCCATCCCAGTTAAGAGTCTAAACTCAGAGATAAAGCAGATGGATGGATAAATGGACTGTCTGTCTGCAACTCTGTTCAGGTACCTTCTGGGATTCAGATGTTCCTCTGCTCGCTGCCACTGTTAGCCTGGCACAATGATCCCGCCTCAGACGGATGATTCTTCTTTTTCACTTTCGGCTTCTTAATCAGCTCATTATGCAAATGTAAAATTGTGACAAGTCATCGTGTTAAGGTCAAGGTGGTCTTTATTATCCCTGATTGTTCATGCATATCTGACGTCTTCCACGCTCAGCGAGGGGCCTTGGAGCCCAGGAGGGTGGCCGGTCTGTGCCTCTGGCAGCAGCGCCATTACGTCCATCCTACACTGTCACCCACCGGCCACATGTCTGAACGGTTATGTTTTTCCTTCCTCATTTATTAATTTATTTGATGTCATCCCTTTTTTGTTGTCATCAAGTCCTTTTTCTTTGCCAAGAGCGTGTGAAACGAGCACTCGGAATGGAGTGAGGCGGCTCCTTTGATGGTGCGTCCTGATGAATTTCCTGCAGCACTTTCTGGTAGGCAGCCAGAAGCACTCCAGGTGCATTTGGTTCCCCTGGCATGGAGGAAGTGCTGCCATCCAGGGCTCCAGGATCATCCAGGCGCCCCCTGGTGGTGGCCACGGACTCCAACAGGGTTGAGCTTCAAGCTCCCCATCCGTAGCCCTGATGTAATTCAGGGGGGCTGCCATCTTGCGCCCCGGAAAAGACATTGCTCTTCTCCTGGTGCTTCCCTTCCCCAGGCATCCCGGTGGGGCAGGGTCCTCGGTCATCTGCCATAAGCTGTATGTTGATTCTTTTTATCTCCCAGTTGCTTGTTTTGCTTTGCTGATCTACAGAACTGCAATTTACACAAACAAAAAACATATTTTTGTATCTCACTCCTCACAGAGTATATAGATTATACCCATTAATAAATACAAAACTACTACACATAAAAATACATCCGCTTGTTCGTTTTCCACTGCTTATCTGAGAACGGGTTGTGGGGGGCAGTGATTCCCATACATCCCTTCCTTTCCCCAGCCACACTTGCCAACTCATACTGTGGTATCCCATGGTGTCCTCAGTCCATAAGTGAGATGTAAATCTCCCACAAGGCCCTGGGTCTTCCCTGGCGTCTCCTTCTAGGCGGTCATGCCCATAGAAACTCCATAAGGAGTGTTCATAGGCACCTGCATGGGAGGGTTCAATTGCATGGTAGTCTGGGGGTCTAGTGGACTGCATTCTCCAAGTCTGTCGACATCTACCCCAATTGCCCCCAATGCCTTCTTTAAAAGTGCTTATTTCAAGTCAAGCTTATTGTCACGTGTGCCCAAGTACAATGAAATTCTTACTTGCACGATACCAGACACAGACACGCACAAGGTCAGTGCATAAAATCTGTGAGGCAGGAATGCTAACTGCTGCGCCACCATGCCACCCCAATCGTAAGAGCCATCTGTTAGTTTGTTTGGATATGTTAAATTGATACAAGTATTTTCTTAGTTATGTTCAAATGTTTCCCTCTATATTAGCATTATTATAACCCCCATAAACTAAATTACAAACGGAATATTCTGATTATTTCTTGTCATTCTGACGACAGATTAGTTACAGTTTATGATCTGCCTTGCAGTTGGCAAGACATGGAGGGCAAACCGTTTCAAACCGTCTGTACAGAATGTGCTGAATGTATTGAGTGAGGCCTCCGTACGCTTGCCATTGAGAAATAACACAACTTTTAAGTGTAGAAAGTGACTGAAGTTGAACACAAGGAAGCAAACATTGGAGAAGAAACCTTTTTTCCCCTTTTTGCCTTTTATTCTGCGTGTGTAGTAACTTTTTTTTCGGAATTTTTGTGATTTGTTCCTTTTTTTCTTGCGACAGAGAGAGTGTCGACCTCGACGAGAGGTTTGCTTACCTCGGCAGTGACATTCATGTCTCTGGTGACTCTCCTATGAAGCCAATAGACAGATTGGGAGAGCATGGGGGGGTGATGAGGTCACTGAAAAGGGGTGTGTGGCGCTCCTGATGTCTCTGCAATCTGTCTTTACAGTCCAGGTGCTTCCTGTTTGTGAGACATGGATGCTATCCAGTGACCTGAGATGAAGACTGGACTCCTTCATATGTGTCTCTTCAGAGAATCCTTGGGTGCTGCTGGATTGTCTTTGTGTTGCTCACGGAGTCCCGAATGACGCACATGACCTGCATTGAGAGGGAAGTCAGTTACGGGACTACAGCCATGTGGCATGATTACCAAAGGGTGACCCGGCTCGCAAAGTGGCTGGTCCAGACCAAGGGGATACCCACATAACACCTGGCTGTGGCAGATAGAGGGTCATTTCCGGAGGGTGGGACTGAACTGCGGGCTACCAACCAGGATCCAGAGCTGTTTTGTTGTGTGGTGGGTGCGGCAATGCGCTGTACCAGTGTACGCTCCCTAACCTGAACTGACCTGTTGTCAGGGTCAGGTCCCATGTTTCTAGGGGCGTGGTCTCTGGGGTCCTGACCTTGAATTAATGAGCAGAAGGGATGAAAGGTTAGCCTAGTGCTCTGAGCCTTCTCCGATCTGCGGATAAAAACCCGACTTGAATCTTCGAGTTCTCGTGGGATTACTTTTTTGGAGAATCCTTGGGTACCGCTGGTGTGTCTTTGTGTTGCTCATGGAGTCCTGAATGAGGCGCATTACCTGCATTGTGAGGGAGCGTCAGTTACAGCAATACGGCCATGTGGCGCGATTACCCGAGGGTGATCCGGCTCACATTGTTGAGCACCCGAGTGGCTCGACCAGGCCAAGGGGACACCCACGTAACACCTGGCTGCGGCAGATTGAGGGTCATTTTCCAAGGAGGTGGGACTGGAGCACATGTCTGCCTGGGGGGCTACCAACCAGGATCTTGAGCTGTTTCGTCGTGTGATGGGTGTGGCAACGCTCTGTACCAGTGCATACTCCCCAACCTGACCTTACCTGACCGGTTCCTTTTCAAATTGTCGTTAAACTTTTCTAAAGCAAACGTCGTTGGACGTTTTGTCACACGCTTGACTCATGCTGGATCCTACCTTACCAACTCAGTAGCTGCTCGATTTGTGAAGCCAAGTTTACAAACTATAAAATGTATCCCAGCCTGATTTCTACTTCTGTGAAGAGCCTACACCATATCTATAGGCAATGTGCCGCAGGCCCATGCCTGAACGCGAATTGGCGGCTTTTGTAACATTCAAGAAAAGCCAATGATCTGTTCAGACGCCTCCTGGATCTCCGCTGCTCTTCATACACAATTTTTTTTTTTTGCAGGCCAACGTATTTGTCCCTCACATTCTTTCACTTTTCCATACGCTTGCTAACTTCCAACCCAGAAGAAGAATAGAAACGCTTTTCAGGAAATACGTAGTTGGCAAACTTGCTAGTCAGAGTTGTAGGGGTTTGTGTAGGATTTGTGTTGATGACATACGTAATCCCATTTTTGAGGAGGTGTGCGTCAGACTACACTAAAAATACACCGCAGTCCACGTCAATGTAGGCTCAACGAGGAAGTATAAATTAACTTTAAGCCATCATAAGTAAAGCTGTCTGCCAAATCTTATATATAAATTACTACTCGTGGAAGTGTGTGTGTGTGTCTGTCTGTCCGGCCCAGAAGTGAGAGGTGGAGTCAGGGTAAGGAAACACAATCGAACATGTCGGCAAAACGAAACCTCTAAGGAAAGACAAACTCATTTAGCCGCTAATACAGAAGTGAGGCGAGCACATCGGAAAAACGAAACCTCAGAAGAAAGAAAAAGTTGCTTAGCTGCTAATACAGAAGCAAATCGAGCACATCAGAAAAACGAAACCTCTGAGGAGAGAGAGTCACTTGCTTATCCACTAAAAGAGAAGCAAGGCGAGCACATCGGAAAAATGAAACCTCAGAAGAAAGAAAAAGTCGCTTAGCTGCTAATACAGAAGTGAGGCGAGCTCATCGGAAAAACGAAACCTCTGAGGAGAGAAAGTCGCTTGCTTATCCGCTAAAAGAGAAGCAAGGCGAGCACATCGGAAAAATGAAACCTCAGAAGAAAACAAAGTCGCCTAGCTGCTAATACAGAAGCAAGTTGAGCACATCGGAAAAACGAAACCTCAGAAGAAAGATAAACTTGCTTATCTGCAAATACAGAAGTGAGGTGAGCTCATAAGAAAAACGAAACCTCTGAGGAGAGAGATTCACTTGCTTATCCACTAAAAGAAAGGCAAGGTGAACACATCAGAAAAATGGAACCTCAGAAGAAAGGACAAAGTCGCTTAGCTGCTAATACAGAAGCGAGTTGAGCACATCAGCAAAACACAACCTCCAAAAATAGAGTCACTTGCTTATTCACTAAAAGAGAAGCAAGGCGAGCACATCAGCAAAATTAAACCTCCGAAGAAAGGACAAAGTCGCTTAGCTGCTAATACAATAAGTTTGTGTGTCTGTCTGTCCAGCCTGGAAGTGAGATGTAAAGTCTGGGTAAGGGCTCCACCTCCGAGGAAACAGAAACTCGCTTAGTCACTAATAACACAAGTGAGGTGAGCATGTCAGCAAAATGAAACCTCAGAAGAAACATAAAGTCGGCAAAACGGTATCCCTTTTATTTTTCCTCCGCCACTAATACTCAAGCGAGGCGAGCACATTGGCAAAACGAAAGCTCCTAGGAGAGAGACGTCCAGTAGTTCCTTTCAATTACCTAACATCGCTACATTTCAATTTTTTTTCTGACGATTTCAGTAGTTTCTAGGACCCCAAGCTTTTTACAGCAGGGGCTTACACAGCTAGCATATAATAAGAACACTTAGAATGTGACTGACACGGCGTCACCCTGCTTCCTTTAGCCCATCTCAGCACTCCCCTGCCCAAGGTCATCGCCCCTGCATATGCTGTACACACCACGACATCACCAGTCACGTCCTTCCCACATTTGTGTGTTTTATGCCCCACTCGATCTCAAACCTCATCACTCAGCGCCCATTTTACAACCCTGCATTTCCGTGATCACTCAAGTGGTATGGCACTCGGTGACACACGAGCAGAAAAACAAGGCAGACATAAATAAGATGGTCTCCGGTCCCCTCTTCCCACAGCGAGCGGAGCGATGCTAAACTAGACTACAGTATGGCTGCTGCTATTAGTGGTGACACTTGGCACAAAGGGAGACGGCAGATGGCAGAAGACCTGTTAGTCAGAGAAGGAGAGCAGAGGCCTGCGACATGAGCAGCGGGACACACAGACGAGTACCACAAGTGACAGGCTGCCTCGAGAGGAGGGGAGCGGGCAGACAAGCGCCAGCCACCAGCTCAGCATGGCAGCACAACACTCCTGTCTTTTTCTTTCTTTCTTTCTTTCTTTCTTTCTTTCTTTCAACAGAAAGACTGAGAAAGTATTCATCATTAAAGACATAATATAACATTTCTTTCTCTCTTTTAGTGTAACTTTCCAGACAGTTCTCTCCATTCTAGTGACAGCTCTTGTTTGATTAGCAACACTTGCTGGTCGTGTTGATGTGCTTCTCAGATATGCAATAAAACAATTCCACTTACTTTAAAGTGAAACTAGACTTTTTGTTTTTTCTAGTTAAGCAAGTTGGGAGCCGGCACTGATAGCAGGTTGCTGCACCCACCACACAACAAAACCGTTGCTCAGCAGAAACTCGTTTTACTCTGCTTGATAGCCAGACAGGATTGTATAGAAGGCTTTTTGGTAATCTCTGTCTCCATCTCTCTGCTCTTCTCCAGCCCCTTCAAATTATCGTTTTTCATTTTGAGACTATGGAACAGGATTATTCTAAAAAGTAATCTGCTCTGTCGCAGAACCGGCAGAAGTATACAAAGATTTATTGGATTGGTGCAGCCTGCTCCTCCCTGATCAGGTCATTTGGATCATTAGGCTCCATTTTATAAATTTAGTTTTCCTAAATCTGCTGCTGTGTTACAGACGCGTACATAGGGGACGTCTGGGGAATGAAGCAAAAAGGTCAAAGCACTTATTTGATTAGGCTGACAAAAAGCCCACGGTTTATTCTCAACACATGTGTGCTTTGTGTGTATTGTTTCACATTAGATCACTGGCTGATAGTCATCTATATACAGTATATATAAATATGTCATATCTAATTTTATATCTTGTTTCTCTTTATCTCTTTTCTATATGCAAAATAAAGGGTTACTCTGACATTTTTATGTCTCTCTCATAAATAGATAGATAGATAGATAGATAGATTAGTCTATCTATCTATCTATCTATCTATCTATCTATCTATCTATCTATCTATCTATCTATCTATCTCACAGATTGCTAAAAAGCCATAACTAACTGATAGATGTGCCCTAGGCAGTGTCCTTGGTGTCCTTTAAGGCCATGTCACGTTACACGACTTTCCCTTGAATTGTCAATCACTGCCTTCAATTACAGTCTGACATACCCAGCAACTCAGATAAACCAGCCTTCCCGTCAGCTGAACTAAGTGAAACATTTATGGGGAGTAAATGCTAACATTACTCAAAGTCATTGTCTGCATTTTTATTTTTATTAATTTTTCATTTTTATTACTATTTAATTTAATATATATATATATATATGTGTCAGTATACTGCTGCTGGATTATGTGAATTTCCCCTTGGGATTAATAAAGTATCTATCTATCTATCTATCTATCTATCTATCTATCTATCTATCTATCTATCTATCTATCTATCTATCTAGTGCCTTATATAGTGCCTATCTATCTATCTATCTATCTATCTATCTATCTATCTATCTATCTATCTATCTATCTATCTATTATATAGTGCCTTCCACATCTATCTATCTATCTATCTATCTATCTATCTATCTATCTATCTATCTATCTATCTATCTATCTATCTATCTATCTATTATATATCTATCTATCTATCTATCTATCTATTATATAGTGCCTTCCACATCTATCTATCTATCTATCTATCTATCTATCTATCTATCTATCTATCTATCTATCTATCTATCTAGTCATAGAGGTGGCCCCTGTGTGTGCAGGAGGGCTGACAGCCAACGATCACTCAGAATGTGAAAAAGAAAAAAGAGCCAACCTTCATGCAGGATCAGCTCTATCAGGTAGCACATTACTGACTGTAAAAAAGAGCTGAGAATACAACGCTTTGAAAATGTGAAACTCTACAGGACATTTGTCATTGAGTCATATAGTTTGTGGTGCCTTGCAATAACTAGTTCTGACATCCTCAGGGAAGAAGATCTGCATTGGTCATCACGTTTGGCATCCCCTCCGACTAGAAGTCGTGTAATGTGACATCAGCTTAAGTCTGACTGAGGCTTGACAAAGTCATAGTGAGCCACAAGTGACTGACATATGTGCTGTAAAGTCTCCTATTAAGCTTTGGTTCAAGTCCTGTGAGACAGCAGTGACTGACTTATCGTTATCCATTATGTAGCCCCATTCTGAAGAGCTGCTGGTGCTCTGTAAGGTCAGTTACCCCTAAATAAAGTTTTGTCCGCTAATCCTTGGCGCTCTTGTTAAGCCCAGACAAGGCCCTGGTCCAAGTTTTGTTAGACAGCAGTAACTGACTATTTGAACTTTGGTGTTTTCTAACTCCTGTTAAGATGTTGTGAAGGTGGGATTACAGCTCTCGACTAATCTGGGGTCCTTGTAGTATGAATTGCCCCTCTGCATTGTCATTGTCTTGAGTACAGTATGGTGAAAACCCCTTTAGCCCGCCTCCAAATTTTTTTTTTTTTTAACAGAAACGTGGCAAAAAGAAGAGTTTAATACAAATCCTGCAAGTGATTTGGAAAAGTTTCCCACAGGGACTTACACAGGGTTATGTTTTGAAGAATTTCACACGAAATACTGACTTGTTAAAAAAAATAAAATAAAAGACACTCTTGTTACTTATAAATGTTTATAGTTTCAAATTGTTATCTAGTGTTTTCACAAGCAAATAAGCACAGCATCAGTCATCCATCCGTTTTGTAGCAAATGTCTCGGTGGCCTAAGAGTTTGTCACCGTCCGTGCCGCATCTGTTTTCTTTAAGGCTGGTTCGGCCGCTGACAAAACACACTTTCAAAAATGTAAGAAACACACTCTCCAATAACTACGGCTTAGCGGCACAAGATTAGCCGCAGTCCCCACATGATATTTAGAGGCTTTAAAACCATTCTGCTCTTTTCTCTCTGTCCCGTCCTGACCAAGTCCTGCCCTGCTCCAGCAACTGCACCTGGCCCTCTTCAGCTGAACCTTCCCTAGGAAGCTGATGGGTGATCACTGGGGCACGGCAGACACCTAAGAAGTTGTCAAGTCCAATACTGAATGCTAAGCCTGGATGCCGATCATTCAAGTGCCAGTCCCAGTTCTCTCCTGCCTGCTTCTCCTTTTATGTAACACCCCACTTCAGGTACCATTTCTCGCATCTCAGGCTTCTGAGTTGCACAAACAGAGGAGGTGAAGGGACGTTCCTACATTGCATGCTTCCTTGTCTCTTCATCCCTGGAGTTGCCCCTCGGCCATTTGCTGTTAGCCGTTGCTCTCTTTTTACAGAGACACCTGGTCGTCTCTAGAATGTTTGTTTTTTTTTGCACCTCTCTTTTTGTCTGTGGGTTAAGATGACTTTGTTCAAAGACTTTCTTAAATGGTGCGACTCAAACCACTTACACCTGAACACCAGCAAGACCAAGGAACTGGTAGTGGATTTTAGGAGGCCCAGGCCCCTCATGGACCCCGTGATCATCAGAGGTGACTGTGCAGAGGGTGCAGACCTATAAATACCTGGGAGTGCAGCTTAATGATAAATTGGACTGGACTGCCAATACTGATGCTCTATGTAAGAGAGGACAGAGCTGACTATACTTCCTTAGAAGGCTGGCGTCCTTCAACATCTGCAATAAGATGCTGCAGATGTTCTACCAGATGGTTGTGGTGAGCGCCCTCTTCTATGCGGTGGTGTGCTGGGGAGGCAACATAAAGAAAAGGGACGCCTCACACCTGGACAAACTGGTGAGGATGGCAGGCTCTATTGTAGGAATGAAGCTGGTCAGTTTGACATCCGTGGCAGAGTGACGGGCACTGAGCAGACTCCTGTCAATCATGGAGAATCCACTGCATCCACTGAACAGGATCATCTCCAGACAGAGGAGCAGCTTCACGACAGACTGCTGTCACCATCCTGCTCCACTGACAGACTGAGGAGACCCCACACTATGTGACTCTTCAATTCCACCCAGGGGGTAAACGTTAACATTATACAAAGTTATTGTCTGTTATACCTGCATTGTTATCACTCTTTAATTTAATATTGTTTATTATCAGTATGCAGCTGCTGGAGTATGTGAATATCCCCTTGGGATTAATAAAGTATCTATCTATCTATCTATCTATCTATCTATCTATCTATCTATCTATCTATCTATCTATCTATCTATCTATCTATCTATTATATACTGCCTTTCATATCTATCTATCTATTATATAGTGCCTTTCATATCTATCTATCTATCTATCTATTATATAGTGCCTTTCATATCTATCTATCTATCTATCTATTATATAGTGCCTTTCATATCTATCTATCTATCTATGTCACCTCAGCTGGTCACCCAGGACATTATTCTTCTTCTGTGCTGCAATGTCCTGTCCTAAATCGAGCCACCCAGTTTTTGAGTATGGAGTAGGAAGGGCATATATCACCTAATGTACCTGATATATCATGTAGCCTACATGTTGCTGAGATTTTCGCGTTGTCTCTGCTATCTTTTTAGCTGATATTCTTTGATCCTTCATGACTTGTCCATGTTTTTCATATTCTTGAGATATGTGCAGGGTCTTTGCTATAATTTTAATAGACTTTGTTTGATCCTTCAAGATGATCGAATTCATGGCAGCCACATTTTCTGGGATTGTCACCTCAGCTGGTCACCCAGGACATTATTCATCTTCTGTGCTACAATGTCCTGTCCTAAATCGAGCCACCCAGTTTTTGAGTATGGAGTAGGAAGGGCACACCTAACGTACCTGACATATCGTGTAGCCTACACGTTCCTGAGATAATCGCGTTGTCTCTGCTATGTTTTTAGCTGATATTCTTTGATCCTTCATGTCTTATCCATTTTTTTTGGGATTGTCCATCGAGCTGGTCTCTCAGGACAGTTTTCGTTTTCTTTGCTGCAGTGTCCTGTCCTAAATCGAGCCACCCAGTGTTTGAGTATGGAGTAGGACAAATGTACCCGACATATCATGTACCCGACACGTTCTTGATATATGCGCGGGGTCTGTGCTATCTTTTAATCAGGTATCCTTTAACCCCTCAAGGTATCACGTAGCCTGCATGTTCTTGAGACATGCGTGGGGTCTCTGATATATTTTTCGTTGATATTCTTTGATCCTTCAGGATCATGGAATGCACGTCTCATCCATGTTTTTTTTCTTTTGAGATTGTCCACTCAGTTGGTATCTCAGGACAGTTTTCGTTTTCTTGGCTGAAATGTCCTTTTCCTAAATCGAGCCCATTCATCACCTCATACACCTGACATGCCATCATAAACTTGTTTGGCCGAATTCTCTTTTAAAAACAAATTCTTCATCCCACTGCTCGACACTCTTTTGATGGGAAATCCCCGTTGTTTTGCGATATCTTCAATTCAGCCCTGCACCAAAAATGCATTTTAAAAGTGACACTGGTGACCTTTTGTTCAGAGACATTTAGGATGGTGAGCTTTGATGTGATATACCATGGGGGGGGATATTCAAAAATAGAGTGGAAAACCACGTGCACCCTCCTATGAGTGCATGGCATTCAAATGTGATTGAGGGTGCCCACTTTTTACAGGATGTGCCACCAGAGAAATGTCATTTACCCCCCCCCTCCAAAAAATGAACTTTGAGTTTCAGTGACAAATGGGATGAACATTTTCCCTGAAGTCACCGATTGGTTGTAAAGTTATGCCCCCCTGGCAGTGGGGTGGGTGTGCCCTTGCACTCTTGTGTCTCCGACTCCTTCATTGACATGCGCCTGCCTGACTTGTTCCCAGCTGTCCTGACGGACGCTCCCTCCGTCTCCCGAGTTTTTTCCAATCTGATTATGAGGCACTTTGCAAATAAAGGCCGCTCGTCTGACGTCTCTCTGCTGCTTGGTATTCAGAGCCGAGCCAATAACGGATGCAACAAATGATCTGGTTAGGCAGCAGGCACGGTCCGGCCTTTGAAATTCAAGGCAATCGCCACATGGGATTAATTGCTCCGTTTCATCCATGAACCTGTCAGCAAATAATGAATGAACCCACGGGGCCTGTCACTGACTCCTCTTGTGCACATTTGACAGTCTTCTTCATCCAATTTTTAGGGGTGGGCAGATGGAGGATACCCTGGCAACATCTGGTGGACAGCAGGAACACAAGCTTAAATAGGAGGTCTACAGCATAGGATCCTAAGAGCACAGTGGTCTCCATATTTCCAGGTCTGAGGTTTAAGGGTTCAGTTCATCCATGAGGGGGCCAATTTATAGCTTTATATGGTTAATATTGGGGGGTGGGGGTCCACACTCCTCAGTCTCCCTGGGATCTTGAAATTATGATCCAGCTGCTGGTCGAACCTCAGATCCAGGAGGATCCATGTGGGCTTTGTCCTGGTTGTGAAACATTGGACCAGCTTTGTACACTCACAAGGATTGTGGAGGCTTCACAGGAGTAATTCCAACGAGTCTACATGTGTTTTTCGGAGTAGGAAAAGGCATAGGGCCACATCCATCAGGGGGTCCTGTAGTGGGGGGATTGCTTTGGGAGTATGGGGTACTGGGGCCTGCGCTTGTTGGCTGTATGCTCCTTGTACAGCCAGAGTGAGTGCTCAGTTTGCTTTGCCAGCAGTAAGCCGGACTCGTTCCCAGGGTCCTCGTGTATATCGGCATGCGTAGACTTTACACTAAAACGTGACGTACAGACAAAACTGGAAATGTGCGTGTGCACAAAAAAAAAAATCCAGATGCATAAAACTGTGCGCACGCACTTCCCCTTTATAAATCTCAGTGAACGTGAACTTTAACACACTTGCACTCGCCTACACCCTGACTCCTCCCAGAAATGTGCATATTTGAATATGCAAATCAATCTAAATAGCGCCTTCCGTTCAGCATTTAGTTATAAGACAAATGCACGTGGAAAAAAAAATGAAGACTTTCAGCGAATGTGAAATGGAGGAAAGCAAAAACGTCCTGTTTGTTAGATAGATAGATAGATAGATAGATATGAAAGGCACTATATGATAGATAGATAGATAGATAGATAGATAGATAGATAGATAGATAGAGAAAGGCACTACAGTATATGATAGATAGATAGATAGATAGATAGATAGATAGATAGATAGATAGATAGATAGATATGAAAGGCACTATATAGATAGATAGATAGATAGATAGATAGATAGATAGATAGATAGATAGATAGATAGATAGATAGATAGATAGATAGATAGATAGTGTCAGAGATGGCTGGGGTGACGACCCGGCCGGGACACCCAGGAGGACCAGAGGAGGACTTGCGCCTTTCCCAGACCATGTGGGGGTGACCGCCCTGGTACCTGTTGGGGCCACGGGTACAGAGCATTGAAGCTCCACCTTGTAGGGGCTCATGGTCACCGCCAGGGGTGCCCCTATGCCTTTGGAGCCCTGGACCTCAGCACGTCCGCCACACTCGGAAGTGCTGGGAGGGTGGGAGAAGACTGGGGACACCCGGAGTGCTTCTGGGTACGCAGCCGGCACTTCTGCCACACTGGGTAGTGCCGGTGGAAGATTGCCGGGAAGCACCTGGAGCACATCCGAGTGGCTATAAAAGGGGCCGCCTCCCTTCGTATAATGGCTGGAGTTGGGAGAGGAGTTGACTAGAGCTGGAGAAGAGAGAAGGAGGTGGTCTGAAGCAAGGCATTGGTGTTGTGGCCAGGACTTTGGGGACTTGTGAGGTTTGTGGTGCACTTTAGTGGATTGTAAATACGGAGCACTTGAATAAACGTGTTGTGGGTGACATGAACGTGTCTGCCTGTCTGTGTCTGGGCCAGCCGCCACAATAGATACTTTATTAATCCCAAGGGGAAATTCACAAATTGTTGGCTTAAGCAGCGGTATAAGCAAGAAAGGGAAAGTGATGGAGCGATACAGCGTGGCGCAGGCACTCGAAAGTTCAAGTACAGAAAGTCGCACAGTGCCCATCAAAGCTGATATCAAAGTCGATGTGAAAAAGGAGGTTGCAGCCCACCATCTGCTTATTCAGTTTCTGACAATATTACAAAAGCTGACCCCCACCGTGCTAATGACGTGATTCCACATCTACAGACGCTGGCTACCCACACACCTCTGCCTCGGAAAGTGCTGGGTGACCACCTGGCTGTCTGCTAACGGATGGACGTTTGTTCTGGAGTCACAAAAGGCTGTAAGAGATGTGGCCAGTGGAGTGTAAGGGCTGTACTGTGTGAGAACGGCCACAATTGAAATGAATTGGTTAAAAAATAAATGACGCATCTGATGACCTGTTTTCACATTCTGCTAATTACATTCAAACCAAGTTATAATGCTGTCTGATTTGGTGGGTCAGGTTCAGGTTCATCATACTGCATCTCTTCAGGCACGGCCAAGCCACGCTGGTGTGCCACATTATATATGCCACACACTACATGCCTGCACAATGCGACTCATTTTCTGTATACTAGAGAGCAGCACATTAATAAAGTGGAAATGGTTTCTATTTACATGAGCAAATTTATTCTCTGAAGACGTCTTTATCGTGTAGCGTCAGCGCCGAGTGACACAACGAATCGATTCTCTGCTCTTCTCATGGCTGTTTGAGGTGACTCACTATTCTTAAAAGGACTGCTTGCCTTTTGCCACACTAGCTTTGACTGTACGGGGCTGCCGTTTTTATAGGCTCTCCCAGGTATATATGATATAATGCCAGCTCATCGTTTTGGGGATTCATCCCTGGCTGACGTAACTTGTCCAGCGTCACTGCAATAGCAAAGTGTGTGCAGCTGACCGCTCTGATTACATGTGGAAAACCGGACATTGCTGCGAATTGTCAATTCAACCACAGTGTGAGGATATCTTATGTATCTGGGTGACGAGCGGATAATACCATCCTATATAGCTGGCATGGCGCGACTCGGTGATGTTTGTGAAATACCTGATCGGTCAGCAAGTTCACGTTGAAAGGCTCCTGTGGTTAAAAACCTGAGAGTGGACAGAACCTGTAAATGAGCAGGTAGAGCTCAACTCCTCAAAGTCCGCCTTTATAAAGCTGGCGCCAGTTCATCACACAACGCCAAGAGGAGAGCTCTTAGCAATTGAAATCGACTTATAAGACAGTCATCATCATCATCATCACTCTCTTCTAATTCCTCCATTTGTGATGTCTTCTAACAACGCTAAAGCAGCCATGTTAGTTGGAACAGCTTGACCATTCTACTGTATGTACCGTTATATTGTTACAGAATGATTACACTCAAGTGAATTCAATTTGTAAAAGATATGCAATTCATTTTGGTGTATTTGACAAATCCCACGTCATTGATGTGAATCTAAAGAGTCAGGAGTGATCTCCCCTCAACTTTCTCGTATAGTCAGATATGGGGATGAATATTTGAGGAGTAAACCACAAGACATGGATTATACTTTTATATTATGTACATTCTGTCTAGATCGTGGATACACCCATAGGAAGCATTTAGGGGTAGACACACTTCACAGTACCACCCCAGTGAACGTTGTGAGCACCAGGGCTGATCACAGGTGTGTCGAGATCTCCTTGACAAAATTTATAATGGAAAAAGCCCCCTGTAAGGCCAACTTGTGTGGGCAACTCCCTGCTTCAGTCATATTTGCCACTAAGACAGATGGCTGAGAGCTGGGCAGCCGCTGGCTGATGAATCGGACAAACGGCAACTAAATGGGACTTGGTGTCTGGGTTTTTTTTTTTTTCTCACTTTGATTTCTATTTTCTGATTCATATGATTTTGTATGACAGGCCACCATGAACACAAAATGTGTGTGACAGATGACAGCAAAAGTAACGTCGTCACAAGGGACTGTGAGACGGTGACACACAAAGTGGTCTGGACACACTTAGGGGGTTGTGGACATCTGTGTGTTTTCTTATTTTCAACAGTTGTAAAGTACTGTTTATCATCTATCTGAGGCATCTCTCTTCTGTGTCCATTTATATGTAGTATATAGCGCCGTTCACAACTACCTATCTATCATATAGTGAATTTCACATCTATCTATCTATCTATCTATCTATCTATCTATCTATCTATCTATCTATCTATAGTGACTTTCACATCTATCTATCTATCTATCTATCATATAGTGCCTTTCACATCTATCTATCTATCTATCTATTGATTATATAGTGCCTTTCATATCTATCTATCTATCTATCTATCTATCTATCTATCTATCTATCTATCTATCTATCATATAGTGCCATTCATATCTATCTATCGATTATATAGTGCCTTTCATATCTATCTATCTATCATATAGTGCCATTCACATCTATCTGTCTGTCTATCTATCTATCTATCTATCTATCTATCTATCTATCTATCTGTCTGTCTATCGATTATATAGTGCCTTTCATATCTATCTATCTATCTATCTATCTATTGTATTGTATCCTTCACATTTGTCTTTTCCTTTTTTTGGTGCAGTGCCTTTCATTTCTGTCTGTCTCTCTATCCTCTTCATATTTCCCAGCTGTATTCCTGTCCATGTATTTCCACACACGCTCTGTTCTTCCATTTGTGTTTTTGCTGCCCCCCCACCCCTTTTTCTCTCTACTCTGTCCAGGTGACTTTACTCCTGCCGCTCCTGTTACTTTTTCTATTACTACCTGGTCAGGGTCACAGTATGGCTGTTCTTGCAATCAAAGCCCATGTGGCACGACGCTGTAACATTAATGATAAGGTGGCAAGTGGCATTGGAGATGACTTGAGATAACCTGAAAAGGACCGTCAATCTCGTTGGGCTGCAATCCTCGTTCCTATCAAAAAACTCCTGAATGTTCTCATGACTGGTGCACCCAGTGCCACGGCCGACGCCATTAAAATCTCTGTCATCAGTACCCAGTTTAGTTAGCCTACTTAATATGGATGCAGAACGGGAAGGCCTAACTGTGTGTGTTACATAAACGTAAAGCCTTGCGGTTAGTCACTTCAGACAGCTGCCATGTGTGAAGCTGAGCTTTTCAGTAAAGTCCGGCCGCAGACTGTGAAGGCTGCCTGTCTTTTAAGAGGGGCGCTACAAACTGAGACAGAGAGGACGTGTCTTAAGAAATATCCAAAGCAAAACAAGGTAGAAAGAAAGAAAGAAAGAAAGAAAGAAAGAAAGAAAGAAAGAAAGAAAGAAAGGTATAAAACAGTTAAGTGATGTACTGCGTGCTCAGAATCCTAATGAATTGTTAACGGAGGTTAGCGACAAGTTATTAAAGGAACAGAAGACTGCTGACAGGAGGCCCACCGTTAGTATCTGCATTTTTATTTAGCACGCCGGTCCCTTTACACAAGGTACTCATCTGTCCAGCTCTCCGTCCATGTTCAATACCTGTGTATCCACAAGTTGCATTTGCCTCACACGTGTGCCTCGTGCCCCAGTGAAAAGGGCTAAAGAAAAAATAAACTAAATGTTGAAATTAAATTAACCACAGCTGGTCCTTGGACCACCCGTTTCCGCCGACCCCTGCTGGTTCTCTGTAAGACGCGTCTGTTGGCTCGGGCGGCTCCTCTCCTTCCTCCACGAACGCTCCTCGGTGATTCATCAGGTCGCCCGGTTATTTTACTGCCATTGTTGTCTTGACATTCTCACGCCACCCCACCCGTATTCCCCCTGAGTCCTGATAACCTGCTCTGCCACACTCCGATCCACGCAGGAGAGTGTTTGGGGGTCTTTATTTTGTTGGCCGCCGTAATGATAGAACAGTAGCCATTAGGTGAATTGACAACCAAACAAATCAAAAGTTTGAATTAGCATTAAGCCGCCATAACTCGGAACGTTCATAAGAAAACGTGATGCTTTATTTCATGAGATGTACGAGAAGAGCTGTGTCGGATATTTGTGAAATTAAAATGTGTGCTACAGTTTATATTTTTAAAGACTAAATGTACCCGATTGTAATAGTAGATTCTCATTGTTCTCCTTCTGATGGGGGTCTCGAGAGGGTCAGACCCCTAAAGGATCAAAAATAACCTCATATCGGTAGTCAGTAACCTTTAAATAGTCTGAAACGATACCTCACATGCTTATGTTTGAAATGTGTCCTTTTTAACTTTCTGGGAGGGCTAAGACCACCGGTAAAGAATGAAATGCCAATCATATTATCATATTTGTGATCAGCAGCCTTGAAATAGCATAAAACGGCACTCCAGGTGCCAATATTAACGTGAAACGGAGTCACTTTTAACAACTGGTGTATCTCATTAAGGGGTGAACCCCTGGGGTCCGGTGATGTGGCCTGCACAACTGCAAGTCCTTCTGATCACTTTTGCTGAAGATAACTGTTAATGTAGTCTTTATGCCATAAGGGTGTAATTTCCTGCACAAAACATGGCCCAAAAATGACCTAAAACTTTTATTTTAAGTCTAGAATGCCAAGAATTGGGGTGAACATTAATAAGTTTGATATCTTACACAGCTAAACATCAGGATCAGTCAAACGGGATATCATGCATGGGAGTTTTCTCGTACCTAGAGGCACTGGATCAAATTAATTAATTAATCAATCAATTAATCAATTAATTAATAATCTGAAGTGATTTGGCCCTGCGATGGATTGAACATCAACAATTTTGACATCTGACATACCTAGACATCAGGATCAGTCAAACGGTATATCATGCATGGGGGATTTCTCGTACCGAGAGTCGCCGGATCAAAATAATTAATTAATTAATCAATCAATTAATTACTAACCTGAAGTGATTTGGCCCTGCGATGGATTGGCGCCCCGTCCAGTGTTAGCTCCAATCTTGTGCTCTGTGCCAGCTCGGATTGGCTCCAGCAGACCCTCACGACCCTGTTCAGGGCTAAGTGGGTTAGAAAATGGGTGAGTGACTGATTACAAACTGATTTGAAGTAATTCTTATGAGCAGGAAAACAAAAAGTGTGAAGTACCGTGGTGGGCGCACCTGGTGAAAGAAAAGTATCGAAAATCCCACCGTTAATTCTGTTTGGACGTCAACAACTACCATACGGCGATTTACTTCACGGAAGAGTATTGGAGCCATGGAGGATCAGTACTTTAGCAACGCCAGCGTTTATTCAGCGTGAAACAGGAACAGCGCTGTTATTTATCGTAGCGGGATCTGTTGCTTTCCTATACAGAGACACAGCAATCAGGCAGGGCCGTGGCCAGTTTAGTGGCTAAGTAATCATTCCTGTGCCCTGCATGTATAATATTCAATGTATCTCCCATCGACGGCAGGTACTTATACACTGACCGCGATCGTTTCGGATTCGCTTTTATGGTGAACTGCGACAGCGCTGGGAGCCTGCGGTTGCTTCAGGATGCTCTTCTGCGTGTCGTCCCGTTAGATGGGATCCCAAAAGAGTTTCGACACCTTACAGAGCGTGAAGCATTTTTTTTTTTTTGTTTTGTGTCCAATTGTAGCGACTCTTCAGGCAAAAGCAACTGTCATAGGAGAGACTCCTTGTTAAAGTCGCAAAAAAGAAGAAGATTCCAGTGAGCCAACAGATAGCAGGGATTCCGTTAGTTAGAGTGTAGATTTTGTATTAATCATTTTTATATAAATATTAGCAGGAGTACCCGGCATTGCCCGGGAATCTATAACCGGTGAATTTTCCAAATGAATGAAACAGAATACAGAAATAGAGCAAACTGTTTTGTGATTCACATTTTATTGCAACTTCCTCCACTCTGGATTCTGTGTGGTGTGGCGTTTCAGACGCCTTTGAAATGGACTTTCTTCCGGCATCTGAAGTGGACCTTCCAATTCTATGTCTTTTTTTCTGTGGCATGGGTATATTAGCGAAAAGCAGGATAATTATAATGTGTTACATGGTATGGAATAAGCACCACAGTGAGATGAATTTACGTTACTTACAATACGTCGGAAAGAGAACAAATAGCACCAGTCAGTCAAAGAAAGAGCAGCACTACAAATACGGAAAGCCAGTGAGAAAGAGTAGCACTGAAACCGAACTGGGAAAAATGGCGGGGAGATGGGTGGTCTGTTTGTAAGGAGCGTCTGTGTTGAACCGTACTGCTATCTAATGGATGTTGGCAATGGTAAGTACAGAGAGAATTGACATACAACCGCTGCTGCGTGCGCGGAAAATGGATGGGGAAGGATGTTGTCTTTTTAAGGTGAGTCTCTGTTCAAACGTGCTGCCATATAACGGACATTGGCGAATGAAATACAGCACTATCAGTGCATGTGGGAGTGTGACGTGAGAAACGGGGGTGTGTCAGCCGGTTACGCGCACTGGGTCATTCACGATTTAGATCCACACGGCAGTTCCCCTTCACCCGATCAAAGCAGTCGGCCTTCTCATACTTGGACACTTCCGCCATCTCTTGGCAATTTAAAGAAACATGGGTAAAGAGCGGCACACAGGGACCTAACGTGGCGCTAGATGGCGCCGGCGTGAACGTCAGATGCAACATCGATGATAAGTACGGGGACGTGTGCCGAACGTTGTGTCGGTGAAAAGGTGCCCTGCGCTTCACCATGAACATTTTTCCCAACCAAACATACCCCATGACCTTTTCCTGGTCACAAAGAAGCCCCATCTCCAGTTCCCGGTGCAGATTTGTATGGCGGACAAACAAAAATACATACACTGACCCTGCTTTATATATTAGATTTGTGAGTTGTGAAACAAATTTCAATTATTTCTTATGGGGAAATTCGCTTTGATATACGAGTGCTTTGGATTACAAGCACGGATCCGGAACAAATTTCGCTCGCAAACCGAGGTTCCACTTGTAAAAAAAAATAATTAAATACACCACTCAAGGGATATTATCGCAGTTTAACTTAACTCAATTAATTTGTCCAAGTTGCAGCACAGGTAAGGTTCACACATAGAAATCAACAATAAATATATATGTATATTACATAGTTTACTGTCAAATAATGCAAAGAGTATGCAACATGTGTTTCTCTTGCGGTGATCGAACCTCGGATGTCAGTGTCAGAGATGAAGCCCCTTTGCACTTCGCCACGGCGTGTGGTTCGTTTATGTGACAGCCTGGCAACTGAGAGGGCCCGTGGCGTATGTTTGCAGACTGGCAGACCAACCACATGCGTTACCTGGTAGGTAACCACCCATACAATCAGATCGAGACTCAGACTACAGATGCTATGAAATATATATATATATATATATATATATATATATATATATATATATATATATATATATATATATATATATATATATATATATATATACTGCTCAAAAGAATTAAAGGAACACTTTTAATCAGAGTATAGCATAAAGTCAATGAAACTTATGGGATATTAATCTGGTCAGTTAAGTAGCAGAGGGGTTGTTAATCAGTTTCAGCTGCTGTGGTGTTAATGAAATTAACAACAGATGCACTAGAGGGGCAACAATGAGATGACCCCCAAAACAGGAATGGTTTAACAGGTGGAGGCCACTGACATTTTTCCCTCCTCATCTTTTCTGACTGTTTCTTCACTAGTTTTGCATTTGGCTACAGTCAGTGTCACTACTGGTAGCATGAGGCGATACCTGGACCCTACAGAGGTTGCACAGGTAGTCCAACTTCTCCAGGATGGCACATCAATACGTGTCATTGCCAGAAGGTTTGCTGTGTCTCCTGCACAGTCTCAAGGGCATGGAGGAGATTCTAGGAGACAAGCAGTTACTCTAGGAGAGCTGGAGAGGGCCATAGAAGGTCCATAACCCATCAGCAGGACCAGTATCTGCTCCTTTGGGCAAGGAGGAACAGGATGAGCACTGCCAGAGCCCTACAAAATGACCTCCAGCAGGCCACTGGTGTGAATGTCTCTGACCAAACAACCAGAAAGACTTCATGAGGGTGACCCAAGGGCCCCATGTCCTCTAATGGGCCCTGAGCTCACTGCCCAGCAGCATGCAGCTCGATTGGCATTCACCATAGAATACCAGAATTGGCAGATGCACCACTGGTGCCCTGTGCTTTTCACAGATGAGAGCAGGTTCACCCTGAGCACATGACAGAAGTGAAAGGGTCTGGAGAAGCCATGGAGAACATTATGCTGCCTGTAACATCATTCAGCATGAGCAGTTTGGTGGTGGGTTAATGATTGTCTGGGGAGGCATATCCATGGAGGGTCACACAGACCGCTACAGGCTTGACAAAGGCACCTTGGCTGCCATTAGGTATCAGGATGAAATCCTTGGACCCATTGTCAGACCCTATGCTGGTACAGTGGCTCCTGGTGCACGACAATTCCTGGCCTCATGTGGTGAGAGTATGCAGGCAGTTCCTGGAGGATGAAGGAATTGATACCATTGACTGGCCACCACACTTTCCTGACCTAAACCCAATAGAACACCTCTGGGACATTATGTTTTGGTCCATGCAATGCCACCAGGTTGCACCTCAGACTGTCCAGGAGCTCAGTGATGCCCTGGTCCAGATCTGGGAGGAGATCCCCCACAACACCATCTGACATCTCATTAGAAGCATGCACCGATGTTGTCAGGCATGTATACAAGAACACAGGGGCCATACAAAGTGCTGCGTACAATTTGGAGTTGCTGCAATTCAATTTGGGCAAAATGGACTAGCCTGCCACATCATTTTTTCACTCTGATTTTTAGGGTGTCTTTGAATTCAGGGCTCTGTAGGTTGATCATTTTCATTTCCATCAAACGATGTGGCATCCTTTCGTTCCTAACACATTACCCAGTCTATATCAGTATAGATATCCAGGAGGATTTCTTTTTCCCCATTGAGATCTGATGTGTTTTCAAAGTGTTCCTTTAATTTTTTTGAGCAGTTTATATATATCTGTCCTTCCAGAACTTTCGCTGCACTTCACGTTTACCTCCGTGGTGAAACAGAGGAATCTCGCAGTTCCGTCTCGGGTGACACCAGTAGCTTCGTCTTGATGCGGTATTTATTTGCGTTCCTTTTTTTATATAGCAAATTTATGTAAATTAGGCATCCGACTCTTCGTTTGTCTGTCCCTTTTTTTTCAAAGCCGAGTTCTCTTTTTCATCCGCGTTCCAATGAGCCAAACCTGCTCAATGCCTCTCACGTTTAACACTGACCACCAAAAAACTTTTTGTCTCTTTTTTTATCTCCCTCAATGACCTTAGTTCCAGCTTTCTCTTTTATTTTTTTCTTACACACTCATTCGACACTCTCCGCCACCTCGCTCTGTCTCTATCCGCTCTTCCTCTCACCTCCCCAAGAAAAATAAAAATCATTGGAGTACAAACGGCACGCTGTACCTTGATTGGTAGTACATAGCACCAATCACACCTCTGTTCCTGCTTTCCCCAAAGAAAAGAAAAATAAAAACAGTTCTGTCACTGAGGCTTACTATTACACCCAACTGGGATGGCGCCACACTCTCATCTATGACTTCACAACAATTTGGAGGTCTACAGAGTGCCTTGGACATCCATGGCTTGGATTTTTATCCCGACACGCACTGTGAGGTACACAGCTGTAGGCCTCACAGTCATTGGACCCCAATAAAGTTCTGGAAATGTCTCGAGGAGAAATAAAGCAAACAGGAGTCACTGGAGCACAATGTGGAGAGCCCGCCGTAAAGGGTCCGAATAATCAGATGAGTGACAGCTTGCCATTTTTGATTTGTAATAATCCTGCGGCCCTTCCGGGAGACGTGTTTTCACTTAGTCATGTAGGATCAGGGAGTGTAGAATTGGCAAAGGTTGGCAGCATGAGCCGATAGCGTGTCGCTACCCCTGCCTCACGTGACGAGCCATCTGGATTGGCACCCGAGGGCAGTGAGATGACACCTCAGCAGCACATTGGGACAGTGGGAGTTTTGGTGGCAGCCCCCAAGTTTTCCCTGTAAGTTGATGATGTCCATCTGAAATGACATCTGCAACACGATAACAAAGAGGTCTGAAGACTTCCAGCATCATCACACTGAGCACTGGAGCGCCGCAGGGCTGCTCTTCACCCTGCTGACTCACGACTGCACAGCCACGCACAACACCAACCACATCATCAAGTCTGCGGATGATGCGACGGTGCTGGGACTGATAAGCAGGGATGATGAAGCAGCATACAGAGATGAGGTGGAACGGCTGTCTGCATGGTGTGAAGGCAACAATCTATCTCTCAATGTCGCCAAGACAAAAGAGATAAATGTGGACTTCAGAAAATCACATCCTGCTCACATCCCACTCAGCATCAACAGTTTGGATGTGGAGACTGTTAGAAGTACCAAGTCCCTCGGTGTGCACATAACTGAGGAACTTACGTGGATGCCTAACACCTCATCAATAATCAAGAAAGCCCAGTAGAGACTACCCTTCCTGAGGCGGCTGAAGCGAGCAAGTCTTCCCCTTTCCATCCTCACCACGTTCTACAGAGGCACCATTGAGAGTGTCCTGACCAGCTGCATCACCGTCTGGTATGGCAACTGCAAGCGCCTGCAAAGGATAGTAAAGACAGCAGAGAACATTATTGAGGTGCCTCTCCGTTCACTACAGGACATATTCTACAAACACAGTGTCTGCAAGGCCTGCAGCATTGAGCAGGACCCCTCACACCCCTCACATGGACTTGTCACACTTCTGCTATCATGGAGAAGATACTGCAGCATCACAGCCAGATCTGCCAGGCTGCAGGAGAGTTTTTACCTCCAAGTTGTCAGACTCCTTAACACCAGGCTGCCCCCTGGGATTTTCCACACGGCCTCAATCACCTCTAAAAACAGAACTTTTATATATTACATGAAAACCACTGTCCTGTAAAGACGAGTGTACAGGTAGAAAAGAACTGAAGATCTCATACTGACCTTTAAGGATCTGGACACTCCTGATATCCTTCTGCTGTGAAACATTCTGATCTGGCATTGTTAACACGTTTTAGACAACTATTATTATACACTGATTATCTATCTATCTATCTATCTATCTATCTATCTATCTATCTATCTATCTATCTATCTATCTATCTATCATATCTATCTTTCTATCTATCTATCTATCTATCTATCTATCTATCTATCTATCTATCTATCTATCTATCTATCTATCTATCTATCATTGCTGCTACTTCTTTGTCTTGTCTTTGCACAATGTCTTGTCTTGTTTGAGTTTTAATTTAAAATTTTAATTTTAATTCTGTGTTTAATTTATTATTTGCACTTCATGTTGTTACACTGTGGAGTCTGAGCTACGCAATTTCGTCTATCTCTATACTTGTATATGGTTGAGATGACAATAAACTTTTTTTTTAACTTTTTTTTTTTGACTTTTGACTTCATGGATCCAACGCCATATGATTTGAATGCATTTGGGTACCCCACCTGTGTCTATGTGAGGGTCTGAGTAGATAGATAGATAGATAGATAGATAGATAGATAGATAGATAGATAGATAGATAGATAGATAGATAGATAGATGATAATAGATAGATAGATAGATATAGATAGATAGATAGATAGATAGATAGATAGATAGATAGATAGATAGATAGATAGATAGATAGATAGATAGATACTTTATTAATCCCAAGGGGATATTCACACACTCCAGCAGCAGCATACTGATAATAAACAATATTAAATTAAAGAGTGATAACAATGCAGGTATAACAGACAGACAATAACTTTGTATAATGTTAACGTTTACCCCCCCGGGTGGAACTGAAGAGTCGCATAGTGTGGGGTCTCCTCAGTCTGTCAGTGGAGCAGGACGGTGACTACAGTCTGTCACTGAAGCTGCTCCTCTGTCTGGAGATGATCCTGTTCAGTAGATGCAGTGGATTCTCCATGATTGGCAGCAGTCTGCTCAGCGCCCGTCGCTCTGCCACAGAAGTCAAACTGTCCAGCTCCGTGCCTACAATAGAGCCTGCCTTCCTCACCAGTTTGTCCAGGTGTTATGCGTCCCTCTTCTTTATGCTGCCTCCCCAGCACACCACTGCTTAGAAGAGGACGCTCACCACAACCGTCTGGTAGAACATCTGCAGCATCTTATTACAGATGTTGAAGGATGCCAGCCTTCTAATGAAGTATAGTTGGCTCTGTCCTCTCTTGCACAGAGCATCAGTGTTGGCAGTCCAGTCCAGTTTGTCATCCAGCTGTACTCCCAAGTATTTATAGGTCTGCACCCTCTGCACAGTCACCTCTGATGATCACGGGGTCCATGAGGGGCCTGGTCCTCCTAAAATCCACCACAAACTCCTTGGTTTTGCTGGTGTTCAGGTGTAAGTGGCTTGAGTCGCACCATTTAACAAAGTCCTTAATTAGGTTCCTATATTCCTCCTCCTGCCCACTCCTGATGCAGCCCACGATAGCAGTGCCGTCAGCGAACTTTTGCACGTGGCAGGACTCTGAGTTGTATTGGAAGTCTGATATATGTTGGCTGAACAGGACCAGAGAAAGTCCAGTCCCCTGCGGCACTCCTGTGCTGCTGACCACAATGTCAGACCTGCAGTTCCCGAGACGCACATACTGAGGTCTTTCTGTAAGACAGTCCACGATCCATGCCACCAGGTGTGAGTCTACTCCCATCTCAGTCAGCTTGTCCCTAAGGAGCAGAGGTTGGATGGTGTTGAAGGTGAGAAGTCCAGAAACATAATTCTTACAGCACCACTGCCTCTGTCCAAGTGGGAGAGAGATCGGTGTAGCATATAGATGATGGCATCCTCTGCTCCCACCTTCTCCTGGTATGCGAACTGCATGGCGGACCTGTGGCCTCAGGTGGTGAAGCAACAGTCGGTCCATGGTCTTCATCACATGTGACGTCAGGGCGACAGGCTGGAAGTCATTCAGCTCACTAGGATGTGATACCATTGGGACTGGGGTGATGGAAGATGTTTTCCAAAGTCTCGGGACTCTTCCAGGCTCAGGTTGAAGATGTGCTGTAGATGACTCCCCAGCTCCAGCACACAGGCCTTCGAGTATGTTGAAGGCAATGTCCAAATCCTGAAGAGTGTTTGATGGACATGTGGGTCCTTGGGTCACATGACCGTCTAATTACAGACCATTATAATGACTTGTGTACCATCCAATGATAATACTTTTCTGTGTCCTGTAATTCCATATTTGTCACGGAATGGCCCAGAAGCTTTGCCATGCTGTCTCTTAATATCGTAGATGACAATATTATTTTTTTTTTTTTTGGACGCTTACATGGATTCATTTCATTTCCTATCGGTGGCTGAAGTTCCTTGTGAAAGGCAGTGTGACAAACACGAGCAGTCGCCGGTTTTCTTTTCACCGCCTGGAATCTCATACAATGGACGCTGCCCGACTCCATCAGCATGGAGGCTGAACTGGGCTTTGCATGACTGCTCCGTGTGAAAGGCACCACAGAAATATTATTAGCCGCCTGCACAGCCTTCCCATCTGCCCATTTTATTATTAAATCCCAACTTGAGGATCCGGTGTTAAAGAGCTTCTTACGAAAGGCACTATAAAGGAAAAATGCTATCTGTTGACAGCCGTGGGATCTGATAGAGAGCAGCCGGCGCGGCGTTTTAGAAGTTTGTAGTTCTGTAAAAACGGCTTTGCTGCACTTCTATAAATAAAATGCCTTCTGACGACTTCAAGGTACCCGAAACACGACAGACGGCACGCCGTTAGACGTTCTGAGGACTCATTTTAACTTTTATGGGGACATTCTGAGGGCTTTTGAATGGCAACACAACAAATAAAGAGCTGTCTTTTGGTATCGGAAATCTTTTTCTTTATTTTGGCAGTCGGAAGATTTGTTCAGTTAATTTTCTACACATCTTTGTGCCTAACACATGCTATGAATAACTTTTCACAGCAGCGTATCTCAAACAGACGCAGTTCACCTGTGAACTCTCGTCGCCTCCAGCAGGCTTCCAGTACGCAGCAGTGACACTAAAAGGCACTTTGTGTTGTCACGGCCTGCAAAAGGCGCTATATAAACTGCTCCAAAAAATTAAAGGAACCGTTTGAAAACACATCAGATCTCAATGGGAAACAAAAACCCTGCTGTCTCTCTCTACTGCTATGGACTGATATGGTGATGTGTGAGGAACGAAAGGATGGAAATGAAAACGATCAACCGGCAGAAGGAGGGCTGAATTCAAAGACACCCCGAAAATCAAAGGGAACAAATGATGTGACAGACAGACAGGCAAGTGAGTCCATTTGGCCAAAATTTTACTCCGTAGTTTGTATGCAATGCCTGACAACATCCTAATGAGATGACGGATGGTTTCCTGAGGGATCTCCTCCCAGATCTGGAACCAGGGCATCACTGAGCTCCTGGACAGGCTGAGGTGTCTGATGGACCCAAACATAATGTCCCACCAAGAGGTGTTCTATTGGATTGAGGTCAGGCGAGTGAGCGTGGAGGGGACAGTCAATAGTATCAATTCCTTCATTCTCTTGCCATATGATGCCGGGCATTGTTGTGCACCAGGAGGAACCCAGGAGCCACTGCACCAGCATAGGGTCTGACAATGGGTCCAAGGATTTCATCCTGATACCTAATGGCAGTCAAGGTGCCGTTGTCTAGTCTGTAGAGGTCTGTGCGTCCCTCCATGGATATGCCTCCCCAGACTGACCATCACTGACCCCCCCCCACCAAACTGGTCATTCTGAATGATGTTACAGGCAGCATAATGTTCTCCTTGGCTTCTCCAGATCCTTTCATGTCTGTCACGTGTGCTCAGGGTGAACCTACTCTCATCTGTGAAAAGCCCAGGGTGCCAGTGGTGGACCTGCCAAATCTGGTATTTTATGGCAAAAGCTAATCGAGCTCCATGGTGCCCATTAAAGAACGTCAGAGCCTCAGGCCACCCTCATGATGTCTATTTCTGATTGTTTGGTCAGAGACATTTACACCAGTGGCCTGTCTGCTGGAGGTCTTTTTTTAGGCTCTGCCAGTGCTCATCTTGTTCCTCCTCACACAAAGGAGCAGATACCGGTGGGTCCTGCTGTTGGGTTAAGGACCTTCTACGAGGGGCCCTATCCAGCTCTCCTGGAGTAACTGTCTGTCTCCTGGAATCTCCTCCTAGCCCTTGAGACTGTGCTGGGAGACACAACAAACCTTTTGGCAATGCCATGTATTGATGTGCCCACTATCCTGGAGAAGTTGGACTGCCTGTGCCACCTCTGTATGGTCCAGGTTTGGCCTCACGCTACCAGTAGTGACACTGACCATAGCCAAATGCAAAATGAGTGACAAAACGGATGAGGAGGGAAAAATGTCAGTGGCCTCCCTCCACCTGTGAATCCATTCATTCCTGTTTTGGGGGTCGTGTCATTGTTGCCCCTCTAATGCCCCTGTTGTTCATTCCATTAAACTGATGAACAAGCCCTCTTCTACTTAACTGAGCAGATCAACAGCCCACGAGTTTCATTGACTTGATGCTGTACTCTCATTCAGAAGTGTTCCTTTCATTTTTTTGAGCAGTATATTTTATCCTTAGAAAAGCATCTGATGGACATCCAAGTTCTAACCGACCAGCTGGCACTAACCCAGCAGAGGCAGGAGATGCTATTAGTGAACTCTGCCATTCTAGTACTCTGTTTTGCTCTCTTTAGTCTTTTGTCCCGTGGCATTCCAATTTGTTGCATGCAGCGCCTTTATGGATTAAAATGCTACGATTTCTTTGGCCGCATCGTTTTGAGTTCAGTTTCTGGTTGTGAGTTCATCATCTCAGCTGCACGGGAAATTCATTTCAGGAGAACAAGGTTGATGTTTTGAATACTTATTTCTCTCACTGTGTCTGTTATATAGCGCCTTTTCTATGTACACCATTCACTAAGTGGCCACTTTATTAGGTACATCTGTTCAACTGCTTGTTAACACAAATTTCTAATCAGCCAATCACATGGCAGCAACTCAGTGCATTTGAGCTGGTAGTCCTTATCAAGACCACCTGCTGAAGTTCAAACCGAGCATCACAATGGGGAGAGAGGGGATTGAAGTGACTTACGGATATGGATGATGTTTTCATGGAGGGAAATGGGGGCCCAGCTACCATTGGTGGTCGTCAAAAAGTGGCCAGGTGGTGAGCAAGGTGCCTCGAAATGACACAAGTCAAAGAAGATGTGCTTTAAGAAACGTTTGGAAATCCTACTGTTCTGTGGAAACCTGCCAAAATTGTTGATGAAGGTTTAATGCTCTGTGGATGTTTGTCGTATTGCGAGGTGATCTTCTTGTTGGTATGCTAGCTTTGTGGCTCTACACTTGTGGTGGTCAGCCTTTGTGCCTTTGTCCTGCTTCCCTTGTCCCCTTAAACTGATGTTTTCCCAGTTATATTTCCCTCCTTTGTAAGTCACTTCAGAATGAAAGCATCTGCTCCAACAAATAAATGGAAGGTAGCGTAATGGCTGGCTGGCAGTCATGTGAGGAGCTCCTGTGCCTGGCTGACTGATGGCAGTGTAATGTTCCTTCAGAGTCCACAATGGTGCTTATAGGAACAATAAGGTATTGAGAAATCCATTGGTAACGAGTGCCATTGTTGTTATTGTTATGAAGGTCTCTGGAAGCTCTTTGCCACGTCATGGGATGTTTCGAGGGTAACTAATAATGGCTTAACCTGCACTCAGAGGTGGGTCACCTTTTTTCAAAGAGCGGAAGTTCTAACCATCCAGCTTGCACAGGTAGGAGATGCCATTAGTGGACTCGGCCACTTTAGTACCCTGTTTTGTTCTTTCTAGGCATGCTTTATGTACCATAAAGTGCAGTGGTTTCCAAATTTATACAACTGGAGTTCAAACCAGTTAAGTGCTCATGAAGGTATAGCGAGTCAGTAGTGGAATTCAACTGGCATTCCTCTTAATTAATCATGACATCTTTAATAATGACCACCATTTATGTAGTGTACTTGTTTCCGTATCATTCAACTGGGGGGGGAAAGTAGTTAAGTGCTCATGGTGGCACAGTGAGTCAGAGGTTGAATTGAACTGGCATTCCTCTTATTTAAGAACATCTTTAATAATGACCACCATATACTGTATGTAGTGTAGTTCTTTCCATATCATACAACTGGGGGCAACGCAGTTTAATACTTATGGTGGCATAGTGAGTCAGTAGTGGAATTCAACTGGCATTCCTCTTATTTAAGCAGAACCTCTGTAATAATGACCACCATTTATGTATTGAATTTGTTTCTGTATCATTCAACTAGGGGGCAAAGCAGTTAAATGCTCATTGTGGCATAGTGACTCAGAGGTGGAATTGAAATGGCATTCCTCGTATATATGAACATCTTTAATAATGACCACCATATACTGTATGTAGTGTAGTTCTTTCCATATCATACAACTTACAACTATTTAAGCAGAACGTTTGTAATAATGAACATCAGTTATGCAGTGCAGTTGTTTCTAGATCATACAAGTTGGGGACGGACCAGTTAAGTCACTTCCTAATTGTCAAGAAGTGAGTTAGATGTGGGGAAATTCAGTTGACATTCCTCTTTTTTAATGGTGCTCCATTTGTAATGATCAATGCTTCAAGGTATAATACAGCTTTAGTGACTTGTACGACACGAACACAGACCAATTATTGACATACACTTGGTTGCACAGAGTCAGTTGTAGTGGTGGTGGTGGTGGGTGGGTGGTCAGTTGACACTCTATTTATTTAATGGGTTTCCTTTTATATTAAATACCATTTACCACACTGTACATTATAAGAGCTAAGCAAATGTTTCCATATTGTGCAAGGGGAATTCAAACTAATTGAGTGACCTGTTCATGGATGCATAGTGAGTTGGAGGTAGGGATTTAACTGGCGTTCCTCTCGTTTAATGGGGCTCCATTTATAATGAACAATTTTTCAAAGTATATTACAGCCTTAGTGCAATTCTTTCCATACTTTTACAACAGGAACACAAACCAATTATCAACTTGCTCTTGGCTGCACAGAGTCAGTTGTGGGGGATTCAATTGACATTCTGTTTATGTAATGGGTGTCCATTTATAATAAGTTTCATTTAACATGCTGTACATTATAAGCACATAGCAGATTTATCCGTATTGTACAAGGGGAATTCAAACTAGTTTTGTGACCTGTTCATGGATACATAGTGACTTAGAGGTGGGGAATTTAACTTGAATTCCTCTTTTTAATTGAGTTCCATTTTTTAATGAAGAACATTTCAAGTTCTATAATAAATCGAGTGCAATCGTTCCCATATTTATACAGTTGGAATGGAGACCAGCTATGGACTTGCTAATATATGCACAGTGAGTCAGTGGTGGGAGAATTCAACTGGCACTCCTTTTATCTACTGGGACTCATTTCATTATGACCACGATTTCAACATACATTATATATATATAGTGCAATTATTTCCTATTGCAAAGACGGACGTCAAACCAGTTAAGTGATTTGCTCGTGGTCACACAGTGAGTTATAGCTGGGGGAATTCAACTGGCATTCCTCTTATTTAATGGCGCTCCATTTATGATGAACTCCATTTCAAGGTACATAATACTGTAGGTGTAGTGCAATTGTTTCCATATTTATATAATAGGAATGGAGACCAGTTATTGACTTGCTCATAGTTACCCAGGGTGCAAATGATAGGCTAATTAAACTGGCATACTTTTTATTTATTGCAGCTCCTTTTGCAATGGAAACCATTTCAACATACTGTACATGATAGGTAAAGGGCAGTTGTTTCCATATTGAACAAGTGGAAGCCAAACCAATTAAGTACCTTGCTCTTGGTCACAGAGTGAATTAAATTTGGAGAATTCAACTGGCATTCCTCTTATTTAATGGCCCTCCATGTATGATGAACTCCGTTTCAAGGTATTTCATAAGTACAGTATAGTGCAAATGTAGTTATACAGCTGGAATGCACCCTAGTTATTAATTGGCTAATGGCTGCACCATAAGTCAATAATGTAGAGTAAACTCTTCATTATCTGTAGTGAACGCCATTTCAAGGGCACAATAGAGGTATAGTGCCATTTCAAGGGCACAATAGAGGTATAGTGAAAATATCCATCCATCCATTATCCAACTCACTATATCCTAACTACAGGATCACAGGGGTTCCCTGGAGCCAATCCCAGCCAACACAGGGTGCAAGGCAGGAAACAAACACCAGGCAGGGCGCCAGCCCACTGCAGTATAGTGAAAATATCTCCATATTTATTGAAATGAAGTTCTGACAATGTAAGTGACTTGCTTATAACTGCGCATTTAGTCAGTAGTGGAAATACAAACTACACGACTTGCAGTTGTTGGGCATCTCGGACTTGCTGACTGCTTTTGCCGCCAAATTACACATCTAAAAATCGCTGGGAATGTCAAATTTAGCAAATCTGCAGGGGTCTCAAGACCACCCAGCCCCCTCTAGGCATTCTACTTAACATAAATGACCTCAATCAGTCCTCATGGTATTCAGGGTTCACATGGAAGAACTTGATGATGATGAAGGTCATGTGGACCTCTGGCTTTTAATCCATTAATGTAGGGACATCACGGTGCTTTGATCAGGTGGTGGTCGTGGTGCAGATCGACCACCACAGAAAACTGGAAAAAGAACAGCAGAGAAAGTAAGGGTTAGTACGGATTGGAGAGCCACCATGAATGATAATGATAATTCAATACATATACAGAGTATCAGGATTAAACTAAAATGAAGCGCTGAGAATGCCAAGTTGAAATAATGTGTTTTTAGTTTCAGTTTTATAAAGTGCTCCACCATATCAGCCTGACGAATTTCTTTCAGTCAGCTATTCCAAATTTGAGGTGCCTAACAGCAGAAGGCCACCCACCTCACCACTTCTTTTAAGTTTAGATCTTGGAATTCTAAGCAGACCCTCATTTGAAGATCTAAGGTTACGATTTGGAGTGTTAGGTGACAGGCAGAGCGAGATTATTGAAGGCTTTGTAAACCATCAGCAGGATTTTAAAGTCAATTCTAAATGGCACCGGTAACCAGTGTAACGACGCTCAGACTGGGGTGATGTGCTCGGATTTTCTTTTCCTAGTTGAAGACAAAATCCGACCTTGTTGGAGTGGGTCGCTGGTTATGTCCGACTACATGACATGACTGACAGTCACGGGAACAAATGACTGACTGCCTCCGACTCCATAAGGTTATGTAAATGAAGGCTACAACTGGAAAAGTCATCTAATGTGACAGACTAAAGCCAATGGCCAGCAGTGGAAATTAAATGGTAATGTGGTGGGGGTGGCGACATGCTGGCTGTACCAGCGCACACTCCCAGCCTCTGTCTCTCTCGTGACTCTGTATAGCCACATTAATCACGCACATCATTCCAGCAGGACTTACAGCTTCAGTATTTCTATAATGTGAGTGCTGTCAGATTACACTTACTGGCCACTTTATTAGGTACAGCAGCTTGTTAACGCAAATCTCTAATCAGCCAATCACATGGCAGCAACTCAATGCTCTTCTGCCTGCAGACCTTGTCAAGACCACCTGCTGAAGTTCAAACCGAGCATCAGAATTGGAAAGAAAAGGGATTGAAGTGACTCTGAATGTGACCTGGTTGTTGGCTGCTCTGAGGATTTAAGAAACTGATGATCTCCTGGGATTTGTCACACACAACCATCTCTAGGATTTACAGAGAATGGCCTGAAAAAGGAAAAATATCAGTGAGCGGCAGTTCTCTGGGTGAAAATGCCTTGTTGATGTCAGAGGTCAGAGGAGAATGGCCAGATTGGTGTGAGCTGACAGAAAGGCAACAGGAACTCAAATAACAACCGAGGTGTGCAGAAGAACAGCTCTGACCACACAACACATCAAACATTCAAGTAGGTGGGCTACAGCAGCAGGAGACCCCACCGGGTGCCACTCCTGTCAGCTAACAACAGGCAACTGAGGCTACGATTCACACGGGCTCACCAAAATTAGACAGTAGAAGACTGGAAGAACATCACCTGGTCTGACGAGTCTCGATTTCTGCTGCGACATTCAAATGATAGGATTAGAATTTGGTGTCAACAACATGAAAAGATGGATCCATCCTGCCTTGTATCAACAGTTCAAGTTGCTGGTGGAAGTGTAATGGTGTGGGGGGTATTTTCTTGGCACACTCTGGGCCTCTTAGTACCAACTGAGCATCATTTACATTCCACAGTCTGCCTGAGTATTGTTGCTGACAATGCCCATCCCTTTATGACTGCCATCTTCAGCAGGATAACCCACCATGCCACAAAGCTCAAATCATCTCAAACATGACAGTGGAGTTCACTGGACTCAAACGGCCTCCACAGTCACCAGATCTCAATCCAGTATAAGCACCCTTGGGATGTGGTGGAACGGGAGATTCACATCATGGATGTGCAGCCAACAAATCTGCAGCAACTGTGTGATGCTATCAGGTCACTATGGAGCAAAATCTGAGGGATGTTTTCAGCACCTTGTTGAATCTGTGCCATGAAGAATTATAGCAAGGTGTGCCTAATAAAGTGGCCGCTGAGTGTATGGGTTACTGTGATAGTTGTCTGAGAGGTGGGCACTAAACCAGTAATCCTGGGTATTGTAGTTTAATTTTGTCCACTAGGGGCTAACACTGACCCGCTCACTTTGACTTCTTGTTGTTTTGCTCCTACATTTTGTTGGTTGGTTTAGGCCACCATTTTACCTGCAGGCTCCTTGGACTCACTGAATGTCGATTATGTTTTCCTGAGGCTTACAGACCCGAAACCCCCTTAATTCCCCACCTCTTTATACTGTGGTCATAAACTGGAAATGCAAGACACCAGTCCTTGCGCAAACTAGCAATAGACCGAAAGGCCTATTTTCTTGCAGGTGAACTAATCGCCTGCACATTCCCTCGAGCAGCCTTAGGGGACCCCCGCACCAACACACTGGTGTCTGCCTCTTAAGACCCTGTGGACACATCTCGCCTGCACCAGCAACCTTTCCGGATTCTTCTCATTTATTCGATGGATAGCCACAGGGCGATCACCTCCCCTCGTATCGCATGTTAAATGCTCATTTATTAACTAGAAAAGCCGAGCCTGGGGGTCCGGTAACAGCTCACTGGAGACGCATCATTTCTCCCTGTGCCAGTCATCGTATACCCACTCATTGAAATCAATTCCTGTGGCATTTTTTTTTTTTTTGTTTAATTTTTGCCCAAGGAAGGTGAGAAAAGCAGAACGACATTGAGAGATGGCTAATGTTTCCCAGTAGCTCAACCCTTGGAATCGCTTTCTGATGAGCTCATAAAAAGGCCATGAATACGGAAAGCGTTTCGCTGCTTAAGTACACCCTGGTGCCGCCGGGCCACCCTTTCATGCTCTATTAATATCCCGAGGTGAACATCGGTAAGAAACTGCAACGTGAAGACATCGGCGAGCCGTCTTCAGCAGTCTACTCGTATTGGACCTGACATGCAGAGTGCTTTCAAAAAATAAAAAAGGACGCTCGCTTCATCATAAATTTATAATCACTTAGTTATTAGGGGCTGGAAAGTTCACGTAACTCGACACGGCGCTCCAAAGAAAGTGTGGAAAAGCAAAGAAAAAGCAAAACATGACGTTTCGTTCAATAGTTCTGTGAATGTGCAGTCAGCGCGGCTCAGGGGTCTTCATTTGGACCCCCCCCCTGAAAAAAGGGCAATGACAGGTTGTTACATTTACAAAAAATGACTTACTTTATATTACATGTACTGTTTATGTTCCACTTTTGAACATAATTCGATCGTGTTTAATGTATTTAATCTTGTAGGATATACAATATACTAATTTCAGCCTTTTTTAGTCCTCACCGCAAATTAATACGCGCCAAGCGGATTCACCGTCAGCGGAGCTTGGAGAACTTGGCGGTCAAGTCACGTGACTTTCAGAGACGCAACAGGCTGAGGGTTTGAATTACTGTCGCCGGTTAAGAGCAAAAGGCCTGTGAAATAAAAGTTCAAACGCACAGGGCCGCAAAATCACAGGGGCCGTCACGCCAATATATATTGAATATAAGACAGAAAAAGAAAATAACGGCACAGCTGACAGCTGAAGCAAAGCTAGTGCAAGTGGGCGAGTCGTCTTACAAGTTAACGTTTCACCTAGTTTTAATAAAGTATTAGAGTGTTAGCGCAATAGTCATAGTGAATATCTGGTCGGATATGAGGCACAAGACATTCGCATACCCATTCTAAGCAAAATGAAGAGATTTCGAGTACACGAATCTGGTTATTCGAAACGAAAGAGAAAGGCGGCTCAGGAAGGAGCAATCCTGAACTTTATCATAAATTAAACGCTCGTGTCATGAGCACGAGGCGGCAATGCAGTGTCCGCAATGGACATGGCCATCCGCCGTGCATAAGATACCATATTGACATTGGCGGGCGAAGGGGCCACTGATTCTTTCTCTGCCTTGGGGCAGGGCGGGGCTTCAATTTGTCGCCCTCCCAACATACCTGAATATGTTGACCTTTTTAAATAGAAAATTAAAACCTCGTATATAGGAAGATGAAGGTACATTTTGCATAGATTTATTCATTTATATAGTCATATGAAAAAGTTTGGGAACCCCTTTTGTTTCTTATTGGCTGAGCTTTCAAAGTAGCAACTTCCTTTTAATATCTGACATGCCTTATGGAAACAGTAGGACTTCAGCAATGACATTAAGTTTATCGGATTAACAGAAAATATGTAATATGCATCATAACAAAATTAGACAGGTGCATAAATATGGGCACCCCAACAGAGATATGACATCAATACTTAGTTGAGCCTCCTTTTGTTCCTTTGAGCCTCTAGACACTGTCCTCCTATAGCCTCTGATGAGTGTCTGGATTCTGGATGGAGGTATTTCTGACCATTCTTCATACAAAATCTCTCCAGTTCAGTTCAATCTGATGGCTGCCAAGCCTGGACAGCCTGCTTCAAATCATCCCATAGATTTTTGATAATATTCAAGTCAGGGGACTGTGATGGCCATTCCAGAACATTGTACTTCTCCCTCTGAGCCACACAGCCCCACAGCGTGATGGGACCTCCACCAAATTTGACAGTAGATAGCAGGTGTTTTTCTTGGAATGCGGTGTTCTTCTTCCTTCATGCAAAGCACTTTTTGTTCTGACCAAATAACTCAATTTGTGCCTCATCAGTCCTGAGCACTTTATTCCCAAAATGAATCTGGCTTGTCTAAATGAGCATTTGATACAACAAGCGACTCTGTTTGTGGCGACGTGAGTGCACAAAGGGCTTCTTTCTCATCACCCTGCCATACAGATGTTCTTTGTGCAAATTGCACTGATTTGTAGAACGATGTACAGATACACCATCTGCAGTGAGATGTTCTTGCAGGTCTTTGGAGGTGATCTGTGGGTTGTCTGTCACCATTCTCACAATCCTACACATATTCCTCTCCTGTATTTTTTCTTGGCCTGCCAGACCTGAGTTCGGTTAACGGCAACTGTGCCTATGGCCTTCCATTTCCTGATTCCATTCCTTACACTTGAAACTGACAGTTTAAACCTCTGAGATGGCTTTTTGTAGCCTTCCCCTAAACCAGGAGACTCAACAATCTTTGTTTTCAGATCTTTGGAGAGTTGCTTTGAGGATCCCATGCTGTCTGTCACTCTTCAGAGGAGAGTCAAAGGGAAGGAAGCACAACTTGCGATTGACCACCTTAAATACTTTTGACCACTCATGACTGGACACTCCTGTCTATGAAGTTCAAGGCTTGACGAGCTCATCCAACCAATTTGGTGTTGCAGGTAATCAGCACTGAGCAGTGACAGGCATTCAAATCAGCACAATGACAAGGGGACCCACATTTGTGCACAGCCAGTTTTTCACATTTGATTTAATTTCATACAACTAAATACTGCGTCACTAAAAATCTTTGTTGAGAAAACACCGCAGTACTCAGATGGTCCTAGGAAATGAAAGACATACCACTGTTATCTTTTTTGTTGAAAGTAAATTATTATGCAGGCTGAGAGGGGTTCCCAAACTTTTTCTTATGACTGTATAGGGAAACAGCAATCATTTTTCACATTTCATTATTTATAAGCAACAACTAGACAAGAATATAGTATAGACGCACTGATAAGCCTTGTTCTAATTATTAGTTTAATATAATTACGCTGCGAAAACCAGAACCACCCGTGTGGTGTACAAGTGATAGGTGGGGATTTTTTCTGCGCAGAGTAAGAACGCATTTGGATTGATAACGAAATTATAAATTGTAAATTAGTTGTTTATCTTCCTAGAAATTATTATCGGTAATGTTTATTTTTGTTATTGCCTCAAACGTTTCAACTGCTGTGTCTGTCTTGAGAATTAATTTTTGAAGCATTTGTGGATAAAAATCAGAGAATTTGATTTTTTTCATTTATGAGTGGTATTTTTCCGAACCCTGCTGCTTACACACGAATTGTACTGAGCCTTTTGGTCAATAATGCCGCCCCCAAGAATCGGCCGTCCGGGACCGACCGCCCCTAGCTACGCCACTGCATCACGTGTCAGTAAATGTTCCAATAAGTCGTCTAGATTACTCGCTTAACAAAAAAAAGTTCTGACTTTCGTTACGGGTCAACAGCTTTCAGCACTGCTCTTCATTAGTATGATCATAACACCAGTAGCGGCGCACTGCACGAATACACGTGACTGAGAGCGTTCTAGCTCTTCTCATGCGGTCAGCGTCTCTTTGTTGTCGCTGGATGGCGTTTTGTCCTGTCTCATTTGCATATGCAATTCTGGCACGTTTGACCACTGATTGTCGACGTTGATTAGCCTCTTCCTCAGTCTCATTTACTTTTGCGATTCTCTCTTGCACAGTGTCGGTCTGTCTACGTTGTATGGTCTGTTCTTTGGTCTCAGTTACTCGAGCCATTCTCTTTTGGCTGTCGTACATGCTAAGTGCGCTCTTCATAGTTTTCCTCCTCTTTCCCTGTAGGTTTAGCGCTCGCTTGCTCAGAGGTTGATGGGCTTGCTGCTTCCTGCGCAGCCCTTCTTTTTCTCCACTCTAGCGGCCCGTTTCTTTTCTTTTTTCGTCGGCATATTTTCACGTTAAAACTGATTAACTCAGTGTTTGTGTTGCAGTCACTTCATACGTTTTCCTTATTTTTTTTTTACTTAAGCTGGCACTTACTGTAAGTCTTCAATCTGCCTCAATGATTTAAGATATTGTAATGACCCGGCAGCAGCGCTGGCGGCATGGTGCATTGTGGGTAATTCTGTGACGTTCACTGTTTGCGCTGGGCAAGCAAGGCAGTCGATTTCCATTTGTATTGGGAATGTATATGTGTATTGTGTTGCAGTTGCTTGGGGGGTTTGGGACATTTGTAGCCCAAGTATAATAAGTGTAACAGTTACCATCAATGAGAAAGATGTCTTCAGAAATGACCTTGGCAATGGCCTTGCAATATGTTGAGCTTTGTTTTTGACTATCTGCTCTAATAAAGAGATACAAAAGGACAGAGCTGTGTGTTGCTAGATTTAATCTATGCAATTATTACGGAGACACTCGGAGTCGTGCGGTGCATGAGACACGAGTGTTCGCCTACTTAATGAGCTGAGTACAGTTGCGTGCATAACGCTGGCATTCCGCTAGCCGATAGCTTGGGGGTACTGCACGGCAGAGTTCGGCTCCGAAAACTTCAATACTCAACCACGGGTTGCTACAATATGAAGACGTAGGGGACGTGATAGCGAAGGTGATAGGTAATGAGAACGGTGCCAGTACGCATGCGCCGCACGGCTACCCTGATGGCCGCTGGCGAGAGTTGATTCTACAATAAAATAAAAATAAATAGTAATAATTCCCACCCAGAAAGCGGACTGCAGAGGTCACATAGTCTATGTGTACCAAAGTTCAGGTCAATATTTTAAACGATTTGCGAGCTACAGGTGATATAAAATCCTGGACAGACAAACGGTCATCCAAGGTAGGGTATTATAAAAAAAAGACCAGTAACGGCGCATAAACTTGACTTGAGCATTCCTAGTTCTCAAACCTCTTTCTCTGTGCGTTTAGCATTCGTTTGCTCAGAAGTTGATGCACTTGCTTCTTCCTGAGCAGCTCTTGTTTTCTCCACCCTAGCAGCCCGGCTTCTTCTCTTCTTTCATTGGCATCTTTTTGTGTTAAAACTGATTAAGTCCGTGTTTGTGTTGCAATTACTTAGTGCGTTTTCTTTAACATTTCACTTAAGCTGGCACTTAAGTCTTCAGTCTGTCTGAAGAATGATTTAAGATATTAAGAGGTAGAGGAAGTAACGGTGAAGATGGTAGGGGCGAGAACGGCGCCCGTACGCATGCGCGGCACGACCGCCCTTCTGGCCACTGCCGAGAGTTGATTCTATAGTAAAATAAAATAAAAATAAAAAAAGAATATCCTAGGAGGTCAATGACAAACGAACAGCAACGGTAGCGTATTATATATATTTATATATTTATATATATATAAAGATTGCTCAACCAGATAAATACTATTAATAGAGACAAATAAATAATACACCCGAATACAATACAATGCATTTGCCGAATTTGCTCGTTTGAATATATATATATATATATATATATATATATATATATATATATATATATATATATATATATATATATATATATATATATATATATATATATATTTCTGAAAGAAGGTGCCAAGCAGAAATTTTTGCATATGTTTAACTAATATTTAACTCCTCATATATTCAGTTACATAAATATAAATACATGTTTTTTTTTATAATATAACACTCTTTCCATGGTGAATTTTGTGTTCATATTTAATTTTTCATTGGTCACAGCCAAAGAAGCCGTGTTCTTGTACAGCTGTTGTACATTTCTACTTTCACTTACTAATCTTATGTATTTTTGTTGGTTTGTATTGTTTTTAACAAATAAGACTAGTTTTGGTATAAGCAAACCTTTTTTTTCTTATTAATAACTTTGAACATGAACTATAAAATGATACTGGAACAAGTAAAATTGACAACCTTAAAAAAGGTTATAGCTAAGTAACTCGGCGAGGTGCATTTTTTAAAAGGTTTATAAAGCAATTGTTAAAATATTATGCTTTATTGACATGTTCATGGGTGGCGCAGTGGTAGCTCTGCTGCCTCGCAGTACGGAGACCTGTGGGTTCACTTCCCGGGTCCTCCCTGCGTGGAGTTTGCATGTTCTCCCCGTGTCTGCGTGGGTTTCCTCCCACAATCCAAAGACATACAGGTTAGGTACATTGGTGATTCTAAATTGGCCCTAGTGTGTGCCCTGTGGTGGGCTGGTGCCCTGCCTGGAGTTTGTTTCCTGTGTTGCCTGGGATTGGCTCCAGCAAACCCCTGTGACCCTGTAGTTAGGATATAGTGGGTTGAATAATGGATGGATTGATGGACTTGTTCATTTAACATAATATAATTAATTTAACAGAGAATGAAAAAGTTTGATTCATTTTATATGAAAAAATCATGTTCTTTCAGCATATGTTAATTTAGTGCATTAAGCATACTTGAATTATTTTTGATAAAAACAATTTTAATATGTGCAACCAATGTACATATATTTTTGTATTTTAATCTGAAGTGCCATTTTTTTCAGTGCAGGGTGGCATCTTCTGAGCTGAGAAGGTGCCTTGAATGGGAGGGCATCTGCCAGCAGCCCACCCAGAAATCTCAGTTCATTGCTGTCCATGCAGGAAAACACCCAGTTTAGATTTGCCACCCAGAAAGCATTGGATAAGGTGCCACGTGAGAAGGTGGGCATCAGACTCAAAGAAGTGGCAGTTCAGAGTGTGTGGTGTGTTGGTGGGGGCAGAATTGGCTCTGACACAGGAAGATTAGGGTGATGAAGTTGTGAGGAACCCAGTCAGTACTGGCTGATAGAGAAGTGTCCAGCTGTGTGTTTAGAATGATGACGTGAATTAGTCCAGTGGATCGAGACGGTGACTTTAAAATGAGTTCATCAAGAACACGGGGACACAGTTGGAAACTTGTTAAGGGTAAATTTCACACAAACATTAGGAAGTCTTTCTTTACACAGAGAACCACATACACTTAGAATAGGGGCTGTCTTAATGCATGGGCCCTCTGGGCATATTAGGTAGATAGATCGATAGATATGAAAGGCACTATATAATAGATAGATATGAAAGGCACTGTATAATTGGTAGATAGATAGATAGATATGAAAGGCACTATATAATAGATAGATATGAAAGGCACTGTATAATTGATAGATAGATATGAAAGGCACTATATAATAGATAGATAGATAGATAGATATGAAAGGCACTATATAATTGACAGATAGATATTGTATGACAGGTAGTGTTACTAGGTAGACAGACTGCAAATTGCAAGAATGGAAAGTTGGGGCACCAACCGGGCAACCCCATTGATTTTCCGATGTGGAGAGTCGCATGCTGTCACACTCAGACACCTCCTTCCAGGGCTCATCTTCTTTTATGATGTCCGACTGGAAGGGGCAGAGAATTTTCTGGGCACCATGTGCGTGGTTAGGTGTTTTTTTTCGGAACGGGTTCTTGGAATTGCAGGGAGTGAGCGCTCCTCTTTCCTCACGGAGCGTCACTGCTTACCTTAGCAGAGCCAGGTGGATGATTCCCAGGTGTTCATAATTGACAGCAGTCATTTAGATAGAGGGCACTATATATATTAGATAAATGGCACTCCAGTTCTGTAACACACACACACACACAATTTCATGCCAGGTCATATCTGAGTACCACAACAAAAGTGTGATGGTGTGATGGGGGTGATGCGCCTTTAGAGTTGAACTCTTAGTCTTGGAGCTGTGAGGCTGCTGCCCTAACCACTGAGTCACTGTGTAACACACACACACACATAGCCCGCCCCCATTAGTAACAGATTATGAGTGCCATTTATATTCACTGTAACAAAAGCCATTAAAGCTCCTTGAGCGTCGGCATGGCAAGTTAACTTAATTCCACGGCTAAATATAGCTGATGATTTTTCGGCTTTGAATTTTCGTCTGAAGGATTTCTTCAAGTTCTTTCTCAGACTTGTGGGGAGGCATCAGAGGCTACGCTTTTGTGGAGGGCAGCTTTCCATTACATCTGACAGTCCTCACAAATCAAATCTCCTACCCCCCCATACACACACCCCTATTACCCCCTACACCCCCACCCTGTTTGCTTCTTTCTTTCGGCTGGCGTTCCCTAGCGTATTGGGATTCATGCTGGTTTTTGCGAATTGTTTTGAAGCAGACAGCGTCTGAATAGCCTCATAATCAAGCGTTTGCTAATAATGCGTGGATAACTGAAGATACCTTTCATTTTTTGAAAAATGTTTGGATGCAAAATATTTTCGGGAACCGTTCTCAAAAGTTTAAAAAAAAACAAAAAAAAAAAACAAAAGCAGGCGTCAATTATCACCGTGTTCCAGAAGTGGGTTTATGTGAACGCAGACAAAGCCGATAATATAAAAGCTGTCAAATGGTTACTTAGCATCTCAGAGAAAAACAGGAAAAACAGATGGACATTAATGGGGGGGAAATAAATAAATAAAAATAACAAATAATCTTTTTTACTCAAAGACTGGTGAGAGATGGACGTCCTCACCCAATGTTAATGCAATGAAGCTGAAGTTGGCAAATTTGCAAGCTATTCCGAGCTCCTCGGAGCCGACTGCCTAGCAACAGGCGTTCCCGCGGTAACTTCACTCACTGACTGAACCTTTTCATTTTTTTTTCTAATCTTAGTATATAATAGATAGCAAATCTGGGTGGCCGGGAAGACCAGAGGGATTGAAAAGCAGTAGCTTAAATGCCATAATAGGGCTTTAGACGCAGCGTGCGCTCGCTCGGCCGGCTTTCGCATCAGGTCCGCTTTAAACAGGCAGGCGCATCAATGGTCCATTAATAGCCGGGGTTTTTTTCGGCAAATTAGACTTTTAATTTTTCAAAGCCGCCCCCGTATTATTAAAAGGAGTTATATATATATATATATATATATATATATATATATATATATATATATATATATATATATATATATATATATATATATATATATAAGTCTGAATCAGAATCTGATTATTAGGTCGTTACCAACTTGTGGTTAGTCGGTCAGTTGGCAAACATCCGCCAAGTCCTCTCTCATATATACTGTATATAATAGAAATATTATAAAAATATATAATACAAATATGTAATATATAATAATAAAAGATATATAATAAAATTCTTATTAAAATGGGGTGGCACGGTGGCGCAGTGGTAGCGCTGCTGTTAGGTCCTCCCTGCGTGGAGTTTAAGTTTTCCCCGTGTCTGCGTGGGTTGCTTCCGGGTGCTCCGGTTTCCTCTCACAGTCCAAAGACATACAGGTTAGGTGCATTGGCGATTCTAAATTGCCCCTAGTGTGTGTGCTTGGTGTGTGTTTGTGTGCCCTGCGATAGACTGGCGCCCTGCCCGGAGTTTGTTTCCTGCCTTGGGCCCTGTGTTGCCTGGGATTGGCTCCTGCTGGGTTGGATGATGGATGGATGGATTATAAAAATGATATATGTATATTTTTTTAACCTAGCTTTTAATTTACACCAGATAAAGCAAAGGGAGCTTTGGCACTTGCTAATTCGTATTCCGTTTATCCCGCAAGTAGCAAAGGAAAAGTCATTTGCTAAGTCCTCGTAGATATTAATAGGAGGTAGAATGAAGGTAATTATACAGTAAAAATCGGCGCACAAAGAGCTGAAAAATGGATGGCGCTCTCGTAGCCTCTTAGCAAAAGAGAGTTTTTTTTTTTGGACTTTCTTAATTACACCTCGTCTATTTCACAGCGAATTTATTTCAAAGCGAGGCCTTTCGAATGTGGTGGGAAAAAAAATATCACATAATGTTTTAGCAAAAACTTGAGTGTGTCGGATCAGACCTTAGGTGTGGATGGAGGGTTGTGAGATCGCTGTCTGGCGATGAGAGTGTCTGGAATACGAGATGGAGAAGGAGAGAAGCTGAGGGGTCAGCGATGGGGCGAAAAAAAAAAGACAGAAACTGGGGGGTTCGGTAAAGATTATATAAACGTGAGGAATTTGGGTTAAAATAATGCAAAAAGAGTGAGAAAGGGGGAAGATAAAGAAGAAGAGCAGGATTCATGAGAGCAGACAGAGGCTAACGGTTTTAGGCTCATAACGCTATGCGACTCGTGCTCTTGTGGACACTTCAGCCGCGGGAGTCGTGTACTGACTGTACTTCCACCAGGTGGCAGTGCGAGAAATCATCATAGTGAGAAAACTTCTTGTTTCGCACTGTTGTGAGTTGAGGGAAGAAAGATGTAAAAGATAGAAATTCTTTGAATTCTGATGCAAAAAAGACGGCAATAATGTTAAATTTACGGTAAAATACTGGCAGCTGGGTTGCCAAAATTTTACTGTAATAAATAAGGTGACAATAGTTTTAGGTCTACAGTATAATTTTGTAGTAAAAACTATTTGGTCTTCGCTACAAAAGGAAATGCTTACCCATAACCAGACAGTCATGGTGTGTAATAAATATAACAATCAATAAACAATACATAGTGGCAGGGTCAAACCCCAGTACATAGTTTGTATCAGTTAGTTAACAACAACCAATAGCAAGTAGTGCTGGGTCGTTCTTGAACGATTCGTTCATTTTGAACGAATCTTTAATGTGACTCGGGAAGAACGAGTCGTCTTGTGGGAGTGAGTCGTTCAGTCGCGCCTGCGCATTTGCGCAACTTCCTATAGTTTCTGTATTGGAATTGATTCACCTGTTTCGAGTCTTCGGGTTTTTCGAGTTGTTCGATCATCACGTGACAGCCCCATTCGCTTAACAAACTCAGTCTGAGCCGGAAACAGAATTGTTTAGTTCATCACTCGAGTCGTCGGGTTCGAGTTGTTCGTTCATCACATGACAGCCGCATAAGCTTAACCTATGCAGTCTGAGCCGGAAAGAGAATTGAACGAAATAATTCAAAAAATGTTTTGTTCATTTTGCTAAACATGACTCAAAGGTCCGAGTCGGTAAAATGGTCCGAACTTCCCATCACTAATAGGAAGCTTTTTTTTTTTTTGTCTAAATTCCATTACGGAGAACAAACACTGTTTTGCTTGTCCTTTTTTCACTTACATTTAATTTTTTTGTTCCAGTGTCTTTAGCACACATACACAAAGTCTGGGCAATTTTCTAATTCACTGTTACCCTTCACCATTTCACCACCATGACACACATTTTTTTTTTTTTTATTAACTTTATATTAAAGATCTTTACCTTTTCTCTATGTACTTTTCTTCTTTTCAACTTCTTCTTTTATCTTCCATTCCTCCCGTATCTCTTTTTCACATCTCTGTAACAGTCTTTGTATTGTTATTTTCTTGTTATGTATTACCAATTCATTCCTCCACCACCACATATATATATATATATATATATATATATATATATATATATATTATGACACTAACCATTTTCCATTGCCTTATTGGCATTTTTTCATTTAGCTCCTTTCCTACCAAACCATATAGTACCCCTTCTTTTGTAATTTCTTCAAACCCCAAGTCCCCTTTCCATTCCCTTCCCACATATCTCCACACCTCTTGTGCGTATCTGCAGTTCCAGAATACATGCTCTGCAGTCTCTGCTTCTACACAATTATCTCTTGGACACATTTTACTTTTAACCACTCTCCTTTTGTACATAACTGTATTCGTCGGTACAATTTCATTTACTACCATCCATCCCAAATCTTTTTGTCTGTTTGTTAATTCTTTATTTGACGTTTGTTGCCACACTTTTCTTACTTGCACCTCCGTTAGTTCTTGAATTTTTCTCATTGTTTCCTTTTGTCCTATGTATTTCTTTAATTCTCTTTTTTGTCCCCACATTTTTAAATCTCCTCCCTCCCATTCATATATTTGTAAACATTTTTTTATGATCTTAAAGTGTTTTGGCACGTTAAACGCCACGGGTCTGTTATTAGTTATTTTTAACAGTTTTGTTTTTCTTAATTCTGTCCCTAGTAAATATCTCATCATATCTGCAAATTTTCCTGTTTAATTTAGTGCCATGTTCACCACTGTTGCTGTATGTTTTAGTTCCAACTCCTTTTCAATGTCCGGAAATCCTTTTCCTCCGTTTTCTTTGGTCTTTACTACCTTTGTTCTAGCCAGTTTTTCACACTTCGAATTCCATAGAAATACAAAACAAGTTCTTATAATCTTTCTTAGTATTTTCTTTGGTGGGTAATAAACAGTTGCTAAATATGATAATTTCGGTAGGATGATTGCTTTAACCAGCAATATTTTTCCTTCCATTGTCAAATGTCTCAAGCTCCAAAACCCTATTTTTTGATTAATCTGATTTAACATTCCCTTCCAATACTCCTTTTCTATATTGTCATCTCCAAAGGTAATCCCAAGTACTTTTACTTTATTCGTCAGTCTTATCTTTTCTTTTTGGTTCTTCTTTCCATTTTCCCCATATCTTACATTCACATTTTTTTAAGTTTAAATTTGACCCTGAGGCCCTACAAAAACTTTCCGTGTGCTCTATTACTTGCTTTACACTCCACGCGTCCCTTATTAAAACCGTGACGTCATCCATATAAGCAAACAACTTTATCTGCTGCCCTCCACTTCCCGGAACTTCAATTCCTCTTATGTTATTGTCATTTCTAATCATATTCAGCAATGGCTCAATGCTCATTACGAATAAAACTGCTGACAACGGACACCCTTGCCGTACTCCACATTCAACTTTTATTTCTTCTGTCAACCTATTGTTTACTTTAATTTTACTTCCTATTCCTTTATATATTGCCTTTAGCCATCCCAAAAATTCTTCTGGAACTCTCATTTTTTGTAATACCTTCCACATATAATTATGTGCGACCTTGTCAAATGCTTTTTCCAAATCTAAGTTAATTAACCCTACGTCCAAGTTTTTTTCTTTCATTACGCTAATGCAATCTCTTATCAAACACAAATTTTCTGCAGCACTCCTCTCCTGTACCACACATGCCTGCTCTTCTTTTATTATCTCCTCCACGTATTCTTTCAATCTGTTTGCCAAGAGTCTTGCCAGTATTTTGTAATCCTGACAAAGTAATGTAATTGGCCTCCAGTTTTTTTACCTCCTTTTTGTCATCCTGCTTGGGAATAAGCGTTATTACTCCTCTATTCATTGTACTTGTCATTTCTCCATGTTTTAAAATTTCCAAAAACAAGACCAGTACATCATTTTTTAAACTCTCCCAAAAAGTCAAATAAAATTCGATCGGTAATCCGTCTATCCCTGGTGTTTTTCCTCTGCTGCACATTTTGACCGCTGCTTCAACCTCTTCCATTTTTATTTCCTGACATAACATTTTTTGTTTGTTCTTCTGCATAAAATCGATCTATTGTTTTTTCTATTTTGTCGATATACTCATTCTCAATCTCTTTTTTTCCATACACGTCTCTATAATGATTTACAACTATTTCCATTATTTCTTTATTTCCTTTTTTGATGTCTCCATTTTTATCCATCATTTCTTCCATTCTTGATTTTTTTCTCCTCTCCTTTATTTTCTTAAAAAAAATCTGGAGCACTTTTCTCCTTCTTCTTGTTCTCTAACTCTACTTTTAAATTTTATTTTGTCTTCTTTTTTCCTAAATAATTGTGATAGTTCTTCTTTTATTTCATTATAATCCTCTCTACTGTACTCTCGTTCAAGATTTTCCTGCAATATTTTTATTTCTTCCTTGTCTTTTTTGCTCTGTTCTCTGCCTTTTTTTTTTTGGAAAAACTCTTTTGTGTTTCTCTTCATTAGCTCCCACCACTCTCTTTGTGCCCCACACCATTCTTTTAAAGTTGTCCATCCTTTGTAATATTGCTGAAACTTCTCTCTTATATTCTTGTTCTCTAACAATTTTATATTTAACTCCCACTGGAAGTCTTTAGTCTCGTCATCACTAATAGGAAGCATGTGCTCTTTCATTATACACAATGAAAACAATTCAATGTTTGAGGAAGTTACGCCACTTGCCTGGTAGGGAAGTAAAGTTTTCTCTTTTGTGGTGTATGGTGTCCTACTTATCGAATACAACCCACCATAAATAAGCTTCCATAACCTCAAAAAACCTTCAGCACGTGAGGAAAAATAAGTCTTCTAGCTTAGGTTAAGTTTTTTTCCCCTACTATTGAAAGGTATGCGCTTCACCAGGAACAATATTGTAAAAAGGGGCGTGTCCTTATGCAAATATCGTAGCCGGTTTTACTGAAACAGTGATTTACCGTTTTAGATTTTACGGTTATTTACTTATGTTATTTAACAGTTTTACACTGTAAAATTAACAGATTTTTTTCAGTATAACTGTAATGCATCAATAAAATGGTATTTAGCATATTTTGAAGGTAAAAAAACATTGATTTTACAGAACTTGGCTGTAAAAAATAATGAAATTTTTGTTTAAGATATACAGGTAATTTTCAGTAGAACATAAGGTAACTTTCCTTTTTTTCAGAAAAGGTTTTTTACCTTCACCATTTACAGTATTTGTACCGTTAAATTTACTGACATTTTTTACAGTGTACAGAGGTGGCACAGGCAGTCCAGCTTCTCCAGGATGGCAGGCACATCAATACGTGGCATTGCCAGAAGGTTTGCCGTGTCTCCCAGCACTGTCTCAAGGGCATGGAGAAGATTCCAGGAGACAGACAGGCAGTTACTCGAGGAAAGCTGGACAGGGCTCCTCGTAAAAGGTCCTTAACCCATCAGTAGGACCCACCGGTATCTGCTCCTTTGGGTAAAGAGGAACAGGATGAGCACTGGCAGAGCCTACAAAATGACCTCCAGCAGGCAGGCAGGCCACTGGTATGAATGTCTTTGACCAAACAATTAGAAACAAACTTCATGAGGGTGGCCAGAGGGCCCGATGTTCTCTAGTGGGCACCGTGGAGCTTGATTGGCATTTGCCATAGAATACCAGAATTAGCTGCTCCACCACTGGTTGGCGCCCTGTGCTTTTCACAGATGAGAGCAGGTTCACCCTGAGCACAAGTGACAGATGTGAAAGGGTCTGGAGAAGCCGTAGAGAACGTTATGCTGCCTGGAACATCTTTCAGCATGACAGCTTTGGTGGGAGGTCAGTGATGGTCAGGCGAGACAACGGCACCTTGACTGCCATTTGGTATCGGGATGAAATCCTTGGCCCGCTTGTCAGACGTTATGCTGGTGCAGTGGCTCCTGGGTTCCTCCTGGTGCACGACAATGCCCAGCCTCATGTGGCGAGAGGATGAAGGAATTAATATCATTGACTGCCCCCCTTAATGCTCACTCGCCTGACCTCAGTCCAATAGAACACCTCTTGGTGGGACATTATGTTTGGGTCCATCCAACGCCTCAGCCTGTCCAGAAGCTCAGTGTTGCCCTGGTCCAGATCTGGGAGGTGATCCCCCAGGACACCATCTGTCATCTCATTAGGACGTTGTCAGGCATGGGAGAGGGGTTTATACAAACTACTGAGCATGATTTGGAGTTACTGCAATGAAATTTTGGCCAAATGGACTCGCCTACCTGCCACATCATTTATTCCCTTTGATTTTCTGGGTGTCTTTAAATTCAACCCTCTGTCGGTTGATCGTTTTCATTTCCATCCTTTCATTCCTCACACATCACCATATCAATCCAGACCAGTAGAGAGAGCCAGCAGGATTTGTTTCCCATTGAGAACTGATGTGTTTTCAAAGGGTTCCTTTCATTTTTAAGCAGTTTACATTAGAAAATTGTGATGAGCAAAAAGAAAATATTCTCATCCCTTCTGCTCACCTACTCACCTAGATTGTCCAACATAAATCCTGATGAGTTGGTAAGGTCTCCAGATGAACCCACAGAGATTCTTTCAAAGCTTTAACGGCAAAAGAACACTCAAGGAGGAAGTGCAGAGTGTCAGGAATGGTAGATATGAGCAGAACATACCAAACTCTTGGAACGTGCGCTTTATTAAAGTTTTCAGCTGTGAAGATGTTGATAACCTCCCTGCAGTCACAGGGACTACTAAGGAGGTACCAAGTGACTTGGAAAGTGTACAGGGTGTGCACAAAGTCCATATACCCCTATCTTTTGGAGGATTTTGAAATCTAAAGGTTACCTCTTGGCTGGCGCAGTGGTAGCGCTGCTGCCTCGCAGTTAGGAGACTCAGGTTCGCTTCCTGGGTCCTCCCTGCGTGGAGTTTGCATGTTCTCCCCGTGTCTGCGTGGGTTTCCGGTTTCCTCCCACAGTCCAAAGACATGCAGGTTAGGTGCATTGGCGATTCTAAATTGGCCTTGGTGTGTTTGTGTGTGTCCTGCGGTGGGTTGGCACCCTGCTCAGAACTGGTTCCTGCCCTTTGTTGGCTGGGATTGGCTCCAGCAGACCCCCGTGACCCTGTGTTCGGATTCAGCGGGTTGGAAAATGGATGGAGGTTACCTCTTAGGAATCCAAAACATCTGTATGGGTCCCTCCATGATCTCTGCATAGCCGAATGCGCCACCAGGTTCTCCTGCTCATGTTCTGCAACATTTTGCGGGGTGACTTTCTGGAACTCTGCGCGAACCGCATGTTTCAGTTCATCGTTTGATGAATAACTGCGCTTCCGCACGTCTTCTTTGATAATCCCCCAGAGTGCATTATCTGGAGTTGTGAGATCAGGGCTTCTCGGAGGCCACGGAAAAGGAGCGGGATTGTTGTTTGATCCTCGTCCGATCCAACGAATCCCAAAAACTTTGTTGAGGCGATCACGCACGATGATTACGAAATGGGCAGGTGCCCCATCTTGTTGAAACCAAACATTGTCAAGGATGGCCTGGTTTCTCAGTTGCGGGATGAGCCAGCCGTTCAGCATTTCCAGATAACTGATTTGGTTAACAGAACCATCAAAAAAATAAGGGCCACACAAATGCTATGCTGTCATTCCAGCCCAGATCATCACGTGTGGTGGGTTATGCTCAATTTCTTCGAAGAAATGTGGATTTTCTTTTCCCCAGAAAAACACGTTTCGATTGCGGGAGTGTCAGAGAGCATAACATTTTCCTTCTCAGCATTTGTTGGAAATTGGTGCAGCATCAGATCACAAGCTTCCTGACGTCGGTCCAAGCCAGCTCCGCGATCGTGAAAACACTTGTGTCACCCATCGCTACGTTATGGAATGACCGCCACGTTGTTGCGATTTCTTGAGCGGCAGCAGGTGGCAGCACCAGACAGGATGTCGGAAACACACCACGAAATACGGGGAAGACTTGGGCTGATGTTCACAGGAACCAAATTGTCATGGTTATTCCTGTAAATGCTCCTAAAGATAGGGGTATATGGACTTTGTGCGCACCCTGTAGAGAGCAAACTGCTGCTGAGATTAAAAATGGCTGAAATGAAACAAATCACCAGGACCAGATAATATTTACCACCTAGTTCTTAAAGAGGCCACAGAGTGGTGTTGTGTGCTATTTCAAGGTTGCTGATCATGAAAGTGATATTATTTGTGGTATCTGGTTCTTTACTGGTGGTCCTAGCCCCACCAAGAGCCACTCCCAGAAGGTTAAAAATGACAAGTTTTAAACATAGGCACGTGGGGTGTCGTTTCAGACTATTTCAAGGTCAGTGACTGTGAATATGAAGTTATTTTTGAGTTCTGATGCTTTACTCGCCCAGTAAAGAATATTTAGACTTTAATCATTTGAATTAAAGCACATATTTTCATTTTTCAAATTTCGGACGCAACTCCTCTTGTTTATTTTGCATTTCCACCTCATGATGTAAATCATTGCACTATTAGGCCTGAGTTATATTTCACGCGACGCGACGCATGCTGCAGCGGACGCTCCTGCTACGCAAGCGTTGTAGCGTTTATACTTGTGCGCGTACTTTACGTAAATCTGGAGGAATCCACCAGGTGGCAGTGCGAGATATTATCGCGGTGAGAACAGGTTCTGCTTCGCTGTGTTGTGAATTGCCTGAAACACCTATTAAATTCCGATAACACCTTACCGCAATATCTCTGAAAAAGATGTTTATTGATTGAATCCATAAATCCAGGGATGTATGTGTCCATTCCAGGAAGCATTGGGCACGACTGAGAAACAGTCCCTTGACGAGGTCTCCGCTCATCGCAAGGCGAATACAAGCACACACATACACTCGCGTCATTTTAGCGGCACCAAATCCCCAAATCTGCTTATCTTTGGAAGGAAACCGGAGCACAGTGTGGAATACCAGCAACATGACTTCCTGCGAGACAGCAGTGCTACCGCTCCGCCACCGTGACACCCCCATGTGTGTAATTATTAACAGTATTCATTATTTAAATGAAATTATATGTAAAATGTAACATACACACTTTAATGCATTTCATCATGAAAGTGATATCAAGTATAAATCTAAAGATTCTAAATGTGCAGAGAGTTGGAATATCATACATTTAATTTGTTCTGTTTGGCGATCTATTGCTGCTTTCCGCTGCTGAAGCAAAATGCCGACATTCAGATGCATTCGTGGTGCTTTTATATTCAAGCGTCGCATATTCCCGATCGTAATGACACGATACATTTTAAAAGTCTCACATACCATCTTTTGTGCCATCTATTTTTTATTGTTTTACTTTACCTGCTGTCAGGTCCAAGAAGCTCGTAGCGATTAAAAACTGGGAACTTTCGACGCAAACTGTGGTGTATGGAATTGCACTTTCAGTAAATAATATTCAAATGATTTTACTTTTGTTTTCCTTATAACCCATTAAAATCCTTGCTTTATGTTTTTAACTTATGTCTCTACTTTTATATAATATACTAGCAACTCGGCGCGCGCTACGCTGCTGATTGGATGACCACAGTTGCAGGACTCCCCGTTTAAACGCGGCTGCCACTCGTGAACTGGGTCCTTCATCGCACCACATTTGATTTTTGCATGGGAAACAAAATTTCAAAACAAAACCCATGATTCACGAAGTGTGGGACGCAGACTAATGAGAATCGTATACGTTGTGTAAAAGGTTGTAAGGAAGAGGAGGATGATACCGTTGAGGACGTCCTGTGCTTGCTGAGGGGGCATGTAGTGGTAGTTCATTCTGAAGATCAAAGCGATGTTGGTCATTGGAGTGGTCTTCATTAACTTCGTCAGTGACATACAGCACTGTGTCTTCACGTCCATCACCTTCATTGCACATAATAATGTCTGTGGAGTCACAAAATCCCGTGGCATTCGAGTGGTAAACAACGTGCTGTGTGAATGCTGAGTGTCAGTTTCTTGCGAGCGGCTGTCACGCCTTTGCCTCTTTGCTTCGTGATCACGCTGTAATGTGTCCTCTCTCGCAGCAGCAGGTTTAGTTGCGTTTCGTTTCGGCATTTTTCCGTGAGGTCTCCTCCATACAAGTGTACATGGGTAGCTGAAGACGGAAAGGCATAGTGGGCATAGTGAAACACACGAATTGGTGACCAGGGGAACAATCCGACTCAGACTCAGGGCTCAAAATACTCAAGTGCACATGTAATTTATAAATTTTTTTTTTTTTTTTGTTATGAACTTCCCCAAAAGAGTTGATCCCTGTAAATAGTTAATAGTATATCATTAATATAATCTGTTGTAGTACGGGCGTTAATTAGCGTCACACCTCATAACCTGCATACACCTTTGGCTGTAACGGCAGAAGCGCGGTGGACGCTGTAAGATTAAGGTTGTGGTTTCTGTTTCTTTCGTGATTTTTTTATTGATTATTTAATAGGCAGAGGGGAGAAGACTTTAATGTGGCCAGGCCCGGTCTTAGGTATTATGGGGCCCTAGGCGAAAGCCCCCCTGGAAGCGCAGCGAAATGCGTGAAAATTAGACCAAGGAGACGTTTTCTTGTAACGTTACGAGGTCATCACCCTGCGTCCCTTTTTCGCCCGTTCGACCCATAGAGATCTTGACTCAAACCGCTCCGCTTTTATAGACAGCCGCCCACGTGATTTAAACATGCGAGGGGTGGGGCGGGCGTCAATCCGGGGCCCCCCTGGACGCCAGGGCCCTAGGCGGTCGCCTACTTCGCCTATGCCTAAGGCCGGGCCTGATGTGACGCTCTGTCTATTTCTTTACTTTTGTTTTGAAAAGATTTTCGGGAACAGGAAAAATAAAAGCAAAGGGGAAAGAATGGAGGGGGGTAAGCAGGGATTCTGAGAGGGGACGGACTGGGGCTTTTCTACAGGGCGGCTATACAGCCAAAAGGAACGAGGACCCGGACACGGACACCACGCTGGGCTTTTATTATATAGATTGGTCATGGTGGCGCAGTGGGTAGCGCTGCTGCCTCACAATTAGGAGACCCGGGTTCGCTTGAAGACGTTGATAACCTCCCTGTAGTCTCAGGGACTACTAAGGAGGTACCAAGTGACTTGGGAAGTGTACAGGGTGCGCACAAAGTCCATATACCCCTATCTTTTGGAGGATTTTGAAAGCTAAAGGTTACCTCTTGGGCGGCACGGTGGCGCAGTGGTAGCGTTGCTGCTTCGCAGTTAGGAGACTCAGGGTTGCTTCTCGGGTCCTCCCTGCATGAAGTTTGCATGTTCGCCCCGTGTCTGCGTGGGTTTCCTCCCACAGTCCAAAGACATTGCAGGTTAGGTGCATTGGCGATCCAAATCATCCCAAGTGTGGGTCCTGTGGTGGGCTGGCGCCCTGCCCCGGATTTGTTACTGCCTTGTGCCCTGTGTTGGCTGGGATTGGCTCCCTGTAGTTAAGATATAGTGGGATGGATAGATGGATATTGGTCTGGGTGCGTAGGGGGCATGTATAAATTTATATATATTGTGGAAGCAGGCCCGGCCCAGACAGGTGGACACATTGACATCACCCACCACACGTTTACTAGTCATATTTACAGTGCACCACAAAACCCCCCAAAGTCCAGGCCAACTCAAATGCCTTACTCTTCAGGCCGCCCCCTTGACTCTCCTGCCAAGCTCCGTCCTTCTTCCACCCGACTCTCGCCTTGAATGAAGGGAGGCGGCCCCTTTTATAAGCACCCAGATGTGCTCCAGGTGTTTCCCGGCAATCTCCCACCGACATGCCCCAGTGTGGTGGAAGTGCCGGCTGCATTCCCGGAAGCACTCCGGGTGTCCCTGCTCTTCTTCCCCCCAGCACTTCCGGGTGTGGCAGAACTGCTGAGGTTCAGGGTCCCCAAGGCATTGGGATTCCCCCTGGCAGTGACTACGGGCCCCTACAGGGTTGAGCTTCAAAGCCCTGCAGCCGTGGCCACCAAAGCAAACAGGGAGGTCACCAACTCATGGTCTGAGGGAGGCGTAAGCCCTCCTCCGGTCCTCTGAGGTGCAAACCCAGCAATCTGCAACAATATATAGTAATTTAGAGAGTGATGTTAAGAGTGTCCTATATTTCTAATTTTCTAGTCTGGCAACTCTACGCATTTATCCACCAGTAACTTATTACTGACACTAAAATTGAAGATCCACCTCTCCCTCTCATTCATTGGTCAAGAGTTCTGTCTTCTCTGTGTAAAGGGGGTTTTCCTTTTTCTGGGCTACTTTCATTTCCTTTAGGTATTTAGTCATATTTCTGTTTAGTAAAAAATACTCGAGTCGTGAGCACACAACTGGATGACTTGGTTTTGCGATACGAGAAACGAGAGATTTTTTGTTTGTTTGTTTGTTTGTTTGTTTATTTTTCATGGATGTTTTTTGAGATCGTTTGGGTTGATCGTCACAGACGGGTATTCTGTCAGAAACTTTCCTCTGCATGACCACGTGAGATTAAACATTTTTTTTCCTTTACAGAGTGCAAGGGGTAAGTGACATTGGGACAGTCCGGGTCGGCTCCACGCTGACTTGTCGCTACCTGGACCCTCTTTAACTGTCGACAGTCATGAACCGAGATGAGCCGGGCAAATGAGGGGCACACGCGTGCAGCAAGGGGCAGGTGCAACAAAAGTGTCAAGTGCTTTTATTTAAAACCAATCCAAAGAGCGGCGTTCAAAAGTGCAGTGCATCAACTCGTGACATAAATAACCCAATAAAATCAAAGCGCTTGAGCAGGTTATAATGTTTCAGATAAATATCCAATAAATCAATCCATTAAAATGAGGTTAAAAATCACGAGCCCTGCTGCGTCCTTCTAAAAATCTGACGTCTTCCCCGGCTTGTCTCGTTTGGATCCCGCAGCCAATGGACAGGGCTGTCTTAACAGCATCATAAATCCCCCCGGACAAAGTAGAGCACAGGGGCCCCCCTGATTTTATAGCAAAACAGAAACATACATAGGCATCATAGGCTCTTGGGGCAACTGCCCAGAGTGCCCATGCGTTAAGACGGCCCTGCCAATGGAGATGTCCTTCCAACAGATGCAAAAAACCAAAAGGTTTGGGAGTGGGCCCTGATACACTGGGTTACTTTACCCACCAAAGGGTCCCAAAGTTGCTCTCAGCCCTGACATGGGTCTCCATTTCCAGTCCGTTGGCATCTGGTGCCACACACAGACGTCTCCCACCCACCGCTAGTCCTTTACCATCTGTGGGAGACCCCGCCTCTCCCCAGCATCACTTAATAAGTCCGCCCCTTCTTCATTCAGCCCCAGGGGCTCAGCTCTGGACCACCTGCCTCCATCCCCTCACACGCTGGCATCCTGCCGTCTCTGTCCTTCTTTCTCTTATCCTCCATTTTCTCCATCTTTCTATTTCTCTTTTACTCTGTGCCATGCAGGCTCTTCTTATATTGGCTCGATTGGGCACTGATGTCACCCTCTGCCCACCCCGAGTTGAGAATAAGGTACATTTGCATGTGAGTGTGCCATCATCCAAGCACCTCAATCAACCCCTGGGGTATTGCCATGATTCGCCCACCTGCACCCCTTCTGAGCCTGCAGGCACTCGGGACCCGAGAATTTATTAAAAAATCTGCACGGGCGCCACGGACCACTTATCACAGACATATAAGAAATGGACATTTTGGGTGGAGTATTCATTTAAGAGAGAGAGAGAGAGAATAAGGGCATGAGGGAGACTGGGGATCCTCCTCCTGAGAGATGAGGACTAGGGATTGGGGACAAAGAGTTTGTAAGTAAGAAATGGGGGCTCAGCAATGTGTGCAAGTGAGGGTGGGTGATGGGGACAGAGTAGTAGAGCTCTGAGGATTAGCGATTGAGATTGTGGGTTGGCATCGAGGGTGACAGGGGAGGACGGGCAGACGTAACAGTAACGATTGGGAGTCGCTTTTGGTCAGCTCCTCTTGCCATTCCAGTGGTCCTCTGCTATAAATCAGAAGTTGGCAACACCGGGGACAGAAGACGAGTCAACATGGTCACCATGGCGACTTGCAGTCCTCGATCGCCAACACGGTGACCCAGGGCTGTTCAGTATCAGCCTGGCTGCTTTGTTTCCTGTCACGCTGTCGTGTCACAAAAATCGATTCTGCACCCAAACCCCCTTAACTAACCTCCCACCCCCAACAAAGCCAGCGCTGTCAGGGGAAGGCCATTGTGCTGGCTATTTTTAGACATGAGATTTTTGCACGCGGTTCAAGATAAGGTCGGACTTGTCAATTTGCTGCGCAGTATTAGGAAATGGGCTTCCGACAAAGTAGAGGAGGACGGAGGGATTGGGGGAGAAAACAAAAAAACGTGAGATAAGGAAAGAGAGATCAAGCAAAGCTTCCCATCACCTTCTGGAGCAGCTGACCCAGGGACGTCCTTCTGAAAGAGTCGGGAGCCGTGCGGATTCCAAAAGTGCACAAAATGAATTACAAAATAAAATAATAATAATAATAATAATAATAATAATAATAATAATAATAATAATAATAATAATAATAACATGTTGAAAGGGACCTGATCAAGTTACACACAACAAAGGGCAGAGCCCCTTGGTCAGCTCTCAGCCCCACCGGCTTCCCAGCGCATTCTCATTTGGAAGGCCAAACGACAATTTCTAGGCTTTTCTTTAGCCCCCAGGGGCAAGCTTTACCAAGCTTTCTAATTGAATGTCAAATATTTCATGACAAAAAGTGTATGTTTTTTTTTTGATGTTTACATAAATTAAAAGACAAATCCTTGGGGCTTTATGACAAATGCAGGAAAGCAAATGAAGCATAAAAAAAAATATGAATATTAATCCAAACATCCAAGCCTCAGAAAATACCTCAGGAAAAATATGGAAAACGAGGACCAAAAAAAGAAAAAAAAAAAGAAAACCTGGGAGATCCAAAGTACGGAGGACTTGTCAGGTCCTGGAGGAGCGTCTGGAGTTATTAAAGAGTTGGATTTAAGACACCTGCCAGTGTCTCAGATAATCAACATACAGACGGGACAAAAAGGCGTAACGCCATCTAAAGGCATGCGGCATGGAGGGCCTGGCAATGCTGAAGTGGCCCCCAATGTTTGTGTGTGTCTGGTCACCTTGTGGGGCATCAGCACCAGGCCTCCTGCCTTGCATCCCATGCTGCCTGCATTAGGTGCCAACTGCCCCACAGACCTGCCCTGGAGAAGAGGGATGGGAGGATGGATTTCTAAAAAAATAAGATATATACATACACAGAGAAAAGTACTTTTTGGAACAGGTGAATGGCACTATATAATGTAAAGAAAATGTATTAATAGATCAAAAGCAGACAGAAAAGGTGGTTTGTATAAATAAATAAAAGGGACTCTTTATAAATTAAACACATACATAGACAGAGTACACAAGTACTGATAGAGAAGCAGAAGAAAAGCTCTATTTATTTAAGTAGGTAAGAGAAAGACAAAAAATAAAAGGGCATTGTCATACACTGACCCAAAAAACAATGTCAGATAGATAGATACTGAAAGGCACTATATAATAGATAGATAGATAGATAGATAGATAGATAGATAGATAGATAGATAGATAGATAGATAGATAGATAATGAAAGGCACTATATAATAGATAGATAGATAGATAGATAGATAGATAGATAGATAGATATGAAAGGCACTATATAATAAATAGATAGATAGATTTTGAAAGGCACTATATAATTAGATAGATAGATATTAAAAGGCACTATATAATAAACAGAAAGACAGATAGATAGATAGGTTTTGAAAGGCACTATATAATTAGATAGATAGATATTGAAAGGCACTATTTAATAAACATGTAGATAGATATCGAAAGGCACTATATAATATAAATAGATATAAATGGCAGTAGATCAATAGACAAGAGGTGGGTGAGGAATTTCTAAACATGCACTGAGGATAGATAGAAATGAAAGGCACTGTGTTATTGAAATCTAAAGAAGAAACAAAAGAGATACAATAGAGTTTGTGTGAATGACAGAAGAATAGATAGATATGAAAGGCACTTTATGATTTATAGACAGATAGATAGAAATGAACAGCACTATATGAGAGATTGATAAACAGATATGAAAGGCACTGCTGTATGTTACACAAAGCCCTAGTAAGATGAACAGACTAATGAGCCTTCAGCATCCCACACAAAGCAGGACCCAGACCTAACCTCTGCGCCACCGTGCCTCCCCTGTCATGATGGTACTTAACTTTAATTTAATGAGCTGTTGAACTCCCAAGTAAAAATGTGCAGCTGAAATTATTTTTGGCAGCAGGGAAGCATTGGTAATTTTTCTTAAATTGCTTCTTAATAATTATTTACAAACATATTTACAATAGCAGCAGTTTACTTTGTAAATCGCTCTGTTCACAGGGGACTGGCTACTTAAGTACAGGGTAATGTATGAGATGAAATTCCAAATTGTTTTCTTTGTAACTCTAATGAGCTTTTAATTGGGTGACTCTTTTTTGGATCTTTTCCTCTGCTTGTGTACATCGCCCTATCAGGAGGATTTTTTTACACCAGGAGGTCAAGGGTCAGGTCTAATTAGGTCAATTGATCCATATTTCAAGAATCCAGTGAAGGATGAACCTCAAGCCCCACAGGTAAAAAATCTCTTTGGACAACCTGATGACTGACCCCAAACCCACCCAATCTGGGATGCAGGTGGGTTTTTTAACAGAGGCTAAAGAACGTGAATGTAATGTCATATTGAAGTCAGTTGACAAAACACAGCATAAACGCCTGGATCACTCAGAACGCGTTCATCTAACTGCTCAGGTGAACAGGGACAGCCATACTCTAAGGAGAAGGCTGTGGTAGACACGCAAATCTTACACCATAGCAAAAGTGAGTCTAGCACCAGAACACAGGGTGGTCATCTTGCATCACTAAGATTTCTCCTAAGCAGACAAGCACAACCCAGTGGGCAAAGCTGAGGACCAGAAAGCCAGACGTCCAGTGTATCCAGCTGACTTCCCTTTAAATGAAGAAGAGGCCCAGTACCACCCGCTGTCAGCTCAGAACTGGCACCAGGACCCTGGGACACCAATCTCCAGTGTCATCAGATGAAGCCATTCATCCGTGGTGTAAATCAAGTAAAGCAACTCTCTGAACCTGCAGGTGTTCTAAAAGAAGGCTGGATGGAAGGAAATGAATTCATCAGCTCAACACGATGGACTTCGTGGACGCCAGGAGAATCGCAGTGTACAGGACGGCCAGTGCCAAGGACCACCCGGTTAAAGGGTAGTTTGGAAGGAGTTGTTTCGGCCCTCTTACCATTAATTTAGTGTTACTAGTAGGTTGACGCTTTTATCCAACACTCAGTTCCACTGTTTTTATTTTCCGAGTTGAAGCTCTGGCAGGCGAGGGGCGCCTTGGTCAACGATACGTGGTGTCAGTAGTAGGATTTGAACCCACAATTTCACACTTTGAAGTCCAAAGCCTTAACCACTGCAACACAATGCCGGCCTGCAGGGGACCCTACAGGAACGTGACGAGCACAAGCAAACCGCACACGGACCCCAGCTGAGTCTGCTCTTCAGTTTTTATACATTTAAAAACACCCCTCGTATGTTGAAATTCCTTTTTTATGTCCATTTTGTTCCTTGTTTTGTGTTAAAGTTGTCATTTACATTTCTTATTTTTATCATTTATTATAAAAAATATACTGTATAATATATATTTATTTATATATTTTCTAAGGGGCTCTGCCCCCTGCTCTCTTCGCTTGCCAACCCCCAGGCTGGCCCTACACGCTAGCCACTTCACGGCTCTCCCACTCGCGTATGGGGAAGCAGATGTACAATTTAAACAGATTGTTATTTTCATTGGAATTGTTACGTATGCATAATAGAATTAACTATTTTACATTACAGCGAGTGATTAACCATATTAAAAAATAGTCAAACCTAATATATTGAAAGAAAATTATGTTTCATTTTGCGTTAGAGGGTTGGCTTTGAAATTAACACGCAGATAATTTTTTAAACTTACACTTTTACTGAAGCACTTCAGTAAAAACAATATTTGGAATTCACGTTTTGTCAATGTCGCTTTGAATTTTGATCCCGTGTTTGGACTTTCATCGTGACAACGCACGTATAACTGCCCGTGAGTGAATATCGTATTGTTTCTTTGTTTGTAATAAATGGACCAGCTTTTTCGAATGTTTGTCTCTGTGATTTGATAATTGCCATAGCAAAAGCTATTCTAACGGGAAACTGTTTTAAAAGTTTTAATACGAATGGCATATCCAGATCTCCTTTTGGTGTCTAATGTTATCCCCTGAAGATGGACTACATTATCGTTTTTGTCGCCTGTTAAAATTTGACATGTCAGAATTGTTTGACTAATTGAATACATACATACTTTTGAATACAACTAATCTTGTCATATTGCATAGGCCGTCACTCAACATAAATTACGCAATAACATTACGATACATCCTTCTTTACAGTAATTCGCCCAGTGGAAGACCTGACGGTCTACAACAACATTTATTTCTATAGCACATTTTCATACAAATAATGTAGCTCAAAGTGATGAGGAAAAGAGAAATAAATGACAATTTTGAACACAACTAATCTTGTCCTATTGCATAGCCCATCACTCATATATAAATTACGTGATAACATCACGATACGTCCTTCTTTCAAAAGTAATATGGCCGGTGGAAGACCTGACGGTGTTAACGGTTCTAGATATTCTTCGTGATATTGTAAGTTGATGTTTTCATCTTCCGCACCATCACCACCAACTGTTTCAGTGTAGTCTACTGATACGCATTTAACCAATTTGCAGTGTAACTGATCAACAGTTGTCACGTTAATTAATTTGACTTCATCATTTCTCGGTGTTAGGATTGCCGTGTACTCATCTCTTCTGTTGATAACCCTTCAGGATGAAATTCTTCAATAAGATTTGGACATAATAAGTCTTCTTTTATTGGGAACTTAAAGTGAGGAAAACGTAAAAATGTATGAGACCTGAGAGCGCAGGAATTGTGTCTGACAAAAGCATTCACACGAATGACAGGTGAGAGGACCGTCGGGCCGTGAACCGGAAATGGTGGAGAGGAGGGCGGCACTTGAAAAAATCTCTTGGTAACAGTCTCGTCTCGTCTTGTCTCAGGATTTTTTTTTTTATAGTAGAGAAATATATATATATCATCCATTCATCCATCTATTATCCAAACTGCTATATCCTAACTACAGGGTCACGGGGGTCTGCTGGAGCCAACACAGGGCACAAGGCAGGAAACAAACCCCGGGCGGTGCGCCAGCCCACCACAGTATATATATATATATATATATATATCATATAAAATTAAATTATTATTATGTGTTTTGCTTGTTTTTTGCTCTTCCATGTCCCTTATGTTTTATGGGAGGAATTTTTTTGTTTGTTTGTTGTTGTTTTTCTTCCTTTTATCTTTTATTGAATTTCTGAAAAGCCTGTAACGTCTCATACAATCAAGTCAAAGTTTACAAAACTTAATTCAATTTAACCCTCGCCCACGAGAAAGAGAGGAAGGCCAACAGCCTGAGTAAAACTTTTGAGAGTAGTAAATAGAGGAAAGAGGCCTTCTCTCCGATTATACAGTAAATGTTTATTCTAAAATGTTATTGATTAGATCCTGCCCGTTGTTAAAAAATATTTAAAGAAAAAATCGGGAGTGGTCTCCCCTCGACTCTCTCGTATACTCAGATATGGGGATGGATATTTGAGGAGTAAACCGCAAGACAAGGATTATATTTGTATGTTATATGCATTGAAGAACCATCAACAACAAATCAAATCAAATGAGTAATATACTGAACAATTATTAGAAAAGTAAAGGTGAATAAATCGGACTCTACAGCTGCATGAATAAATTAGTCCCATTATTAATTAATTGAAAAGTACTTCCCAAATAACTAAATAGGTAAAAATAGGTAAAACATCGGCGTCCTTAAGAAAAACGTCGGTGTAGTAAAGCCTTCTTTGCAGAAGAGTAACGTATTGCAGACTGACTAGCGCGAACTGACAACCGAGAATGGCGAATATACCAACTTAAAAAGCTGTTGAGGACACAACTGATTAGAAGAAGGGATGATTATCTACACGGGAACGGCTGCACTTCCACAACTGTGTGCTGCAGTCAGCTCGGCTGGTTAAAATAATTACAGTTGCCAACAGAGGGCGCTATAGATTTATTTGGTCCGTGTTACCAGTTGATTAATAACAATGGATCTCATTATTCACTAGTAGCATAAATATTCTTTTCAAAGAGTGCAAGAATATAGGTAGGTACTGTATGCACTTGCGTTTAAGTTCTCCCGCAGATAAGTCGGGGCTTGATTTTAACGTATAATTATGTTTTTTTATAAAGTCAAATGCAGAAAACTTACGCTATTGGTCCAAGAGATTACGATATGCTAACGCCCACCTGAGAGGGTAACTACGGAGCACACTGCCTTTTTTTTCCCCATGTATTGTGCCTACATGACCACACGGAAATACCCAAACTATTCTGAAGCGACGTTAGCACCAATTTGTGTTTTTTTGTATCTCACACCCTCACACACCTTTATCGTAAGATCATCCCATGTCTACGATGGAGCATTCGATCAGAAGAAAATATGAAGCTGGTTTAAAATTAAAAGTCATTGAAGTAGTGAAAGAAATTGGTAACAACAAAATTCGATGAGTCTGAGAAACTGATGTGAGATTGGAAGAGGCAAGAAGATGTTAGAAACAAAAGAAAATGTAAGTGTTGTATTTTTGAACGGGCATATAAGTCGGGGTTTTTCGGGTTTCAAGACCCGACTTGTATACGAGTATATATGCTATTTCCAGTAAAATAATACAATGACATCATTTAAATCAAATATTTTTGTCGGTGATGAATACATATTACAGAGATCTGTAAGGCATTAATTTGCCTTACCTATGCACTTTAGTAGTAAACTCCAGTGGCATCATGTATAAACGTCACGTATGCACAAAAACATTGCGTACGCCCGTTTCCACGCTCACAGCGCGATGTATAAAACTAAACTTGGCATAAAGCCACACACGGCAGCACAGCCCATTGCGTACGCACATTTCTGCTTTTGTCCATACGCCATGTTTTAGTGTGAATTCTACATACGCTGTTAGGTGGCATTTATGCAAACATAATATTCTTTAACGGCATGACGCAACATGTTTCACTGCTGGTATGCATACGTTCTAATATTGAAAACTGAAATTATCTAGAAAACTGTATGCTTTCAGAGAAATAAAAAAACTGTCCATAATGGTTTGCTTTACCGTAATACCTATAATTAAAATTTGCCATGATAATTTTATTTTTGGCAAACAATTCAGGTAAATCACCACTTTCAGTAATCAAAAGTAGGTCAAATGTTGCAAGAGAGTTTCGTAATGTGTGTAATGTAACACTTGTGCACAAAATTTTGTTTATGTAAAGCAAAAACGTTTTCAAATATGTATGTATTACCATTTGAACGTCAAACAGAAAATTGCGATTATCTCAAAAAGCAGACGTTTTTCGAAAAAATGCAAATTGACAAAAAATGCTTCGAATGTGGTATTTTACCATAATATGATGTGAAATTATCAAATTTGTAATATTTTTGTGGTATTGGGGTGTTGTACTGTGTTAGCCATTATGGATGTAGTGAGAAGTAAAGCAAATTGACACCTTTTATTGGCCAACTAAACTGATTACAAAATGCAAGCTTTCAAGGCAACTCAGGCTCTTTCTTCAGGTGAGATGTAATGCAGAAACTGAAGTTTATATTTTTGGGGAAACGCTTCAGGTAAAGTACCACTTTCGGGTAGCAGAAATAGCTCAAAAGTTGATAGAAATCTATGTTTTGAACCTGATACTTGTATGCATAATTTGGTTGACGTAAGTGAAAGCGAACTCAGGTTATTGTGTTTACATACACACACAGACAGACAGACACACAGAGACATCATTCCAAAAATATTTTTTTTGGACTCAGGGAAGTCTAAAACATCGAGATTCATCAAAATCTCAAGGTCGAATTTTTGAATGATTACAATACTAAGAAAGTAAATCGGGGAGGTCTAAAATATCAAGATTCATTAAAATCTCGAAATCAAATTTTTGGACGATTCCAATACTTTCCGTAGGAGAAAGTAAATCGGACTTGGGGAGGTCTAAAACATCGAGATTCATCAATATCTCGAGGTCAAATTTTGGACAATTATAATACTTTACCACCAAGAAAGTAAATAGGACTTGGGGAGATCTGAAACGCTGAGATTCATCAAAATCTCAAAACTGAATTTTTGGATGATTACAATACTTTCCCAATACTTTGTATACAAGAAAGTGAAAATGTTTAAAAAAAGGGTTTAAAAAAAGGTTTTGCACGGATCCTCTAAGTGAGAATTTCATTTGCCAATTTCAAATGGTATATAACATCAGTTACCCATTCACTTAAGAGAGGTGGGCTAGGATGCTGTAAGCCTACATGCTAATAGTGAAGTAAAGGCCATTACAGTTGATTTGTCCTTCTCCATTTTAAGCCCCTCTAGTGAGCCCACCAAATTCAGCTGTTAATGGATCAGGAGAGATTGTGACCTCAAGGCTATCTGATAGGCATTTAAAGATTTTGGCCCAGAATTATGTCATTTGGTGCAGGCCCAAAGCATGTGGCCCAGTGAGGCTGGAGCTCGATTGCAATGTTCGCAGGTCACAAGGACAATTTTAAATGAGAGAGATGTGGGAGGAATTTCTAATTCAGGTCTTCAACATTCTCTGAGGTGATGTAGCAGAATTCTTTCAGCATAAGGGGGAATCAGGTACTCGAGGACATTGGCGAAAATGAAGGAGTAGTGCATTTTGGGCTGAAGCCAGTAAGCACTCCTTTACACAAAGAGAGCAACCAAGTGCATCTTGGGACATGTCCTACTGTGACAGACTCCGAGAATTAAACCTGTTGAGTCTCGAGCAGAGGAGACTGCATGGGGACCTCATCGAAGGCTTTAAATTCCTCAAAGGCACTGATGAAGTAGATCCAGCAAACATTCTCTCAGCTTAAGAGTGAATGAGGTACTCAAGGACATCGGCGGAAATTAAGGGGAAGTGCATTTCGGAGTGAAGCTGGGAAGCACTCCTTTACACAAAGAGTTGTGTGGGACCTTGAGAACCTTCTAGAAGAATCTGGATGAGATGTTGGGTCAGCTGAGCTATGAGTTAAACAAACAGGTTTGATGGACTGAATGGTCTCCTCTCGTTTGACACATTTCTGATGTTCTTATCTGTAGTGGAGTTACACGAGGGTGCCACAAGTCGTAAACTTGCTAAAGCAAAGCAAGGTGAGTGTGCTAGAGAGACCATCGGTAAAGACTGGAGAGGAACGATCACCGACTACCATGAAGACATGAATGTTACGCTATCCAATGAGGACCACTGCGTTTAAAGCCTCAGAGAAAACTGCAGTACTGACCACAACTACAACATTGAACCAAAGCGAAGAAATCCTTCATGTTATTCTGCAAAGCGTGACATTAACTAAGACCTTTTAGGACTGAAGGCCAGAAGCACTTCTTTATACAAAGAGTTATGGGAATCTAGAACAAAGGACCGAGACATGGAGTTGGAGCAGAAACCTTGACCACCTTTAGGAAGATCCTGGATGAGACACTGGGACATCTAAACTATGAGCTAAACCATCGAGTGACAAGTGGACTGAACGTTCTCCTTACCTTGGTCTCCCCTTTCAGATGAAGTGGGATGCAGATGGTGAGCTGAGCCTTCTCCAACTGACCTCACAACTGCCTGTTTTGACAGGATGGGCTCCAGCTATTGGTTAAGCTTGATGGTCTGAATGGTCTCCTCCTGTTGGTCACCCCTTTCAGATGAAGTGGGATGCAGACAGTGAGCCAGTTCTTCTCCTTCTGATCTCACAACTGCCTATTTTGACAGGATGGGCACCAGACATTGGCTAAGCTTGATGGTCTGAATGGTCTCTTCCCATTTGTCAGATTTCTCTCATTCCTTATCTTTTTGTTGCCTTGGCTGAACTAGTCAGGGAATTGACAGTGATCTTCTCCCTCGTGGGCATATTTTGAGACATGTTAAAATGTAGTTTTGAAACTTTGAGAGTGGTAGACTTGTGGAAGCTATGCTGGGCTCCTCTAGGCCTACCTGCTGGCGAAAGTCGAGTCTGCCTACCCAACTGTTTCTGAAGGCATCACACCACTTTGGAGATTCAATGTGCGTAACCACAGCATTTGGAAACAATGTGAGCCCATCTGTGGGTCAATGGAGTCACCCATTATTATGATTCCTTATTATTTGGTTGTCTCTTCTATCCCAGGTGACTTACAGTATTTGAGATGCAAGTAGTTAGTTTTGTTTTTAGAGCACGAGCAGTTGAAGGGACAGATTGGCAGCTGAGAAAATCCACAGATATTACATGAAGCGGTCATGTCGACGTGGACCAAAAACCTTAGAGGAACCCCAAAGAGTTCAAATAGCTTTGAGGACAAAAAGGAGGTCCACTCCTGTATTATGATGGTGGTGGTCCTATGGATCTGTTCAGTTTTTTAATAACGTTCAAACACGTCACCGTTCTTCCTTCATATGGATCAGTGACCATTAAGGCCAACAGTTCAGTTCTACTCCTTTATTATGATGGTGGTGGTCCTAAGGATCTCTTCAGTGTTTTTAATAACGTTCAAACATGTCACCATTCTTCTGTCCTAACCAGTTGTTACAACCTCAGGTATGCAGAAAAGCATCTCTGAACACACAACATGTCAAACTTTGGAGCGGGTGGGCTACAGAAGCAGGAGACCCAAGTGGGTGCCACTCCTGTTAGCTAAAAACAGGCAACCAAGGCAACAATTCCAGTGACCAGTGGATGGAAATGCCTAGTTGATGGAAGAGGTCAGAGGAAATCGGCCAGACTGGCTAAAGCTTTAATAATGTGAAAAGAAATCAGTGACCATTAAGGCCAACAGCTCAGTTCTACTCCTGTATTATGATGGTGGTGGTCCTAAGGATCTGTTCAGTTTTTTATTAGTGTTAAACTCCTCGCCGTTCTTCTGTCATAACCAGTCGTTACAACCTCAGGTATGCAGAAGAGCATCTCTGAACACACAACATGTCAAACCTTGGAGCGGGCGGGCTACAGCAGCAGGAGACCCCAGCGGGTGCCACTCCTGTCAGCTAAGAACAGGCAACTGAGGCTACAATTCCAGTGACCAGTGAATGGAATAGCCTGGTTGATGGGAGAGGTGAGAGTTAATCGGCCAGACTGGCTCAGGCTTTAATAATGAAAAGAGATCAGTGACCATTAAGACCAACAGGTCAGTTTTTGCTTTATCTGGCTGGAGTGGGTGCTTCTTCCTTTACATGTCAACCATTCAGAAGGACTACCATAATGGCGGATATAAACACTTGGCAACCTGATGCCTCCCACTTCTTCAGAAGTTCCTTTCTTTGATGTCTTGGGGTTTGATTAAACCCTTCTCCATAAATTTCGCTCATCCCCAGGACTTGATTTGTCGATTCCTCCCAGTTTCCGTATGGTCGCTAGATACAGTGAGGAAAATAAGTATTGAACGCTAAAATAGTATTTTTACAGGAGACCCACTTATTAAGCGAGGATCGGTTTCGGCTACACTGAGACTGGACTGGTCAAATATTCCATTCCAGCTTTACAAAGAAAAACCAAAGGTGTGGGAATCTTAATTCATAGAACAATCTCATTTGTAGCATTAGATGTAGTATCTCATCCTGAAGGGAGATATGTGATCATCATGGATAAGTTATTGTAACTGTAAAGTGATTTTGATAAATAAGAATCTGCTGCCATCTACCAGGATGCCGAAGAAGATGAAACGAGGGGGGGCATTTCAGCAAGACATACAGCCAAGGAAACTCTCAATTGGTTTCAGAGAATAAAGAAAATGAAGCTGCTAGAATGGCCCAGTCAGTCAATCAGCCGACTTGAATCCAATTGAAAGTCGATGGAAAGATCAATCGACTGAAGATTAGAGTTGATAGAAGAGGCCCACGACACATTCAAGATTTGAAGACAGTGTGAATAGCATGCCCCCGGACACAGACAGACAGACACCAGAATGTCCAAAATGCACACGTTTATTAACTTCACAGCACCACAATGCCAATAGTCTCAGTGTCTTTCTCTTTCTCTTCCTCTTTCTCTTCTCAATGACCTCCACTCCCCACCTCACAAGCTTCGTCTCCTTCCTCCCAACTCCGGCTCGTCTTCTGGAGGGAGGCGGCCCCTTTTATAATGACCCGGATGGGCTCCAGGTGCTCCGTCTGACGACACTTCCTGGTGTGGCGGAAGTGTCAGAAGAGCACCCGGAAGCACTCCGGGTGTCCCTGGGATTTCTTCCGCCAGCACTTCCTGGTGTGGCAGAATTGCTGCCATCCAGGGTCCCAACAAAGTCCGGGCACCCCCTTTGCGGTGACTCCATCTTCGCACAGGGTTGAGCTTCGCAGATCTGTGACCCCCATGCATTCCAGAGAGGCCGCCATCCTGTGCTCCAGGAAAAGTATTGTCCCATTTTCGGTATCCTGCTTCTTCCGGCGTCCCAGCGGGCGTCTATGACAACAGTTTGTGTATAAGAATGGACCTAAATCACACCTGAGCAACTCATGTGACTCATTTCTCCATACAGGAAGCTGTCATCACCAACAAAGGCTTTTCTACCAAGTATTCAGCACATTTCAGACACGTATTCAATACATATTCCCTATATTGTTCCACTTTATTACTCACTACGGGGCTCTGCCCCCTGCCCGCTTTGCTCTCTAACCCCTAGGCCGGCGCTACACGGTAGCCTCTTTGCAGTTGTGCCGCTCGCGTATGGGGAAGCTCACGTGCAATTTAAACAAATTGTTATTTTCATGGGAATTGTTGCATATGTATAATAGAACTAACCACTTTACATTACTGCGAGTAATTAACCATAGTAAAAAATAGAAAAACATAATAAACGGAAAGAAAATTATGTTTCATGTTGCGTTAGAGGTATCCATCCATCCATCCATTATCCAACCTGCTACATCCTAACTACAGGGTCACGGAGGTCTGCTGGAGTCAATCCCAGCCAACACAGGGTGCAAGGCTGGAAACAAACCCTGGGCAGGTATTCGTTGCATAAGACGATTTGGTTCTGTGTGGCTTTGAAATTAACACACAAATACTTTTTAAACTTACACTTTTACTGTAAAACTTCAGTAAAAACAATTTTTTGAATTAACTTTTTGTCAATATCGCATTGAATTTTGATTCCGTGTTTGGACTTACATCGTGACAACACAACGTATAACTTCCCGTGAGTGAATATCGTTTCTTTCTCTCTAATAAATAAACGACTTTTTCGAATGTTTGTCTCTATGATTTGTTAATTGTCACAGCAAAAGCTATTCTAACGGGAGACTGTAAACGTTTTAATACGAATGGCGTATCAAGATCTCCTTTGGTGTCTAATGTTATCCCTGAAGATGGACTACATTAACTTTCTTGTCGCCTGTTAAAATTTGACATGTCAGAATTGTTCGACTAATTTTGAATACAACTAATCTTGTCATATTGCATAGGCCGTCACTCAACATAAATTACGCAGTAACATTACGATACATCCTTCTTTACAGTAATTCGGCCAGTGGAAGACCTGACGGTGTACATTCAACAACATTTATTTCTATAGCACATTTTCATACAAATAATGTAGCTCAAAGTGCTTTACATGATGAGGGAAAGAGAAATAAATGACAAAGTAAGAATTAAAATAAGACAACATTAATTAACATAGAATAAGAGTAAGGTCTGATGGCCAGGGAGGACAGAAAAAACAGACGGCTGGAGAGAAAAAATAAAATCTGCAGGGGGTCTGGGGCCGTGAGACCATCCAGTCCCCTCTGGGCATTCCACCTAACATAAATGAAACAGTCCTCTTTGTATTTAGGGTTCTCATGGAAGGACTTGATGATGATGGTCATGTAGATTTCTGGCGTTTAATCCATCAATGTAGGAACACCACGGCGCTTTGATCAGGTGGTGGTGGCCCAGATCGCCACCACAGAAAACTGGGAAGAGAAACAGAAGAGAGAGTAGGGGTCAGTACGGATTTTAGAGCCACCATGAATAGTAATGATAATGAATTGAATATGCAGAATATCAGGATTAAATGAAGGTGAAGTTATGAGAAGGCCATGTTACAGTAATGTGTTTTCAGCAGTGTTTTAAAGTGCTCTACTGTATCGGTCTGATGAATTCCTATTGGCAGGCTATTCCAGATTTTAGGTGCAAAACAGCAGAAGGCCGCCTCATTGCTTCTTAAAAACTTAAAACTTAAAAACTAAAAAACTTAAAAAGTTTTGCTCTTGAAATTCTAAGCAGATACTCATTTGAGGATCTAAGGTTACGATTTGGAATATAAGATGTCAGACACTCCGATATGTAAGATGGAGCAGATTATTTAAGGCTTTGTAAACCATAAGCAGGATTTTAAAGTCAATTCGGAGTGACACAGGTAACCAGTGTAGTGCTGTTGTAGATATTCTTCATGATGCTGTAAGTTGATGTTTTCGTCGTCCACACCATCACCACCAACTGTTTCAACAGAGTCTATTGATACGCACTTAACCAATCTGCCACGTAACCGATTGACAATTTGTGCGTTGATTCGTTTGACTCGGTGCTAGGATTGTCCGTCTACTCATTTCTTCTGTTGATTACCCTTCGTGATGAAATTCTTCAATCGGATTTGGTCATAAGTATTCTTTAATTGGGAACTTAAAATGTGGAAAACATAAAAAATGTATAAGAACTGAGAGTGCAGGAACTGTGTCTGACAAAAGCATTCACACGAATGAAAGGTGAGAGGACCGTTGGCGTGGGCCGTGAACCGGAAATGGTGGAGAGGAGGGCGGGGCTTGAAAAAATCTCTTGGCAATAGTCTTATCTCGCGGGACTCGACATTTTCTCTTTCAAAAAGTCTCGTCTCAGGATTTCCTTTTAAAAAAGAGAGTTAACACATATCAGTTGCCCCATTTGAAATCAGTTTACTGAGAATAACGTTGACACATTTGATACTTATCTTCCCCGCTGTATTTGTATTTGCATACGCGTCATTTGTACAGAAGCCTGTGGTTCCTTCAGTTGTTTGGAAGTGACTCCGATGGAGGACCAGGCCCCCTGGAGTTCTACAGTCGTCATTTTTTTCTTTTTAAGTTACTTGGATCTTCCCAAAGGCAGGCTCTGGCCTAAAGGTAGGCCCTTAAATACAATCACAGGCCCACTCCCAAAGAACTCAGTCAGAGATTCTTAAAAATCTCAATCAGATTCTGGAACCTTCCAGGCGGTTTCAACACTTGGTCGTCTTGGTGTATGGAGCCTTTCTGACCCACTGAAAGTATGAACAAAGACTGTCTTTTAGCTCGTATCGTGACATTACCACTTACGTTAATGAAGCCGACACACCGATCGACGTATCTAATGGCAAGTACAGTAACGTGACGACACTCGTGCGGTTTCAAAGTCAAACATACTCACATACAGCCTTTGGGGCCACCTGGCATAACACCCGATGCGGACATGCAGGCACACGATTTAAATTTAGGAACCCCCTGATCCATGAGGACAGAAGTGCTATGCACTTGGCCCACCATCAAACCTTCCCTCCTTGAAATACTCCTTTAAAAATGAAAAATCCAACACTCGCTGCCATTCTGGGGCCCAGGAGGCCCGTACTGACCTTGCAGAGAAATCAATGATGATTCATTAAAGGAGACGCAGGTTTCAGATATTTTGAATTCTGTTACGCGTTAATAATTAAAAAGAGGGCCGCCGTTTGACACGTGCACATACCTCACACGTGACAGGTCAAGAACAAATGGGGATTGTGTTAATCGGAGCAGCCGTCCTCATCAACGAGACCATCCATCAGCAGGACGCTGTCGTTTATCAGTGTCAGCCACCTGTAAATAGCAAGGGGACAAAAATTGGAGATTCACGGCTCAGTGATTGAGACGAAGGGAGGTCCGATGTGCCGGGACAAGGCCAGGGGGCACGTCCGTCTCCAGCACCGGCCCGTCACAGGATGGACTCTTAGATGTGACCTCCCGTGTCTGATGGTGGGCTGCCTTAGTTTCTTCAGACTCAGAACTCTGACCCCTCGGCATCGCCAGTTGGGTTTGGGTTACTTAAAGCAAAACACTGCGGCCTTCGGTTCAAATTGAAATTCCTAAAAAAAAAGAAATACCACTAAATAAAACTCACCCCTTTGCTTCTCAGACTGTAATAATTAGTTGAGCTCATTCATTATTAATCCATCCATCCATCTAACGTTCTACACGGCCGTGACGCCAAGGTTAGAGTGGGTGAAATGGGGGTTACAGGTACAGTATGATGAACTTACAACGTGGCCCACCATTGCAGTGCAGTGTTGGAGGAACCCACGCTTTCATTCAGTCATGTGAAAAAGTAAGTGCGCCCCATAAAGTGTGGTGTTTTATAACATGTGTGGACTTCATCGTCCTTTAAATAGATAAAAGGTGATGTGAATGAATAAAATCAATGCACATTTGACTCTGCAATAATTTATTCAATTAAAAATGAACAGATACGGAGCCCTCCACCATGTTTGGGACAGAGAAACGTTTCTCCTTGATTTATCCTCTCTGTCCCATAGTTTACAATTCCAAATCAAATAATGAATCTTATTGTCAACTGGAAGTTATGTAACAAATAATTAATATACAGATATTGTTGGGGTTCAGTTATAATAATTTGTTTCTGCTACATAATGTGCTCACTATACGGATATTAACATATGCTAACAGAATGTCAGGTTATATAGTGCCTTGACGTGTGCAGTACAAGTCACAGGAGGTCCTGCTCAGTCTTTATAACACACTGGTGAGCGACTGGGATGATTAGAGAGCTACAGGGTTTGAATTATGAGGAAAAATGAAAAGAGCTGAGCCTAACACTTGCATTAGGTTTAGGTCTTGTTAGATCTAAGTGCACAAATACGAGGTCTGAAAATTGAGAGTCCACCTTATGGGAAGGAATTAGGAGTCGTAGTGGACTCGACACTATCAACTGCCAGTCAGTGTTGAGAAGCCATTAAGAAGGCTAATAGACTGTCAGGTTATATAGCGCCTTGATGTGTGCAGTACAAGTCACAGGAGGTTCTGCTCAGTCTTTATAACACACTGGTGAGGCCTCATCTGGAGTACTGGGTGCAGTTTTGGTCTCCAGGCTACATAAAGGACACAACAGCACAAGAGAAGGTCCAGAGAAAAGCAACTGGGCTGATTAGAGGAGTACAGGGGATGAGTTAGGAGGAAAAATGAAAAGAGCTGAGCCTAACACTTGCATTAAGTTTAGGTCTTGTTAGGTTTGAGTGCACAATGGGAGTTCTGAAAATTGAGATTCCACCTTATGAGAAGGACATAGAAGTCATAGTGGACTCTAAGCTATCGACTGCCAGTCAGTGTTCAGAAGCCATTAAGAAGGCTAACAGAATGTCAGGTTATATAGCGCCTTGATGTGTGGAGTACAAGTCACAGGAGGTTCTGCTCAGTCTTTATAACACACTGGTGAGGCCTCATCTGGAGTACTGGGTGCAGTTTGGGTCTCCAGGCTACAAAAAGAACATAACAGAGCTAGAAAAGGTCCAGAGAAGAGCGACAAGGCTGATTTGAGGACTACAAAGAATGAGTTATGAGGAAAAATGAAAAGAGCTGAGCCTAACACTTGCATTAAGTTTAGGTCTTGTTAGATCTAAGTGCTCAAATACGAGGTCTGAAAATTGAGAGTACACCTTATGGGAAGGACATAGAAGTCGTAGTGGACTCTGAACTATCGACTGCCAGTCAGTGTTCAGAAGCCATTAAGTAGGCTAACAGAATGTCAGGTTATATAGCGCCTTGAGGTGTGCAGTACAAGTCACAGGAGGTTCTGCTCAGTCTTTATAACACACTGGTGAGGACTCATCTGGAGTACTGGGTGCAGTTTTGGTCTCCAGGCTACAAAAAAGACATAACAGCACTAGAAAATGTCCAGAGAAGAGCAACAGGGCTGATCAGAGGATAACAGGGGATGAGTTATGAGAAAAGATTAAAGAGCTGAGCCTTTACAGTTTAAGAGGAGACCTGACAGAAGTGTTTAAAATGCTGACATGAATTAGTCCAGTGGATCGAGACGGTGACTTTAAAATGAGTTCATTAAGAACACGGGGATACAGTTGGAAACTTGTGAAGGGTAAATTCGTACAACCATTAGGAAGTTTTTCTTTACACAAAGAACGATAGACACTTGGAATAAGCGACCAAGTAGTGTGGCGGACAGTAGGACTTTAGGGACCTTCAAAACTTGACTTGATGTTTTTTATGTAGAATGAAGTTGATAGGACTGGTGAGCTTTTAGGGCCTGAATGGCCTGTTCTAATGTTCAAATGTATAATATATGTGCAGTACCCTCTGTGATATTTGGGACAAAGTCACATTTCTTCTTGATTTTCCCCTCGGCTCCACAGTTTAAAATTACAAATCAAACAAACAACTTTGTTGTCAATTGAATTAATTAACAAAAATTAATATACAGATCTTGTTGGGGTTCAGTTATAATAATTTGTTTCTACCTCAGAATGTGCTCACTATAGGGATATCTGCGTAGGCTAACAGAATGTCAGGTTATATAGCGCCTTGATGTGTGGAGTACAAGTCACAGGAGGTTCTGCTCAGTCTTTATAACACACTGGTGAGGCCTCATCTGGAGTACTGGGTGCAGTTTTGGTCTCCAGACTACAAGAAGGACATAACAGCACTAGAGAAGGTCCAGAGAAGAACGACTGGGCTGATTAGGGGACAACAGGGGATGAGTTATGAGGAAAGATTTAAAGAGCTGAGCGTTTACAGTTTAAGAGGAGACCTGACTGAAGTGTTTAAAATGATGACATGAATTAGTCCAGTGGATCGAGATGGTGACTTTAAAATGAGTTCAAGAACACGGGTACACAGTTGGAAACTTGTTAAGGGGAAAATTTGCACAAACATTAGGAAGTCTTTCTTTACACAAAGAACAATAAACACTTGGAATAAGCGACCAAGTAGTGTGGTAGACGATAGAACTTCATGGACTTTGAAAACTCGACTTGATATTTTTTATGAAGAATGAAGTGGATAAGACTGGCGAGCTTTGGCCTGCTGTCATCTCGATTATTCTAATGTTCTAATAATTAAAGCCTGCATTGGGTTCAATTTGGAGACCTGACTTGCTATGCAAGTTCTTTGCAGACACAGGCAGGAAATTCAAACTCTACGTGGATCCACGGCTGGCAGTGAGGTGTTTCTGAGATCCTCCTGTGCTTTTATGCTAAAGTGGGGGCAACACAGAGGTGTCAGTATGGCAGCCTCAGATCTCTTGGGCTCATATCCATGCCAATGTGCAGTCTACATGTTCTCCCAGTACCTGTAGATTTTCCTCACACTTGCCAAAGAACGTGCACTTTGGGTTAATTGGAGACCATTAATTGGGGGGTCTGTTTACCTTACCATGGATTGGAGCCCCCCCAACCAACTGTATTTGGTTCCTATTTCTTTATCAGGGTGCCACAATGAACAACTATTGTAATCTAATAAGCCCTTAGATAAAAACCCCAGGACTTGAAGAAAACCTGTTGTGGCCACCGGGGGGTGCCCCAGACCCCCAACTCCACCAATTTCAGGTAAAATCAACAGTGGGTTAACATACAATGATTCCTTTACAGGCCCAGCACAGTAATAATGCACAATTGCTCGCCTTCCACTACTCATACACGAGTGCCATCCACCGACTCCTGACGCAGATGGGGTGATGTCTTTTATTCCGGACCCAGGAGTACGTCTGCGATCAAAGCACTGCACTTCCCCAAATTAGGGACAGCGTTCTTCTGCAGCTCCCCCTGGTGGCACCCTAGTACCCCAACAGGGCAGGCTGCCTCTCTGGACTACAACTCCCAGTGTGCCCTGTAGGGTTACCAATGGGAGTTCCACCAGAGGGATGCTTGCCACAAAGAGTACAGGGGGAATACAGGACCCAGAGAAGCAGCCTTTCCCTGTCCCTTCATTGTGACCACCCAACCCGACCAGGGTGCCTGTCCATTGACCCAAGAGTACGTCTCCGATCAAAGCACTGCACTTCCCCAAATTAGGGACAGTTTTTCATTGCAGCTTCCCCTGGTGGCACCCAAGTACCCCATCAGGGCAAGCTGCTTCTCAGGACTACAACTCCCAGTATGCTTTGCAGGGTTACCAATGGGAGTTCCATCAGAGGGATGCTGCCACCCTGTGTACAGGGGGAATGCAGGACCCTGGAAAGCAGCCTCCCCCTGTCCTTTCATTATGCCCACCCACCCCGACTTCAACAGCTTTCAACTGAACCCCAGGTTACCAGTGGCCGCCTTACTGGAATAAATTGTAAACTGTGAAGCCGACGGTAGAGAGAATCAAATTGAAAAGATAAAAGCGGGCCGTGTTTAATGCTTAAGAATCAAAGCCCGGTTGAATTCATCTCCCATTTTTTTTTTTTTTTTTTAATGTTTTCCATTTAAATTCTACACATAATTAAAAATGGAAACATTATTAGATGAACATTTTGAAGTGTAAGTAGATTGCTTTTAAATTAGAGTCACTATAGAGCTTCCCAAAGATAAAGTGGTCTGAAACAGAATTTCCCTGAGGCTACAAAGTCAAATATTATAATTAGTGGAGCCTGAAGAATAATTTAGAATAATGCGCCCTGGATTATGGAGGTTAACAAAGAGGTCGGCACGGGACCGACAAACTATAAAATACGATTAAGTCCCGATTCCACTTCATGTCTGTCCATTAATAGGCACCATTATAGCACGGAAGAGATCTAATAAAAAGCCTGTTATGAAGCCGAAGGGGAGCTTAGTGCCTAATATTTGGAGAGTTGTGAGGAGGTAACCTCAGGGGAGAGGAGTCGCCGCCACCACCGTCGCCACCACCGTGGCCGCCTCACGTCCGCTTTAGGGGGGATGTTTATGCCCTGGAATTGGTAATCTTTTGCCACCGAGGACCCCTTTAAATCCTTTTGGCTCAGAATTAATGTGAAGCCCTCTGATGAAGACTTGTTCAACGTGATTAAAGAATCAATCGGGGATCTGCCGACAGGCAGAATGAGAAAGAAGAAAAAATGCAATTAGCGATTGTGCCGCGCCAGGCCTCTGCCAGGAAGGCCAGCATGTTGGATCATTCAAGATGAGGAACGGAAAATGCAATGAAATAAATAAGACGAGCACGTGGCTTGCTTGTCCCTCACCCTAACCCTAACCTGAGTCTATATAGATATAACATAAAAGATGATACCCCCTCCCTAGTGATATGGCAGTAAGAAATCACGTAGGAGAAATAACTTTGTTTAATGTCGGTTTACACTGCAGAGAGTACAAAGACAAATGAAGCCAAAGGAGCGAATGGAAGACGTCCCCACCTGTCTCTGAGAATGCTTTCCGCATCTGCAATGATGACCCAGACAGACTCCACTCCTCCCGATCGGGTCTTGTCACTGGCTGGCTTCATTCGTCTTTGTACTCTCTGCAGTGTAAGCCGGCATTAAACAAAGTTAAGTTATTTCTCCTACAGGATTTCTTACCGCCGTATCACTAGGGACGGATATCATATTTTATGTTATATCCCCGGCTCTGCCCATGTAGTAGTGAAACAGGACAAACTTTAAAAATCAATTAACAAAAAGGTATTGCTAGCTAAGTGGAGGCAAGCTACACTCCAAAACGCAGAGGTAGACTGCCTGCCCATTCCTGACATCACGCTTCCCCCTCCCCTCAGCCTCTGTCGCAGATTAATGTGAACGTATCGCTCCTGCAAGCGAATTATGATTCTTAGCATGATGAGAGAAGTCGAAAAATCAACTGGAATGTTCAAGCAAATTCTAGAAAAAAAAAACCTGATCTAAATCTAGTAGTAGAGTAGTGCTCTCATTCGCCAGCTAAGCAGAGGTAAGGTATGCCCCGAGACCCCCCAATCCCCTCCGCCTGCAGCCTCTCTCTCGAATTTGTGCAAATAAATCGGTGCCGCAAGCGAACTATGATACATAGCGCGATGAGAAAAGTCGCAAAACCAACTGGAATGTTCAAGCAAATTATAGAAAACAAACCTGATCTAAACCCGTGAAGTAGTTCTCTCGTTCGCTAACTAAGCGGAGGTAAGGTACACGCCCCGAGGCTGGCACATGTGTAATGAGGGCCCTGCCCACCTCCCCTCGGCTCGCTGCGTCTCTCTCGGGTTTGTGCAAATCAATCGGTACCGCAAGTGAACTATGCTACATAACATGATGAGAGAAGTCGCAAAATCAACCAGAATGTTCAAAGAAATTGTAGAAAAAAAACCCAATCTAAATCCGTGAAGTAGTTCTCTCGTGAAAAGCAGACGGACATACAGATGTTGGATTTTATATACAGTATATAGAGATAGATTTCAGGTTAAGTAACACGCCACAATCACATAAGGACTTATTCCCAAGGAGCCAGCGCTTCCTGCTGAATACATATGCCTGCTGTCCACTGGCCCTGTGAGACTCACTAGTGACCACACACCCAGGCAGCTGGACTCTAGGAGCCAGGAGACGTGTCTAAAGTGCTGTAAGTGCCGTGGTTGTAATCATGTCAGCTTCTCCAGGTAGTCCTGGCCTCCTCAGACAGGTCTCAAACCACCGACGGTGCTTGGCCCTCTCAGACCCAGGTCTGCCACACTATTATTTCCACAGCACACCTCTGTAGCTCTTACAGCGCACCACTGTGCCGTGCCACACTGTTTGAACAACACTGCTATGATGGTAAGGGTTTCCCACAGTTTCTGGTGGTTCATGCGAATGTACTAGGAAGTTGGTGAGTTTCCTCATGTTTTTGCCTTCCTGTTTCTCTGGATGACTGTGTTGGGACTTTGTTTGTTTTGGCTTGCCAGTTTTTGTTTTTTTTTTGCCTTTTTGTGCTCCACAGAGCTGCAATGCTGTTGAAAAGCATTTTTGAGGAATGCATCTTTTAATTATTTTTAAATTGATCCTGTCTTGGCCTTTATATCTAGTCAGGGCTTGATGGTATATCACCCTCTAGTGAGCACTCTGCTGTGCTTTTGATACTTTTAGCTCATAACACTCTTTTGAGAAGAGGGTCTGACAGCTGCCTCTTAAGCAATGGGTGGCTGTGCCAAAGCAAGGCAAAATGGACAATTTCAGTCTGTCCACGCATCAGCCTCCGAATGGGGCGGGGCTAGATGTTTGGTGGGGTTAGGGTGGATGTTGATGACACGAAATCCCTGTCTTCTGCTGTGCGAACGTGCTATCGGACAGGCAGCAATTTTGGAAATTCTGGCTGTTGAACTGCAGAGGTCCGCCGCTGGACCCGTCTTGAAATTCCACACAAATGCCTTATAGATAGATAGATAGATAGATAGATAGATAGATAGATAGATAGATAGATAGATAGATAGATATGAAAGGCACTATATGATAGATAGATAGATAGATAGATAGATAGATAGATAGATAGATAGATAGATAGATAGATAGATAGATAGATAGATAGATAGATAGATAGATAGATATGAAAGGCACTATATGATAGATAGATAGATAGATAGATAGATAGATAGATAGATAGATAGATAGATAGATGAAAGGCACTATATAATAGATAGATAGATAGATAGATAGATAGATAGATAGATAGATATGAAAGGCAATTTATAATAGATAGATAGATAAGATAGATAGATAGATAGATAGATATGAAAGGCACTATATAATAGATAGATAGATAGATATGAAAGGCACTATATAATAGATAGATAGATAGATAGATAGATATGAAAGGCACTATATATATAATAGATAGATAGATAGATATGAAAGCACTTTATAATAGATAGATAGATAGATATGAAAGGCACTATATAATAGATAGATAGATAGATAGATAGATAGATAGATAGATAGATAGATAGATAGATATGAAAGGCACTATATAATAGATAGATAGATAGATAGATAGATAGATAGATAAAGGCACTTTATAATAGATAGATAGATAGATAGATAGATAGATATGAAAGGCACTATATAATAGATAGATAGATAGATAGATAGATAGATAGATAGATAGATAGATAGATAGATAGATAGATAGATAGATAGATAGATAGATAGATAGATAGATAGATAGATATGAAAGGCACTATATAATAGATAGATAGATAGATAGATAGATAGATAGATAGATAGATAGATAGATAGATAGATAGATAGATAGATAGATACTTTATTAATCTCAAGGGGATATTCCCATACTCCAGCAGCAGCATACTGATAAAAAACAATATTAAATTAAAGAGTGATAACAATGCAGTTATAACAGACAGACAATAACTTTGTATAATGTTAACGTTTACCCCCCTGGGTGGGATTGAAGTGTCGCATAGTGTGGGGTCTCCTCAGTCTGTCAGTGGAGCAGGACGGTGACAGCAGTCTGTGGCTGAAGCTGCTCCTCTGTCTGAAGAAGATCCTGTTCAGTGGATTCTCCATGATTGACAGGAGTCTGCTCAGCACCCATCGCTCTGCCACGGATGTCAAACTGTCCAGCTCCGTGCCTTCAATAGAGCCTGCCTTCCTCACCAGTTTGTCCAGGCGTGAGGCGTCCTTCTTCTTTATGCTGCCTCCCCAGCACACCACCGTGTAGAAGATGGTGCTCGCCACAATTGTCTGGTAGAACATCTGCAGCATCTTATTGCAGATGTTGAAGGACGCCAGTCTTCTAAGGAAGTATAGTCGGCTCTGTCCTCTCTTACACAGAGGATCAGTATTGGCAGTCCAGTCCAGTTTATCATCCAGCTGCACCCCCAGGTATTTATAGGTCTGTACCCTCTCCACACAGTCTCCTCTGATGATCACGGGGTCCATGAGGGGCCTGGTCCTCCTAAAATCCACCACCAGCTGTATTATATACTGGGAGCTACAAGAAAACAAAGCCCTCCAGATTCTCAGAGATGTGACGTAACACTGACCTTTCACTTTAGTTAGTGATTTAAGATAAAAAAAATAACCAGGATTCACAAAACAGATGGTGAGCATGTCCTCCCCCTATGAGTCGAGCGCCATTGACGCCTAAGGGTCCTCTAAGCTGAACCGTTAATGTTTGTTAAGAGTTGAACATTTAATGCATGGATTTCTGCCAGTAGCAAGTTGTTCTATAAATTTTACATTAATCAAAAGTCAACAAATGATGCTTGGCTGTCTTTATTGTGTCTCCAGTAAATGAGCCAACTGAGTAAAACATAAATTCATGCTCATCAGTGGTGAGCCTGCCATCATCATCGTCACATACGAGTGAAAAATCAAAGAGTGATAAGTGAGCGCCTCATTAGCCTGCATTGTGCAGTGGTATAGCCATCGCGGAGTGTCTCATCAGTCTTCATCGATCCCCATCAGTGATCTCCACGTGTCTCATTAGACTCGGATGACAAGTCCATCGGAATGAGGAAAAAGTAAATAAATAATCACTTGACGTCTCATTCGCTTGGTATGGATAGCCTTGGCTAGAGGCGTGAGTGTTGGAAAACGATGGGGCTTTGCTCAATAATGATAATAATTATTATTATTATTTACATGAATATAGAGCTTATCTGGAGAGCTCTGAGTGGGGAGCCACTTCAAACACCACTAATGTGCGGCACCCACCTGGACGATGTGACAGCAGCCATTTTGGTGCTCACCACACATGAGCTGTTAGGTGGTGAAGTGGTGAGAGATAGACAGCCAATCAGAGATGGGGATGATTATGGGGGCCAGAATGACTAGACCATGGAGGGCAATTTAGTCTGGACATCGGGATACCCCTTACTCCTTGTGAAGGATGCCCAGGGATCTATAATTACCACAGAGAGTCAGGACCTCAGTTTTACATCTCATCTTAAGGACGGCACCATGTTTACAACACGGTGTCCCCGTCACTGCACTGGGACCCCCCAACACCTCTTCCAGCAGCAGTCCCAGCTATTCCTGGTTGGTCTTCCATCCTTGAAAAAAATACAATACAATACAATACAATTTATTTTTGTATAACCCAAAATCACACAAGAAGTGCTGCAATGGGCTTGAACAGACCCTGCCTCTTGACAGCCCCCCAGCCTTGACTCTCTAAGAAGCCGAGGAAAAACTCCCAAAAAAAACCCTTATAGGGGAACAAAATGGAAGAAACTTTGGGAAAGGCATTTCAAAGAGAGACCCCTTTCCAGGTAGGTTGGGCGTGCAGTGGGTATCAGGGGGTCAATACAATACAACACACAGAACAGAACACAAGTAATCCTCAATACAATATAATAGTACGTACAATAAAAATATTACAAGTACAGAGCAGAATTTAACAGTAGATGATGTCCCATAATAGGATTTAGAGTTGATCAGAATCCTGGAGACCTCGGCCATCAAGCTGCCTCCCCCTATTGGCCATTCTACAGCTGAGTCAGCGCTGGGCCAGCCAATCCAATAAACGAGGACCCATCTACCCGACGATTCCTGCGATCCTCCATCAGAGATGACTTTACCTCAGGCAGGCAGAACAACTTGGTATGTTGACCGTGGCACCAAGTGCCACATTTGAGTACAGAGAAGAGAAACAGAACAGGTGAGGGTTGGTAACGAATTCTAATGATCATGTTACTTATGTTTTAGTGCTAATGACTGACAACAGAGATGCAGTCTGTACAGTTAATCAGCAGCTCTAGTCAGGGTGTGCTGAACTGAAGTCGTGAGATTTGAAAGTTGAGAGCGAAGGGGCATCTCTTATAGTAGCAGGCAGACCACCCCACAGTTTTGGGGCCCTGTAACTAAAAGCTCACGACCTCCCACTGTTATTTTATTAATTCTTGGAATCCTAAGCAGAGTAACATCTTGAGATCTTAATGTGCGCTTTGGTTTGTAAGTCATGATAAGTCCAGACAAGTAAGCTGGACCTTGGCCATTTAATGCTCTATATGTTAAAAGGAGGATTTTGAAATCTGCCCTAAACTTAACCGGGAGCCAGTGCAACGACTCTAGGACTGGAGTTATGTGTTCGTATTTTCTTGTTCTTGTAATAATTCTTGCAGCTGCATTTTGGATTAACTGAAGGCTGTATAAAGAACAGTTTGAACATCCAGTGATCACTGCATTGCAGTAGTCAGTCCTACTAGAAATAAATGCATGAATTAATTTCTCAGTATCCCGCATATTTAGAAAATGCTTTAATTTCCCAACATTTTTAAGATGGAAGAAACATGATTTGGATAACTTTGAGATGTGCACTTTAAATGACATGCTAGAGTCAAAGATAACTCCTAAATTGTGGGCTGATTCAGTAAAATGAATGGTGATCCCAACTGAGTTAAAGGATGAATGTACTGGACCTCTTCAGCTTCATGTGGATGACCTGTAATTGCACTACAAGGACTACAGGAGGCAGTGTGGTACAGCGGTTAAGGCTTTGGACTTCAAACCCTGTGGTTGAGGCCCAACATAGGAGGTAAACAGCTATGTAGTGTACGCTTGCTAACATTTCACTTTAGGGACAGGGTTAGCAGCCACAGGAGATACACAGCCAATGGCTATTTGCCCACATCACACTTAACTCTGCATCATCCATCTACAACTTTAAAAGATACCCAGCCATCTAGTGGGCAACTACATTGCACTTATTGTGGGTGCTTAAGCTCACTTAGGAGGTTCATCTATCTACAGTCATCAGACTCATGCTGCCAATGGCTATGTGCCCACATTAGGTTTGTCTATCTTCAGACTTATATGGTATATGCCATCTAGTGTTTTTTTAATGTACATTACACTTACTTTGCTTCATCTCTCTACAGCCTCAGGAGGTTTGCAGCCATCTAGTGTTTGCTTACCAACATTACACTTACTGTGGGTTCACCTATCTACAGCCATTGGACTCATGCTGCCAATGGCTATGTGCCCACATTATGTTTGTCTTTCTGCAGACTTAGAAGGTATATGCCATCTAGTGTTTTTTAATGTACATTACACTTAGCTTTGCTTCATCTCTCTACAGCCTCAGGAGCTTTGCAGCCATCTAGTGTTTGCTTACCAACATTACACTTACTGTGGGTTCACCTGTCTACAGCCATTGGACTCATGCTGCCAATATTGCTCAATGGGTCTTCTACCTATAGCTTTAAAAGATATGCAGCCACCTACTGGCCAATTGCTCCCATTACATTTATTGTGGGTTCTACTCACATCCTTTAGATGATACACAAACATCTAGTGGTTGCTTACTGACATTGCACTATCCATAGCCATAAAGACTCACACAGCCATTGGTTATTTGCCCACATTACACTTTGGTTCATCTATCTGCAGACTTAGAAGGTATACACCATCTAGTGGTTTTTATGTACATTACACTTAGCTTTGCTTCCTCTGTCTACAGCCTTAGGAGGTTTGCAGCCATCTAGTGTTTGCTTACTAACATTACACTTACTGTGGGTTCACCTATCTACAGTCATCAGACTCATGCTGCCAATGGCTATTTGCCCATATTGCACAATGGGTCTTCTATCTAAAGCTTTAAAGGATACCCAGCCATCTAGTGGCCATTTACTCACATTGCACTTATTGGGGGTTCTTCTGCTCACATCCTTAGGATGTACACAGCCCTCTAGTGTTCAAATCCCACTTCTGACACCACTGTGTGACCCCGAGCAAGTCACTTGAGCTGCTTGTGCTCCCATTGGCAAAACCAAAAGGAATGGAGCCTATGTTTCCTTAAGAGACATTAGCTCTCTTGGAAATGTGTTCTTCTGAAATTGCGGCACAATTAAACAATATAGTAATATAACAGAAAAGGCGATGTCCCTCTCATCGTGATTATGGCGGTACAAGAATCACATGAAAAACATATACTTTAGCTTACATTTACTGACGGTTGACGCGGTTACAGACAGGAAGCATATGACAGACTTTATCCAGGTGGGAATCTGGATCAACACAGCCTGCCATTTCTCGTCCCCACGCTGGGAGGTTTTTCAGAATTTGGCCGACACGTGCCTCAAAGGGTTTGGCTGTTTTCCAAGCCTTTAAATAATGTCCTGCTCCACTTGCTGGTCTTCTCTGTCTCCAAACAAGGGCTGAACTCCTCCTCCACAAAATACAGAAACATCATAGTGCTTACATGCCGGTTCTCATTCTCCCAACAAGGAAAGAAGATTTTGTACTGACAGAGGACAGAAATACTCTTCTGTGTTTAAGCAGACTATACGGTCCTCCAGTTGTCTTTGGCTATCTAATCCAATGCTTCGTTGGCAATTCTAACTGCTGAGCCCCTGTGTGCCAAACTTAGCATGCACATGTGAATAAATCCATACCAGTGAGCATAGAGACAGTGACATTAATATTAAAGAAAAATGTAGTATAACAGCCTATTGTATCATAAATGTTGTAAGTCGCCTTGGATGAAAGTGCCGGCCAAATAAGTAAATGTAAACTTACACAACCCAGTAACGTGCCATTTGAAAAGCGTTGTTTTTTTATGATGGAGAAGAAAACCTCCCTCCCCCTGTTTTAATACATCTTACTGGGTCACGAGTGCATGTTTGGTGCGAGTGGGCCCACCCTTGCCAGGCCGATGGTGAAACTGGTTTAAGTCTCCCCACAACCTCCTGATATGGACTAAGCTGGTGTTGTTATCTACTTTTTACTTTTCTGTGTGAATCGCTTACACCAAATAGGATCGGATCTTTTTTTACTGCAATAAAAAAAGCCCAGCTGCCTCATAATGTGTGGGTGGAGGAGGGTGGATGATCAGTGAATATTTTTTTTTTACAGGTAAAACATCAATCAGCAATTTTCATTTTTTTTTGGTTGGGGGATGGGATGTTTTTTCTTAAATGAAAAATTAGTTACCTATTAGAATGTCTCATTAGCTGGGATTGTGCGGTTGCGGCGGGTGTGTGACTGGAATTTTAAACAGGCCGGAGTGTCTAATCAATCTAAATTTGGCAGTTTTACAAATGAGGAAGAAAAAAAAAAATCCCTCTGTAATCTCTGGATCTCTTGTCAGTTTAAGACGAGCGCTGTTCATACAAATCAAAAAGTCAATTGTGTCATCCCTGAGACATGGTAGGGAATTGTGAAAACAATTGGGACATCGTGTGACGTAATAAAGGGAGAAGAAACACTGGGAAGATCACGGGGTGTGAAATGGAGAGATAATCCGTTGGAGCCGTGTGATGGGCTGGCTAACTCCATTTAATGATGTCTGCTTATCTTCAGCTTCACTCGATAGCGTCATCTGTCCATTCTCAAAGTACTTCAGGGACTTGGAGGCTGCAGTCCATCCCGAAAAAAGCACCTGACCACTACACGGTGCACGCTCAGGGATGATTTTGATTATACAGGAGAGGGAGGCAGGAGAACCCTGGGAAAAAAATCCACACAAGCACAGGAATAACTTACCAACATGACCGTGAGCACCACTGAACATGGCCATGGACGTATCTGTAGTAGTCCTTGTATTGTCACGGGTACAGAGCATCGGTAACCTGTAATGACAAAGGGAAAACATACGTTCAGAAAGGTTTACAAATTTACTAAACATAAAAAAAAAATTTAAATCTCTCATTCGTAGAAATGTGACTGTGCGGGATGGCTCCACATCCCCTGTTCTTTCCACTGCCCCCTCATTCGCAGACCACGGAAAACCAATGGAGCAATCAAGACAGGCCAGAACCGTGCAGGTGTGCTCCGTCTAGCTGTAGTGGATGCTTACTAACATTTCACTTTAGGGACAGGGTTATCAGCCACAGGAGATACACATGCCCACATCACACTTAACTCTGCATCATCCATCTACAGCTTTAAAAGATACACTGCCATCTAGTGGGCAATTACAATGCACTTATTGTGGGTTCTTCTGTTCACATCCTTAGGAGGTACACAGCCATCTAGTGGTTGCTTACTGACATTGCACTATCCACAGCTGTAAAGACTCACACAGCCATCGGTTATTTGCCCACATTACACTTTGGTTCATCTTTCAGCAGACTTAGAAGGTATACGCCATCTAGTGGCTTTTAATGTACATTACACTTTGCTTTGCTTCATCGATTTACAGCCTTAGGAGGTTCACGGCCATCTAGGGTTTGCTTATTGTCATTACACTCACTGTGGGTTCACCTGTCTACAGCCATTGGGCTCATGCTGCCAATGTTGCTCAATGGGTCTTCTATCAATAACTTTACAAGATATGCAGCCACCTAGTGGCCAATTGCTCACATTGCATTTATTGTGGGTTCTACTCACAGCCTTTAGATCATACACAGCCATCTAGTGATTGCTTACTGACATTGCAGTATCTACAGCCATAAAGGCTCAAACAGCCATTGGTTATTTGCTCACATTACACTTTGGTTCACCTATCTGTGGATTTAGAAGACATCCACCATCTAGTGGCTTTTTATGTACATTACACTTAGCTTCGCTTCATCTATCTACACCCTTAGAAGGTTCGCAGCCACCTAGTGTTTGCTTACTGTCCTTACACCTACTGTGGGTTCACCTGTCTACAGCCACTAGACTCATGCTGCACATATTGCATAATGGGTCTTCTGTCTATAGCTTTAAAAGATGTGCAGCCACCTAGTGGCCAATTGCTCACATTGCACTTATTGTGCTTTCTACTCACAGCCTTATGGGGTACATAGTCATCTAGTGGTGGCTTACTAACATTGCACTTTCTACAGCCATAGGACACATACCGCCATTGTACACTACACTTGTGCACAATGTACATCACACTTAGCTTTGGGTCATCTATCTACAGCAATAATATTCAACTGCAGATCCACCATAGTTTGTGAACACAGTGTCTTGGCAGAAGTAAGATTAGGGTAACGTAAGGTTTTGGGGGTCTGTGTGGTTAGTGTGTAGTACAGACATGATGTGACGTCATTTGCACCGTGAAACTGCTATTCATTATATTGAGTGTCTCCCACCAAGAAACTGATTTCAGACCAGCTGCTCTAATCATATCTGGTGTACCCCATATGGCCAAGCGTTTGTGGACACTTGGCCATCACACCTATTTGAGCTAGTTTGACATTCCTGTTCCAAAACCCTGGTCATCAGTATGGAGCTGCACCCCCTACTCGTAACAGCTGGCATCCACCGTGATAAAAGGCAAGAGTCCAAATGAAATGCCAGCCAGGTCACTTACTGTTTACTTGAAATAATAAGCGGAAACCAAAATCAGAGGTTCACAATGGAGCAGGAAAGAACAAAAGGCTATGCTCAGCCATTGGCTGCACTTAGAAAGTTCTAGAAAGCTGACAGGCTGTCGGGTGCCAAATGCCACGCCTTCTTCTGGGAGTGCCCTGCTTTTATAGCTTGTGGACTGCAAGGGGTGGAGTCAGTGGCTCCCACAATGGATCCTGTGGGTAAAAAAAAAAGAGAGAGACAGAAGTGTTAGCGACTGCGCCACCTGCTGTCCCGGGGTGGTAGTGCTTATGAGCCTGGAAAGCTGACCCTCTGACGCGCATGCGTGATGTGACGTGACGCAGCCTCCACTCGTCTCTTCTTTCCATGAGATTTTTGAATGTGTCTGTGGGGAATACAGGCAGGGTGCTGTAGTGGTTAAGGCTTCAGACATCAAACCCTACGGCTCTGGGTTCAAATCCAGTTAATCACACTGTGTGACCCTGAGGAAGCCAATGCTCCAATTGGAAAAAGTAAAGCAGGAGACAGAGCTGGAGGTGGCAGATTTAAAAATGCTAGGATTTGCATTGGGTGTGACGAGGATGGACAGGATTAGAAATGAGGACATTATAGGGTCAGCTGAGGTTGGACAGTTGGGAGACAAAGTCAGAGAGGTGAGATTGCATTGGTTTGGAGGAGAGATGCTGAGTATATTGGGAGAAGGATGTTAAGGATAGAGCTGACAGGTAAGAGGAGTCGAGGAAGGCCTAAGAGAAGATTTATGGGTGTGATGAGAGAGGACATGCAGGTGATGGGGGTGACAGAACAAGATGACGAGGACAGAAAGATATGGAAGGTGGTGATCTGCTGTGTCAACCTTTAATGGGAGCAGCTGAAAGAAAAAGAAGAAAGTGCCCATTCAGCTAAAAGAAGCATTTGTGAGGTCAGGTAGTGATACTGGAGGGGAAGACCTGGCGTCCCACTTCATCTGAAAGGGGTGACCCAAAGGGATGAAAAAAGTTCAGTCCACTTGTAGCTTGTTGATTTAGTTCATAGCTCAGCTATCACAGTGTCTCCTCCACATCCTTCTTAGAGATCATCAAGGCTTCTGCTCCAACTCCATATCCATGCCTTCAGTCCTAAATGCACTTCTCCTTCATTTCAAATGGTCTTCCACTGATTTCCCCATTAAGTTGAAAGGAATTCTGCTGGATCTCCTTTGTCAAGGCCTTTGAGGATTTTGAAGACCATGCTTGGGTCCTCATGCTGTCTCCTCTGCTCGACACTCTACAGGTTTCATTCTCTGAGTCTGTCGCAGTAGGACAGTAGGATCCTTACATCTCAGGTGGCACTTGGCTGCTATCCTCTGCACGTGTCTTTCTTCAAAGGTGCTCAATAAGTTTGAAGGTCTCTGAAGGCCTCCATGTCTTTGTAGACCACTGGGCCACAGTAGTGCTGCATTCTCCAAAGAGTTGCCACAAATTGCACAACTGTCCAAAAGGTCTTTGTTTATTTGAACCAATGGGCCAAAAGCCATTGTCCCTCTTTCACCAAACTTCACAGCAGGCATTCCAGGATATGGCGTTCACCTGCTTTCCTCCAATCCCAGATTCATCCATCAGATAGTGAAGTGTGACTCATCACTCGTCTCCATTGTCCCAGAGTCCAAAGGCAGTGTGCTTTACACCACTCCAGTTGTTTGTCTGATTTGCAAACTGCAAACAAGAGGACTCAGTATAGTTCAGGACCAGCCTCTCAAAGGTCTTCATGATTTGAGGTGTCTGTGCCTGCTCTCTTTGGAACGGGAACAATGCGAGATGTTCTCCACAGTGACAGACTGAGCATGGTGACAAAGGACACCACAAGGCTGGTCAGCACAGGCCTTAAGAACTCGAGGACTCAATCCATCTGGTCCCGTGGCTTTTCCTGTGTGTGTCCTCCTCTTACTTGGTCTTCGGTTATGGACGGCTCATCACTGGCCATTCCAATTGATGTGGTAGGACCTTTTTTCTATGTAGTGTGGATGGTGTGGTGGGACTGGTCATTGGAAGAAGGTGGCAGAGAAAGTCTATTAAACAATTGGTTTGGGGCATTTGCTTTGTCCACATCTCCTTCCAGCGCGTTTGCCCCCTGGTCGCTTGAGCCCAGTAATGATGTCTAGACCATTCCAGACCTCCTTCATGTTATTCTGAGTGAGTTGGTCTTCTGTTTTAGCCTTGTAGGCTTCACACAGTTACACAGCATGTGTTCCTCCAGTCACACACTGGAGATTCAGGTCTGCATTGTAGCACATATCACTTTAGACAAACGTCAGCTTCTTTATGGATTTCCCATCACATGACCAGAAACAACCAATCAGAGCCAAACAATCAAATTGATTGAAAATCCTGCAGTTGTTTTCTTCTACCTAGGGAGTCCAATGCCCTCTCTGTTTTGTGAGGAAGCAGCTGTTCCATATTAAAGTTCTTTTTTGGATTGAATTTGCTTTTCATTATTAATGAATCTCTTCTTCTTCTTCTTCTTCTTCTTCTTCTTCTTCTTCTTCTTCTTCTTTTCAAGGTAGTGCCTGAAACATATTCTCAATCGAATGAATGCAGAACATCACATCCTGGGCCTTCTTGCTTGCTTCGATTTCTTTACGCAGGCCATATGTCCCAGGAGGAGGTTCTTGGCCTGTGAAGACGGCCTTTCATGTTTCTGCTTCTTTTATTCCTTCTCTGCATCTTATTTTCCCTAAGCTGGATTTCTGTGCTGCATGGCCAAAGCAGCTTGCCTGCCAATCTTTGGATTTGACAGGTACAACCCAGGCACTTCAAGGTTTATGTCGGCTTTAGTTGCTTTAGCTGGGAAAAAATGGACGGGCAAATGGACAGATGACTCATATTGTACAGAATTTAAAACTCCTTCATCAAGGAAAGCTCAAATCAAAATGTGCACTGTTGACCTCACCAATATGGGTGTTGCCTTGAAGCCGCCAAGCAGCCATCTTAATGAGGTCAACCCCATCACTCTCGTATTTTGATTGGATACGATTACATTAGATTAGATATACTTTATTAATCACCAAAGGGATCGTCAAGAAAAATAAAAAAATAAGAGCATACAATACACAGATATCAACTTAAAGTATAATAAAAACAACAGAGTAAAGCATATAGTACATTATGCTAATAAAATAACTACAGTTAACTGAAGTTTGCTCTGTGTCTTCCTATAGCTTCTGGCTGGAGTGGAGTGTTGCAGTGCCTAATGGCAGCAGGCAGGAAAGATCCCCAGAAGTGCTTCTTAGTACCCCATTGAGGAATGAGCCTGCGGCTAAAAGTATGCCAAGAAAGCCCCCCCCCTGGAGGAGATGGGCAGGAATGTTTCATAATGGCATCCAGTTTTAACACAACAGCTTCCAGAGTGCCCAGAGTTCACTGCTGTAATGAAGCAGATAATTCTGATAAGCTTGTTGAGATGTCTTGCATCGTCTCTGGTTTGTTATGACACATATGATCATTCCACGTGTTAGATTTAGGAAATCTCTTCCACATTTGTAACACCGATCTGTCCTCCTGATTATTCCCAATAGAGACCAGTTGCAGTCAGGACTGTTTTAGGCCTCGGACAGATTCAGCGACCTGAGACATTCTGAGGCTCCTGTCAGCTGCATCTCTTTTGACTCCACCCATTTTCCACGCCCCCAACCCCCGTGTTAGCGGTACACTATTGTGCTAAATGTTCTGTTATTGTAATGGTGGCAAAATAATATCTATACATATAAAGGAGAGCTGGGATCTGAGATACTGTGTTTGTGTGTTTGTGGAGGGATTGAGAGTTAAGGTGGGTGGAGGAGTCACGTGATCATCTCCCCTCCCATTCATGTCATTTCATTCACTTCATTTCGCTCCGATCTGAGTTCCGCAGCTGACGCAGTCTAGCCGTTCTTTTTCCTTAGTGTTTAGTCCTCTTTCCTTTACTGATTTACTGTTTACTAGACGCAGTACTTACTGAATAGTATGTTTTCCATTAGTGTTTCTTAGTGTTTAGTAGACGCAGTGTGCCACTTCGTTTTTGTACTTTAGTGTTTAGTAGACTATGTTGTATATAAAGAAGCTCTATAAGTCGCATGTAGATACATAATAGCTCCAACTACAGCGAAGCGCACGTGGTCTGCTAGTTTATAAATTAAAAAAGCTTCACCGGGATAAACTGTCGTGCTACTGTAATAAACGTCTCTTCGTACTTGCTGCAAGGTTGCGAGTCCTCCTGATCATCTTACTAGACTTCTTCCACAGCTATGACACATGCCAGTCCTTCCGAGTATCTTGGCAGGTCATTGCACAGTTATCACACAAATCATTCCTCTTCTTAGTTTTGGAAAATCTCTTCCACATTTTTTACACTGATCAGCCCCTCCTGATTATCTTTGCAGATCTCTTCCACATTATGGCACCGATCGATCCTCCTGATCATTTTGGTAGGCTTCTTCGCTCCAATGACACAGATCAGTCCTCCTGATAATCTTGGCAAATCTCTTTTGCAGTTATCATACAAATCATTCCTCTTGTTGGTTTTAGGAAATCTCTTCCCCATTTTTCACTTCAGTTATCCCATTTTGATTATCTTGGCAGACTTCTTCCACATTATAGTATAGATGAATCTTTCTGATCATCTTTGTGGACTTCTTCTACAGCTATGACACAGATCGATCCTTCTGAATATCTTGTTAGACCTCTTGCAAAGTTATCACACGTATCATTCCTCTTGTTGGTTTTGGGAAACATTTTCCATGTTTGTCACTCTGATCAGCCTCTCCTAATTATCTTGGCAGATCTCTTCCACATTGTGGCACCAATCGATCCTCTTGATCATTTTGATAGACTTCTTCCACAATTATGACACAGATCAATTCTCCCAATTATCTTGTCTGACCTCTGGCACAGTTACCTCACACATCATTCCTCTTGTTGGTTTTGTGAAAACACTTCCCTATTTTTCACTTTGTGCTGCCCCTCCTGATTATCTTGTCAGATCTCTTGCACAGTTATCACAAAAATAATTCCTCTTGTTGGTTTTGGGAAACATTTTCCCCATTTGTGACTCTGAGTAGCCCCTCCTGATTATCTTGACAGATCTCTTCCAGATAATGGCACCAATCAGTCGTCCTTATCATTTTGGTAGACTTCTTCCCTCCAATGACACAAATCAGTCATCCTGAATTTATTGTCAGATCTCTTGCACAGTTATCACACAAATCATTCCTCTTGTTGGTTTTGGGAAACCAGTTCCCCAGTTTTCACTTTGTGCAGCCCCTCCTGATTATCTTTCCAGATCTCTTCACCATTTTAACATAGATCAATCTTCCTGATCATCTTGGAAGACTTCTTCTACAGGGTGGTCCAGATCTAATTATGCAGATCCAGATCATCAGGATGACCTTGATTTATGCGGGGACGATTCCAGTTTGGCCCGAAGACGATTCTTCATGTCGTCATTTCGCACACTTCTCGATGGTCCAGGATTTTTCGGGTGATTTTCTATGTAATAAACTTAATAAGTTATAGAGTAATGAAAATTGTATAATTAGATCTGGACCACCCTATACAACTATGGCACAGATCAATCCTCCTTATGATCTTGTCAGATCTCTTGTGCAGTTATCACACATATCATTCCTCTTGTTGGTTTTGGGAAACATTTTCCCCATTTGTGACTCTGAGTAGCCCATCCTGATTATCTTGACAGAAATCTTCCACATTATGGCACCGATCGATCCTCCTGATCATTTTGTGGGACTTCTTCCCCACATGTGACACAGATCAATCCTCTCGATCATCTTGGCCAATCTCTTGTGCAGTTATCACACAGATCACTCCTCTTGTTGGTTTTTATGAAATCTCTTCCCCATTTCTCACACTCATTTTCTTGGCAGGACTCTTCCATATTATGACACACTGGTCAGTCCTGCCGATAGTCTTTGCAGATCTTTTTCACAGCTCTCAGTGAGGTGTTATTGCAGCTGCAGATCATTTTGGCGACCTAAGCCTGTCCAGGAAACAGGCTTTGTTCTAGCCGAGATATCATTTAAAGCAACTGACTTCCCAGCTTCTTCCTTATTGCCAAGACTCTCCATGACAGAGTTAACCATAAGTAGTGGAAGAGAAAAAAAAAAAGTCATCAAACGCAATTAAACGCTTGAGTGCCCACATTCACTTGGCTGCTGATTGGCCATCTGGATGAGCACAGGGCATGTAGCGCTAAGTGTGGATTTCCTGCTTGCAGCTGGTGATAATTTAAGGCTGCTGAAAGCACAGAGAAGGATGCCACCTAGGTAGCCATGCCGCTCTGAACCGCATCACATCTGACGTGAGCGAGTATTGGGCCTCATGGGATGGAATGGAATGGCATGAGCGGCCTTTTTTTTTGCATTTCTATCTAGTGCTTTCTCTCTGCTTGAGATGATCTGAGCCCGACCGTCACTAATGGCAGCAAGTGTCACCGTTGCTTTAAGAACCTGGAGGTGACTGTGAAGGTTACTGATTCACAGAAGATCTATTTGGATTCTCGTCAGAAGTGCATGCGTTTTTTGCGCCTGTTCTGCCTCTCATTATGAAGCAGCACCGGGAGAAAAGAGTCACACATGGCGCAAATGGATTGGTTTGTTTAATTTAGAAATGTTTGGTGCCACATGCAATATTAAAAGTCATCATACGGAATGAAATGAGCGTCGCACTAAATGATTCATTTGTGAGGAGCATAAAGAGCTCATAAAGAGCAAACATAGGAAGGATAGGAAAATGAAATGACCATTAGCTTGATTTATTTTTATTTTTAAATGTTCTCCGTCAGCCATTCTAGCCGCTAAGCCAAGTATCTGCCCATTTACAGTGTAAACAGCAATCAATCCAGTAATGAATATTTTATATAGCACCTTCCATGCTATGATACATTCTCCCTATCTCTGGAACACAACATTCAATTATACGACCCAAGGATGTGCAGATTTTAGGTCCAGGCTTTGGGAAAGGTCTATGACAGGGTGCTAGAAAGGAGGGTCCATCCGTTAGTCGAACCTTGGATTCAAGCGGGACCCAGTTACTGAACGCTGGACCAGCTCTCTCTGCCCTCCGGAGAATTCTGGAGGGTTTCTAGGAGCAAGTCCAACCAGTCCATACGTGCTTTGCGAATTTGCCATGCAGCCCCATCCCTCAGGGTTTCATGTGGTGGGTGTTTCAGGACTAAAAGTCTACTTTTGAGGGCTATTCAGGCCTTGTACAACTGGTGTGATAGCCTGGTTGGCACTGTCAGTAAGTCAGGCCCAGAGGGACTATATGGTCTGACTGAAGAAATGAACTATATAAAATTTGTCTGTCTGTTTAAACACCACATACCCCGAGTTCTTTACCTGGCTTCCTGTGACCAAAACTGGATTAAGCAAGTTTGAAAAGTGAATGAACAAATAGATGCATATAACCAGAATAGGGGGTGGCATGGTGGTGCAGTGGTAAAACTGCTGCCTCACAACACAGAGATCTCAGTCCTCCTTGTGTGGCATTTCAATGTTCTCCTCATGCCCACGTGGGTTTCCTTCAGGTTTTCTAGTTTCCTCCCACAGTCCAAAGACGTGCAGGTTATGTGGGGTCTGCAGTGGTATTTGTGTATGTGTGTTTGCTCTGTGATGAACTGGCACACAGTCCGGGGATTGTTCCTGTTTTGGACCCAGTGCTTACTGAGATAGGCTCCAGCTTCCCCCTGCTCTGCATATGTGAGTTTGGAATTTGGATCTCCTTTAGCATCACCTTCAGGGACTCTTATGATTCCATCAAATGCATACCACATTACTGAGTTTGTTACTGTGAAGGTCTTACTTTTGTGTTTCTCTCTTCTGAAACTTATGTCTGATTCTGTCTTAAAATATCCATTATGACCGATATCTCTTCTTACTACCAATGTAGACGTGTTTGCTTGGTTTCAGGTGCCGCCATTTTACTTCTTTTTTATGTTTATAATGGTGGGCCTTCCACAGCACCTACAGTACTACATACCTTGTGTGACCTTTCCTTTACTCCAAAAAATCTCTCTCACGCCACATACTGATGCTCATCCTGTTACTCTCTTAAACATTCTTCCACCATTTCTACCAACTTTCCAAAACTCCCACAATGCCATTAGCAAATGGTGGTTTTGCTTGTCTTGTGTCCTTATTGCCCATGGACGGGCACGTGATTGCCTGTGTCCTTCTGTGTGACATCAGATTGCAGTCACTATTTAAGATGGAGGCTCACCTATCTGAGTTTTTGGGTTCGATTTAACCTCCTTGGTGTTAACCCCTAGCATGACTCGAGCTCAGAATTCTGTGCAATTACGGTTAAGACCAAGTCAGATGTGTTGTGATGTGTAATGATACACTTTACAGTGTTAGGCTCACATAACCCTTGGGACAGCATTCTGCTGCCATCTAGTGGATGAAATAATATCACTCTGCAAAAAATCATAACTATCTAAATTTTTTTCATCTTTCCCCTTGTGGGAATATAAAGTATAATCTAATCTAATCTGCAGTGGGATGGCGCCCTGCCCGGGGTTTGTTTTCCGGCCTTGTGCCCTGTGATGGCTGGGATTGGCTACGGCAGACCCCAGTGACCCTGTAGTTAGGATATAGCGGGTTGGATAATGGATGGATGGATGGATCCAGTCTAATATTTCTATGTTTTCTGCTACTTTATGGCAACTTTAAGATAACTCATCAATATTCATGAGTGGGGAGAAGCCTCCAACAAAAATCACAATGGCAAATTAAAAAACCATTAAAACAGTTTAAGAATGACCTGACACTAAATCATTGCTTGAATTGAGTGATCTCTTCTATAACTTTGATGCAAGTCAGTCCTGCTGATGGTCCTGGAAGGTCTCTTGCACAGTCACAACACAATTGGTCCTCAAATGTTGACACAGATAGTGAAACTGATGCATGATATGGTGCTGTATGACCTAACCGCAATGATATTCATTCATTCATTCATTACATTTATATAGCGCTTTTCTCAGTACTCAAAGTGCTATCCACACAGGGAGGAACTGGGAAGTGAACCCACAATCTTCCACATGCCCAGTCAGTTCAGCCACGTGAAGCTTCACCGTGCTGTGAGAGTAGCTGCATGACAAAAAAGTAAAATAATCGCGATCGAGTGCAAGGACAAGAAAGATGTTAGCCCCCTAAGAACTGTTCATAATGCGGCAACTGTCAGTGTTTGTGTCAGGGAAAAATGTGGAAGTCACTAAGCCTGGTACGATGGTATCCTACAATAACACAACCTGCGTCACTTGTATGGAAGAGATCTGCCAAGATAATCAAGAGGATTGATGGTGCGAACCAGGTACTGACATTCTACTCACTTATGTGCAAGGAACAGAAAAAAATACAAGAAAAGTGCGACAAGGAAACACAATTCCACTGTCCTGATTGTGACATCGAGCTGAGCGTTGGTGACAGTCTCAATGCATGTCACGCGAAGGTCGTGTACTCACTCACTCACGAAGGTCGTCGGCACTCGACAGGCCTTTTCTACTAATTCTGTTGATGTTCTGGTACAGTAGAACCTCGGGTCACGAACGTCTCTGAACACATACAAATCGGGTTACGACCAAAAAGTTCACCAAACTTTTGCATCTGTTCACGACCACAAACTCGGGTGACGAACAAGCCAGTTTCCCATCCGGTTCATAGACACCGATAATTTCCCCATGTGTTCAGTCTCTCCCTGTGCATTCCCTGTGCATCGAGCGAGAGAGAGAAGGCTGGCCGCGTAAGGACGAGAAGGCAGTTAAAGAATACACCGGGCTTGATTTTAAAGAGACTGCTTCGAGCATTGTTTTTACTTCGTTGTATTTATTGAAGACTTTTTTTCTATTGGATTTTAACCTCCATTTCACTTCTGCTTACAGCGATCAGTTCATAGCGTGTATTGTTGCAATGTTACTTTTCTTGGTTGTTTATTAAATTACGGATTTTTCAAATGTTAATTTTTTTCCCTGTGCTTAAAACTCATAAAAAAAAAGTGTTTACAGTAAGCGGTTTGTAAGGCTAGAGCGTGAACTCTTGCAATGTTACTTTTCTCTGTTCAAGGTTTTCTCAATGTTACTCAATGTTTTTACATTTAGTTTACTAATACGCTGTGTATTTTATGGTATAATTAACTACTAGCAAAATACCCGCGCTTCGCAGCGGAGAAGTAGTGTGTTAAAGAAGTAATGAAAAAGAAAAGGAAACATTTTAGTAATACCGTAACATGATTGACAATGTAATTGTGTTGTCATTGTCCTGAGTGTTGCTGGAATATAAATATATTTATTTATATATTTTATATATATATATATATATATATATATATATATATATATATATATATATATATATATATATATGTACACATACACACATATAAAGATATATATACACATATATATATATATATATATATATATATATATATATATATATATATATATATATATATATATATATATATATATATACACTCACCTAAAGGATTATTAGGAACACCATACTAATACGGTGTTTGACCCCCTTTCGCCTTCAGAACTGCCTTAATTCTACGTGGCATTGATTCAACAAGGTGCTGAAAGCATTCTTTAGAAATGTTGGCCCATATTGATAGGATAGCATCTTGCAGTTGATGGAGATTTGTGGGATGCACATCCAGGGCACGAAGCTCCCGTTCCACCACATCCCAAAGATGCTCTATTGGGTTGAGATCTGGTGACTGTGGGGCCATTTTAGTACAGTGAACTCATTGTCATGTTCAAGAAACCAGTTTGAAATGATTCGAGCTTTGTGACATGGTGCATTATCCTGCTGGGAGTAGCCATCAGAGGATGGGTACATGGTGGTCATGAAGGGATGGACATGGTCAGAAACAATGCTCAGGTAGCCCGTGGCATTTAAACTATGCCCAATTGGCACTAAGGGGCCTAAAGTGTGCCAAGAAAACATCCCACACCATTACACCACCACCACCAGCCTGCACAGTGGTAACAAGGCACGATGGATCCATGTTCTCATTCTGTTTACGCCAAATTCTGACTCTACCATTTGAATGTCTCAACAGAAATCGAGACTCATCAGACCAGGCAACATTTTTCCAGTCTTCAACTGTCCAATTTTGGTGAGCTCGTGCAAATTGTAGCCTCTTTTTCCTATTTGTAGTGGAGATGAGTGGTACCCGGTGGGGTCTTCTGCTGTTGTAGCCCATCCGCCTCAAGGTTGTGCGTGTTGTGGCTTCACAAATGCTTTGCTGCATACCTCGGTTGTAACGAGTGGTTATTTCAGTCAAAGTTGCTCTTCTATCAGCTTGAATCAGTCGGCCCATTCTCCTCTGACCTCTAGCATCAACAAGGCATTTTCGCCCACAGGACTGGCGCATACTGGATGTTTTTCCCTTTTCACACCATTCTTTGTAAACCCTAGAAATGGTTGTGCGTGAAAATCCCAGTAACTGAGCAGATTGTGAAATACTCAGACCGCCCGTCTGGCACCAACAACCATGCCACGCTCCAAATTGCTTAAATCACCTTTCTTTCCCATTCTGACATTCAGTTTGGAGTTCAGGAGATTGTCTTGACCAGGACCACACCCCTAAATGCATTGAAGCAACTGCCATGTGATTGGTTGATTAGATAATTGCATTAATGAGAAATTGAACAGGTGTTCCTAATCCTTTAGGTGAGTGTATATTCACATATACAAATATATATATATATATAAATACATACCTATCTACATCATATATACACACACATACATACATACAAACATACACACAGGTATATATATGTATGTGTCTATATGTGTGTGTATAGCTTTGGTAACTGAGAGCAAGGGAAAAATAATAAAATATAGTCTATAAGTTATTTAACAGTAAAACATCAACGTTTTAAGAAGTACAGGTACATTGAGCACTACTCAAGTGGTTGCGGGTAAACTACATTTTAAAGACGGTGTAACACAACAGGCAAGTAGTACTAACAGCAGCTAAAATGTATATGGATCATCTCTCGGTAGTAGATCCCTTTTGAAAGGCGCTACACGACGGCTGTGGTATAGAAATTACATTTTCTATGTGAACGTTCAAATTTCTGCCTCTGGTAATGTGCCTTACCGGCATTTAAAGAAAATTAGTTTTGTGTAGAGTAGTTGTGTAGTTTAGGTAGAATGCCCAGAGGGGACTGGGTGGTCTCATGGTCTGGAATCCCTACAGATTTTATTTTTTCTCCAGCCGTCTGGAGTTTTTTTGTTTTTCTGTCCCCCCTGGCCATTGAACCTTACTCTTATTCAATGTTAATGTTGATTTATTTTGTTTTATAATTGTGTCTTTCATTTTTCTGTTCTTTAATATGTAAAGCACTTTGAGCTACTGTTTGTATAAAAATGTGCTATAAAAATAAATGTTGTTGTTGTTGTTGTTGTGTCCTCTGCAGTGTTAAGAGAGAAAGGCTTTGGTTTGGGATAAAAGGAAAAAAGGTGTAAAGAAAGGAAAGTTGCCTTTTTTTTATATAGTATAGAGAGATGTGTTCGCTGACGATATGATCGCCTTTTGGGACAGTCGCGGTGGGTCTTGTGTAGACTGGTGAGACGTCCCCGCCATTAATCGGCTGTGATGGCACTGTCAGTCCTCTACTCGTGTGCGTGTCTTCATAATCCGAGCTGACGACCTCATAATCGTATACAGTATGTGCAAAAGAAAGTGTGAAGCGCCTTAATATTATTTTGCCGTGGTGTAGAAAAGGGGTCCCGTGTTTGCACTTGTCTGGGCTATAGCTCAGGGGGAGGATGAAAAAAATTAAAAGTGCTCACTTTGACTTAAGGCAGAAGCGCAGTCAGCGTCTCAAAGGCCGGCACAGCTATGCACGCGCGCTGGCTGCTCGACTTTTGCTGGGCAGGAGACCCCAGTTTTGCAGACACGTTCATGATATCAAAAGTCTCAGCACTCTTTGGAGGTCATTCATATATATATATATAGCAAAATACCCGCACCTCGCAGCGGAGAAGTAGTGTGTTAAAGAAGTAATGAAAAAGAAAAGGAAACATTTTAATAATAACGTAACATGATTGACATTGTCATGAGTGTTGCTGTCATATATATGCCTGCCTAAATAAGTCACCCTCCCCTCGCTCTTACTTTTTTACCGTTCATTTAATGAATACACTGAGTATGGCTTTACCAAAACAATTATTGATGGCGAATCGATTATTCATAAAGCTTGAATTGGTGATGTTTTTCTGTGTTAACCTCATATTTTTTCATACTTCTTCTCAAACTAAGGTGATGCGAGGGTAAAATGAATCGGGATGCGCTGATCAAAGTAATCGGTGTACCAGGAAATCATGCATTGACAAAAGCTCCCCTTTGCTTGTAATGCAAAGTGTGATTAAATGCATTATTTTTACACGTTATGGAGCACATGCATCGAAGCTTCTCAGCTGTGCTTGTGCTAAGAAGAGGAAACATTTTAAAAATAACGTAACACGATTGTCAATGTGACCTTTTGTAAGTAGTGCCTGGAGGATTCAGTGTGGAGAAACTCTAGAGACAGCGTGTGTATTAACTTGTGGATTTTTCTGTGAGTATTTAGTGGCAGCGTCACAAAGTCACTTCTGTACGACGGCGTTAGCCGTGGAGCTCAGCTCAGAGCGAAATGAGGTGAATGGGAGGGGAGATGATGACGTGACTCCCCCACCCACCTTCACTGTCAATCCCCACAAACACAGTCTCGGAATTTGTATAAGCACAGCCCTTCACCTACAATTTTAACTTAGTTACAAAGTGATCAAAACTCTCGTTTATATCCTGCGTCCTCTCATTAAACTTGTATCCCGCATTACCTGTGGGCATGTGAAACGCCAGCGGTAGCCTGTCTATGAACTTAATTTAAAGTTTAGGTTTACACCTTGCTTTCTTTCGAGGTAGCAGCACTCATGAATATGGTAGTATGTGTCACTCGCTCGCTTCTTATTGTTTTGCTGCCTTCTCAATTATATAATGCATGTTTTCTTCAGCGGTTTTTGGAGGTCTTCCTGGTTTTCTACGCACTGCATTGACAGTCAGTTCACGTGATTACGTGGGAGGCGTGATGATGTCACACGAAACTCCGCCCCCCACGGCCATCGAGCTCAACTCCATTACATTATATGGAGAAAAATACCTTCCAGTTATGACCATTAGGCGTAGAATTTCGAAATGAAACCTGTCCAACTTTTGTAAGTAAGCTGTAAGGAATGAGCCTGACAAATTTCAGCCTTCTACCTACATGGGAACTTGGAGAATTAGTGATGAGTCAGTCAGTCAGTCAGTGAGTCAGTCAGCGATTGCTTTGCCTTTTATTAGTGTAGATTTTTGTGCTTAGAAATCTTTAAAAAAATATATTTGCATACAGTTTGTACAAATTAATTGTATTTACATACAGTCCTATGGGGGAAATGACTTCGGTTCACGACCAAATCAGGTTACGACCAGAGTTTTGGAACGAATTACGGTCGTGACCCGAGGTTTCATTGTATTTACATATTTCTGTTACATGTAATAACATTTGTTTCTTGTTGAAAAAAAAAATCAACATTTTTGGTTCATTTCTCTTGGGGTAAGCATAATGCTATGGAGGCTGTAATTACAATCGTTTTTAGGAAAAGTACTTATACTTCATGCTCAGAACACTTACTGTTTATGTATGCATCATGGCTACCAGGCATTCCCAGCGTTCTTTTGACGCGTCTTCTTAGCACGTTGTCAGAAATTAGCGCAATGCATGCACAAGTTGCAGTACTGGCAAAAATATGGGTAGCGTGCGTGTTCAAGTTTTGGTGCGTGACATCAGCATCGCCGTTTACTATTAACATGTAATGGCAAGTCGCCCTGAAGCTCCAACAGGACCAATGTGTGCGCTTCATTGTTTGATGAATGGGTCAAAGCCGTGACGCAAATCATCCAACTTAAATGCTGACATGTGAATGTGCTTTTCTTCATCCATTTCCCTCATAGGCAATACAAGCATCGCATATTCCCCGTCGTAATGACGCATTACATATAAAGGTGGCTGTGTCACTATTCCCATCTATTTTTTTTTTGGCACCTTGGCACCAGCATCAGAACGTAAAGAAATTTTATCTTCGACATCGTTCTTCCCTCGGCTCACAACAGAGCGAAACTGAATGTTGTTTTCTCACCGTGATGATTTCTTGCACTGCCACCTGGTGGAATCCTCCAGATTTACTTAAAGTATGTGTGCAAGTGTAGATCGTGCATTGCTTGCATGTGTCACATGGCGTTAAGTACTCTGTCCACGTGTTAGCCCCTCACACCTTCTTAGGCTTTTTAAATCTGCCAAGCCGCACAACATAGTTAGTCAGAGAAGGACGGACAGAGCGGCTATGGGATTGTCAGAGGGAGTCGTGTCGTCCCATTATGTCAGCCGCCACACTCTGCTTCTGCTGCCTTTTTAGGAATGTATTTGTCTTTTCTTCTGGCTTTGAATCTGCCATTTGTCTTTAATTCATTATTGATCTGAAAAGGGTAAAAAACATTTCTATCATATGTCCACTATGACTTTTATTATTATTACTAGCAGTCCCTCACGGCTTATTAGTGAAACAGGGCAGTGAGGAGGGCCCCGTCCAGCTCTCTACTCCTCCCCTTCCCTCGGCCCGCAGCCTCTGTCTCGGATTAGCGCGAATATATCCCTCCTGCCTGCGGTGGGTTGGCACCCTGCCCAGGATTGGTTCCTGCCTTGTGCCCTGTGTTGGCTGGGATTGGCTCCAGCAGAACCCCGTGACCCTGTGTTCGGATTCAGCGAGTTGGAAAATGGATGGACGGATATCCCTCCTGCAAGTGAACTATGATTCTTAGCGCAATGAGAGAAGTCGCAAAATCAACCGGAATGTTCAAGCAAATTCTAGAAAAAAAAAGATCTAAATCCGTTAAGTAGTTCTCTCGTTCGCTAACTAAGTGGAGTTAAGGTTACGCCCGAGGCAGACGCGTGAGTGAGGAGGACCCCGCAGCCTGACGAGTCTCTCTCGGATTAATGCTAATAAATCGGTACCACAAGTGAACTATGACACTTAGCATGAAGAGAGAAGTCACAAAATCTATCTATCTATCTATCTATCTATCTATCTATCTATCTATCTATCTATCTATCTATCTATCTATCTATCTATCTATCTATCTATCTATCTATCTATCTATCTATCTATTTATCAAGGGAATGTTCAGGAAAATTCTACATCAAAAACCTGATCTAAGTCTAGTTCTTTCATGAAAAGTGGACAGACACACAAACAGGTCTAAAAAACTATAAAGATTTTCGTGCTTGGATGCCAGAATTTTTAAAACTGTTTCTGGGAGACCACCTCTAGAAAAGAGGGTGGAGTGGTGGCTCTGAGGCTAAGGATCTGTGTTGGTATCCAGAAGGTTGCTGGTTCGAATCTCCGTCACTGCCAAAACAGATCCTACTTTGCTGGGCCGTTGAGCAAGACCCTTAACCTGTAATTGCTCCAGGGGTCCTGTACAATCTCTGACCCCAAGGGCTATGTGAAAACTAACAAATTCCTAATACAAGAAATTGTAACCTATGGGCCAAGGGTAACCTACATTCCAAATTTCAAGTCCCAAGTCCTCTTGGTTTGGGAGAATTCGTGATGAGTGAGTCAGTGGTATTTGGGTTTTCTATATATAGATTATTATTGTTATGGGCACTGCCATTTTAGAGCAATCACATCACCAGTTGCCACGGCTATCCTAGCCAGCTTCGTCTGGGAGTGTGTGGTGTGTGATGTCACCAGAATGAATCTGTAAAAATTGGTGCATGCAAATCCTGATCATCGGACATAGTGAGGAAAAGCAACATGTTCAGGATCTCTTCCACAATTATGACGGAAGTGAGTCCTGATGGCCTTGGAAGGTCTGTGGCACAGTTATGACACATCTTGCTGGTTTTGGGAAATCCCTTCAACGCTAATCTTCTTGATTATCATGACAGATCTCTTCCACCCTCATGACCCACCCCAATCCTCTTGATTATCTTGGCTGACCTCTTCTACACCTGTGAACACAGGTCAGTTCTCCTGATGTCCTTGGAGGAGCTCTCGCACAGTTACAATGTGGATCATTCCTCTTGATTGGTTTGTAAATCTCTCCAACATTTGTGATACTGATAGGTCTTTTAGATTATCTTGACAGATCTCTTCCACCCTTATCACACAGATTATTTTAAGATTATCTTGCCAGATGTCTTTAATAGCTGTGATGCAGGTTGTTTGTCCTGATGGTCCTGGAAGGTTTCTTCTCATTCAGTTACAATACAAACCATTCCTCTTGTTTTTTTTGGGAACTCTCTTGAACATTTGTGACACTGATAGGTCTTCTGGAATACCTTGACAGATCTTCCATCTTTATGACACAGGTCAGTCCTCTTGATTATCTTGGCAGATCTCTTCTATAGCTTTGATGCAGGTTGGTTCACCTGATGTTCCTGGAAGGTCTGTCACTCGGCTACGAAACAGATCATTCCTCTTGTTTGTTTTGGGAACTTTCTTGAACATTTGTGACACTGATAGGTCTTTTAGATTATCTTGGTAGCGCTTCCATCCTTATGACGCAGGCCAATCCTCTGGATTATCTTTGCAGATCTCTTTTATAGGCAGGTTGGTCCTCCTGATGGTCCTGGAATGTCTCTCACTCAACTACAAAACAGATCATTCCTATTGTTTGTTTTGGGAAATCTCTTCAACATTTGTGACACTGATAGGTCTTTTAGATTTTCTTGATAGATCACTTCCATCCTTATGACGCAGGTCAATCCTCTTGATTATCTTGCCAGATATCTTTAATAGCTGTGATGCAGGTAGGTCCTCCTGATGGTCCTGGAAGGTTTCTTCTCACTCAGTTACAACACAAAATATTCCTTTTGTTTGTTTTGGGGACCCTCTTGAACACTGGTGACACTAATAGGTCTTCCGGAATATCTTGACAGATCTCTTCCACCCTTATGACGCAGGTCAATCCTCTTGATTATCTTGACAGATCTCTTTTATGGGCAGGTTGGTCCTCCTGATGGTCCTGGAATATCCCTTGCACAGTTATAACACAAATCAAACCTCTTGCTAATTTGTAACATTGTGTTGGTGTGTGACTACCTCTTGTGAACTCTGGTTAAAGATCTTCATTTGAATTTGTAGAGTCTGGTTCCTGGATGGTGTAATGGGCTGGTTGACAGATCAGTTTGACTTTTTGGTTTTTTGAACATGACACAACATTTCGACAGTCTCTTATATTCATTTAAATATCTCACTCCCTGAGTCGGTATACCCACACAATGTACAAAACAATCGTGAATGTCATGTTGGCATCTGGATATCTAGGAAAGGCCCCTAAATTTCAAAATAAGCCAACAATTTAGGTTAACTGATTTTTGTTTGGGTGGGCAAAAAGTGATTTTGATATGCACTGACCACACCTGCTCACTCACATCTAGTCCAAGGTGATTTTGTTTATCCAAATTAAATTTATAAAGACAGTCCAAGGATTTGAGCTGAACACCTTGACTGGGTAATTTCTAATGCATCAGTACAGAGCTGAGGCCATCAGGTGCTTTAAGTAGTGCACCCGTAAGTGAGACCTGAAGGCCCCATTAGATTAATAGCAGAGAAATGTGTAGAATTGTTGAAAGAATCAAAAACTGTTAACAAAAAAAAAAAAAAACATAAGACGGGATAAGCAAAATTTACACAGAAGAAAACATATATGAAATTAACAAAAAATAAAATCAAAATAAAGACGCAGCCCTAACAAACCCTAACTAATCTATTCATGGCCTTAGTAGGCATACAGCCATCTAGTGGCTGTTTATGTGCATTACACTTATTGTCAAGTGCCATAGTTATGGCCTCAGGATTTGCCTGGTCATCTAGTGGCTGATTACCCACAATACAGCTGTTGAAGGATCTTACAGTGACACTCTTAGATGATACTTAGCCATCTAGTGGCTATTTATGTGCATTACACTTATTGTTGATTCCCCTAACTATAGCCTTAGGACAATGCATCTCAACCTTTTTTGTTCCCGATACCCACTTTTTTCCGAATGTAAGTGCCTGAGTGACCCACCTTGGTAATTTGCACATGATTGTCAGTGCATTCATATACAGTGTGGTCGTCCCAGCAAGGACCAGCAGCTCCAACTGCACAACACATTCACGGCCCACCACAACCCACTTCATGAACCACCATGACCCACTGCCATTATACACAATAGCAACTCGCGATCCACCAGCAGAAGCCCGCAACCTGCTTTTGTTTGAGAAACACTGCCTTAGGACGTATACAACTGTGATTACTGACATCACACTTACTATACAGATTCTTCAGCCTTAGAAGGTATTCGGCTATCTAGTGGTTATTTATGTACATTACGCTTTTTGTGGGTTCCTCTATCTGTAGTCTTAGGAAATACAAAGCCATCTTATGGCTGATCACACTACACTTATTGTAGGTTCTTCAGCTTATAGCCTTATAGGATACTTAGCCATCTAGTGGTCATTTATGTACATTACACTCATTGTGGATTCCTCTATCTGTAGTCTTAAGAAGTACAAAGCCATCCAGTGGCTGATTACTCACACTACACTTATCTTAGATGCTTCTATTTATAGCTTTACAAAACGTTTTTAGCCATCTAGTGGTTGTTTATGTACATTACACTTATTGTGGATTCCTCTCTCTGTAGTCTCAGGAAGTACACGACCATCTTATAGCTGATTACTCACACTACACTTATTGTAGGCTCTTCTACTTATATCTTTACAAAATATTCCGTCATCTAGTAGATGTTTATGTACATTACACTTATGGTGGACTCCCTTATCTAGAGCCTTATGAGGCCACCGTCCTCTTGTAGCAGCTTACGCACACTACACTTGTTGTAGGTTCTTCTACTTACAGCCTTATAGAGTATTCGGCCATCTAGTGGTTGTTTATGTACATTACACTTATTGTGGATTCTTCTCTCATAATTTCTCAGGAAGTACAAAGACATCTAGTGGCTGATTAGCCATTAATTATTAACCATCCAGTGGCTGACGCTACGCTTATCTTAGATTCTTTTATTTATAACTTTACAAAAAGTTTTTAGCCATCTAGTAGTTGTTTATGTACATTACACTTACTGTGGATTCCACTCTCTGTAATCTCGGGAAGTACACGACCATCTTATGGCTGATTTCTCACACTACACTTATTTTAGGTTTTTCTGTTTATAGTTTTACAAAGTAATCAGCCGTCTAGTAGATGTTTATGTACATTACATTTATGGAGGACTCCCTTATCTAGAGCCTTATGAGGCCACAGTCCTCGAGTAGCAGCTTACTCACACTACACTTATTGTAGGTTCTTCAGCTTATAGCCTTATAGGTTATTCAGCCATCTAGTGGTTGCTTGTGTACATTACACTTATTGTGGATTCAACTATGTGTAGTCTTAGGAGGGACACCGCCATCTAGTGGTTGCTTGTGTACATTAGACTTATTGTGGATTCAACTATGTGTAGTCTTAGGAGGGACACCACCATCTAGTGGTTGCTTACCAACAGTGCACCTGCTTTCACCAATCCACAGCCATAGGAGTTCTCAGCCATTGGCTCTTTGTTCACACTTAGCATTGGTTCCTCTGTCCCTCTGGTTGTCCGACTCGGTCCTGGGGTCCTCTATATGAAATACCTTTTGGTGACGTGTCTCACCTCACTGCTTAATTGTGGTTGCTGATGGGATGGGGGGCATGCCACCCTCACTAGTCATGGTGCCACAAGTAAGCATTTCCCTGCACCCTGTGCCCGTGTCAATACTGATTCTACAGTATAAGCCTATCCACAGCTGTAGGTGGGTACAGTGCCATCTAGTGGCTGTTAACTTCCATTACACTTATGGTGAGCTCCACTGTCCCCCTAACTCGAGGTCTTCCTGTCTTTGTCTCAGGCAGCCAGTCATCATTAGCTGAGATGGAGTAACCGGCGGGTTACCCCCATATTTACATCTTCCTTTGTCTGTTCCAGGTTTGGTCTCCATTTGTAAGTGAAACCTTCTCTAATGGTAAATAAGACTCCAGCTCTGATAGCCAGGCGCTTGTCCTTGCTTATGATAGTAAATGAAGCCCCTAAGCAACACTTCTGTTGTTATTTTGGAGTTTATTCAGGACTGGAGGGCATCAGTGATTCAGCAGCTCCTTAAGCAAAGAACGGTAGGCCAGCAAAGGGCTCCTGTCCACCGGGAAGGCTTCCTGCTCAATTGACCAGAACTAAACGCTTCTGCAGCAGGAGCCGCGTCTGCATCCTCACAGCGGAGAGCATCAGTTAAAGAGACAATTGGAAACTGGAAAGCAGTCAGCGGCCTGAAACCTTCCCGAGATTCTCCCGAGACGAAGTAAACAAGACACGGAATTATCAATTTGAAGGGTTAATGACAGCGAGATTCCCCAGGAAGCGGGGCGTCTGTTTCATATTTCATCTGAAATGGAGGTCAAGTGGGATGGAGGGGGGGGCGAAGAAGATTGAGGTCCCCAGTTCATCAAGGACAATGAAGTGGGTGTCTGGTTCAGGCTGGAGTGTCAAAAGAAGGGGTTTCAGAGAACAACCCTGGAGTTGTTGTGCCGCTGCCAAGCCATTTTGGTGCTGAGATTGGCACTTGCTGAGTGACATTCTGATATCTTAAATGGAGTCCAGTGCTGCTGTCACCGTGTCATGTCACAGTCCAAGAGACGGGTTCTAATCTCCTAATTCGGTGTCATTCCAAGCATTTGGGTACGGTAAGAAAACACAGGTCACAAGTCATAAAGAGCCTTCTATTATGTAGAAAACTGAGTGGTGAATTGAGACTGTTGGAGTTCCAGACTGACGCTGACTGCAAGGGAAAATGGCAGGTTTTTCAAAGCAGGGAGACAGGGAGGGCGTGCTTGCAGGAAAAGGAAGTGCCAAGAGATCATCTCTGGGTGGCGGTAGTGATGTCATCAAGGAGGGCCGGAGTAGAGGTTAAGAATGGGCGGAGGTGATGTGATGTCTTTTTCTTGGAGGTTCTGTAGACCAACATCTGGTCTTGTGTCTCAGTACAACGATTTGAACCAAGCGCACGTGGGTGACGGGCTGACATTTCTAGAGGGTCCTGACTGACACTAACGCCACTTACGTACATTGGGATTGTACTTTGTTGAGGGGGGCTGGGGGTCACAGGGTCAGCCCCACCTCATTTATACTATCCACAATGTAACCCTTTACTGTAGATCTAATAGTCGGGTGTCAGGCCGTGCTAATGATGATCACAAACCAGGTGTGACGGTGCATGGTGTTGAGCATGAATTTACTCAGAGATAGCAATGAGAGGACGGCACAACGCTTTATTCACTTGTTGCACATCTTCAGCATAAATGTTCTTCATTTTTGAAATTTGCCTAAAGCCGAAACCAAGCGATTATATATAATCACCCCAAATACAACCTGGATGGAAAGCAGAACTTCTCATCAAAGACCACAGTCATGGCCAAACTTTCTGAGAATGACCCAAGTGTTGGTTTTCACCAAGTTTGCTGCCTCAGTGTTTTTAGATCTTTTTGTCAGATGTTTCTCTGGTAGACTGAAGTAGAATGACAAGCAGTTCAGAAGTTTCAATGACGTGAAGTTTATTCACAGAGTCAATATCTGCAGTGTTGGCCCTTCTTTCTTTTTCAAGACCTCTGCAATTCACCCCTGGCATGCTGTCAATCAACTTCTCGGCCAAATCCTGACTGATGGCAGCTGCCCATTCTTGCAGAATCAATACTTGGCATTTCTCAGAATTGTTTTTTTTTTTTGTTTGTCCACCTAGCTCTTGACCACAAGTTCTCAATGGGGAGTTTCCTGGCCACGGACCCCAGATTTCGATGCCACTTAGTTCTCACTTTTACCTTATGGCCCGGTGCTCCATCATGCTGGATTGTTCATTGTTGGTCACCAAACTGTTCTTGGATGGTCTGTAGAAGTTGCTCTCTGAGGATGATTGGGTCCCTTTCTTTATTCATGGCTCGGGATCAGGGAGCACAAGCATTGCAGAGCAGGCTCAGGAATTGGCAGCAGGCAGGTGTGAGGGAGGCAAAGACTTTTGGAGGATGGCCTGGTTGGCATCAAAATGGGCAGCAAAGAAGCCAAGAAAGAACTCAGGGACAGACTGATAGTCGACTAGATTACTGTAATGCACTCCTCTGAGGACCACCCAAAAAAAGACATCAATCGAATACAACGAGTGCAGAATGGAGCTGCCAGAACCTAAGAGATTCTTTCAGCATTTTAGTTGTAAAAGATCAGTCAAGGAGGAGGTCAAGTGCATCAGGAATAGTAAAGGGGAATTAAAAGATACAGACAGTGAAATTGAGGACGCCCTAAACTTACATTTTTCTGAGGTGTTTACAAGTGAGGAGGTGGATAACCTCAGAGCAGTAACAGGGACTACTAAGGAGGTACTGAGGGATTTGGAAATTGTTAAGAGAGAAGAGCTGCTCAGATTAAATAAGATGAAATCAAACAAATCACCAAGAACTGATAATATTTACCCTCAAGTTCTTAAGGAGGCTAGTGAGTATAGATATAAACCCTTAGGAAGTCACTGCACACTGGAGAGATTCCAAAGGACTGGAAAATGGCAAATATCATCCCAGTATATAAAAAGGGTGAGCGGGCAGATCCAAGCAACTACAGGCCAGTAAGCTTAACAAGCATCACAGGAAAATTAATGGAAGGAATTATTAAGGATAAGATTGAGCAACACATGGCAAGGACAGGAGTTTAACTGAACAGTCAGCATGGGGTCAGAAGAGGGAGGCCGTGTTTTACTAACATGTTGGAATTCTATGAAGAGGCAACAAAAGGAGCAGATGAGATTATCTGGACTTTCAGAAAGCGTTTGATGAGGTGCCACATTAGAGGTTGGGCATCAAATTAAAAGAAGTGGCAGATCAGGGTGATGTTTTTAGATGGGTGCAGAATTGGCTCAGACACAGGAAGCAGAGGGTGATGGTGAGAGGAACCTCATCAGAACTGGCCGATGTTAAGAGTGGTGACCAGCAGGGGTCAGTGTTGGGGCTGCTGTTATTTTTAATAAATATAAATGATTTAGATAGGAATATAAGTAACAAGCTGGTTAAGTTTGCAGATGATACCAAGATAGGTGGATTAGCAGATAATTTGGAATCCGTTATATCATCACAGAAGGACTTGGATAGCAGACAGGCTTGGGCAGATTTGTGGCAGATGAAATTTAATGTCAGTAAATGTAAAGAATTACACATAGGAAGTAAAAATGTTAGGTGTGAATACACAATAGGCGGTCGGAAAATCGAGAGTACACCTTATGAGAAGGATTTAGGAGTCATAGTGAACTCTAAGCTATCAACTTCCAGACAGTGTTCAGAAGCCATTAAGAAGGCTAACAGAATGTCAGGTTATATAGCGCCTTGATGTGTGGAGTACAAGTCACAGGAGGTTCTGCTCAACCTTTATAACACACTGGTGAGGCCTCATCTGGAGTACTGGGTGCAGTTTTGGTCTCCAGGCTACAAAAAGGACATAACAGCACTAGAGAAGGTCCAGAGAAGAGCGACTGGGCTGATTAGAGGACTACAGGGGGTGAGTTATGAGGAAAGATTAAAAGACCTGAGCTTTACAGTTTAAGCAAAAGAAGATGAAGAGGAGACCTGACTGAAGTGTTTAAAATTATTACGTGAATCAGTCCAGTGGATCGAGACGGTGACTTTAAAATGAGCTCATCAAGAACATGGGGACACAGCTGGAAACTTGTTAAGGGGAAATTTCACACAAACATTAGGAAGTTTTTCTTTACACAGAGAATGATAGACACTTGGAATAAGAGACCAAGTAGTGTGGTAGACAGTAAGACATTAGGGACTTTCAAAACTCGACTTGATGTTTTCTTGGAAGAAATAAGTTGACAGGACTGGCGAGCTTTGTGGGGCTGAATGGCCTGTTCTCTTCTAGAGTGTTCTAATGTTCTAATTTTCTAATCTTAACTAGGAAAAAAAATCCGAGCACACCCCAGTCTGAGCGTCGTTACACTGGTTACCGGTGCCATTTAGAATTGACTTTAAAATCCTGCTGATGGTTTATAACTGCGGTGGGTTGGCACCCTGCCCAGGATTGGTTCCTGCCTTGTGCCCTGTGTTGGCTGGGATTGGCTCCAGCAGACCCCCGTGACCCTGTATTCGGATTCAGCGGGTTAGAAAATGGATTGATGGATGGATGGATGGTTTATAAAGCCTTCAATAATCTCGCTCTGCCTGTCACCTTACACTCCAAGTCATAACCTTAGATCTTCAAATGAGGGTCTGCTTAGAATTCCAAGAGCTAAACTTAAAAGAAGTGGCGAGGCAGGTGGCCTTCTGCTGCTATGCACCTCAAATCTGGAATAGAAAATAGAAATTCGCCAGGCTGACACGGTGGAGCACTTTAAAAAACTGAAACTAAAAACACATTACTATAACGTGATATTCTGCAAAAGGTACAGGGATTGGACTGCTGAGGACTGTTGGGGGAAAGTCATTTTCTCCGCTGAATCCCATTTCTGATTGTTGAAAAAAAGGTGAGCGGCGCTACCATCAGTCCTGTGTCAGGCCAACAGTAAAGCATCCTGAGACCATTCGTGTCAGCCAAGGCAGTGCAGAGCTCACTCACAACACAACCGGGAATAAAGAATGGGACCAAAACATCCTCTGAGAGCAACTTCAAATAACCATCCAAGAACACTTTGGTGACCCACAATGCCTTTTCAAGCAGGATGGAGCACCGGTCGATAAGGCAACAGTGAGAACTAAGTGGCATCGAAATTTTGGGTCCATGGACAGGAAACTCCCCATTGAGTATCCTCAAGAGTTGGGTGGGCAAACAAAAACCCACCAAGCCTGATTATGCAAGAATGGGCTCAGAAGTTGATTGCCAGCCTGCCAGGGTGAATTACAGAGATCTTGAAAAAGATGGAAGGGCCGACACTGCAAATATGGACTCTGTGTATAAACTTCATGTCATTGTCACTAAAAGCCTTTGAAACTTCTGAACTGCTTGTAATTCTACTTCAGTACACCAGAGAAACATCTGACAGGAAGATCTAAATCACTGAAGCAGCAAACTTGGTGAAAACCAACCCTTGGGTCATTCTCAACACTTTTTGCCACGACTGTAGACCCCCCAGTGTGACCAGTGCTCAGGTGGACAGTCTTCTCACATTATGCAGTGAGCTTTCTGGCAGGGCACAGCCCATTGGTTTACCTCAGTATTGATGTTGTCAATGATGAGACAATGGAGTCACAAAAAGGTTTGGCTCAGTCACCCGTATCATTTTTCCTGGCCTCAAGAGGGTTGAATTGGGAGTGCACTGGGTAGAGGTACGAGTCCAAAACAGAACTGACTTAAGGAGGCAAAGATGGCGGGTTTAAGGAAAGCAGAGGAAGTGACATCATCAGGGCCAGAGCCAGAAATGTGAGGTCATCTGGCCCAGAAGCGGAAGTGAGGTCATGGAGCACCAGTGACTGGGTCAGGGTGACTGCGAGTCTCGGACCTAAAGGGTCCCGATTGAGATTCATGCCAGATGAGTACCAGTGTCATTGTCACAGCTAGGTATCCCTTTTAGAATCAGGTCCACTTATCTGACCTGGCAGTCGGTGTCACACTCCAGATAAGGGGTCAGTGCTTGGGTCAGGGTCTCTATTAGAGCTGATTATGATAGCCAAGCCTGGAGGGTACTAAATGAGATTAGTGCCGCTCAGTGACATTTTGACCAGGACTGCTGTCACCACTTAGTGTCACTCTCAAACAGGTAAGACTGCTTTCGATTTCCTAACTAAGAGTTGCTATCCGAGGTGGCTGTCAGATTCACAACAGGGCACCAGTGACTGGTGCTGATGGCGAGTGCCATGTCTGGAGGGACACTCACTGGGATTCGTGCTGTTGAGTTAAATTGTGGCGTCTTCAATGGATAGCCATGTCAGCGCCCAGAACGGCTGTCACAGATAAAGAAGTAGGCAGCTTTGGATTGTGTGTCCTGAGGTCACCATCTGTTACATTTAGAAGAGAGCACCGGTGACTGAGTCAGGGCCACTGTGAGAGTCGACTGTGACTGCCATGCCAAGATGGTCACTGAGGTCCTGGTGTCTTTAATGGATTGGAATATCAGTGTCTAGTTCTACTGTCACCATTGGTATCACTGCCATAGAAGTGGGTAGCTTCTGGTTTCCTAACTGAGAGTCACTGCCCAAACTGGTTGTCAGATTCACAACAGATCACCAGTGACTGGCACGGGGTCTTCAGCAGAGTTGACTTTGATTATTTGGCTTAGACAGCACTGACTAAAACAAGTGCTACTAAATCTGTGCCACAGTCCAGTCAATGTCATAAGCAGATTCTGATATGTTAAATAGCAGCCACTGTCACAGGCGAGTGTCATACCCCAAATAAGGTGTCACACTGACTGGGTCAGGGTCACCATGAAAGTTAACTGTGACTGCCATACCCAAAGGGTCATTGAGATTGTGGCCACTTCAATGGGTTGTAATGTCAGTGTCCAGTGTTACTGTCACTACTTGGTGTCACCGACATAGAGGTGATACTGAGGGTCACCGTTCAAAATGGCCAGCAGATTCTTAATAGAGAACCAATGTCTGAGTTAGGGTCACTGTGAGTGCCAGGCCTTGAGGGTACTAACTAAGATTTGAGGTGTTGAGTTAGACGGTGGTGCCTTCAATGGGTAGCAATGTCAGTGTCCAGTACTGCTGTCACTACTTGGTGTCACCGACATACAGGTGATTTTCTAACTGAGGGTCACCATTCAAAATGGTCGCCAGATTCTTTATAGAGCATCAGAGTTCTTCATATTTTTTAGTTTATAATTTAAAAACAGAATAAGAATCTGAAATTCTAACAACATCACATTAAAGTTCGATAAATCCTGAAAAGAATGATGCGAAACATATATACGATTTAAAGCGTGACAAAATAGTCACATAAAATCGTTGCACTTTTAGGCTCAGGATTTTATATATAGAGAGAGAGTAGATACAGCCGGGTACTGTTGATTTAGAGCAGATGTAGTAGTAATGGTGGTAGAAAACGCAGTAATAGACGTAGATCTGTTTGAATTTGCACATCAGGATTGTCTCTCTATTATATAAAAAAAACTAGCAAAACACCCGCGCTTTGCAGCAGAGAAGTAGTGTGTTAAAGAAGTTATGAAAATGAAAAGGACACATTTTAAAAATAACGTAACATGATCGTCAATGTAATTGTTTTGTCACTGTTATGAGTGTCGCTGTCATCAAGGATTTGATTATCATTATTTTTTTCAATCAGGTTCGTATTTGGAGGACGTGTTGTGTTCAAGTTACATTCCGTGTTTGTCAACCGTTGAGAAGATGACAGGTTTCATTCATCGAAGTGTTCACTACCCAAATCGCTACTCGTGAATCTAAGATGTTCAACAGGCATTCCCGGTATCAAGTTGTGGATTTGACTACGAATATTTAGCGGCAGCGTGTCTATGAACTTAATTTAAACTTAAGCTTTACGCCTCGCTTTTCTATTGATATGTCTACAAAGGCTTGTTCAGCTTCAGAGGGTTGTTCGTTTCCAACTGCATCAATAAGCAGCTCGTCTTCCTCTTTATCTGAGACATCACACACTGCATGCACGGGTTTACCTCTCCCAGTCCTGCAAAGTCAGTTCACGTGAGCCGCTCGGAGTACACGCATCGAAGGTTCTCAGCTGTGCTTGTGCTATCTCGTGCGATCTCGCGATGTCCACGACTTTATTTAATGTTAGCTCAGACCCGGCAATGCGTCTTCTCATTAAACTTGTATCTCGTGAATATCGTATTCGTCGTAGGCATGATAAACGCCAGTGGCAGCGTGTCTATGAACTTAATTTAAACTTAAAGTTTACATCGTGCTTTGTTTCCGCAGTAGCTGCACTTATGAATATGCTTGTCTACGTCACTCGCTTCATATTGTTTTGCTGCCTTCTCAATTGTGTAATGCGTTTTTTGTTCAGCGCTCTTTGGAGCTCTTGCTTGTTCTCTGCGTACTGCGTTCACAGTCAGTTCACGTGAGCCGCTCGGAGTACATGCATCGAAAGTTCTCAGCTGTGCTTGTGCTATCTCGTACGATCTTACGATGTCCACAGCTTTATTTAATGTTAGCTCAGACCCGGCAATTAAAAGTTTCTCTCGCACTTTCACTGAGTTTGTGCCAAACACTATGTCCCAATAAGTCATTTCCCATTAATGTCCCTTCTGAACGTCACTGTCAACATGAGGCACAGCTAACCTAGAATGTCACCATCAGATTTGAGTTCTGATGTCCCAATAAGTCATTGCTCATTAATATCCCAACTGAATGTCACTGTCCTAATAAAGGGACAGCTAACCTAGAATGTCACCATCGGAATCGAGTTCTAATGTCCTAATAAGTCATTGCTCATTACTATTCCAACTGAATGTCACTGTCCTAATGAGGGACAGATGACCTAGAATGTCACCGTCAGAATCGAGTTCTAATGTCCCAATAAGTCATTACCCATTATTGTCCCAACTGAATGTCACTGTCACATGAGGCATAGCTAACCTACAGTAGAATGTCACAGTCAGATTCGAGTTCTGATGTCTTAATAAGTCATTGCTCATTAATGTCCCAACAAAATGAGGTGCAGATGACCTAATGGGATGTCACTAACTGAGTCACTCAATAATGGTCACTATCAGAATGGAGCACTGGTGCCCTAAGTCACCATGGCAGTTAACTACCTACAGTATAATTGTGTGTCTCTGCTGAAGTCACTCACCGATATCCTGGCTGCATTGTCACTGACGGACACAATGCTGAGACATCTTTATAAAATCAGCCATTGATGTTGTGGATGTCAGAGTCAGGGCCAGCTGTTGGTGTCAGGTATTGATGTATTAATTAACTGCTGCTGCCAGAGTCGGCCATCAATGCCCATCTAGTTGTCACCGTCAGAGTCAGAGCCCAAACTCCTAATTAATGTCCTTAAGTGGAGGTCACTGTCAGAGTCAGTTGCTGATGATCTAATTGCATGTCACTGTGAGAATCTGCCATTGATATTCTGACTTAATGTCACTGTCAAAAATTGAATGCTACAGCCACTGACACCTACGGATATTCTGGCTAGATGTTACTGTCACTCCCAAATATGTCCGGCACTACAACACTTTAATGTACTTCTCCCCCCAACAGAGCCAGCCATTGATAGCCTAGCAGGGGTCACTATTAGAAGAAGGTGCTGACCATATAGTTAGACGCAACTGTCCAAGTCGAGTGGCGATGTCCTAATTGGATGTCAGAATCAAGTTCTGATGTCCCAATAAGTCATTGCTCATGTGCCAACTGAACATCATTAGGCATAGAAAACCTAGAATGTCACCATCAGATTCGAGTTCTGATGTCCCAGCAATAGGTCATTGCTCATTAATGTCCCAAATGAACACCACTGTCCTAATGAGGGACAGATAACCTAGAATGTCACCATCAGATTCGAGTTCTGATGTCCCAGCAATAGGTCATTGCTCATTAATGTCATTGCCTAATGAGGGACATTAATGTCCCAGATTCGAATGAACACCACTGTCCCAAATGAACATAACTGTCGACATGAGACACAGATAACCGAGAATGTCACCATCAGGATTGAGTTCTGATGTCCCAACAATAAGTCATTGCTCAAGTGGCAACTGAATGTCACTGTCCTAATAAGGCACAGTTGTTAACTTAGAATGTCGCCGTCGAGTTCTGATGTCCCAATAAGTCATTGCCCATTAATGTCCCATCTGAATGTCACTGTCAGCATGAGACACGGATAACTTATAATGTCACCATCAGATTTGAGTTTTAATGTCCCAATAAGTCATTGCCCATTAATGTCCCATCTGAATGTCACTGTCCTAATGAGATGCAGATGACCTAATAGAATGTCATTGTCAGAGTCACTCGGTGATAGTCACGGTCAATAGGGAGCACTGATGCCCTAAGTGAAAGTCACTGCCACAGTTAATCACTGTGAGACTGGATTGTCACTGTCAGACTAAGGTGCACTTATTAAGCCGGCCGTTGATGTTGTGGACATGAGAGTCAGGGCCAGGGCTGATGACCGACGAGAAGATCACTGTCACAGTCAGGTACTGATGGATTAATTAAGTGTCGCTATCGGAGTCTGCCTTCGATGCCCACCTAGATGTCACTGTCACAGAGTCGGAGCCTGGACTTCTCATTGAGTATCCCAGTCAGAATCCGCCATTAAGGTCCTTAAGTGGAGGTCACTGTCAGTGTCAGCTGCTGCTGTTATAATTGCATGTCACTGTCAGACTCCACCATTGATATTCTGACTTAACGTCACTGTCAGAATGGAGTTCTGAAGTCCTAATTGACTGCCGCTGCCCCAGCTCATCATTGACATTGTGGCTGGATGTCACTGTCACTGTCACACATGGCTGGTAGTACAACACTTACAGTGTATCTCCCTATCAGAGTCAGCCATTCGTGCTATAAACGTCACAGCGAGGGTTAATGGCCTAATGGAATGTCACCTTCAAAGTCAGAGTCTGCCATTAATGTACTAAGTGGGGGACACTTTTGGAGTCATTGTCACAGCCAAACTGAATGGCATTGTCAGAAATGATGCCACTACGAGAGCTCATCATCATTGTCCTAATTATGAGTCTGACCACTGACGCCCAACTGGATGCCAACGTCACAGTCAGGTGCTTACGTCAAACTGTGTGTTCAGATGTCCAAGTGAATGTTACCACAAAGCTTTATCTTTATTGTGTGTCCCTCTTAGAGCTGACCACTGATGTGCCATGTGGATGTCACCGTCAGACTGCCATGAGGATGTCCTGAGTGACTCGACGCAACCGCTCTAAGGTGTCCAGATCAAAGCAGACCAAGATTGTTCTGGATGTCACAGTCAGTGCCCAGGGTTCCTAATGTCACCGTCAGAGTCACACAATCTACAGTCGTGGCCAAAAGTGTCGAGAATGACCCAAGCGTTGGCTTTCACCAAGTTTTCTGCTTCAGTGTTTTTAGATCTTCTTGTCAGATGTTTCTATGGTACACTGAAGTAGAATTAAAAGCAGTTCAGAAGTTTCAAAGGCTTTTAGTGACAATGACATGAAGTTTATTTGCATTGTTGGTCTGTGGTATAGCGGGTCCGCAGCTCAGCTCGAAAAGCCCCATTTTTACTTTAAATCGGCGCTTAAAAAGGGGGCGTGGCAGTGTGGCCGGAGCGGTTCCAGGACGCTACGTGAGGCGCAGGTGAGAAATTGTCCACATCCGTAACTGATGCTGCTAATTGCCACACCTGAGCCACGTCCCCGTTATATATAGTAGGAGCACGAGTGCAGAAGGTAGGTGACAAAAAGGAAATGAACGGAGGTTAAGGGAGAAGAAGGCGGCAAGAGCGAGCAGGTGAAGGCAGGCAGCTGGATGGAAAGCCCCCTGGAAAGGGTGTTTGGCCGACACTCGGTAGGACTGAAGGAAGCTGAGCGATCAGGGAGCTGGAGTGACCCCGGAAGGTGGTTGGGTCACTGCGTAAGGCCACGGTAGGCCAAGAATCAAGAAGGCTTAGGAGAGTCAACCCCAGTGTGAGCGTCCTGGCCGTTGGGAAACCTAATTCTTGGTTTGATGGATCCAGGGACCGAAAGGCCACCAGGCGTAAAGGACAGCTGCAGGTAGGGTGCATAGCCTGGATGGGAGAAGATAGATACTGATATAAATACTGTATATATCTCTATGTATGTATATCTATACTGTATAGATACTGATATACTGATACAAAAAACAAAATTAAATTAAAGAGTAAGAGTCTCTTACTCTTAAGAGTCGCCAGTAGAAAGAAGGCACAACCGGGCTTTGTGTTTTGAAAGGACTGCAGCCAGCCAGCTATATTTTATTTGATTTTATTGGAAGTATTTTAACCTTCACCTTTCTCATTTGTTTTTTAATGGATTATTAATTTAATAACATTCTTTTGAACACTGTGATTGTGTTGTTGTTTAAATAAATGCACTCTTGCACTTTTTTGCACCCTCCCCTTGCTTCATTGTATCTTCACTGTTACATGACCGACGGTGTCGGGTTCAAGGGCTCCCAAAATGAAGACGGGACCATGCAATAGAACCCGCATCGTCACATGGCCCTTCTTTCTTTGTCAACACCTCTGCTATTCACCCTGGCAGGCTGGCAATCAACTTCTGGGCCAAATCCTGACTGATGGCAGCTGCCCATTCTTGCAGAATCAATGCTTGGAGTTTTGTCAGAATGGGTGGGATTTTGTTTTCCCACCCGCCTCTTGAGGATTGACCACAAGTTCTCAATGGGGAATTTCCTGGCCATGGACCCCAAATTTCAATGCCACTTAGTTTTCACTTTTGCCTTATGGCCTGGTGCGCTATCATGCATTGTTGGTCACCAAACTCTTCCTGGGTGGTTGGGAGAAGTTGCTGTAGGAGGATGACTGGGTCCCATTCTTTATTCATGACTCGGGATCGGGGGCACCAGCAGTAAAGAGCAGGCTCAGTAATGGCAGCAGGCAGGTGTGAGGGAGGCGAAGACTTTTGGAGGTTGGCCAGGTGGGTGTCAAGAAGGGCAGCAAACCCTAACCCTCACCCTCACCCTAACCATGCAGAACCACAACTGGAGCCACAGCCTAATATGAGGATCCCCAGATACCAATTAATACGTCACAAACACCAAAAGTGAATAGAATAGAAAAAGAATAGCATAAACAGAGTATAGAGAAGTGAACAGACAGGTACAGATGGAGCGGGACCGAGAGTTAACCTCAAGCTCACCCGGGCAGAACAACTCTTGGAGCCACATCCTAATACACAAAAATGAAATAAATAAGTAGAACAGCAGAAACAGATAGGGGGAATGGAATAAGCAAACAGGGAAGGGATAGGACCAGGGATGAAACCAAGCCCATACAGGCAGGACATCCAGTGGAACTACCCGAACTGTGAGCAGAATTCCAGGGAAGATGAAACAGGTAGAAAGGACAAAGATAAGGCAGGTATAGGAAGAACTAGACGAATATAAGAAGAACTTAACATAGGTATAAGAAGGAAAGCACGTACGAAGGGAAAGGGACAAGGGATGAACTCAGGCCCACCAAGGCAGAATGTCCCCTGGAACCACAGCTAAGGGACCAGAGATGAACTTAAGCCCATCAAGGCTGAACATCTTTGGGAACCATAGCATAAGGACCAGGGATGAACTCAAGCCCATCAAGGCAGAACATCCATTGGAGCCACAGCGCTGTACAAGCTAACCTTCTGACAGAACAAAATAAGAAACAAATAGGGAAACCAAGGAAAGAACACAGTCAAAAAAAAAATAGGACAGGACTTACTTGGATAGAGGGCACCATGTAGGATGATACATAGAGAATCAATAGAAAAACACAGGGAGGGGACAAGGTATTAGCCCAAAACAAATTGGTATAAGATGGCCAGTGCTTCTTGAAACCCCATAAGCGGATAGAGGCACAAAGCTCCTTATTGGAGCAGTGTAATCAAAACTCATGGGGATTCTGTTTTCCCTAAACCTAACCCTAAACCTAACCCTAAGCCAAGAAGAACATCAGGGACAGACTGATAGTCGACTAGATTACTGTAATGTGGCGGTTCTCAACCCCTATGGCGGGTCGCAAAGATGTGAAAAAAAAAAAAACAAGAATTGAAAATATGAAAATACATCTATTGAAACCAAAACAAATTAACTTAAACTACATTTTGATACTAGAAAAATAAATATAGAGTTAGATAAATGTTGATAAAAGTTAAGTAGGTATAATAAAACTTGTAGCGGTGTATCGGCAGCAACAAATATAGGAATACATTTTATTAGGGTTTCAAAAAAACGTTGGGGGGGGGCGCGATTAAAACTGTTATGAAAACTCGGGTCGCAAATACGTAAAGGTTGAGAAACGCTGCTGTAATGCACTCCTCTCAGGACCACCCAATAAAAGACATCAATCGATTGCGAGTGCAGAATGCAGCTGCCAGAATCTTAACTAGGAAATACAAATCCGAGCACATCACCCCAGTCTGAGCGTCGTTACACTGGTTACCGGTGCCATTTAGAATTGACTTTAAAATCCTGCTGATGGTTTACAAAGCCTTCAATAATCTGGCTCTGCCTGTCACCTTACACTCCAAATCGTAATCTTAGATCTTCAAATGAGGGTCTTCTTAGGCCGGGTTTGTACTTCACGCGAGGCGACGCATGCTGCAGTAGACGCTCCTTCTACACAAGCGTTTTACTGTTCATACTTGCGCGCGTACTTTACGTAAATCTGGAGGTATCCACCAGGTGGCAGTGCGAGATATCATCACGGTGAGAACAGGTTCTGCTTCGCTGTGTTGTGAATTGCTTGAAACATCCATTAAATATCCCGATGACACCTTACCGCAATATCTCTGAAAAGGATGTTTAATGATTCAATCCATCAATCCAGGGATGTGTCCATTCCAGCTAGCATTGGGCACGAGGCAGAAACAATCCCTAGACGGGGCATCAGCTCATCGCAAGGTGAATACAAGCAGACACACACTAGCGTCATTTTAGTGTCACCAAATCCCCAAATCTGCATATCTTTGGAAGGAAACCGGAGTGCAGTGTGGAAACCCAGCAGGAAAACATGTAAACTCCAGGCAGGGAATACCAGGGACGTGACTCCCTGCGAGACAGCAGTGTTACCGCTCCGCCACTGTGTCACCCCCATGTGTGTAATTACTAACAGTATTCATTATTTAAATGAAATTATATGTAAAATGTAACATACATGCTTTAATGCATTTCATCATGAAAGTGATATCAAGTATAAATCTAAGGATTTTAAATGTGCAGAGAGTTGGAATATCATACATTTAATTTGTTCTGTGTGGTGATCTATTGCTGCTTGCCTCTGCTGTCAGGTCCAAGAAGCTCGTAGCGATTAAAAACGGGGATGACGTTTACGACGGTCTGCTTTAATGGTAAAGTAAACTATGGGGTTAAAGTGGACATTTCAAGATTAAAGCCGAAATTTCCACTTTAATCACAAAATACACGTTTTCACCATGTCCTTAATTTTTTTTTTCTCTGTGGCTCAAATACAGCGCTGTGCATTATGTTGCTGTTGTGACGTTGCAAAAAAAAAAGGGCGGCACAGAAGACGGCATGTGAGACTTTGTGTTCCCCGGCCGGGATGCCCAGGAGGACAAGAGGAGGGCTTGTGCCTCCTCCAGACCGCGAGGGGGCGTCCGTCCTGGTTATGTTGGGGGCCTCGGGTAAAGGGCTTGGAAGCCCAGCCCTGTAGGGACCCGTGGCCACCACCAGGCGGCGCCCCGATGCCGGTATATCCTGTGTGGTCCCCGGCCAGGCTCCCAGGAGGACCAGAGGAGGGCTTGTGCCTCCTCCAGACCGAGAGGGGGCGTCCGTCCTGGTTATGCTGGAGGTCTCGGGTACCGATGACCTACCCCCGATGTCACTGTCACGGTGCAGTTATCCTAACTGAATGTCACAGTCGGAGTTGGGTATGGATGACCTACCCCCGATGTCACTGTCACAGTGCAGATATCCTAACTGAATGTCACAGTCGGAGTCGGGTACCGATGACCTACCCCTACCCGATGACCCGGGCTCCCAGGAGGACCAGAGGAGGGCTTGTGCCTCCTCCAGACCGAGAGGGGGCGTCCGTCCTGGTTATGCTGGAGGTCTCGGGTATAGGGCTTGGAAGCCCAGCCCTGTAGGGGCCCGTGGCCACCGCCAGGCGGCGCCCCAGTACCTTATTATCCTGGGAGCCCGGCACTTCCGCCACACCAGGAAGTGCTGGGGGGAAGACTACAGGGGACACCCGGACGGCTTCCGGGTGCGCAGGCGGTACTTCCGCCATACGGGGGTGTGTCTGAGGGAGATTGCCGGGAAGCAGCTGGAGCCCATCCGGGTTCCTATAAAAGGGGCTGCCTCCCTCCAGTCAGCAGTGGAAGTCGGGTGGAAGAGGACGGAGCTGGAGTGAGGACTGGAGGCGGCCAGGAGAAAGAGAGGCACAGGACTGTGTGGCCTGGATATTGGGGGAATCGGTGCAAGAGGCACTGGGGTTTGTGAGCACGTATTTGCAAATCTTGGTGCAGGGTAGAAGGGTATAGGTTTATGGGGCATTGGGACTCCTTTTGGAACAGATGGGACCTGTTCCGCCGTGACGGGTTACATCTGAACCGGAGGGGCACCAATGTATTGGGGAGGCGTATGTGTAGGCTAGTCGAGGATTGTTTAAACTAGGGAATGGGGGGGCAGGGAGTTTAGGACAGGCCAGATTTAGATCTATACATGGAAGAACAAACAATGGTGTAGAAATAAAAATGCATAGTAATGTAAATTTTAAGCAAACACGTAAAGATAGAAGGATTAACACATTAAAAATAGCTTGCCTTAATGCTAGAAGTATCAAAAATAAGGTAAGTGAGTTGGAGTTGTATGTAGCAGAGCACAATTATGATATTATAGCAATAACGGAAACCTGGCTAAATAACAAAGATGGGGATGAGTGTAACATAGAGGGATACACATTTTTTAGGAAGGATAGACAGAACAGAAAAGGAGGTGGGGTTGCTGTTTATGCCAAACAGGAATTAAATGTAAGTCATCTTCAGTTGGATGATGAGCCCCATCTTAGTGAGGACATGTGGCTTCGCCTGGAAAATATTAGGGAAAAAGGTCTCATTTTAGGAGTGTGTTATAGACCACCCAATTCAGACAGTAATTTCAACACACATCTTTTAGTAATATCAAAAGGCAAGTTTACAGGGGATATTATAGTCATGGGGACTTTAATTATCCAAATATTAACTGGGATAACCTTACAGATGGAGGAGCACAAGAGCAGGAGTTTTAGAAGTAATCGCGACTGTTTTTAACACAGCATGTTAAAGCACCAACAAGGGGTGAAGCCTATCTGGATTTAGTATTCTGTAATAATCAGGATAGAATTGAGGGTGTAGAGGTGATTGAACCACTAGGGTCAAGTGACCATAATGTAATACAATTCTCAGTATTTTGTAAGAGTACAGATGCAAAGACTAAAATTGTTAAGTTGAACTTTAGTAGGGCTAATTTTGAGCAGATGCGACAAAGTCTAAGTAGGATAGACTGGGATAAGCTTTTAAATGTGGAGACAGTCGAGGAGCAGTGGAACAGGTTTAAAAATGTTTTACATGTAATGCAGGACAGATACATACCTAAATTTGGAAGTAATAGGAAACTAAAAAATCTCCACGATGGATTAATAAAGATTTAAAAAGAAGTTGCAAAGGAAAAACTGCTGTATAAGGCATATAAGACTAATGACTGCAAAGAGAACCGTAGCGTATGAGAAAATGAGGGCAACCATTAAGAAGGATATCAGAGAGGCTAAAAGACAGTTGGAGAGGAATATAGCAGATAAGGCAAAGAAGACCCCAAGAGATTCTTTCAGTATTTTAGTAGTAAAAGAACAGTTAAGGAGGAGGTCAAGTTCATCAGGAATAGTAAAGGGAATTAAAAGATACAGACAATGAAATAGCAGATGCCCTAAACTTACATTTTTCTGAGGTGTTTACAAGTGAGCAAGTGGATAACCTGCCAGAGGTAAACACAACTACTAAGGAGGTACTGAGGGATTTGGAAATTGTAGAGGGAGAAGTGCTGCTCAGATTAAATAAGATGAAATCAAACAAATCACCAGGCCCAGATAATATTTATCCTCGTGTTCTTAAGGAGGCTAGTGAGTACATATATAAACCCTTGACACATATTTTTAGGAAGTCACTGTGCACTGGAGAGATTCCAAAGGACTGGAAAATGGCAAATATCATCCCATTATATAAAAAGGGTGACAGGGCAGATCCAAGCAACTATAGGCCAGTAAGCTTAACAAGCATCACAGGAAAATTAATGGAAGGAATTATTAAGGATAAGATTGAGCAACACATGACAAGGACAGGAGTTATTCTGAACAGTCAGCATGGGTTCAGAAGAGGGAGGTCGTGTTTTACTAACATGTTGGAATTCTATGAGGAGGCAACAAAAGGATACGATCAAAGTGGAGCTTATGATATTATTTATCTGGACTTTCAGAAAGCATTTGATAAGGTGCCACATGAGAGGTTGGGCATCAAGTTAAAAGAAGTGGGAATTCAGGGTGATGTTTTTAGATGGGTGCAGAATTGGCTCAGACACAGGAAGCAGAGGGTGATGGTGCGAGGAACCTCATCAGAACTGGCGATGTTAAGAGTGGTGTTCCACAGGGGTCAGTGCTAGGGCCGCTGCTATTTTTAATATATATAAATGATTTAGATAGGAATATAAGTAACAAGCTGGTTAAGTTTGCAGATGATACCAAGATAGGTGGATTAGCAGATAATTTGGAATCCGTTATATCATTACAGAAGGACTTGGATAGCATACAGGCTTGGGCAGATTTGTGGCAGATGAAATTTAATGTCAGTAAATGTAAAGTATTACACATAGGAAGTAAAAATATTAGGTTTGAATACACAATGGGCGGTCGAAAAATCGAGAGTACACCTTATGAGAAGGATTTAGGAGTCATAGTGGACTCCAAGCTATCAACTTCCAAACAGTGTTCAGAAGCCATTAAGAAGGCTAACAGAATGTTAGGTTATATAGCACGATCTGTGGAGTACAAGTCCAAGGAGGTTATGCTCAACCTTTATAATGCACTGGTGAGGCCTCATCTTGAGTACTGAGTGCAGTTTTGGTCTCCAGGCTACAAAAAGGACATAGCAGCACTAGAAAAGGTCCAGAGAAGAGCGACTAGGCTGATTCCAGGTCTACAGGGGTTGAATTATGAGGAAAGATTAAAAGAGCTGAGCCTTTACAGTTTAAGCAAAAGAAGATTAAGAGGTGACATGATTGAAGTGTTTAAAATTATGAAGGGAATTAGTACAGTGGATCGAGACTTGTATTTTAAAATGAGCTCATCAAGAACACGGGGACACAGTTGGAAACTTGTTAAGGGTAAATTTCGCACAAACATTAGGAAGTTTTTCTTTACACAAAGAACGATAGACACTTGGAATAAGTTACCAAGTAGTGTGGTAGACAGTAAGACGTTAGGGACTTTCAAAACTCGACTTGATGTTTTCTTGGAGGAAGCAAGTGGATAGGACTGGCGAGCTTTGTTGGGCTGAATGGCCTGTTCTCGTCTAGAGTGTTCTAATTCTAATTCTAATTCTAATTTATTGTAAATATTGTAAATGAACGGTGTGTTGGGTGAAACTATGTTGTCCGTCTGCCTGTGTCCGGGCCAGCGTTCACAACTTTTAAAATGTTGGGAATATGCGACTCTTGAATATAAAAGCACCACAAATGCATCTGTATGTCGGCATTTTGCTTCACCACATCGAACCATTCATCAGATATCGAAGTGCGCACATCGATCTCGTAGGATCCGCATAGCGACTTTCTGTCACATGTAGATAGTAAACTCACAATCCGACTTGATCACACTGCATGAGATTTTGCTGGTACTGCAACTCGCACACGCGCCACGTGCATTTCTGAGGACCTGCTTCAAATGAACGCTGGGCACACGTGACAGCCATGAGGCGGGCGCGTACGCGTTCTGAACGTGAAGTATAAACGAGCCGTTAGAATTCCAAGAGCTAAACTTAAAAGAAGTGGTGAGGCGGGTGGACTTCTGCTGCTATGCACCTCAAATCTGGAACAGAAAACAGAAATTCGCCAGGCTGACACGGTGGAGCACTTTAAAAAACTGAAACTAAAAACACATTACTATAACGTGATATTCTGCAAAAGGTACAGGGATTGGACTGCTGAGGACTGTTGGGGGAAAGTCATTTTTTCCGCTGAATCCCCTTTCTGATTGTTGAAGATAAGGTGAGCGGCGCTACCATCAGTCCTGTGTCAGGCCAACAGTAAAGCATCCTGAGACCATTCGTGTCAGCCAAGGCAGTGCAGGGCTCACTCACAACACAGCCAGGAATAAAGAATGGGACCAAAACATCCTCTGAGAGCAACTTCAAATAACCATCCAGGAACAGTTTGGTGGCCAACAATGAACAATCCATCATGATGAAGCACCGGGACAGAAGGCAAAAGTGAGAGCTAAGTGGCATCAAAATATGGGGTCCATGGCCAGGAAACTCCCCATTGAGAACTTCTGGTCAATCCTCAAGAAGGCGAGTGGGCAAACAAAAACCCACCAATTCTGATTATGAAAGAATGGGCAGCTGCCATCGGTCAGGATTTGGCCCAGAACTTGATTACCGGCATGCCAGGGCGAATTGCAGAGATCTTGAAAAAGAAAGAAGGGCCAACACTGCAAATATTGACTCTGTGCATAAACCTCATGTCATTGTCACTAAAAGCCTTTGAAACTTCTAGTAATTCGGTGGCACAGTGGTGCAGTGGGTAGCGCTGCTGACCCGCTGTTAGGAGACCTGGGTTCACTTTCCAGGTCCTCCCTGCATGGTTTGCATGTTCTCTGCATGTCTGCGTGGGTTTCCTCCCGCAGTCCAAAGACATGCAGGTTAGGTGCATTGGCAATTCTAAATTGTCCCGAGTGTGTGTGCCCGGCGGTGGGCTGGCGCCCTGCCTGGGATTTGTTTCCTGCCTTGTGCCCTGTGTTGGCTGGGATTGGCTCCAGCAGACCCCTGTGACCCTGTAGTTATTATATAGCGAGTTGGATAATGGATGGATGCTTGTAATTCTACTTCAGTACACCAGAGAAACATCTGACACAAAGATCTAAAAACACCGAAGCAGCAAACTTTGTGAAAACCAACACTTGGGTCATTCTCAGAACATTTGGCCACCACTGGAGTGTCCTAATCGAATGCTACTAACATGCCCACCACTGGTGTTCCATCTGCATGAGTTGAAGGCCGATGTCCTAATTGTCCGTGTCAGAGTCGGCCCCTAATGTCCTGACTGGAGGTCACCATCAGAGTCATGTGCTGAAATGCGGTTGTCCAGTTTCAATGGCCATTAATGCTATAACTGCATGTCACTGTCACAATCTGATGTACTAACTGAGTGTTCCTGTCAGGCCCAACCATTGAAGTCCCACCTTGCAAGTCTTGAAGGCTGATGATGTTCTGATTTGAGTGTCATTGTCCCAGACTGAATGTCACCATCAGATTCCAGTGATGATGTCCTCAGTGAATGTCCCTGTCAGTTGTATCTGTTGATGTGGCACCGAGGTGTTCTTTCTCCAGTTCAGCCACTATTGCTCTGGATATCACAGTCAGTGTCTGGTGCTGATGGCCCAAATAAATGCCACAATTCAAGTCACACATGCCTGTCCAAATTGAATGACGACCAATGCTGTCCTGTCTGCAAGTCCCCTCGGAGTTGATATCTGAATTGTGCTCCAGTGTTAGAAGTCAGCCACTAATATCCTGACTGGAGGTCACCATCAGAGTCATGTGCTGAAATGCCGTTGTCCAGTTTCCATGGCCATAACCACTATAACTGCATGTCACTGTCACAATCTGAGAGCCGACGTCCTAACTGAGTGTCCCTGTCAGGCCTGACCATTGATGTCCCATCTTGCAAGTCCAGAAGGCTGATGATTTTTTCATTTGAGTGTTATTGTCCCCAACTGAATGCCACCATCAGATTCCAGTGCTGATGTCCTGGTCTGATGTCACTGTCAGATATGTCTGTTGATGCCACTCTTATATTTTCTTCTCCAGTTCAGCCAGTTTTGTTCTGGATGTCACAGTTGTCACCTGGAGCTGATGGTTTCTGAGTGACTGTCACCCTCAAAATCATTGAATGTCACTGTCAGGGCCGACCATTGACCCCACCCCACCCCCCCCCATCACCTGTATGTCCTGTCAGGGCTGAAGGCTAATGACCTGACCGTGTGATTTTGTCATCTGACTGAATGCCTAGTCAGTCTTGAGTGTGACTGTCACTGTCAAATATGTCTGCTGCTGTGGCACTAAACGTATTCCCCTCCTGTTCGGCCATCATTGTTCTGGACGCCACAGTCAGAGTCAAGTGCTGATGTCCTAATCGAGGAGACGGCCATCAATGTCTCATCTTCATGTCCTGACTATGTGACTTTGTGCCACTGACTTGAGTGCTGATGTCCCAGTTGAATGTCACTATCAGATATGGCTGTTGGGGTGTCACTATTACTATGGAGTCAGTGGTGCTGGTAGGATGTCATCCTGGGGTGGGCATTTGAATAAATGGGTGAAAGGGGGGCAACTAAATGTTCATATAAGTTTGATGTTTTGTGTTTCATTACGTGGGCAGACAAACCCGATCCCCCATAGCTGTGTCCCTGTCAGCCATTGCTGTTCTGCATATTAGAATCGGGGTCAAGGCCAATGTCCTAACTAAATATCACAGTCGGAGTCAGGTACCGATGACCTACCCCCGATGTCACTGTCACAGTGTAGATATCCTAACTGAATGTCACAGTCGGAGTCGGGTATGGATGACCTACCCCTGATGTCACTGTCACAGTGCAGATATCCTAACTGAATGTCACAGTCGGAGGTGACCATTGAATGCCACAATCAGAAATGGCTTCTGATGTCACACTCCCTGTACATGTCCCCCCTTTTAACTGGTGTCCTGATGTGTCCCCCAGCTGTGTGTCACTGTCAGCTTCAGATCAACTCGGTTTCCTTTTCTTTCTACAGTCCCAGACCCGAGACCTCCCTGAATTGGAAAATTCTAGTGACTGAGACGACGGCAGACATGACGAGCCCCTCGTCTATTTTAGGCTGCTGCTAATTTTAAGGAAGATTTACGTGGGGCTGATTAGGCAAGCGAGCGAGCGCATATGTGCGTCATGAATAAAAGATGACTGCATATTGATTTATTCATCCAGGAGCAGGGGCTCACACGAGGGAGTGGACATTCAAGGCACACACAAGGCCAGCGGTTTCTGGGAGTGGACGCGGTGGTCTATTTGCTCCGGTATTGCTTGTCGGCCAGCGTGGCACAGCTGATCCCAGCAATGTCCTTCCCCAAGGCTTACCAAAGTGGTAACTGTTTTAGTGAAGGAGGGAGAGACGGATAGGTTATTGTCAGATGGTGGGCTACATTATTTATAACGTGCCAGTGTGCAGAGTGACACGTCACACCCCGCCTGGCTCAGATTACTGCACTTCAAAAAGGAACTTTATGGCACCTTGTAATGAACAAAGTGGCCAGAGAGAGAGAGAGATTGGGAGCATGTGCTGACTTTATATCACGTCGCCATACCCTCCACATGACGAGCCTCCCGGATTGGGACCCAAGTGCAGTGGGTGACATCTCAGCACCACACTGGGACAGTGGGAGGTTTGTTTGAAGGTGCCTGGAGTGCCAATCCTGCCACCAACCCCCAGGTTTCCACTGTAAACTGGAGGACCTGCCATCTAGGCCCATGACTCCACCCCTAGCCTTTTAAGGGTGAAAAAGCAAACAGGAAAGTTAGGGGTGTGGCCACAGATACAGATAGGAGGGGTTGTGGGCCAATAAGAGGCTAAAGGAAGGCTTAAGGGTGGGGCTTCAGACACAGATGGGATGACAGGGGTGTAAGTAGCTGGCATAGAGAACTGCTAGGGGTGGAGCCATATATGCAGATAGAAGGAGGAGGAGGTAGGGAGCAGGTGCTGATTACAGTGTGTTGGTGCACCCATCACACCACCACCCGGATTGCAGCCATGCAACAGGTGACGCCTCAGCACCACACTGGGACAGTGGGAGTTTTTTGTTAACGGTGGCAGGAGTGCCAATCCTTCCAACATACCCCAAGTGTTTTCCCTTTAAATCTTAGGACCTGCCATCTAGACCCATGACTCCACCCCTAGCCTTTTAAGGATGAAAAAGCAAACAGGAAAGTTAAAGATGTGGCCTCAGATACAGATAGGAGGGGTTGTGGGCCAATAAGAGGCTAAAGGAAGGCTCAAGGGTGGGGCTTCAGACACAAATGGGATGACAGGTGTGTAAGTAGCTGGCAGAGAGAACTGCTAGGGGCGGAGCCATATATGCAGATAGATACCCACCACACAATGTGCCACTCGGATTGCAGCCATGCAACAGGTGACGCCTCCGCACCACACTGCGACAGTGGGAGTTTTTTTTGACGGTGGCTGGAGTGCCAATCCTGCCACCATACCCTAAGTGTTTTCCCTTTAAATCTTAGGACCTGCCATCTAGACCCATGACTCCGCCCCTAACCTTTCCTTTTTCTTTCCTTAAGGGTGAAAAAGCAAAAAGGAAAGTTAGGGGTGTGGCCTCAGATACAGAGAGGAGAGGTTGTGGGCCAATAAGAGGCTAAAGGGAGGCTTAAGGGTGGAGCTTCAGACACAGATGGGGTGAGAGGGGTGTAAATAGCTGGCAGAAAGAACTGCTAGGGGTGAAGCCAAATATGCAACTAGGTGGAGGAGGTTGGGAGCAGGTGCTGATTTTACAACACATTGCCACACCCACCACAAGACTTACCACCCATATTGGGACACGAGTGCAGTGGGTGACACCTCAGCACCTCACTGGAACAGTGGGAGGTTTTTTTTATGCTGGCTGGAGTGCCAATCCTGTCACCAACCCCCAAGTTTTCCCTGTAAATTGGAGAGCGTGCTTGCAGATTAACATCATACCCAGGACAGAGAAATTGCAGGTTAAGGGGCTTTCCTCAAAGGAGTAGAGTCACAGGATTCAAACTGACAACCTTCTGATTGCCAGTGCAGATCCCTAGCCTCATACCCACCACTCCGCCCTCAAGTGTATGGTTAGAATAGAAAAAACAGATGCACTGGGCCAATCAGTTAACCTACCAAGAGTACAGATATACAAAAATGGAATGAATCTCTTTTTGGTGTGTTCATAAAGGAGCGGCACTATATAAAATGTCATTGCTGCCTTTTTAGCTGCCTCTAGTGCCACCCTCCTGAGCAGGTCACCTAAGCACAGTTACTTCAGTTATAGTCAAATAAATTAGCTGAATCTACCCGAAGAGCACCTTCAAAGGCTGGTCACTGGCACAGGCTGCTATGTAGAACCTTAAGTGTGCGGGTAAAAATGGCACAAAATGGGCATTCATCAGAATCTGGAGCTGTATAAAATCTCACAGACGCCTTTTTAGTTGTCTCCAGTGACACCCTGATTATGTCAGTTTAAGTGCAATTGCTTGATGCAGAAATGAATGTGTGCCCCCTGCTGGTTGCCCCTTGTACTCACCATTGAAACTTCATGGCTGTCTCTGTGCTTCTTGAGACTCATGCAGCTCGGCTTCCTTGTCCTTTTATTTCTGCCTGTTTTTTGTTTTTTTTTCCTTATATCAGAGGTCACCCTGACACAGAAGTAAAATATTAAAAAAAGATTTGCGAATTTTCAAAAACAGGGCTTTTTATTTTAATGATCAATTGTTATATTGTAACTGTGTGAGCCTCGTAAAAAGAACATGAGATGACGGTGCCCCTCCATAAGACAAATATTGACTGGTTGGAGTGTGGCACAGGATTATGGAATTGTTTTTATGTGCAAATGTACTTCTTTGTGTCGCCCCACGTGTACAGCTTTATCTTCACGTGGACTACAATGAGACCTACCAGCTTGGCACAAGTGGACCAACCAGGCCTTTGTGTTTAGACCTGAGCCCACACTTGTGCCAATCACCAAAGCAGGTGCCCACTCGGGTCTGAAGACGACCATTTGGTCTTAAAGCAGCTGTCCATGTCCAGATGAAGCTTTTTTTTGTGAACGAGAGAGTCCCTAAGTACCACACAGTCTCGACAGTTACTCACAGATGCCTACTAGAGGGGGAAATACTGTCAAACCCCAGCTAGTCACAGAGAGGGCAAGAACAGAATCTTTATAAATAAAAAAATTATTTATTTTAACAAAAATGTTCTATAACAAAATCACCCCCACCCTTCCTTTAACCTGCTCTCTTTTCCTTTTAACCCTTTCTTTTACCTACCTATAGACCCCACATCCCCCAATGTGTGTAAGGCACCATCCGTAAAACTTCCTTTTGGTAACTACTCCCCTTACTTGTAGCCCCTCCTCTCTATGTCTGAAACATCATCCCAACCCTAGTTACCCATTGCTCTGACAATCTGTCTGTATTTCTACCCCAGCTGTACACTCCTGGCCCCTCCCATCTAGATCCATGACTTCACCCCTAGCCTTTCCTTTTTTTCCTTAAGGGTGAAAAAGCAAAAAGGAAAGTTAGGGGTGTGGCCACAGATACAGAGATGAAGGGTTGTGGGCCAATAAGAGGCTGAAGGAACACTTAAGGGTGGGGCTTCAGACATAGATGGTATTAGAGGGGTGTAACTAGCTGGCAGAAAGAACTGTTAGGGTCGGAGCCATATATGCAACTAAGAGGAGGTTAGGAATATGGGTATCCACCACATGGCGTACCACCCAGATTGGGACCCGAGTGCAGCCATGTAACAGGTGACACCTCAGCACCACACTGGAACAGTGTGAGACTTTTTTACAGGGGTCGGAGTGCCAATCCTACCACCAACCCATCAAGTTTTCCCAGTAGGTTGGAGGACCTGCTTGGAGGGCTGGAGGGGCCAGAAGTAAATAAGAGGCAAAAAGAAAGGAATGGGACAGGGCCACAGACACAAATAAATAAATAGCAGGGCTAAAGGGGTGAGCCTCAGACAGAGAAAGGAGAGGACAGGAGGAAATAGCAGGCAAAACTGGGGGCAGAGCTTCATCTATAAATGGGAGGAGCTAAGTCTAATTAGCAGGCTAAAGGAAGGGTTAGTGGGTGGTGCCTCAGACAACAGATATGGGAGTGGCCAGGTGCAAGTATAAGGTAAAAAGGAAAGGCTAGTGGGAGGGGCCATGGATACAGATGGGAGTAGCCAGGATTTATCAGCTGGTGAAAGAAAAGCCAGGGGGCAGAAATGCAGACATAAAGTAGATTGTCAGGGTAACTGGAGGGCTAAGGGAAGAAGGGGGTGTGAAGCCTCAGACACAGATAGGAAGGGCTACCAGTAACTACAGGAGTTAGCAAAATGAAGTTTTTAAGGATGTGCAGGGACAGAGCATTAGACATAGAGTGAAAGAGCTGGAGTAATTAGTGGGCACAAGGATTTAGGGGTGGGGCCTTTAAGCAAAACATATGGGAGGAGCCAGGTACAAATAGATGGTGAAAGGAAAGGTTGGGGTGGAACTATTCACATAGGTGGGAGGGGCTAGAGGTAATTTCCACCTTTCCTGAAATATGCATGCAAAGGGAAGGGAATGAAAGGGTTATGATGGAAACACAGATAGGATTATTTAAAGATTGTGGGCAGAGCTGTAGGGGTAGGTAGAAGGAGAAGAGTGTACAACTAGTAGGCTAAAGGAACGGTTGGAGTGATGCCTTAGACACAGATATGGAACAGGCCGGGTTCAAATATAAGGCAAAAGGAAAGACTAGGGGAAGAAATGCAAATATAGAGAGGAAGACCTGGCTGTAACTATCAGGCTAAAGGAAGGATTAGGGACTTCAAAACAAACTGATATGGGTGGGGCCAGGTATAAATATCAGGTCACAGGAAAGGCTAGGAGGAGGAGCCTTAAACATAGAAGTAGCCAGCTCTAATTAGCAGGCTAAAGATGGGGTTGGTGTGGTGCCTCAGATACAGATATGAGAGGGGTCAGGAGTAAATATGAGGCAAAAAGGAAGGGCTGGGGGTGCAGCCATGGATAAAGATTAGAGGGTCCAGGAATAAGCAGCAGGAAAAAGGAAAGGCTGTGGGAGGAGTTCAAACACAGATAGGAGGAGCATCAGACAGACATAGAAGGAGCTGGAGCTAAATATCGGTCAAAAGGGAAGTTAACATGTGGGTGGAGCCAAATATGTCAAAAAGAAAAACTAGAGAAGGAGCTGCAGACATAGATTGGAGGAAGCAGGGTAGCTAGTAAGTCGAAAGGTTTGGGGAAGTGCCTCAGACACATATGGGAGGGGCCAGGAATGAACAGCATGCAAAAGAAAAGAGCCGAGGGAGGAGCCTCAAACACAGTGGGAGGAGCATCAGACAGAGATAGAAAGATCTGTGGCAATTAGCAGGCAAAAGGAAAAATGACGTGTGGCTCTTCAGACAGTCGCTATAAGAAGGGGATAGTAGCTAACAGCATGAAAAAGGAATTGGCAGAGTTAGAGCTACAGATGCAGATAAGAAAAAAAAACAAAGGGTACATAGTAGGGTGAAGAAAGGGTTAGGGGCGGAGCCTCAGACACAAAGAGGATGGGGCAAGGAGTAAATAGCAGGCAAATTTAAAGGTTGAGGACAGAGCTGCAGATATACTGTAGATAGGAGGAGCCAAGTCTAATTAGCAGGCTAAAGGAAAGGTTGGTGGGTGGAGCCTCAGAGGCAAATAGGAGGGACCAGGAGTAAATAGCAGGCAAAAGGAAAGGCTGGGACTGGAGCTTCAGATCACGGTAGGAAGTGCTGTGGATAATTAGCAGGCAAGAGGAAAGGCTAAGGGTGGAGCTACAGGCACATATAGAAATAGCTGGGATAAAATGGCAGGCAGAAGGAATTACGGAGCTTCAGGCAGAGATTGAGAGGCCAAGTGTAAATATCAGGGAAAAGTTAAAGGTTGAGGCCAGAGCTGCAGATAATGACTGTTCTAATTAGTAGGCTGAAAGAAGGGTCGGAGTGATGGCTCAGACACAGATTTGGGAGAGGCCATGTGTAAAATAGTAGGTAGAAGGAATGGCTAGGGGCAGAGCCATGGATACAAATAGGAGGGTCTAGGGAAATCAGCAGGCAAAAGAAAAGGCTGGTGGCAGAAATGCAAACTTAGATTGGAGGAGCTGAGGATAAATAGCAAGCTAAAGGAAAGGTATGGGGCGGTGCCACAGGAACAAAAATAAGGGGCTGTCGGTGATTATCAGGCAAAAGGAAGTTTTTAGGGATGATGCTTTACACGCATGTAGGAGCGTCTATCGGTATATCACCGACAAAAGGAAAGGCTCACACAGATGGATGGGTAGAACTGGTCGTGAACTGCAGGCAAAAAGAAGGATAATGTCAGACAACAGATATGTGTGGAGCCAAGTGCAACTATATTGCAAAAGGAAAGGCTAAGGCAGGAGTCATTGATACAGATAGGAGGAGCCAAGGGTAATTAGTTGATAAAGGGAAGGGGATAGGGGTGGAGCCAAAGTAACATGCATAGGAGCTGCTAGAAGTAAATAACGGACAAAACAAAGGCTGTGGGAGGAGCCTCAGACACACATAGGAGGAGCCAGGAGTAAATAGCAGTCTGAACAAAAGAGTGTGGAGCTTCAGGTGTAGATGGGCAGGGCCAGAGGTAAATATCAAGCAAGACTGGAGGAGGAGCCTCAGATACATATAGGAGGAGCCTGGGAGTAAATAACAAGCCAAAGGGAGGGATCAGTGAGGAGTTCCAGCCAATCCCTGATATAGTGTCACAAGTTATCAGAGGTGACTTGCATAAATAAACAGAAACATGTAACATTACTAAAGGAGGTGGCACAAAGGTGCTGGCACATAACATCACCGAGGAGCCGGGCTGCCTGTTTTTGTGAAGTTTGCATGTTCTTCCCACGTCTAAAACCTGTGTGCTGGGTAAATTGAAGGCTCCCATTTGGCCCTCTGTGTGTGAGATTGCCCAGTGATAGCCTGGCACCAGGTGCAGATTTACTTCCTTCTTTTCACTTGATGCCCACTCAAGGTGTACATTTCATGAAGTGGATACAGAAAATTGATAGGCGTATTAAAGAAATATATTGCCAGGCTGGAGTGCGTATTGGGGTCTTCAAAAAGTAATGACGTTGTAGCACACAGATACTCCCACCTTAAACAGAGAATTAAAGCAGGGATGGGGGGCAAGAGGAAGGTTGAAATTTGAAAAGTGAGCTGTCAAAATAAAAATAAAAAACGAAACAGCGGCAAGCACTGCAGAAAGGAGCAGAGGCTGAGTGTGGCCCGATTTCTCGAGACACAAATTACACGAAGGGCATAGGGATCAATATTGCTTTACAATTGCAAATATATTAAGCTATTAACCTTGGTCCGGGGGGCTTCTGGATGAAGGCCAAGCTTGAGCGTCTGTAGCAATCCATTGATTTTTTTTTTTTGAGGGCCAGGATGTTTGGGCGGACGGCCTGGAGGAAAGTTAATAAAATGTGAAATAAGACCCAGGGGATTTGTCTGGGGCGCACACTTGAGTTGAAAAGTCTAGCGAACGTGTCGGCGGGCAGACATGACGCACACAGGCAGACGAGGGGGAAAAAAAAGACACTGGCGAGCAGCACGACGAGCGGCAGGAAGATGAAGCTGTCTGGGGGCAACCGGGAATTAGAGGGAGCTGCAGCACTCTGGGGAAGCCTGGTTTGAATTACCCAGTTTGAGCAGAGGGGGGTCAAGAACTGCATCATAATACATCGATTACAGAATGAGGGTGGGAAACTGTGATGTACCAGCTAGTACTGCCACACCACGGGATAAGACCACCGCCCACATTTATCAAGCAACTCAGAGGTCCTAAGTGCCTCCAATGTCTCAGAGTGATACAAATGTGGCCCCCCTCTTAGGAGGAGGAGTTAAACAAATTGACCAGTTTTCATAATTTAGGACACGCCTCCTCATCACTTCACCTGGATTTAGGAGAGCCCATGATACGTCCTGACTAATAAGAGATGCAGCACTCTGGAGTGCCCCGGTTTGAATTACCCAGTTTGAGTGGAGGTGACAAGAATTGCATCATAATACATTGATTACAGAACGAGGGTGGGAAACTGTGATATACCAGCAAGTACTATTATATCACAATTCAAGACCACCGGCCACATTTATCAAGCAGCTCAGTGGTCCTAAGTGGTTCAGAAGTCTTAGGGTGATACAAATGCCGTCCCCCTCTTAGGTGTAGGAGGGGTTAAACGAATTGACCAGTTTTTCTAATTTAGGACACACCTCCTCATCACTTCACCTGGATTTAGGAGAGCCCATGATATGTCCTGAATAACAGGAGCTGTTGCACTCTGGGGTACCCCAGTTTGAATTACCCAGTTTGAGCGAGGGGGGTGGGGGCAATAATTACATCATAATATATCGATTACAGAACAAGGGTGGGAAACTGCGATGTACCAGAAAGTGCTGCTGTACCACAGTTCAAGACCACCACCCGTATTTATCAAGCAACATCAGATTAGGAGAATGGTTCCTAAATGGCTCGAAAGTCTCAGAGTGACACTAATGCAGTCCCCCTCTTAGGAGGAGGAGGAGTTAAAAAATGTGATCGATTTTCCTAATTTAGGACACTCCTCCTCCTCACTTCACCTGGATTTAGGAGAGCCCATGATACATCCTGACTAACAGGAGCTGCTAGAAGATGACGTTCAAGCAGACATCGGCGCACATATTTCAGGAATGGTGGGAAACGCTTGACAGCAACAAACTCATTGTAAAATATGAATTTGACAGAGATGGAATAACATTTGTAACATTATCATATCCTTGTACGTTACGTGACTGACGCATCCACACCCCTCAAAGTGATCATTCTTGATTGGCACTTTAATGTTCTTTACTGGGTCTTGTCATTCCCCATTAAATTGTTGCATGACAAAGCACCATTGCATTCTGGGAGAAGTTTTTTTGCATACAAAGTTGGCTCTTTGTGTTTTGAAAAAAACATTCAAATCTGTGGATAAAAACTTGAAATTTGGTAACATAAGGTAGGATACCTAGCAAGACACTCAACAGATTAGGAAAAACTAGATTTAGCCGGTGTGATCGTATGCAGTGAATATGCAGTTTAACACCGTGACCCGCTGGTATTTCACAAATCATCTGTTTGTGGTTATTTAATTTATGGAGCCTGCTATTGATCTAAATTAATAATGGATCTTTCATGTGGATGGGTCATTAGGGAATCCAACATGCTTCCTCTGTGGCATCACTCTGAAGAACCACTCGGGCACCTTTACTTTTATGAGTTGTGAGAGATGCCATGCAAGGACTGGCCAGAGTTGTGCTGGTCCCTAGTAGGGGTGCTGTAGCCCCCCAAACTTCCAACACAAAGGCTCGGACACAAGATGTCCCATGAATAAAGCAGAGGTGTCCAGCTCTGGTCCTGGTGGGCCGCAGTGGCTGCAGGTTTTCATTCTAACTGTCTTCTTCATTAGTGAGCCATTTTGGTCCCTAATTCACTTGTTTCGCCTTCGTTTTAATTGATGTGACTCCGACTCCTTAGTTGTTTGTTTTTCCTTAATTAGACACAAAACAAGCAGCCACATGATCGGCTCTCCTGAAAATAAAGGAAGGTGAAGGTCTTGGTCATGTTGGTCTACTCAGGTCTCCAAAACATCTTGAAGCCAGGACCGTCTTAATGAATGGGCATGCTGAGCAGTTATCTGGGGGTCCCACAAGCATAGGGGCCCCATGCTATTCTTATGTATGTTGTGACTTGCTGAGTAGTTGTGTAGGTCGGGGGCCTCAGTGCACTGCTTTGCCCGGGGGCCTATAATGCTGTTAAGATGGCCCTGCTTGATGGTGGTCTTAGTAAAAGCAGAAAATCAACAGTCTACTGTGGGAGAATGAGAGCAGCGACAAGTCCTGATATTCAATAACGGCTTGAATTAACTTAGAGAGTCGGCTTCTCTTTAAGAAACTGGTGGGAGTGAAATTGGTTGGAGTTTGACATTCCAGTTTAGCTGCTCATCTGTTAGCTCGTTTCACATCTCATTTCTGTTTGGCTGCCATTTAATGAAGAAACAAATCGATTCAGAGGGCTGAATCCTTAAAAACAGGGCTATGCAAATGAAGAGAAAAGGAGTTAAAGTAAAAAATGGTCACTGATTAGGAAAAGGGTGAGAATGAAAACCTGCAGCCTGGACACCCCCTGGAATAAAGGGTTTTATTGTGGGAAACTCTTACACAGAAGCATTTCACACACCATAACCACCACTCTAATTCTTCACTCTCTGTAATACTTTGTGGCTTTTCCTCCACTCCTCCAATAAGCTTTGTCTTCCTCTTCCTTCCCACTCTGGCTCCCTGAGTTGAGGTGGGCAGTTCCTTTAATGTAACTTCCAATGTCCCACAACTGTGCCTCAGAAGCACTTCCGGATGAGGTTGGTGACCTGACAAAGTAACGGCTCGCTAGTCCCTTCTGTACCCACTAGGGAACCCAACAGGCCTGAGCTAAAGAAATACAATTCTCATTGTGCCCTGTGGTGCCGTAACCCTGGGAGGCTGCCATGTAGCACTTTGATGGAGACAACGCCCTAAGCCAACTGCCTTCCCTTGTCCTTCCACACCACTGGCATCGGGTAAGATGGCAGTCCCCGTGTGTCATCACTCGCAGAGTGTATATGGAAGAAGCACTGTAGGAGACAGAGAGTGAGTGAGAGAGAGAGGGGTTAGGAGCACACGCTGGTACAGGGCATTGCCACACCCACCACATGACAAATCACCTCAGGACCCCAGATTAGGACCCAAGTGCAGCCACACAAAGGGTGGCACCTCAGGGAGGCCAGATGAAATTAAAGTGTAGGTTATCATTTTGCGTAAAATGCTGCTTTGCAGTATCAATGATTTGGTAATGCCACAACCAACCTTTTCTTAAATTTTGCAACAAAATTTTGAATGCCCTTACAAGGTAATCGCAGATTTATACATTTGCCCGCCACTCCACATGCAGTGCAAGCTGCATTTGTGCAAACTGGCACACGCATAAAGATCATTGCCCCCAGTGTGTGATATCACAACAGTAAGACACTGATGGTTATGAATGCATACGGCCTGAGAATGGGCGGAGCTGGATGGGTGATTGACAGCAACCTATCACACAGGTACACTGAGCTCTGCATTCCACCAACCCATGGGCCACTCTAGATAGAGTTTACAAGCCCAGGAAGGTTCAAGAAGGGGGGCGGAGACTTCAGGGGTACTTACTGGGTAAGTGGAGTCTCATGGAAGACAAGGGGGGATCATGGAGGTGGACGCGACACATCACAGTGGAAAACTGAACGCATCTTATAGCCATGGCTAGATTCAGTATAACTTGACGAGGCGTGTCCCTTGGTCTTAACGGCGGGAAGGTGAATGTTCTGGAAGTTCAGCCGTGGATCATTCATTCTTAAGCAAACTTAACTCTCAATCGGTGTGTGTGTGTGTCGTAGTCTGTCCATCTTGGTGCTCGTTACCATATTATTCTCGATGTTCTTGCGAAGTGACAACAGTTACATGCAGTTCAGTGCCATATCCTACCATATTATGTCTTTTATGCTGATGCCTCAGTCTGAATGCTTCATCGGTGATATGCCAGGGATCATCGGGTGTTTCGGGTCTTTCAGCATCATACACCCTCCTCCAGGTGACCCCACAGGGGTTGATTAGACCCCAGTGTCTGTCCGGCCAGCTAGCTACTCTGACCCCATGGCTCTCCTCTCCTGAGCCACAGTCATCCTGAGGCCCCCTCTGCTGCTTCAATGATTCTGCGGATGGCCCTCCTCTTCCTCTCTCCTTCGATGCCCAATCTGCTGAAGGATCTGACCAGAGAACGGGCTGCAAATCTCCTGCACCCGCCATCCACTGGAAGACACCTGACTCTCCATCCCGATGCTGACCAGCTCCACGTACTTGGAGAGCTTCTTGTCGAAGGCTTTGTCCAAGTGATCGTCCCATGGGACTGTGGGATTCGGATACAAGCACTCAATCTGGTCGTAGGGTGGCTGGGGTCTGCGGTCCACCAATAATTGCCAGATGGAGGGATTTGACAAAGGTCACAAAGGACACCACTTTGCAGACTATCATTATTATTATTATTATATCAGAAAGCTACAAAAAGACATCACATGTAACACTTTGCAACATGGGCTGCCATAAAATCGTGACGTCATTCATTCTCAAATATGACCTCCTACTCCTAGCTGGCACTGGGTTGTCAGACGCTTCTTCTCATGTCCTTCTCTGTGGTAGGACAAATTCTTCTTCTAGTCAAACTTTTAGTTCAATTCCTGGGAGTAATCCTAAGATTCTGGATCAGTACGTGCCCTGGGTTCAAAATCTGTGACACACAGATGGACACACTGTCACTTATCCTTTTAATAAGGGGGATTGATATTTTAATCAACAGAAATGTATTCAGTGAAGGATGACAAAACAGTGGTGGGCACTGGCCTACCCAGGCCCAGTCCTGGCGCTGTGCTTGTCTTGGGGGTATCTTGACAATCTGCGTTTAGTGTGTGGAAGAAGTCGTCACAAATATACAGTATATCTATTAATAATTGACCCCAAGAACCAGGGAGGAGGAAGCTTGTCCATTTGCGTCTTTTGTTTCTCATTATCATGATATACTTGATCACAGCAACCTGTGACCGAATGGTCACAAAGTCAAGACAGAGAGCTCTATTTATAGATAACTGAATTTCCATAACAGTGCAATTCCCCGAGGATGATCCGGCTCACAGGATCCTCATTTTTGAGAACTCGAGTGACTTGACCAGGCCAAGGAGACACCTACGTGACACTTGGCTGTGGGGTTTCCAGAAGGTCCTTTCCGGGGGATTGAGCTGGACAGAGTGTCTGCCCTGGGGGGGTTGCCACCCAGGATCCTGAGCTGTTTTGTCATGTGGTGGGTGCGACAACGCGATGTACCAGTTGCAATAGGAGACAAAAAGACAAGTTAAAGATTTAGGGATTCCACCCCGTACAGTGCGAGTGACGAGTAATCATTCAAAACTGAGTCCTAACAAAGACTAACAAAAACAAGAGGAATGCTCCAGCTTTATAGCCGAAGGGGAGGAAGAGGCGGGTCTTGTGATGTCAGTAAGGGGTGTGAAATGCTGCCGGAAGTGGGAGGAGTTTTAGTTGGCTTTCCTTCTGGAGGTCTGTGGAAGAGGGAGAAAAGGCGTTCAGCCCCAGACTCCGTGTTTTACTCCCACTTATACCCATAGACTGCTTCCCATGAGCACATGTGTGACCTGACCTGACCTGACCTGACCTGCTGAATTCATGCCTTCTCTGATTGGTTGACTGGCTTGCATTCACTCTGACTGACTGAAGATACATGGAGTGTTTCCAGCTGAGACCGGAACCAGCTTACATACCCCAAAATGAAAGTCTCACTTCTACTACATTCTTGGTCCTTACAATACTTCTAGTTCTCTATGACTCAACTTTCCTCTTTTGTATTCTTTATTGTGTAGTTTTTGTCAGAAGGCCTCAAATCTCACAGATTTACAACTCTTTATAAGATATTGTACTTTATAAATCCCCTCACCCCACCTTCCCTTCTATATTTATAACCTCAGGGAATTAGGTGAGGTAAAAGACAAGGAGGAGTTGAGTTACAAAATAAATAATATATTATTGATAATATTCACTGCGGTGGACTGGCGCCCTGCCCGGGGTTTGTTTCCTGCCTTGTGCCCAGTGTTGGCTGGGATTGGCTCCAGCAGACCCCCGTGACTCTGTAGTTAGGATTGGATAATGGATGGATGGATGGATGATAATATTCATAAATAATAACATTAAGCAAAGTACAAGTGAATATCGGCAACCATACAACCTGATAAATGCTGACGTGTACTTTCAGGCGGCACACAGACTTGTCTCCAGTGAAGTCCTCATTTACTGTCAACCATCTTCAGATCAGGCCGCATGCCCATCTCAATATGGTTGCCATGCTGTGCTCTTCATTGTGTTGTCCTTTTCAGTTCACGGTGTGACAGAGAGATGCTTCATCGTGATGATGGTGTGTGAGAGAGAGAGAGGGAGGGGTAAAGCATGCAAATCTATAGCCTCTCTGTCCAAACCCTACAGCCAATAGGGCGTTGTGGTACTTAACGACTTCTGATTTAAAACCAAACAGGTAACTTTAGACCAGTAGAATTTTGCTTTCACACCTAAAATACCATTGGTTGAGCCAGGTAGTCTGGCTTTCCTATGGGGGTTGATTGAGAGAGTCCTACAGAGTATTACTGGCCAAACTGGTTTTAGGCGCTTACCCTGAGACTCAGTCCTAAAAAGGGGGGACATCAAGCCACTGCTGTTCTTATCAATGAAATACCGTATATACTCACGTATAAGTGGGGTCTTGAAACCTGAAAAACCGATCATAAAATCAGACGCCCGTTCAAAAATGCGACACTTAAGTTTTTTCTTTACACCTTCAGTCTCTCATCAGTTTCTCAGACACATCGACATTTTGTTGCAGCAGCGCGGTTACCAATTTCTTTCGCCACTTGAACAATGTTTAATTTAAAACCAGCTTCATATTTTTTTCTGATCAAATGCTCCATCGTAGATAAGGGATGCTCTTACGATAAAGGTGTATGAGGGCGTGAAACACAAATCAGTGCAAACATTGCTTCGGAATCATTTGGGCATCACCGTGTGTTCACGTAGGCACAATACGAGGTGTAATCAAAAAATATGGTGATTGCTGCAGCCGAGCATCATCCAATGGAAAGGCAGGGGTCTTCGATACGGAAAGTGGCACGTCGAACCTTAGTAACAGTTTCAGGTAGTTAGGTGCAGTCAGTCGGTTGTGTGTTTTAAGTGTGAAGTGAATCATGGCTCTCAAACAACGCCTTAACGTGAAATATTGACCATGCTCTGTGTCACACGTCGCTTCTGATACGGCAATTTCTCTCAAATAAATACATTATGGGGTGTCCTCATCCACCTTAGTCACCTGATCTGGCTCCGTGCGACATCTGGCTCTTCCACAAAGTCAAAATGACCATGAAAGGAAAACGTTTGAGGCAGCCATGACAGAGCAAACGAATCCATTCAGAAAGTGATGAGAACGATAGGGTAAGTGTGTTCAAAGTGAGGGGGGGGGGTTCATGGCAATTTGTCTTCACCATATTTGTTGATCATACAGGTACCTCGTACTTAGAAAAAAAACGCAGTGTGCTCCATGGTTACTCTCTTAGGTGGGCGTTAGCGTATCGTAATCTCTTGGACCAATAGGATAAGTTTTCCGCATTTAACTTATACAACCGACATTATAAAATACCGGAAATTATACGGTAAAATCAAGTCCCGACTTATCCGTGGGATGAACTTAAACGTGAGTATATAAGGTAACACTAATACTAGATTTGCTCTGTCTAAAGTACAAATAAAGACAAGTAAAATGTTTATCAACTTATACATGACATTGCACACCACAGCAAACACTTGTTGAGTTTCTCTATGTGTGTGTGTGTGTGACATCTGTCAAGTCCTACTGGGTACCTGACAGGGCTGTCCTAACTACATCGGTGGCCCCCGGTGATCAGAACGGTGCACTGAGGCCCCTTTATTGATAGCAAACATACATAGGTATCCGAAACATTGTGGGCTCCTATGCTCCTGGGACCCCCAGCCAGTGCCCATACAGTAGGTGAAGGCGGTCCTGGCTACCTGACAGTCTGCCGCCTTCTTGCACCATCGCCCAGGACCTTCTAGTTCTTTGTTGTTCACTTGGCCATTATCTGGTCTCAACTGTGCTTATTAACCCATTTCTACTACTTCTAAGACAGATGTTATATTTTATAACTATACAGCTCAAAAAAAATGAAAGGAGCACTTCTGAATGAGAGTAGCAGAGGGGCTTGTTAATCAGTTTAATGAAATGAACAACAGGGGCACTAGAGGGGCAACAATGAGATGACCCCCAAAACAGGAATGAATGGTTTCACAGCTGGAGTGAGGCCACTGAGATTGTTCCCTCCTCATCTGTTTTGTCACTCGTTTTGCATTTGTCTACGGTCAGTGTCACTACTGGTAGCGTGAGGCCATACCTGGACCCTACAGAGGTGGCACAGTTAGTCCAACTTCTCTAGGATGGCACATCAATACCATGTGGCATTGCCAGAATTCTTTCTGTGTCTCCCAGCACAGTCTCAATGGCATGGAGGAGATTCCAGGAGGCAGGCAGTTATTCGAGGAGAGCTGGACAGGGCCCCTAATAGAAGGTCCTTAACCCATCAGCAGGACCCACCGGTATCTGCTCCTTTGGCCAAAGAGGAACAGGATGAGCACTGGCAGAGCCTACAAAATAACCTTCAGCAGGCAGGAAAGCCACTGGTGTGAATGTCTCTGACCAAACAATCAGAAACAGACTTCATGAGGATGGCCTGAGGACCCGACATCCTCTAGTGGGCACCATGGAGCTCGATTGGCATTTGCCATAGAATACCAGAATTTGCTGCTCCACTACTGGCACCCTGTGCTTTTCACAGATGAGAGCAGGTTCATCCCGAGCACATGTGAAAGACGTGAAAGGGTCTGGAGAAGCCGTGGAGAACATTATGCTGCCTGTGACATCGTTCAGCATGAACGGTTTGGTTCGGGGTCAGTGATGGTCAGTCTGGGGAGGCATATCCATGGATAGACGCTGTAGCAGATAGAGGCGTGGTCCACCTCTAACACCCTCAGGTACCACTCTGAACACCAGGTGAAAGTATAATAACTATTCTTTTTATTATTATACCATGCACAAAGCACCCTCCACTCTACACTCATAAATTACAAATAAATCCAACACTGCAATTCTCTCTCCTCCTCGCCCAGACACTTCGCCCTCCTACCTCCCAGCTCAGCTCAGTGTCTGGACTGAGGCTTCGCCCTTTTATAGCTCCTGACCCGGAGGTGTTCCTGTCCCAACAGTCCACAGTTCCTTTTTCCTTCCGGGTCAGGGCAAATAGTCCTTTACTTCACCCCGGGAGCACGTCGTTCCTTCCTGTCACATGACTGTGACGTACTCCCGGGTCATACGGCAGAAAAGAGCCCATAAGCCCCCCCACAGCGACTCCTGGTGGCCCCCAAGGTATCCAGCAGGGCTGTGTATAAATACTACAAAGTCTATGAGGCCCTGCTGGACCTCGGGGCAATATCCTGCTGTCGGGAGAGCTCCTCCTGGTGGCCTGGGGGTGAGGACCGGCATGAAAAGCCAGCAGTCCTCCACAACGCACAGACCTCTACAGGCAAGAAAACAGCACATTGACTGCCATTAGGTATTGGGATGAAATCATTGGTCTCATTGTCAGACCCTATGCTGGTTCCTCCAGGTGGCCTCATGTGGCGACAGGATGAAGGAATTGATACCACTGACTTCCCCAAACCCCCCCACGTTCACTCGCCTGATCTCAATCCAAGAGAACCCCTCTGGGTGGGACATTATGTTTCAGTTGTGGAGCCAACCCGGACACAGACAGGCGGACATGTTGTTTTCAAACCACCACACGTTTTATTTACAATTATATTTACAAATATTGGTCACTCAGACCCAGTCCAAATAGTGCAGACAACCCCAATACTCAGTCCTGACCTCACAATGCCTTTTTTCGGGCCGCCTCCACACCTCTCTCTCGTGCCTTGTCCTGCCTCCACCCGACTCCAGCCTTGAATGAAGGGAGACGGCCCCTTTTATCCTCTCCCAGACGAGCTCCAGGTGGCTCCCGGCATTCCCTCGTTGGCCACGCCCCAGCGTGGCGGAAGTGCCGGCTGTTCTCCCGGCAGCTCTCCAGGTGCCCTTGTAAATCTTCCCCCCCAGCACTTCCTGGTGTGGCAGAAGTGCTGAGGTAACAGGTCCCCAAGGCATTGGGGCGCCTCTTGGCAGGGTGGGGCTTCCATGCCCTTAACCCGTGGCCCCCAAAGCAACCAGGAAGGTGGCCCCCATGTGATCCATGGTGGGTGCAGACCCACATCTGGTCCCTCACAGCGTCCCTGGCATCCCTGACACAGTCCATCCAACGCCTCAGCCTGTCCAGGAGCTCAGTGATGCCCTGGTCCAGATCTAGGAGGAGATCCTCCAGGACACCATCAGTCGTCTCATTATGACGTTGTCAGGCATTTTATACAAACTAGTGAGTACGATTTGGAGTTGCTGGTTTGAAATTTCAGCCAAATCCATCATTTGTTCCCTTTGATTTTCGGGGTGTCTTTGAGTTCAGCCCTCTGTTGGTTGATCGTTTTCATTTCCATCCTTTCGTTCCTCACACATCACCATATCAGTCCATAACAGTAGAGAGAGCCAGCAGGATTTTGTTCACCCATAAAGTGTTCCTGTCATTTTTTTGAGCAGTTTATATTACTCCTAAATGACTATGTGACCCCCCCAAAAATCTCATTTTTCTTACACAGTCCTCAGACCTTCAGACCCTAACATCTGCCACATCTGCTCCCCCCTGTTCAGTTTTATATGATGGCTCGGCTTCACTGTAAATCATGATCGTGGCGGTGGACGTGTTGACGCCTTGTCTTAAGGGACACGTGTCTCTCTACTGACCCGACTGAGGCTCGACTGTCTGATTATTCCTCGTCTCTTTTCTTCGAGCCCTGACTTGAGCATCCCTGAGAAGGAAAAGAAAAAAAAAAAAAAGAAAGAAACCGAGAGCGCGGCTTTAATCAAGTTGTAAACGAATGAATTATTAACGCGACGACTCTGCCGCTCACTACGCGATCATTTTGGTTTTCTTTAACCTCACGATACTGGAAACAAAGAGGGGAGAGAGTGCGAGGCCAGGCGACTTTGACATTCCGGCGAGCAGATGCGCACCCCACCTCAGCGTCACGGCTAATTATGTCCCTGGCGGGCAGGGCTGTCAGCCATGCGACTAGCGCCACGGAACCACACATCACAAGCGGCGAGCGACGCTCAAGAGGAGCTAATGAGTTCTGTCGCCGGTTTCATTCAATCGGACTTCATCTCGGCCCCAGCGCCCCAGATTAAATCAGAGACGGCCCCCTGGGGACGGCGTGCAAGTGAATCTCATCACCCTGGTCTGAAGCGAGAAGTGATTGGTGTCGTTTCGAGTTTACATTGTGATCTGTTGCAACGGCACAACCCGCACGGTCTGGCCTGTTAAACGAGGAGGTCGCTCTGTGACTCCCTTTTGTCTGCGCTTGCTTTATAGTCTTGGAAAATCCATTCTTATGTGCCAAATGTCTCCGGTGCTCGTGAAAAACAAAGTTTGTTTTATAGGGAGCTTTTGTGGGTGGCACAGTGGCGCGGTGGTAGCACTGCTGCTGCCTTGTAGTAATTAGACCAGAATGCTGGAGTTTGCAGTTCCTCCATGTGCCCATGCGGGTTTCCTTCTACAGTGAACCGGGTGACTGTGTGTTCACCCGGCGATGAACTGGCACCCTAACCCGGGGACTGTTCTTGCCTTGAACTCGGTGATTGCTGGGATCGGCTCCAGCTTCCTAGCAGGCAGACCCAACCCCTGGATAAGCGGGTTAAGAAAACGCAAGGAAGGTGTCCTGACACAGCAGGAAAACAGGAGAGCTGAATTTGAGAGCAAAAAATAAAAGAAAATAAAAATCAACCGTAGGACCTCGTCGAGGGGATTACTTTCCTGGGCAGTGACATTCATGTCTCTGGTGACTCTTCCTATGAAGTCAGTAGACGGATTGGGATAGCATGGAGGGTCATGAGGTCACTGGAAAGATGTATGTGGCGCTCCCAATATCTGCAAAAGGACGAAGGTCCACGTCTTTAGAGTCCTGGTGCTTCCTTTCTTGCTATATGGTTGTGAGACATGGACGCTATCCAGTGACCTGAGATGAAGACTGGACTCCTTCAGTGTCTCTCTGGAAAGTCCTTGGGTACCATTGGTTTGACTTTGTGTTGCTCATGGAGTCCCGAATGAGGCACATGACCTGCATTGTGAGGGAGCGTCAGTTACGGCACTATGGCCATGTGGCTCGATTACCAGAGGGTGAGATCCTCATTGATAGGGACCCGAGTTACTGGACCAGGCCAAGGGGTCACCCACATAACACCTGGCTGCGGCAGATAGAGGGTCACTTCCAGAGGGTGGGACTGGACCGTGTATCTGCCTGGAGGGGTTGCCAACTGGGATCCTGAGTTGTTTTGTTGTGTAGTGGGTGCGGCAACGCGGTGTACCAGTGCATGCTCCCCAACCTGACTTGACTTGTAGGACCGTAACCAGGATAAGAGGCAGTAAGTCATAACCAGGCAATACAAGAAAAGAAAGCACGCAGCATCTAAATGAACGTGAGGAATTGTATCCACAGATCGGATAAGGGCTGACCTTTTATGCCAATTTGTTGATCATGGCGGGGTCACGACCTCGGAGACCCCGCCCCTAGAGACGAGGGATGTGACCCTGACAACGGTAAACAAATGGCTTCTCTTAACTCTTTCAGGGCTAATTATTATTTCGCCGTTTTGTCCCAGTGCTAAATGGCTTTTCTAAAAAGCACACAAAGCAATGGTTTCACGCATAAATCTACATCAAATACTTATGTTGTCACTCTGTCTCATGTTCCAGGAGCCCCTACAGTATGCATATTCACATACTTATTACATACGTGTTTCTCCCATCACTCATAATCTGAAAGGCACTTTCTGAAGTATAGGGTGGTCCAGATTTAATTATGCAATAATTTATTAAGTTTATTACATAAGAAAATCACCCGAAAAATCCCAGACCATCGAGAAGTGTGTGAACAGACGACATGAAGAATCATCTTTGCGCCGAACTGGAATCGTCCCCACATAAATCAAAGTCATCCAGACGATGTGGATCTGCATAATTAGATCTGGACCACCCTGTAGTTGAGTGGCTGTTAATCTGTGGTGTCCACCAGCAGGCCAAGTCCAACTGCTAGCTTTTCTCCCGTAGATCGATGTCTGTGTAGTCCTCCCATGTCGAGCACTTTCGTTGGCGTGTCAGCTGCACAAGCGTGTTCAGCACTATGATCAGCTGAAGAAGGCCCTTGACTTTCGTTTTTTGATCTCCAGATCACTTGTATCAAATTCGGAGTTCAATAAGTCAGAGTCCAATTCAACAGCAACAACATTTATTTCTATAGCACATTTTCATACAAAAAAAATGTAGCTCAAAGTGCTTTACATAATGAAGAATAGAAAAATAAAAGACACAATAAGAGAATAAAATAAGTCAACATTAATTAACATAGAATAAGAGTAAGGTCTGATGGCCAGGAACTCCAGACGGCTGTAGAGAAAAAATAAAATCTGCAGGATGGTCCAGACCATCCATTTGTGAATTTCCCCTTGGGATTAATAAAGTATCTATCTATCTATCTATCTATCTATCTATCTATCTATCTATCTATCTATCTATCTATCTATCTATCTATCTATCTATCTATCTATCTATCTATATATCTATCTTATCTATATCTATCTATCTATCTATCTATCTATCTATCTATCTATCTATCTATTATATAGTGTCTTTCATATCTATCTATCTATCTATCTATCTATCTATCTATCTATCTATCTATCTATCTATCTATCTATCTATCTATTATATAGTGTCTTTCATATCTATCTATCTATCTATCTATCTATCTATCTATCTATCTATCTATCTATCTATCTATTATATAGTGTCTTTCATATCTATCTATCTATCTATCTATCTATCTATCTATCTATCTATCTATCTATCTATCTATCTATCTATCTATCTATCTATCTATCTATCTATCTATCTATCTATCTATCTATCTATCTATCTATCTATCTATCTATCTATCTATCTATCTATCTATCTATCTATCTATCAGACCATGAGACCGTCCAGTCCCCTCTGGGCATTCTACCTCACATAAATGAATCAGTCCCCTTTGTACTTAGGGTTCTCACGGAAAGACTTGATGATGATGGTCATGCAGACTTCTGGTTTTTAGTCCATCAATGTTGGAGCATCATGATGCTTTGAGTAGATGGTGGTGGCCACCTCCACAAAGGAACCGGAAAAAGAAACAGAAGAGAGAGTAGGGGTCAGTACGTAAAAAAGAAATAATATGCACAGAGTATTTTGTTTTGAGCATTTACTTCGCTCTCTCACCCGATGCCAATGCCATTCTTGAGGTTGCTTACTCTACGCTACTCATGCACACGCAGGGTTTCATCATCAATACAATACAATCCAGTTTATTTTTGTATAGCCCATAATCACACAGGAAGTGCCGCAATGGGCTTTAACTGGCCCTGCCTCTTGACAGCCCCCCAGCCTTGACTCTCTGAGAAGACAAGAAAAAATCAAGTCAACAAGTCTAACAGTCCTCTGAGCAAAGAGGGTCTACCTATAACATAACGGTGAGTTTTATCAACATTTACAGCTATCTTTCTCCCACTGCCCCTGATATCCATCCTCAACCCATTGTGTTGACAAAAATCGACATCCGCCCTAAAAGAGTTAAGGAAACAGGCTACAGAGTATCAGTTCACAGCCTCAGTAGTTTTTCTTTCCATAGCAAGCCCAACAGCAGTTACTTATTTGGCGGACCCCTTTATCCAAGGTGACCTACAACATTTGAGATACACTTGGTTGCACTTCATTTTTTTTTTTCCTCATTGCAACTTCATGGTGGCTGAAGTCCTCAACCTTTACCTTTAGGCTACACGTCCTGCCTGCCTGCCTGCCAAGTACGGGTTTAAGCCATTTTATTACAGGCGGGTAAACCACATCGACCGGCGCTTGAATCTGATCAAGGCAGAGAAGTTAACAAGAGGAGTGACAGCACGTCCCGTCTCCTGGCAGGCCTTGCCTAAAGGGCCGCTCTCACGTACGCTGCTTTTATTTCTTTTTTTTTTCTTTCTCCAGACAGTGATTTGCATCTCTAAAACCATGGCTAACATCTTTAAGATCTGAAAGTCATAATGGGAATGATCTTATAATAATGCTGTTATATCTAATGTTGCATGAAGCATCTTTGAAATATGATGCTTTTCCATTTATTATTTTTTTTTTTTTGCCTTGCCTGTCTGGCAGTTGATGCGGATCTAATATGTGGTTTGGGATAGGAGGGCTGTTTGAGGGTGAGAAGAATTTATTACAAGTAGAAGTAGGATTTGACCTAATAACCAATTATTTATAAGGGCTACACATTTCCCAATTTGTGTTAACGAGGAGGACGGGTTTCTCCCTCTGACCCAAAGTGTTCACCTGACAATCAGGATCTGTCTATTTTAGGAACAAGCAGACCACGTTCAGAGTTGGGCATGGGGTGGTGGCTCTGAGGCTAAGGATCTGTGCTGGTATCCTGAAGGTTACCAGTTCAAATCCCCGTCACTGCCAAAAGAGATCCTACTCTGCTGGGCCCTTGAGCAAGAGCCTTAACCTTCACTTGCTCCAGGGGTGCTGTACAATGGCTGACCCTGTGCTCTGACCCCAAAGGCTTTGCGAAAACGAACTAATTCTTAAGGCGAGAATTTGTATATGGTGAAATAAAGTACAAAAAAAAAAGTTTTGGGGCACTTTTGAAATGAATGAATTTGAAAAAACAACAAAAACAAAAAGTGTGTACAACGCAAAAAAAACGAGTTGTCCCGACTTCTGTCTCTGGTAGACTGCCCAAGATGGTGGCTTTTCTGGTTTTCAGGCATTATGGGAGGAAGAGGCGGGGTCCAAATGGATGGACCCTTGGGATGAAACAGTCGCAGTCTGCCTTTCTGCAGAAGGGGAAGAAGGGAAATCGTCACTGCCAGAGGTGGATAGTAACGAGTTACATTTACTCTGTTACATTTACTTAAGTAACTTTCTAAAAAAAAGTGTACTACTAAGAGTAGTTTTACTGCACCATACTTTTTACTTTTACTTGAGTACATTTGTGAAGAAGAAACGCTACTTGTACTCTTAAAGCTACATTGAGCAACATTCAACTCGTTGCTTTTTTCCATGTACGCATTACAATATATTTTTGCCAGAGAGAAGTCGCCAGTGGAACTACTGCATGACTGTTTCACCCATCAGACGTAGCAACAATAATCACATGACTCCGTTTCACCCATCAGACGTAGCAACAATAATGACATGACTCCGTTTCACCAATCAGACGTAGCAACAATAATCACATGACTCCGTTTCACCAATCAGACATAGCAACAATAATCACATGACTCCGTTTCACCAATCAGACGTAGCAACAATAATCACATGACTCCGTTTTACCAATCAGACGTAGCAACAATAATGACATGACTCCGTTTCACCAATCAGACGAAGCAACAATAATCACATGACTCCGTTTCACCAATCAGACGTAGCCATGCAGTCACATGACTACACACAACTTCCTGCGTCTGCAGCCTGTGAGAGGCTTTTTAGTCATGTGGGGCTCCTGTTCACAGCTAAACGGTCGCAGCTTCACTACAAGAACCTTGAGAAGCTTAACCATCACTTCACTGAGTGAAGAACAAGCACATTTTAACCAAACATGCACAGACAGCCATGGTAAAGTGAGACTTCTTGCATGTGCACAAGTTGCCTTGTTCTAATGTTATTTTCTATCAGCTGTGCTATTTGGAGGACAAGCATGTGACGATGCCGGTCCCCTACAGACTCCCTCTTCCCACATGGGAGTCTGTTGAACCCACACCATTGATAATTAAGACCGAGATGAGCTGACATATGAGGATAATACACTGATGAGGCCAAAGGATGGTGGAAAAAGTGTTCAAGTGCTTTTATTAAAAAACAGTCAAAACAAAAAGTGTCAATGGTGCAGTGTTCTAAAAAACATTACATATATAAATCCATAAAAATCACTGTGAAAAGTAAGGATAAAAAATCAACAAATAAATATGTTAAAAATCCAAGGTTAAAATGCAGACTAACTCCTCCCGATCTCAGCCCACCTCCTTCTCATTCTCCTGGCTCACCCATTGCTCGCGTGGCCGGCGGAGACTCACCAGCCACGAGCTCCTTTCATCCGAACTCCGTCTTGGCTGCCTCCAGGCATCATGTGCAGACCGTCCCAGGTCGGCTCTCCTCCCTTCTTCCTTCGCGCTCACGTGGTCGCACCTCGGAAACCTAGGGAGGGCACCTGCTTTGCTCGGCACACTCCTTTTCTTTTTTTTTGTGCTGACCCGTATATATACACTCCCGTCTCCGTAGGCCTTACTCACACGCAATTGAGAACAATCGCACCCACACGTGCTGGTGCAACTCGCTCCAACTGCCTCATTAACTCCCCCACGTAGAGTGACACGGCTTTAAGGATTTGAAACTGGCCTCTTTTTTTTTTTTTGAAGCTGCGGACCCGCTACACCACAAAGTGAATCTGCATTTTTATATTGTTAGTGTACAGGAAATCTCTTCACTGTAAGTCGTTTGCACCGTTCAGACACACGTGTTACCTGCTGTAGGTATCGGCTTCAAAAGCTTTGTTGAGCAAAACTGAGATTTGGAACTTTGTGTTATTTGTGCATCTTTATTTTGTAAAGATGTTATTTATTTTTACTCATTTTTTATTTTATTATTTGGAAATTGCAGAATTTGCACATTATTTTATATTTTGTCTGTCTTATTACAACATTTCTAAAAAAAGAAATCATTTATTATGTTCAAACAGTTATTCAGTACTTGAGTAGTCCATCCATCCATCCATTATCCAACCCTCTACATCCTAACTACAGGGTCACGGGGGTCTGCTGGAGCCAATCCCAGCCAGCACAGGGTGCAAGGCAGGAAACAAACCCTGGGTATTGACGCCAGACCACTGCACGACACGTACACACACACACATACCAAGCACACAATTTAGAAGCGCCAATGCACATAACCTGCATGTCTTTGGACTGTGGGAGGAAACCAATGCAGACACGGGGAGAACATGCAAACAAGGTGGAAAGTGAACCCAGGTCTCCTAACTGCGAGGCAGCAGCGCTACCCACTGCGCCACCATGCTGCCCACTTGAGTAGTCTTTTCACCAAATACTTTTTTACTCTTACTTGAGCAGTTTTTTGGATGACTACTTTTTACTTCTACTTGAGTATTATTATTTTGAAGTAACGCTACTCTTACTTGAGTACAATTTTTGGCTATTCTACCCACCTCTGGTCACTACACAGCACCATCTTCTGTCATGGTGGAGAATTACCATAACTTAAGCCTTTAAGCTGTTAGCCATGCTCACACGCTTGGCATCTTTAAATAGCTCATCCAGCTCACCCTCAATTTATTATTATTATTATTATTATTATTATTATTATTATTATTATTATTATTATTATACAGCAGTGTGTCAAGATATTCTACAGTCACTGTCTGACCCCCATAAGGGGTTCACCTGCTTTTTTTATTAAACATAACTATGGTGGTGTTTCAAATAAGAAGTTAAAGTAATATGTAATAAGAAAAACACAAACAAAGGTAAAGGATTGGTGATCCCTGTAAATTATGAAAAGGATGTCTTTATAAATGGGAGTCTCTAACCAGCCTGAGCAGAGATGGTGCCAGCAGTGCCAGCTGTCAAGTCTATGTGTGAGTCTATGGGGTGTGGAAGGAGAGCAAAGCGATCCACAAAGACGCTTCAGAAACCCCCACAACAGGCAGTCACTGGCCACCCGAGGCGCTCATGTTTTTCGGGCATTTGTGCTATTTCCCACTGTGCCAACTAGTTTTTTTACATTTTTGCTTTACCCTATTCAAATCATAACCTCTATTGGATGATGTTCATTTCACTTTGCCCTTCTTACGACTGCACTTCCAGCACCTGCAGCACCCCCTGGCGGCACCCACAAAACCAACAAGGCTGCTCCAAACTACAACTCGCGGCAAACCCTGCCGGGATCCGTGGTGCTGTAGCAACCCAGAGGGGCTGCACTCTAGTGCCCTGGTGACAATAGTGACTCTAACCTGGTCCTTCCACCCAGCTGATGTCCCTGTTCATCCGTCACAATATTTATGTAAATATAATATGTATAAATAAGACCCGAGTTCGCTTCTCCCTGAGTCTGCATGGGTTTCCCCTGGGATCTCCGGTTTCCTCCCACTGTCCAAAGATATGCAGGTTAGGTGCATTGGCGATTCTAAATTATCCCTAGTGGGTGTGTGTGTGTGTGTGTGAGCGTGTGCCCTGTGGTGGGCTGGTGCCAAGCCTGGGGTTTGTTTCCTGCCTTGCATTCTGTGTTGGCTGGGATTGGCTCCTGCAGACCCCCGTGACCCTGTAGTTAGGATATAACTGGTTGGATAATGGATGGAATGGATGGCTAGATAAGCTGATGCTGTTGGGGCACGCTGTACCCAAGCCCAGACAACCCTCAGCCCCTCTGTATCCACCCTTGTGTTCACTTTGTGCATGCAATCATTTTTGTACTTTTATATAAGTCCTGAGCATCCACAGTTTTAGCAAATGCACAGGATGGTCCTGGATATCTGTGGATAAGACAGGCTCCTCTATACAAACACACACACACATATATATATATGTATATTTACATTTATTTATATATTTACAACACTTGACATAAAATTGGCTCCATTTCTTTTATTTTTCCAATTGGAGAACAGGCAGGTGAAGTGATTTGCTCAGGGTCACACAGCATGGGGCTCAGGGCTTGAAGTCCAAAGCCTTTACCACTATACCAGACTGCCAGGAAAAGTCCAAGGAAAAGGGTTGGGAGGTCCTTTGGCCAGCAGCCTGTTCTCACACGGAGTGCAACGGCAAACACAGAGTCTGTCACAGGTTTTCAGTGAAATGAATTTATTGTGTAATAATAAATCGGCTTATCCAGGGTTTAAGTTTAAAACATTGGTTTTATTATAATCGTTGTCAGATAGGAAAGGATTTCTTTCTGGAGGCAAGTCAGTTTTTCTGCATCTCTTCCTCATCTAAGTGCTGCTTTTTTCTCCACTTCCTTGCCGGCTCTCATCTCTGTTTCAGATGATTCGCTCAATCTCTTTTAGCCCCTTCTCCTTCTCCCTCTTACTCTATCCCGGCTCTTTCTCACATTCTTTTTTTCTCTCTGCTGCCCTCCCATTCCCCCTCTCTGCCATATTTCCATTTCTCTTTCTTTGTCTGTGTGTCTCAAGCTCTTCATTTACTTTCTGTTTGTTCATCCCAGCCTTCTCTCAGTTCACTAAACTTAACCGCCTGCTCTCTCTGTTTTCACCTCTTCTTGCATTTTGTCACACCTCCCAACGTCTCCCCCCTATAAAAGGCACACACATTCTCTGCCTGTTTCTGTCTGTCTTGGCCTCATCTTGTTCTCTCTATGTCTCTCGGCCCCTTCCCAAAATCCTTCTCTTCCTCCGTCTCTCTCTTATTCCTTCCCTACCGCCACAGTTCCATTTCTCTTTTTCTCTTTGTCTTTTTCAGACTCTTCTCCTGTTCATACTTAGTCATTCCAAATCTCAGTTTATTTCTCCCCCTACTCTATCTTTATCCCTCCATTTTGTACTTCACCCCCCCATCTCTTTGTCAATCTCTGAATCTCTCAACCTCCTCATTTACTTTTTGTTTGTCTATCACAGCCTTCTCTCAGTTCACTAAACTCATCCCCCTGCACTCTCTGTTTCCACCCCTTCTTGCATTTTGTCACACCTCTGCCCCCTATAAAAGGCACACACACTCTCTGCCTGTTTCTATCTGTTTGTCTCTCTGTTGGCCCCTTCTCACAATCCCCCTCTCCCTCTGTCCCTCTCTTATTCAATCCCTACCACCATATTTTCCATTTCTTTCTTCCTCTTCTCCTGCTTTTACTTAGTCATTCCAAATCTCTGTGTATTTCTTCTCCTATTCCATCTTTATCCCTCCTTTTCGTATTTCCCTCTGTCTGTCACTCTCTGGATCTCTCATCCTCTTCATTTCCTTTCTGTTTGCCCATTCCAGCCTTTACTCAATCCACTAAACTCACTCTGTTGCACTCTCTGTTTCAATGCCTTCTTTCATTCTGACACTGACCCACACTCTCTGTCTATTTGTGTGTATATTTTGCTCCCGTATTTCTCCTGGCCCCTTCTCACAATCCCCCTCTGCCTCTGTCCCTCTCTTATTCTATTTTCTACTGCCATATTTCCACTTCTCTCCCTCTCTGTCTTTCTCAGTCTCTCTGTCTGTATCGCTCATCATTGTCATTTCCTTTCTGTTTGTCCATCCCGACATCTATTTAATTTACTATCCTCACTCTGTGTTTCATCTTCTTCTTTCATTTTATCCCCGACCTGAAACACACACATGCTATCTGTCTGTTTGTGTGTATATGTTGCTCCCATCTCTCTCTTGGTTTCCCTCAGCCCCTTCCCACAATCCCCCTCTCTCTATCTATCTCTCTTATTCAGTCTCTACCCCTGTATTTCCATTTCTCTCCCTCTTTTCTTGCTCTCTCTGTTAGTCCATCCATTCTCCCCCCGTACCCCATCTCTATCCATCCATTGCATATTTCTCTCTCTCTACCTGTCGCTCTGTCTTTATCACTCATCCTTGTCATTTCCTTTCTAGTTGTCCATCCCAGCATCTATCTAACTTACTATCCTCACTCTGCTCCACTCTGTGTTTCAACACCTTCCTTTATTTTGTGCCCCCCCCTGACACACGCACACACTATCTGTCTGTTTGTGTGTATATGTTGTCCCATCTCTCTCTTGGTTTCCCTCGGCCCCATCCCACAATCCCCCTCTCCCTCTCTCTCTATCTCTCTTATTCTGTCTCTAACCCTGTATTTCCATTTCTCTCCCTCTCTGTCTCTTTTCTTGCTCTCTCTGTTAGTCCATCCATTCTCCTCCCGTACCCCATCTCTATCCATCCTTTGCACATTTCTCTCTCTCTGTCTGTCACTCTGTCTTTATGGCTCATCCTTGTCATTTCCATTCTGGTTGTCCATCCCAGCCTCTATTTAACTTACTATCCTCACTCTGCTCCACTCTGTGTTTCAACACCTTCCTTCTTTTTATGCCCCCCCCCACCTGACACACACACACACATACACACACACTATCTGTCTGTTTGTGTGTATATGTTGCTCCTATCTCTCTCTTGGTTTACCTTGGCCCCTTCCCACAATCCCCCTCTCCCTCTCTCTCTATCTCTCTTATTCTGTCTCTGCCCCCTGTATTTCCATGTCTCTCCCTCTCTGTCGGTCTTTCTCAGTCTCTTTTCCTGCTCTCTCTATTAGTCCATCCATTCTCCCCCTGTACTCCATCTCTGTCCCTCCTTTTCATATTTCTCTCTCTTCTCTTTTCTCTCTGTTTCTACACTGCGGTTCCTTCATTCTTCCAGTCTCCCTCTGCCCACCTTGTCACCTGTTCCTATCCTCCCATTCCTGTCTTTTTCCCTTCTCTTCTCTTCTCTTCTCTCTCTCTCTCTCTCTCTCTCATTTTCCATCTCTAAACCCCCATCATCAACAACACCCCCCCCTTCCTTTTTGTCTTCGTCTCTCTTAATACAAAAACGCATTATCACCGGGCTCGAGGATTCATGAGGAGCTCGTCCCGAATTGCATACTAATGCACTCGCTACAGCGGCATCAGAATGAGATAAATATTTCAAAGTCTACACAAAGTGTCATGTTCATTTAATCATTTAAAAGCCTCTCCAATATCTCTCGGCATCAAGGGCCCCCGGTTTTCGAGAGTGCCTAAGGACGGATCTTTCTTTTCAAATTCATTTTAATTCATTAATGCCTTCTCTCTCCTTTCAGTCCCTTTTGTTTCTATGGCCACAAATTGTTTTCTTTTTCTTTTTCTTTCTCTTTCCTTTTCTCGTTTTCAAAAGGGAATTGCAAAGGAGTTTGAGATTTTGCTATTCATCAGTGACTCTTGGAAGAGCTGCTTGAAATCGGCACCCTAAAAATAAACGTGGCATCTGTGTGTGTGTGTGTGTGTGTGTGTGTGTGTGTGTGGAGGCTTCCTTCCTGCTCATTTATTGTCATGCCAACTAATTGTATTCTATAGGATTAGCGTGTCTCTAACGAGGCAGACGAAGGCTCCCAATGCCATTAGGACGCTAACAAGGACAGGGGCAGAGGCGGGGAGGATGAGGAGGGAACGGGACGGGGCACGACGGATGTTGATGGGTCTTTAGAGGCAGCCGGAAAGATAAAAATAAAAAACAACGGAGGAAGAAGAGGGGGGGCTTAGACTGTTGGGAGGAAGACGATATGTGAGCGTGTGCATGTGTGAGTGACGACGAGTCACAGATGTGGGTGTGTGACTGTCACCTGACTGCTAGGTAACCTGTGCGTGTGTGTAAGTGACCGTGTCCCACTGTCTGTCATCAGTTTGTGAGTGTGTGTGTGTGTGTGTGTCATCTGACTGACCAGAAATTGTGTGTGCGTGTGCGTAACTGTCATCTGATTGATAAACAATGTGTGCGTGCAGTAGCTGTCATCTGACAGATTGATAAGTTGTGCACCTGTCATCTGACTAATACAGAAGGTGTGCGTGTGTCATCTGAGTGACAGACAGTGTGTTGCTGTATGTGCTTGTGCAATGGTCCCCTAACTCACAGATGACATTGGCTTGTGTGTAAGTGACTGTGCCTAACTGTCTGTCATCGGTTTGTGAGTGTTTGTGTATTTGTCATCTGACTGACCAACAGTTCTGTGTGTGTGCCTGTCATGTCTGACTGATAGACAGTGTGTGTGTGTGTGTGTATGTGTGTGTGCAGTAAGTGTCATCTGACAGATTGATAAGTTGTGCACCTGTCATCTGACTAATACAGAAGGTGGGTGTGTGTGTGTCATCTGATTGACAGACAGTGTGTTGGTGTATGTGCTTGTGCAACTGTCACCACCTGACAGATCAGATTGGCACAGTGTGTAAATGACCGTGTCCAATGGTCTGTCATCAAACTGACTGACAATTTGTGCTTGTGCTTGGCCATCTGTCATCTGCCTGACCAACAATTGTGTGTGTGACTGTCATTAGAACATTAGAACAATCGAGACGAGAGCAGGCCATTCAGCCCAATAAAGCCCCTCTAGTCCTGTCCACTTAATTCTGCTAAAGTAACATCAAGTCGAGTTCTGAAGGTCCCTAAAGTCCTACTGTTCACTACACTACTTAGTCACTTACTCCAAGTGTCTCTAAGTGAAGAACTTCCTATTGTTTGTGTGAAATGTCCCCTTCACAAGTTTCCAACTGTGTCCCCGTGTTCTTGAGGAATTTGATGATGTCATCTGACTGACTGAGAGTGTGTGTGTGTGTGTACAGTAAGTGTCATCTGACAGATTGATAAGTTGTGTACCTGTCATCAGACTAATACAGAAGGTGTGTGTGTGTGTGTGTGTGTGTAACAGTCATTTGATTGTTAGACGTGGAGCTGATGTGTGTGCCTGTGCAACTGTCACCGGACTGACAGACAAGGGGACTGTGTGTAACTGTCATCAAAACGAATGACCATTGTGCGTTTGTCATCTGACCGACTGAAAAGTTGTTTGTCTGACTGTCATCTGAGTGAATGAGAAACTGTGCAGGTGTGACTGCCATCTGAGTGACAGAGGAACTGTGTCTGTCAGACTGTCATCTGAGTGTGTGTGAGTGTGTGTGTGTGTGTGCGTGCGCATCGATCATCTGACTGATCAAGAACAGCATATGTGCGTAACTGACATCTAACTGACAGGCAAAGTGAGTGTGTGTGTGACTGTCATCTGTGTGAATGACAAACTGTGCAGGTGTGACTGCCATCTGAGTGACAGAGGAACTGTGTCAGTCAGACTGTCATCTGAGTGTGTGTGTGTGTGTGTGTGTGTGTGTGCGCGCATTGATCATCTGACTGATTAAGAACAGCATATGTGCGTAACTGACATCTAACTGATAGGCAAAGTGAGTGTGTGTGTGACTGTCATCAAATTCATTGATAAGCTGTGGACCCCTCATCTGACGTATAGACAATGTGTGTGTGTGTGTGTGTGTGTGTAGATGTAGCTGTCATCCAGTTGATTCAAAATGTGTTGGTGTCTCTCTCTCTCTTGTGCTGCTTTCACCCGTTTGACAGACATGGTGTTTGTGTGTTCAGATGAGTGTGTCTGTCATCTGGCTGAATGGCACTTTGTGATGGTTTGTGCGTTTGTGCATCTGTGATCCGCTGACTGATTGATAAGTTGTGTGTGACGGTCATCTGCTCGATTGATACGCTGTGTAACTGTCATCTGACTGAGAGACGAAGGGTGTGTGTGTGATTGGCAAGGTGTTGATGTGTGTGATTGTGCAATGGTCACCTGACAGACAGACAAGAGGATTGTGCATGTGTGTGTGTGTGTGTGTAAGTGACGGTGTCTTTCTGTCATCCAACTGAGTGACAATTTGTGATGGCCTGTGGTTGTGCTCATATCATCTGCCTGATCAGCTATCGTGTGTGTAGTGTCTGTCACTTGACTGACAAGACAAAGCAGGCATGTGTGTGTGTGCGTGTGTGTGTGTCTGATGGCCATCTGCTTGATTGATGAGGTATTGCTATGTCTGCTTGTGTGACCCTCACCTGACTCATAGCGAGAGGGCTGTGTGTGTGTGTGTGTGTGTGTGAAAATGACTGTGCCTAAGTGGCATCATACTGACTGACAGTTTGTGAGTGTGTGTGTGTGCGTCTGTCATCTGTTTGGTTGACAAGTCACGTGTGTGTGTGTGTGTGTGTGTGTATGTGTGTCTGCTGCATGTTTCATTGATAAGGTTTGTCAGACTGACTGATGAATGGCGAGTGTGTGATTGTCTTCTGATTGATAGACGAGGGGTGTGTGTGTGTGAGTGTGCGTGTCTGTCCTCTGATTGACAGTTTGTGCGTGTACCTGTCTTCCAACCCATCAATAAGGTTGACTGTGTCACCCCTAGGTGGCACTGTTGGCCCTTTAAACCCAACAGACAGACACTCAGGACAGCAGGTAAAAGCACCAAGAAGATCTTTAATTTCTTTTCCTTCTTCTAACAGTGTGTGTCCTCCAAGCATCACAGCCACAATAAACAATCAAGCAGCATGATCACAATCACAATTCTCAATATTCTTCTCTTTCTCCTTTGTCCTCCGCACCTCCCAGCAAGCTTCGTCAACCAACCACCCGACTCCGGCTCTCTTGCTGAGTTCCTAACAGTCCTTCAGATAGTGCCTGACCCAGAAGTGCTTCTGTCCTTCCGTTCACGTGACTTGCCAGCGTCTCCGGTTCAGATGGAGAACTTGAATTTTCTTCAGTCCGGAAGTACTTCTGGGCTTTTGTCCCCGTGACTTGGTAGTACTTCCGGGTGAGACTAGACTAAAATACATGTACCGTGGTGCCCTGTAGGAATCCTGGGCACCGCTACACTGCAGGGATGCTGCCATATAACGTCTTGGGGGAGGTAGTGTCCCAAAGAGGTTGACTTCCCCCATCTCTGGCCGTCTGTTACACCTGACAAGTTGTGTGTGTGTGATGTAATTAGGAGGGTGTGGTGAAAAGAAATCAAAGAAATTAGCTAAAACGTGGGAAAAAATCACCGCAAGTGACGTGATGGTTCTTCACAGCTGGTTTGAACGAGACTTCCTTTCTGGTGGCACTGGAAGGAGAAGATTTAATAGCAGAACCGATATCGGTAATCTTCCGGAGAGTTCTCTGGCATTAAAGGTTTCCTCCCATCCGAATCCTTCCACGTAAAGTTTTGATGGACCCCCAAAAGCATGTGACTGTCATCTGCTTGATTGAGAACAGTTTGCTTGTGACTGAGTGACAAGCGTGTGTGTCACTGTTATCGTCTATACGTCCTGGCACTTCATTTGCATGTTTGCATCTCATTTATGTGTTGATGAACTGAATTTTCATTACTGGAAATGTGAATTATTAGATTGGAATTAAATGTGATGAGGAAGAGACAGGCTGGAATGGTGACAATGTGAGAAGAAGACCCGGGGTCTTCATTGACGGCAAGGGTGCTCACTTCTGATGCCAATGACGAGGGATGCTAAAGGAGGGGGCGACTCTTTGTACTTGGCTGACATTTTCACTCGTCTGATCATTAGCGAGCCGCAGCTTAAATAAGTAAAACGTTTGGAAGACACAAGTGATTTTAACAAGTGAGGCCAGGAGCGCACAGCCATACTGTACTCGTTAAATTACAATGATGGGGGAATAATTCACGCCGGGGATTTCCGTTGGGAAAGGTAGCACGCCATTTTAGGAACCGAGCACCAATTAATGCTGGAAAACCTGCAGCAGCCACCATGGCCTTTGAAGACTTGAACTGAGCAGTGCTGGGCCATCGCATCTTCTGTTGGGAGATCAAGGTACCCACCTTAGCCACGGATCAGTCTTTTTTGTAGTTGGGGGTCTTTGACAGAAATCATCACCATAAGGCACTTCACAAAGTGCTTACCCTTGCTACTCTGGCTGTTAGTTCTTCTTTCACCGTCTGATGAAGTGGCTGAGGTCCCACCTAAGTGTCTTAATCCTGTGTGCCCATCTCAGTAGGATCTGAGCCCCGGGTCACCATATCCTGAATGAGGAATGGCAGCTTGAAAATCAGAAGATCAACTCAGCTTAGTATTATTATTTTTTAATATATGTGAAAATATCAAGAGTTCATCGTCATTCAAATAGCATCGGTAGATAAAGGTGACATCACTGGGGGGAAAAAAAACTATGAAAATTTGACCTTGCAATAATTTATTCAATGAACAATGATCAGCTATGCCATTTCTGTCTGTGGAAAAGTAAATTGGCTCTAATGTTGGCATTGCACCCCTACAAGTCATCATTTCCCACCACTGTCTACCACTCTCTGGTATCATCTCCACTCCTCTGAGCTGCGTGATGTTTCAAGGGTCTCTTGTGTCCACAGTCCATTTCATGTCCCCTCCTACGGCATCTTGATGAGATTCAGATCCTGGGTTTGACTTACCCATTCTACCGCCATAGTTCCATTTCTCTCTCTCCCTCTCTGTCTTTCTCAGTCCCTTCTCCATCTCTCACCTAGTATACCCAGATCATACTTTCTTTAACCCCCTCCCTCCATCTCTATCTGTCCTTTTCATATTTCTTTCTCTCTCTCTCTCTCTGTATCACTCATCCTTGTCATTTACTTTCTGTTTGTCCAGCCCAGCACTTATTTCATTCATTGCCCTCACTCTGTTCCACTCTGTGTTTCAACGCCTTCCTTAATTTTGCCCTTCCTTCCATCTGACACACCCCCCACACAATCTACTACTATAGCTACTACTAATACTCCTGCCATTATGTCCAGCACTACGTTTACTATTAATAATACTATCTGTTGCTGCAACTGTTATTACTGCTACTACTCCTACTACTTCTACTATTACTATTACTACTAATACTACTGTTTGTACTGCTATGATTACTACTGCTACTTTTGCTACTACTAATACACCTACCATTGTGTCTAGCACTACTTTTACTATTAATATTACTACCTTTTGCTGCTACTATTATTACCACTACTACTGTTGCTACACCTACTACGTCTAGTATTACTGCTGCTCCTATTACTGTTAACACTGCTTCTAAAAACAGCAGATGGGACGTTGCATTCGCTGGAGAAGCTCTTTGTTAAAGGCCACAGGGCAGACCTCCACTCCATCTTTGCCTAATGTTGTATGTACACGTATGCGGGCAGAGGAATGGGGTCAAACAGGCGAGGCAGTCGGGGTCAGAAGTCCAAATACGTGTTCAGATGCCTTTTTGCTGCCATGGCACTCAGCCTTGTGAAACATTGCAGGTGGTGAGGCCCTCTAGTGGTTAAATGTACTGGACTGAAAATCCCATAATATGTTTTTCTCTGCTCTTTCAGACTCCTTTTGTGAATGCAGGTAGCTCCCCTCACCTGCCAGGTTGCACTTTTCTTTTTCATGCGGTATGCTTGTAGTGTGCCAAGGGAAGGCGCTATATACAGTACAGTAAGCTCTGGCTGTTTGTCTCTTGAACCCCAACCTTCAACTCTTTATGGACCCTTCAGCTTTGGTTTGCCGCAGTAAAGCAAGGAGGGGTTAAGCCACCGGGCAGAGGCTGACCCTGCATGCCTGGCATCATTATCCTGTCTGCAGAGCTCCGTGTGTGGCATTTTTATCCTTTTGCCAGTCTGAAGACTACCCATCCATTTTCTAAATTCATTTTGGCATCACCGGGGCCTCTCCTTGGCAGCAGAAGGTACAAGACAGGTTCCCACTATGTACCGGGGTGCCAGTCCATTGCAGGGCATTGTCTATATATGACAATGGCTTTTCGTTGGGCTTTGTCCTTGCCTTCCAAAAGAAAGAAGAAGAAGATGGGCAGAGCCAAAGGGTGACACAGAAGGCAGTGGCTGTCCGCACTTCCCTGGTAGCACCGCTTATGCAAATCAGTAATTAATGATAATAATCATTTCATTCCACACGTAATGAAATTCTCAGAAACGAATGCCACGGTGTCTCTGGGTGAGACAGAAAGCGCCCTGGGCGCTCGGAATTGCATGGCATCTCACGCTGGGTTAGCAGGCACCTAATTAATCAACCAGGGAAAAGTTTAAGAGTTTAAGTAGGCGCATCACGTCGGGGTGGGTGGCACAGATTACAGATCGCTGGGGACTGATGGGTACAGAGGGAGTCTGTCTAGACACTGGGCTCCTTTACTTGTACCTGGCACAGGACGGGCAGGCTGTTTCCTTTAGTTTTCCATAGGGCGGTGTGGTGACAGAGCGGTTAATGCAGAGGCCTCACGGTTCCAAGGGCCTGAGTTCAGATGCCAGGTGGGATCGTTTCTGTGGTTGGCATGGGGATGTGGTAATTAAGGCCTTGGATGGTGGGCACTGTAAGACCAAGCTACTTTACCAATCTGTGCTCCGGTTGTAAGAACCAAAACTAAAATGAGATGTACTGTAATCCAATGCACCCTGTCCTGTAGCACCTATTCCCAAACAGTCCCCCCAGACTGATGTTTCTTCACTTGCGTCAACCACTTTTGTAAGTTGATTTGGATAAAAGTGTCCGCTTAACCAATAAATGTAAGTGTCTGCCTGTGTGGGGTTTGAATTTTCCCCACTTTGGGTTCGTCAAGAACCAGGAATCCCAAAGCACTTCCAAAAATTGACAACTAGAGGGGGAGATCCTGTTAAAAACCCTGGCTGAACATAAAAAAGAACCTCATAGGATCTTTACAAAATAAAAGATGGATTCTTCACAAAAATGTTCTTTAATATAAATGAAGCTCCGTGGAGCATAAAGGCAATCGGATTTACCCAAAACAGTACAATACAACCAAAAAGAAAAGTCCCAAGAGAAGTCGAAATACATAGCGGAATGAGGCGCCGGGAGACCATCCTGATTTATAGGGTGAAGGGCACTTCCTGGCAGTGATTGGCAGGTGACCCTGTCACAAAACTCATGGAACATAACAAAGGCAGCTTACATACATAGGAAAGGTCAACAATACAGTAGAGAAGTCAACATGAAGAAAAGAATCGAGAACGAACAAGAGGCCTAAAACACAAATTTGAACCCAAAATATGACAGGGTCTTCTTCAGGGTTTCCCTACAAATCCCTCCTACTCTAAACTGACCAGGCATGAAGTCCTCAACCTGCGGGCAGCCTCACCTGTGTGGAGGGACATCGCTGATGAATTAAAATAAATGAAATTAACAGCAACAATAACATTTCTTTCTATGGGACGCTTTCATACAAACAATGCGGCTCAAAGTGCTTTACAAGATGAAATAAAATGGAAGTTAATATTTAAAACATAAACACGCAAGATTAGGCAATAATATTACAGTAATCCCTCCTCGATCGTGGGGGTTGCGTTCCAGAACCCCCCACGATAGGTCAAAATCCGCGAAGTAGAAACCATATGTTTGTATGGTTATTTTTTTTTTAGCCTTTATAAACTCTCCCAAACTGTTAACATTATTAGATCCCTCTAGACATGAAATAACACCCTTTAGTCAAAAGTTTAAACTGTGCTCCATGACAAGACAGAGATGACAGTTCTTTCTCACCATTAAAAGAATGCAAACATATCTTCTCTTCAAAGAATGCGTGTCAGGAGCAGAGAATGTCAGAGAGAGAGAGAAAAGCAAACAATCAAAAAATCAATACGTGCTGTTGGGCTTTTAAGTATGCCGAAGCACCGCGATAAAGCAGCCGCAAAGAAGGGAGCAATGTGAAGGAAGTCTTTCAGCATTTTTAGAGTAGCGTCCGTATCTTCTAAGCAAACAGCCTCTGTGCAAACAGCACCTCTACTGGAGCAGAGAACGTCAGAGAGAGTGAGAGAGTCCGAGAAAAGCAAACAATCAAGCACCGCTCGGGAAGCACATTGCATATCATTGAGGAGTTTTATTTAATACGTAATACGTGCTCTGATTGGGTAGCTTCTAAGCCATCCGCCAATAGCGTCCCTTGTATGAAATCAACTGGGCAAACAAACTGAGGAAGCCTGTACTTTACATTAAAAGACCCATTGTCTGCAGAAATCCGCGAACCACCGAAAAATCCGTGATATATATTCAGATATGCTTACATTTAAAATCCACGATGGAGTGAAGCCGCGAAAGTCGAAGCGCGATATAGCGAGGGATCACTGTATACAGTAAGCAACAAAGAGAAAGGGAACGTCCGATGGCCAGGAAGACAGAAAACAACAACAACAACACCAACAAAAAAACCAAAATCTTCAGGGGATCCAAAGCCAAAAGACCACCCAGACCCCCACTGGGCATTCTACCTAACAAAAATGTTTGAAATCAGTCCTCATGGTTTACAGGCTTCACATGGAAGAAATTGATGATGATGGTCACGTGGACCTTATGGACACCCGCCATTCAATCCATGAACACAGGGGGGCAGCATGACGCCTTGATCAGGTGGTGGTGACGCAGAAGAACCAGAAAAGAACAGCAGAGAAAAGTCCAGATTAGTAAGTAAGTAGCAATCCAATGCCCATGTAGACTAATAGGGATACAACTAAAATAAAGCTATGAAAAAAACATTTTAAATAATGTTTTTATTTTTTTAAATTGGTTCAAATTGGTTTAAATTAGCCTGGTGAATTTCTATTGGTGAGGTATTCAGGTGAATGACAGCAGAAGGCCGCCTCACCACTTCTTTTAAGCTTAGCCCTTGGAATTACAAGCAGACACCCATTTGAAGATCTGAGGTTACGACTTGAAGTGGAAGGTGACAGGCATTCCAAAATATAGGACAGGGCGAGATAATTGAAGGCTTTGCACACCTTCAGCAGTATTATAATGTCAATTCTAAAAGACACGGGTAACCAGTGTAACGACGCCAGGACTGTGCTCAGATTTTTGCTTTCTAGTTAAGATTCTCGCTTGCTGCGTTCTGCACTGAGAATAGCTAAGCTGCCCCAACATCTCAGTAAAGGTTGCTGGGGTTTCTCCTTTGGCTCCACGTCTCGGTAGTTTGTTCTAAACGTCCACAGACCTGGTAGTAAAATGCACACCCTGATGTAAGTCACTTCACTCCAGTACACTACACACAACATGAAATCGTATGGCGAGCTGTCATTTTCACTCAAGGGAGGAGCAAAAAGTCGGGGGGCGCAGTGTGCTAAAAGTTGGAACGTGACGTCAGTGTCTCTGTTTACTATCTACATTTGACAGAAAGCCTCTATGCAGATCCTACGGGATGAATGCTTCGATGTGGTGAAGCAAAATGCCGACATACAGATGCATTCGTGGTGCTTTTACGAGGGATATCCAGAAAAAAAGGTTACAAGTTCCCTGGAGGGTGCAGGGAATTGTTTTTTTTCGAAGGTTGACATACCTGTGTGTAGGGGGGGTCCTAACGGTCAAAATAAGCCCGGGACCGCGTCAGTCAGTTGTGAAATGTCATCACAGCAAGCGAGTTCGTCAACCTCTGCTGAGGCCGTTTGCTCCACCTACCGGCGATGCGAGATTCGTTCGGTCATCAAGTTCCTCACTTTGCGTCGCGAATCCGCTGCCGAGATCCATCCATTTTCACCTTTTCACTAAACTGAAAGAATTCTTGGGTGGGAAACGTTTTTCCAACGATGAGGAGGTGAATGAGACAGTGGCGAAGTGGCTTTCGGAGGTGGAGCGGAGCGTATTCGACGAGGGTATAAAAAAGCTGGTGCCCAGGCTGAAGAAGTGCATCGAAGTTGACGGCGATTATGTTGAGAAATAAACACATATTTTGGAACATACCCTGTAAATTTGGTTGAAATATATTCATTTTTCGATTTTTAACAGCTGTTGTAACCTTTTTTCTGGATATCCCTCGTATATTCAAGCGCCGCATATTCTCGATCGTAATGACACGATACATTTTAAAAGTCTCACATACCATCTTTTTTGCCGTTTTTTTTTGCAACGTAACAACAGCAACATAATGTACGGCGCTGTATTTGAGCCACTGAGAAAAAAATAAAGGTCACGGTGAAAACGTGTATTTTGTGATTAAAGTGGAAATTTCGGCTTTAATCTCGAAATTTCCACTTTAACCTCGTAGTTTACTTTATCGTTAATGCAGACCGTCGTAAACGTCATCCCAGTTTTTAATCGCTACGAGCTTCTTGGACCTGACAGCTGCGGCAAACAGCAAAAGATCACCACACAGAACAAATTAAATGTATAATATTCCAACATTTAGAATCTTTAGATTTTTACTTGATACCACTTTTGTGATAAAATGCATTAAGGTGTGTATGTTACATTTTACATATAATTTCGTTTAAATAATGAATACTGTTCATAATTACAAACATGGGGGTGTCACGGTGGCGGAGCGATAGCACTGCTGTCTTGCAGGAAGTCATGTTGCTGGTATTCCACACTGTGCTCCGGTTTCCTTCCAAAGATATGCAGATTTGGGGATTTGGTGCCGCTAAAATGACGCGAGTGTATGTGTGTGCTTGTATTCACCTTACGATGAGCTGAGACCTCGTCCAGTGATTGTTTCTCACTCGTGCCCAATGCTTGCTGGAATGGACACATCCCTGGATTGATGGATTTATTCAATAAACATCATTTTCAGAGATATTGCGGTAAGGTGTTATCGGAATTTAATGAGTGTTCCAGGCAATTAACAACACAGAGAAGCCGAACCCGTTCTCGCCGCGATGATATCTCGCACTGCCACCTGGTGGATTCCTCCAGATTTACGTAAAGTACGCGCTCAAGTATGAACACTACAACGCTGGCGGAGCAGGAGTGTCCGCTGCAGCATGCGTCGCGTCGTGTGAAGTATAACTCCGGCCTTAGGCCTTCATGTAAGTTACGGCACTGTGGCCATGTGGCGTGATTACGAGGGTGATCCTCATTGTTGAGGTCCCGAGCGACTAGACCAGGCTGAGGGGACGCCCACGTAATACCCGGCTGCGGCAGATAGAGAGGGTCATTTCCAGAGGGTAGGACTGGTCCGCCTGGGAATCCCGAACTGTTTCGTCGTGTGGTGGGTGTGCCAGCGTGCTGTTCCAGTGTATGTCCCCCACCCCTGACCTGACCTGACCTGTAAGGAGTGCATTACAGGATTCTAGTCGACGCAACTAAAATTATGTGAAGCCTAACTTTAGCTATATTCCTCAAATGAAAAAAATGTCATCCTAGTGATCTGATTAATATGTGATTTAAAATTGAGGTCCAAGTCAATAGCTCCCCCTAAATTCTTGACTTTTAAGCCTAAGGGATCGAGTTTATTTCTAATACCCTCACTATGTCCATTTTTGCCAATCATTAAGATTTCTGTTTCCTCCGTATTTAGCTGGAGAAAGTTGCTGCTCATCCATTTGGAAATACAAGTAAGACACAGAGTGAGGGAGCTGAGAGCATCAGGGTCATCAGGCGCTATCGAGATATAAATATAACTGTGTGATGGGGGGGCTCACCTTGTGCTAACGGCAGCATGCAGATGGAAAAGAGCAGCGGGCCCAGAGCAGGTCCTCGTGGTACGCCATATACAGTATCAGGGGTCTCCGAGGTATAATCACCACAACTCACAAAGAGCTTTCTACCTGTTAAGTAAGACGGAAACCAGTTAAAGACCCTGCCAGAGAGGCCCACCCACTGACCGAGGTGGTTTATAAGAATACTGAATTTGTAAAAATATGCAGATACATACACGTGCTGTGAAATGTGACAATAAATAAATAATTAAATGAGTCATGGAATATATCTATTTATCGATATATTCACTTAATTACTTCTTCATTGATTGATTTCAGTGACACCACATGTAAAGTGAAACAATCCTGAAATGAAAGCTTTCACTTTCACTCGTCAAAGCTGGGAGGGCGGGCTCTGCTGAGTACCTTTCTTTTGATTGGTCGAATGCATTGTAGTTGACTTGGGCATCCTGTTGGCTCACAAGTTGGCGCAGTGACTGTGCGCTTCAGAATACGAGTGCAAGATAAAGTTTCCAGGTCAGGTGAGGTCAGGTTGGGGGGCATGCATTGGTACAATGCCTTGCTGCACCCCACCACACGACGAAACAGCTCGGGACCCCGGTTGGCAGTGGGTAGATATTGTGGGGAACAGCCTGGACACAGACAAGTAGACATGTTTAAAGCACCACCACACGTTTATTTACAGGTGAAACACACACAACCCAGTGCTGCAGCACCAATCACCCCAAAGTCCAGGCCTCTTCCAAATGCCTTTCTCGTCTCCTGACCACCTCCACTCCTCTCCTCCAAGACTCTGTCCACTTCCACCCGACTCCAGCCCTCGAATGGAGGGAGGCAGCCCCTTTTATACACACCCGGACGTGCTCCAGGTGCCTCCGGATAATCTTCCGCTGGTGCTCCCCAGAGTGGCGGAAGTACCGGCTGCACACCCGGAAGCACTCCGGGTGTCCCTGGTCTTCTTCCCCCCAGAACTTCTGGGTGTGGCGGAAGTGCTGAGGGCCAGGGCTCCTCTGGCATTAGGGCGCACCCTGGCAGTGACCACAGGTCCCTATAGGGTTGAGCTTCCAAGCTGGTCCCCAAAGCCATCAGGGCAGTCACCCCCACGTGGTTGGGGGAGGCATAGGACCTCCACCAGTCCTCCTGGGCATCCCGGCTGGGTACCACCCCCAGCCTCCTGTGACAACACGCAGTCCAGTCCCACTTCCGGAAATGATCTTCTATCTGCTTTAGCCAGGTGTTAAGCAAATGCCCACTTGGCCTCGTCCAGCCAGTCTGTAATCTTGGTCACCCTCAGGTAATCGCGCCACATGGCCATAGTGCCATAACTGACTCTCCCTCACAATGCAGGTCATGTGCTTCATTCGGGACTCCGTGAGCAACACAAAGTCAAACCAGTGGTACCCAAGGATTCTTATTCTTTAATATTATTGCCTAACCTTATTTATTTTTTCTTTAATTGTAACTTTCTCTTTGATATCTTATAAAGCACTACATTGTATGAGCTTGTGCGATTGAACTAAATGTTGTGGTTGTTGTTACCTTTTTAATTGCTTAGTTGATGAAAATTCTGAGTCAACATAAACCAATACATTTTTTTCAGAACTTGGTTCCTGTATGACAGAATGTCAGGACAGGTCCGGTTGGTGGGGGGGCATTCACTGGTACAGCGCATTGCCACACCCACCACATGATGAATCAGCTAGGGATCCCGGTTGGCAACCCCGTAGGCAGAAACATGGTCCACTACCAACCTCCAGAAATGACCCTCTCTCTGCGACACTCAGGTGGCATCCCCTTGGCCTGGTCCAGCCAGTCGGGTCCTCAATAATGATCACCTTCGGGTAATCGTGCCACATGGCCATAGTGCAGTAACTGATGCTCCCTCATAATGCAGGTCATGTGCCTCATTCAGAACTCTGTGAGCAACACAAAGTCAAACCAGCGGTACCCAAGGATTCTCCGAAGTGACACAGTACCAAAGGAGTCGAGTCTTCATCTCAGGTCACTGGATAACGTCCAGTGAGAAGCGGCGACTTGAATTCAAGAATTGGCAAATTCATTATTAGGAGTCTGCATCCGAGGTGCCTGCTGTAAATGTGACAGCCGAAGGTTGATGCCCTCTCTACCGACGACCCACCAATCAAAACGGCATTCGCCTCGGTCGCAGATCATAATGGAGGGGTTTGGCAGAAACCCGGCGGCAAGGGTTAGCCTACCGAGCAGTCAGTTGGCACACTAATAAGCTTGACCTAGGGCGCAAAATAACTTGGCACTGGCACACCCTCAAGTGAAAATGACAGCTCGCCTTATGATTTCATGTTGTGTGTAGTGTACTGGAGTGAAGTGACTTACATCGAGGTGTGCATTTTACTGGAAGTTTACAACAAACTACCGAGACATGGAGCCAAAGGAGAAACCCCAGCAACCTTTAATGAGATACTGGGGCAGCTCAGCTGTTCTCTGAACAATGTTGCTGCTCTCATCTGTCTGATTTGTTGTGATTTTATGTAATCATTTCTATAGGGTGTCATGTAATCCCTAGAAGGTTTAATGACACACTTAGTGTCACACAGGCTGGTCATTTTATATAGCTCCTTTCATCGTAAATACCCATGGCACAGTGTGAAGGTTGAGTTGAATTGTTTCTCTCTGGATACGATGTGAGCTCAAGGAAACGCAGTGTCCCTCTTAGTGTCACACAGGAAGTCGGTCATATGAGGACCGTGTAGGGCACCTAACTTTACGAATACCATTCTAATGAGGCATAAAATAGTTCTGTATGGCATAAGGTGGGCACTGGCAAGTTTATGAAGTGAATGGAGTCTGTGGGGGTTCTGATCCCATTGTTGATGATTGTGTATAGCGCCTTTCTTTGTGAATATCATTCAGATGAGCTTTACAGGTGCAGTGACACTGTCAGCATATGGCATAATGTGACAAAGTTTAGTGAGTAAGTTAGTGACAGATAGAGAGTTAGTGACAGATTCTGTTCATGACCTCCATCCATCTTCCAAATCTTCTTAACTAGAGCAGAGTTGTGGGGCAGCTGGATCCTATCCCAGCATATGTGGTCTTATCATTTTATATAGCTCCTTTCATAGCAAATACCTGCAGCACAGTACATGGGTAGAGGTGAATTGTTTCTGTCTGGAGAAAATGTGAGCACAAGTCAATTAAGAGGCTCATTTAGTGGCAGGTAGGTGATAGGTAGGTAGATAGGACGTAGATAGGTGAGAACAATTTTTATCAGTTATATAAGTATAGTGAAATACTAGGATAGGTTTAAGGTGGGTAGAAGACAGCATACTGGTATGTGATTTAAGGTGGGCACTGGCAAGTTTATGGACTCACTTAGTGTTGTGCATGGAGTCTCTGCGGGTTCTGATCTTGTGGCTGATGATTGTGTATAGCACCTTTCTTTGTGAATACCATTCAGATGAGCTTTACAGGTGCAGTGACATTGTCAGCATATAGCATAACGTGATGAAGTTTAGTGAGTAAGTTACTGGCAGATAGAGACTTAGTGACAGATTCTGCACATACACTCTATCCATCCATCTTCAATTCTACTTATCCAGATCATTGTTGTGGGACAGCTGGATCCTGTCCTAGCATGTGTGGTCTTATCATTTTATAGCTTCTTTCATAATAAATACCTGTGGCACAGTATACGGGTTGAGATTAATTGTATCTGTTTGGAGAGAATGTGAGCGCAAGCCAATTAAGGGGCTCATTTAGTGGCAGATTTGCTAATCATCTTTCTGCCGCTCTTAAAAAAAAAAACCCTACACTGTTCCAGTGTGGCGCTGAGGTGTCACCCGCTGCACTAGGGTCCCAATTCAGGTGGTTTGTCATGTGGTGGGTGAGGCTCAGCTCATGCTACCAACCTCTCCTCTTCTTTCTTCGTGAAAACCATTTTAATTAGTTATACACCGTATTTACTTGGGTACCACGTGCCCTCGTGTAAGATGCGCATCCTAATTTTTACAAAGAAAATCGCGAACATCGTTTTGCCCCGTGTACGATGCGCGTTGTGATTGTATAGGACGCGTTTAGAGAGAGAGCGCGCGAGCAAGCGAGAGAGAGAGAGAGAGAGAGAGAGAGAGAGAGAGAGCGGGAGTGCGCTAGCGAGAGAGAGCACGAGTGCGCGAGCAAGCGAGCGAGAGAAAGCGCGGGCAAGTGAGAGAGAGAGAGCGAGAGTGCGCTAGCAAGAGAGAGCGCGAGTGCACGAGCAAGCGAGCGAGAGAGAGAGAGAGCGAGCCCAAACAGAAGAAGTGAACATTACATTTGACGTGCACCTGATTTTCTAATTCTAATTTTTGGGAAAAAATGTGCGCGTGGTACACGCGTAAATACAGAAAGTATAGTGAAATGCTAATATATGGTATAAGGTGGGCACTGGCAAGTTTGTGGACTGACTTAGTGATGTGCATGGAGTCTCTGTGGGTTGTGATCCTTTGGCCTGATGACTGTGTATAGCGCCTTTCTTTGTGAATACCATTCTGATGAGCTTTACTGGTGCAGTGACATTATCAAAATATGGCATAATGTGACCAAGTTTAGTGACTAAGCTAGTGGCAGATAGAGTGTAAGTGACAGATTCTGCACATGACCTCCATTCATCCATCCACCTTCAAGTCATGGGACAGCGGGGGGTACTATCCTTGCTTACAGTATGCGGTCTTAACATTTTATATAGCTCCTTTCATCCCTTGGCACAGTGCACAGGTTTTCTTTTTGGATAGAATTCAGCAGCTCACTTAGTGCTACCTGGGGAGCCAGCTGCAGGAAGCCGGTGTAGAGCATCTTTGTTTGTGAATGCCATTCTAATGAGTTAAATACAGTAAGTACCTTGAAACTGACAGGGTCTGGTGTAAAGTGAGCACTCGCGAGATGTATGAAAGCTAAGTACGTTGTTGTACTTACTGGAAGCTCGACATTAAGGTACATAGCAATGTTCAGTTGTAGAGCTATCTCTACGCTAAAACTTCAACTTCCTTTTCTCTGACATTGTTGCCACTGAAAAATAAATCATAACTGCAGTACGGACAACAGAAGTGACTGAGATTCCACCGGAATTACGTCCACAGTACCGAGCGCATGTAGCGAATTCTGCTTGGGTCTAGGAAGGACTACTGTGGATAAGCGTCTTCCGTTAGTTAAGATCTCTGATCAGTCTGAGTTTGTTCTGCATTGTCGTCCATTGATTGTGCGTCTCCCCTTCTGTTACAAAAGCCCGAGGTAAAGGATCTGGGACAACCAAAGGCAAACCCCGTCTATTGAAAGTATGCAAAAGTCATGTAAGTCAGTCAATAAGCCTGCCCAAGATGGCGTTGTTTCCTCTTCAGTTGGATTCTGGGTAGGAAGAGGCGGGTTCAGGTGATCTGACTTCCGGTAAAGTGCAGGAGGGCAAGGAGAAGAGAGAACGTTATTACACAGTGCCCCCTCATGTCTCAGCGGTAAATCACAATCACGCAAGCGTTTAGGCTGCTTCCTCAGGCGCACGCTTGTGACAGCTTATTCTGTTTTAACATGTGTCTTTTTACTCTTGTCTTTAATTTTGTTTTATCTTAAATTGATTTTATGGTGCAGCACTCTGGTTGTCTTTTAAATGCGCTATATAAATTAGTATGACTTGACTTGACTTCTCTTCTGCCAGTCTAGGGAAACAAATGGAACAAAAATTATTGGCAGTGTCGCACTCAAATCCTTCCCCCCTAATGGTGCAACATAAAGTGCACCCTAACGTGACATATTTACAAAAGACCAAATAGAATTAATAACATAATATAAAAAGAATTATATTGGATAGCTACCCCGCGTGAGACAGTTTCTTAATCTGTTAGTCGTTTCATTCTGTTTTAAAATGTGTCTTTTTACTCTTGTCTTTAATTTTGTTTTATCTTAAATTGATTTAATGGTGCAGCACTCTGGTTGTCTTTTAAATGCGCTATATAAATTAGTATGACTTGACTTGACTTCTCTTCCTTCAGTCCAGGGAAACAAACGGAACAAAAATTACTGGCAGTGTCACACTCAAATCCTTCCCCCTAATGGTGCAATATAAAATGCACCCTAACGTGACATATTTACAAAGACAAAACAAAATGGATAACATCATCTAAAAAGAATTAAATTGGATGACTGCCTCGCGTGTGGCAGTATCTTAATCTGTTAGTCGTTTCATTCTGTTTTAAAATGTGTCTTTTTACTCTTGTTTTTGATTTTGTTTTATCTTAATTGATTTTGTGCTACAGCATTCTGGTTGTCTTTTAAATGCGCTATATACAGTAAATAAGTATGGCTTGACTTGACTTCACTTCCTCCACTCCAGGGAAGCAAATGGAACAAAAAATTATTGGCGGTGTCGCACTCATATCCTTCCCTCTAATGGCGTAATATAAAGTGCACCCTAACGTGACATATTTACAAAGACAAAGCGGAATTAATAACATCATATTAAAAGAATTAAATCGGATGGCTGCCCCGTCCCGGGGTTGTTCCTGCCTTGTGCCCGATACTTAATGGGAAAGGTACCAGCATGCCAGTGACCCAGCTCAGGATAAGCAAGTTTGAAAATAGATGGATCGAGGAATAGATATTTAATTAATAAAATAAAGGAAACAAACAATAAATATTTTTGAGCCTGGGCAACAACCCCACCTATAACACAAACAAAAATCAATTGAAATGTAACTTGAGGCTGGCATGAAACCCTGACTGACCAACACACATCTCCTGTCGTGACAATTCAGAAATCCCACCCAGCTGGTCCCACTGGAAGCTCCAGGTTGACGGGTAAAGGTGTCGTCGCTAAAGCGTCCCGTTATTCTCACTAACCTCCTCCAACTCCAAGTGGAAATCCTCTGTTTACTGTGTGAAAAGTATTTGGAAAAAAAAAATCCCTAAGAAAAGTTTTGTGTTTAGTTTTTTTTGTTGTTGTTGCTTTTTTGCAAATTGGTAAGTTTCTCATTATCTCGATCCTTCATTATACAGTAGCAGCGAGTTTTTCACATCCCTAGAGGTGCCGAGCAGCTTCTGCTAATGAGCCGCGCTATTCCACGCTTGCTTCGGGTGTGAGACCACCACACGTCTCAGCGCTGGCTTGCTTTGTTTAGCTGCATACAGAAAAGGGTTGGAAATGTTGAGTCATGTCCCCGGTGCCACGGGGGGTGGGGGACGGGTGGGGGACGGATTGTAAGGGGACTTGGCGCCACTGTTTGAACACTTTCCTGTTTCCAGGGTCTGAATGGTCAGTAAGCTTCAACTTAGAGTTGCTGTGCTTGGCCATTTCTCTGCCATGTGAGTGGGGTTCTATGGTCAACTACCAGCCCTTTGGGTGAGCTGGGACTGCTTGTCCATTCACTTGAAATTGAGTTGACTGCTTGTCCCTTGCATGGATGCTGCCTTTTGTTTTCTAAAGTGGTGGTCAGCTTCTGGTTGATTTGGTCAGGGTGTGTCTCACCGGCTGCACGCTGCTAGAGTGTCTGACCTTAAGATGGAGATGCTTAGCCATTTGCTTGTTGTTAGGGCGTGTGCTATTGCTAAGGGTGCGGTGGTTTGGCCAGCTGTCTGTTGTTAGGGTCCCCAATTGTCTTCTTGTGTACTAGTATACAGACAGCAGCGCCTGATGCTTATCTGTCTGTTGCTAGGGCCTGCAGTTCTTTTGTTAACTTCTGTTGTTCCTTGGTTGTGACCTTTGAATAGTTTGTCTGTTGTCTGTAGGATGGATTCTATTCTTTCATCTGCCTGCTGCTGGGAAGTGTTCTGTGGCCATTTCCCAATTACTTGTGTATTAACTGTTAGATCGTTTATCTAATGCTGGGGTGTGATGTTCTTTGTTGAGCGGCCCATTACTAAATTCTGACTGTTTGGTCGCCTGTCTCTAACATGACTGTCTTTAACAACTTGGTGCCAGGTAGTGGCACTTTGGTAATCTATCCGTTGGCTGTTTTCTTATATCCTTGTTTCTAGGTAGGGGTCTTTAGCTGATATGTTTGTTACTAGAGAGAGTGGCTCTTGTGTTAGCTAATCTGATGCAAAGCTGTGACAGTTTGGTCATTTGGCAGTTCAGAGGGTGTGTGGTTGTATTTGCTAGGGTGCTGCTGTTTGGTCAGCTACTCTTTGCTGGAGGTCCTGGTTGTGTTGCGATGTACTTGTGTATATACTGCCTGTAATGGGAATGTGTAGTCAGCTGCCTGTTACTAAGGTGTGTCTGCTGCTAGGTGATGTGGCTGTATAGTGAGCCGGCTGTTGCTAAGGTTCAATTCGGCTTCCTGTCACTAAGGTGTGTCTGTTGCTAGGTGATGTGGCTGTATAGTCAGCCGGCTGTTGCTAAGGTTCACTTCAGCTGCCTGTCACTAAGGTGTGTCTGTTGCTAGGTGATGTGGCTGTATAGTCAGCCGGCTGTTGCTAAGGTTCAGTTCAGCTGCCTGTCACTAAGGTGTGGCTGTTGCAAGGTGATGTGGCTGTGTAGTCAGCCAGCTGTTGCTAAGGATCAGTTCAGCTGCCCGTCACTAAGGTGTGTCTGTTGCTAGGTGATGTGGCCGTGTAGTCAGCCAGCTGTTGCTAAGGATCAGTTCAGCTGCCTGTCACTAAGGTCTGTCTGTTGCTAGGTGATTTGGCTGTGTAGTCAGATGGCTGTTGCTAAGGTTCAGTTTAGCTGCTTGTTACTAAGGTGTGTCTGTTGCTAGGTGATGTGGCTGTGTAGTCAGATGGCGGTTGCTAAGGTTCAGTTCAGCTGCCTGTTACTAAGGTGTGGCTGTTGCAAGGTTAGATGGTGGCTGAGCTAGCTGGCTGTTGCTAATGTTCAGCTCAGCTGTTTGTTACTAAGCTGTGTCTGTTGCTAGGTGATGCGGTTGTGTAGTCAGCCAGCTGTTGCTAAGGATCAGTTCAGCTGCCCGTCACTAAGGTGTGTCTGTTGCTAGGTGATGTGGCTGTGTAGTCAGCCAGCTGTTGCTAAGGATCAGTTCAGCTGCCTGTCACTAAGGTGTGTCTGTTGCTAGGTGATTTGGCTGTGTAGTCAGATGGCTGTTGCTAAGGTTCAGTTTAGCTGCTTGTTACTAAGGTGTGTCTGTTGCTAGGTGATGTGGCTGTGTAGTCAGATGGCGGTTGCTAAGGTTCAGTTCAGCTGCCTGTTACTAAGGTGTGGCTGTTGCAAGGTTATGCGGCTGTGTAGTCAGCCAGCTGTTGCTAAGGATCAGTTCAGCTGCCCGTCACTAAGGCGTGTCTGTTGCTAGGTGATGTGGCTGTGTAGTCAGCCAGCTGTTGCTAAGGATCAGTTCAGCTGCCTGTCACTAAGGTATGTCTGTTGCTTGGTTAGATGGTTGCTGAGCTAGCTGGCTGTTGCTAAGGTTCAGCTCAGCTGTCTGTTACTAAGCTGTGTCTGTTGCTAGGTGATGCGGCTGTGTAGTCAGCTGGCAGTCTCCATGTTGGTATCTCTGTGTCCCTCTACCTGTTGCTTTCTCTTAAGCAGTTGTCCTCGTTTCAAATCCGAGCTCCTTTTTCCGATTCAGACAGTTCTGCAGACACTCCAATTGTTTCTTCAGGTGGAGACCCCCCCCCTTACCCCCCAAACACACTGGGCTTGTTACTGGAGCTCTTTAATAAGCCCCAAGCGCCCGAGGCGCTTCTATCTTTTGAGCCTAACGGTCTGCTGCTCAGCGCACAGAGGTCAGCTGGTCTCTCACCACATGGCTGTGCTCAGCCCGAGCTGCGGTGCGGTAATGAGATCGGCTCCTGTTGTGATTTGCAACTTTCCTATTTTGTTCAGCGAGGCCTCAGTGGGTTTGCTCGATGGCCTGCAGCGCTCGTTCCACTGGCATTTGCTGCGCTTCGTCTCGGCAGTTTGCTGTGCCTGCAACTAGGACAGGAGACATGCTGACTTCCAGCTCTCCCGAGCCTGTCTGTCGTGTCCTACTTTCTCTTCTAACCTACTTAGGCAAACTAAGAGTGGGCGGTGAGCTGGACATAGCCTGGGGGCAGGTCAGACAAGATGGACGCTGAGGAACAGGGGCACATCGGAAAGACAGAGGATGGATGTGCTGCTGTGTAAAACACTTTACAGACTGACGGACCTGGCCAGTGTAAAAGATCAGAATGGAGAGAAACGCACATTGAGGCGCCACAGAGATGTACAGCCTGGAAAAAGAGATAAACAAAGTCTATCAATCACTCAGTCAGGTTTTATATAGCGCCCTTCATAGGGAAGACCACCACTAAGTACTGTTAAAAAAACGTCAATGGTCACAACTCACAGAGTTAGAAGGGCTGGGCAAAAAGGGCAACAGGTGGAGAGACATAAACACCAAATATAGGGGAGTGTGCACACCTTAAATAGCAAATCCCATGATTCATAGCTTTGTGGCTTCCTTATTGTCACTTGCACAGTACACAGTGAAATTCTTACCTCCTTGAGCTAATCGGATCTCTGGAGTCGTGATCAGTATTACTTCACTGACCTTGAAGCTCCTATCTTCATTCCCTCGAAACGACCATCTTCCTCACGTTGAAACTTCTGTCTTCCTCACGTTGAAACGTCTCTCTGCCTTACCTGGAATCACCACCTTACACCAAAGTTAGAATAATAATTACAGAAGGCCTGCCTGTCTCAGTATCACCGCTCACTTGCTCTTCACTGCCAAACAAGAGGATTGTCAGAAGGGCCCCCATCACAGATCTTCAGTTGGGAATTGTTTCGCTTTTCTTAACCGTCTTCATTATGCAATGAAATCATTGTGTAAGTGGTCTTTTAGTGCACTGAGTATGGGTGGCAGAGTGGGTAGTGCTGCCACCTCACGCGATTAGCATTAACAAATTGAAATCTTGTGCCAGGCTGTTGTCTCTATGAACCATTTTATCTGTGTCTATATACACTGTTTGTTTTAATCCATGTTCCCCAAGACGTCCACGTTAGAACATTAGAACAATCGAGACGAGAGCAGGCCACTCAGCCCAACAAAGCTCGCCAGGATTATCCCCTTGATTATTCCAAAATATCAAGTCCGGTTTTGAAAGTCCCTAAAGTCCTACTGTCCACCGCACTACTTGGTTGCTTATTCCAAGTGTCTTTAAGTGAAGAAAAACTTCCCCTTAACAAGTCTCCAAGTGTGTCCTCGGGTTCTTGATGAACTCATTTTAAAGTCACGGTCTTGATCCACTGGACTAATTCACTTCATCATTTTAAACACTTCAGTCAGGTCTCCACTTAAACTGCAAAGTCTGATGTGGACTTCATCTTCTCTGTTGCTCCTTTATTTTTTTGTTAGAACATTAGAACATTAGAAGAAAGGAGAAGAGAACAGGCTGTCTAGCCCAACAATGCTCACCAGTCCTGTCCACTTAATTCTTCTAACAACATTAAGTTGAGTTTTGAAAGTCCTTAATGTACACAACACTACTTGGTCACTTATTCCAGGTGTCTGTGGTTCTCTGTGTGAAGAAAATCTTCCCAACATTTGTGCAAAATTCACCCTTAACAAGTTTCCAACTGTGTCCCCGTGTTCTTGTTGAACTTATTTTTAAATATCAGTCTCTGGACTAATTCCTTTCATAATTTTCCACATCTCAATCATGTCTCCTCTTAATCTTCTTTTGCTTTAAACTGTAAAGGCTCAGCTCTTTTCATCTTTCCTCATAACTCATCCCCTGTAGTCCTCTAGTCAGCCCAGTCGCTCTTCTCTGGCCCTTCTCTTGTGCTGTTATGTCCTTTTTGTAGTCTGGAGACCAAAACTGCACCCAGTACTCCAGATGAGGCCTCACCAGTGTGTTATAAAGACTGAGCAGAACCTCCTGTGACTTGTAATCCACACATCAAGGCGCTATATAACCTGACATTCTCTTAGCCTTCTTAATGGCTTCTGAACACCATCTGGCAGTTCATAGTGTTGAGTCCACTACGACTCCTAAATCCTTCTCATAAGGTGGACTCTCAATTTTCAGACCTCGCATTGTGTATTCACACCTCACATTTTGACTTCCTATGTGTAATACTTTACATTTACTACATTAAATTTTGTCTGCCACAAATCTGCCCAAGCCTGTCTGCTATCCAAGTCCTTCTGTAATGATATAATGGATTCCAAATGATCTGCTAACCCACTTATCTTAGTATCATCTGCAGACTTAACCAGCTTGTTCTTTATATTCCTATCTAAATCATTTATATTTATTAAAAATGGAAGCAGCCCCAACACTGACCCCTGCTGATCACCACTCTTAACGTCAGCCAATTCTGATTTGGTTCCTCACACCCTCATCACCCTCTGCTTCCTGTGTCTGAGCCAATTCTGCACCATCCTACACACCACACCCTGAACTGCCACTTCTTTTAGTTTGATGCCCACCCTTTCATGTGGCACCTCATTAAACGCTTTCTGAAAGTTCAGATAAATAACACTATAAGCTCCACTCTGGTTGTGTCCTTTTATGTCTTCCTCATAGAATTCCAGCCTGTTAGTAAAACACGACCCCCCTCTTCTGACCCCACACTGACTGTCCAGTTAAACTCCTGTCCTTGCCATGTGTTGCTCGATCTCTTCCTTTAATAATTCCTTACATTAATTTTCCTGTGATGCACGTTAAGCTGACTGGCCTGTAGTTGCTTGGCTCTTCCCGGCCCCCCTTCTTATATAATGGGATGAGATTTGCCATTTTCCAGTCCTTTGGAATCTCCCCCAGTGTGCAGTGACTTCCTGTAAATAAGCATCAATGGTTTAGATCTGCACTCGTAGAGGTTTAGTTATTTGACAAATCCAAACTGGCTCCTGTGTGAATGGCTGCAGGGTCAGAATTAGGACCCTAGGGTGGGCTGTGCCCCCCTGTAACCCTGAACTGGATTGAGTAAGTTGGAGGAGGCAGCTGTGCATCTTGATTACCTGATTTAAATTTCTCAGTGAACGTATTTGTCAACATTTCCGTGTTTTTAATGTTTTATTTCATTATGTTTTATTGAAATATAATGTATTTAATTTGACAACAGATTTATAAGTAAGGATTCCAAAATATATACAGTACAGTATCCGTGATATTTGGGTGCTCAGTTAGTTATTCTAGCATATTCTCTTTACATTTCCCTTGATTTGTCACTTTATTACTGTTTTTTATTTTGTTTACTTAATTCTTTTTTTTTCTAAATCATTACCAGTTCTCTATTAATAGCTTGCTTCATTATGTTTGTTGGTATTACTAATTGATGAATTGACCAATAAATTAAATATTAAAAAATGTATTTAAACCTTTAGGGAGGCATTTTATGGCATCGGCTGTCCCATTAGATCAATAGATAACCTTTCCTCTTCAAGCTTTTGAAGCACACAGCACGCTGTCCTGGGCTGGTGACGGCTCTGTCCCTGTCTGTGCCACTTGCCATTCACCTCTGGAACTGAACTAGAAATCAGGCCAGAAAAATCAAGTCGCTCGGCCATTGGTTTTACTGCAAGGAAACTCCTGGGCTTTCAGGTCCCTACGACTCCAGCGACAACAGACACGGGCCCAGAGTGTGCAGCGTGCCGTGTTTTATAGTGCCTTTCAGAGTAAGTAGATCTGATGAAGAGGATTTGCCATCTGCTGACAGCCTGGTGAAGGTAAAGCCTCCAGATGGGGGTCCAAAAAAACAAGATAAACATAAGAGGGGGAAAAACTCGAGGGGCACCCAGAAATAGCACAGCCCCTCTTGTTTTAGTGGTGAAATGGCCAGCCCCCTTATCACAGTGACACCCCCTAAACCTCTGCTTTAATCTCATGCCAGAGGGCTGGCATTTTACCTGGCACTGCAAGTCCATGCCAGTCAGTGAACAAAAAACAGAAGGGGAGAAGCACTTCAGCATAGACAGATCTATCTATCTATCTATCTATCTATCTATCTATCTATCTATCTATCTATCTATCTATCTATCTATCTATCTATCTATCTATCTATCTATCTATCTATTGTAAAAATGGCACTGAATGACACATGACCTGAATGAGGCACATGTAAAATAAATAAACTTTATTTTTCTTCACCTGTGGGGCACGTCTTCCCCAGATACAACACAGTCCCAAGTACAGCAAACAAAACACCAACACGCACAGTCCTCCTTTGCACCACCACTCCTCCGTCAAGCTGCGTCCTCCTCCTCCTGACTCTGGCCCCTTTTATAGTCCACCCGGAAGTACACCAGGTGGTTGACTGCCGAGTTCCGGCTGCACTTCCAGGTGTGGCGAAAACGATGCCTATACAGGCTCAGGAGTCTCAGCTGCAGCACCCCCTGGCGGTGCCTGCGGGACCCAACAGGATTGGGAACTCCAATTCCCATGGAGCCCTGCAGGAAACCAAGGCACCACTCCAACCCAGGGGGTTGGCCATCTAGTGTCCAGGGGAAGGTATTGCACAGTCAATGGCTGGTCCCCCAGAATATACAGTGAAGGGGCGTCCTGGCTGGGCATGGACCCCGGCCGTCCGCCACACTATCTATCTATCTATCTATCTATCTATCTATCTATCTATCTATCTATCTATCTATCTATCTATCTATCTATCTATCTATCTATCTATCTATCATATACCGCATTTCATCTATCTATCTATCTATCTATCTATCTATCTATCTATCTATCTATCTATTATATAGTGGCTTTCACAGTGGCTGGTGGTGGTCGGAAGGATTGGTGGCGCCAGTGTTCGGCAGCCTCGCCTCTGTCAGTGCGCCCCAGGGCAGCTATGGCTACAAAGTAGCTTATCATCACCAGCGTGTGAATGTGTGTGTGAATGGGTGAATGACTGTTGTCTTGTGAAGCGCCTAGGGGGGTTCTTGAACTCTAGTAGGCGCTATATCAAATACAGGCCATTTACCATTTTACCATAGTGGCTTTCACATCTATCTATCTATCTATCTATCTATCTATCTATCTATCTATCTATCTATCTATCTATCTATCATATAGTGCCTTATCTATCTATCTATCTATCTATCTATCTATCTATCTATCTATCTATCTATCTATCTATCTATCTATCTATCTATCCATCTATCTATCTATCTATCTATCTATAGATAGCGCCTTTCAGATGTAACTATCTTGTTAACTCTCTTTTTAATTTTGCTCATCTGTCTGTTTGACTTTATCGAGTGTCACCTTCATCTACTTGCAGTTTTCTAGTCTGAGCCAGCAGTCGTCCTCGATCCTTCTCTGTCCTCATCCTTTCTCTCTCTCCCTGTCTGTGTCACTAACTCAAATTCCAAAGCAGTTTATTTTCAGTCCACATATGCTGATAAAGTGATGAGCCATAACATGAAATGATAAATAAAATCAGAAGAAGGACTCGAGTTCTTCTCGCCCCCTTGAGTCTGTAGGGGTGCTTATCCGGCCAGGCGTTTAGCGTCTCCCTGCTGTCCCCCTATCTTTGCCGGACACACTGACCAAACTGCTGTCTTCCTGTCTTTTGAGCTCAGAGTCCTTTGCCCCACATGACAGATGCATGTTTACCATGTTTTGTTCATTGCCACCCCATGAAGGGCAGTCACTGTTTATTTTTTTTTTCATCTCTAGTGCGTAAAAACAACATGTTGTGTTTCTTACTTGTCTGATGTGTTGGGATGGAGGGGTGGCTGCTGTTGAAGGCAGCCTGTTGTGAGCTGAGACAAAGCCTGAGGGATGGCAGGGGCGACTCCAGCCGCGCATTTAGCCTCTCTGTGGCGATCTCATAAATTTCAGTGGCGCCTCACTCTCGTGAGCACGACGTGACGCCACACGTAGCTGGCTGATCTTCTCTTGAGAGATAATGGCCTGAATTTTTTGGAGGTTCAAGTGTAACGCAAACAGTCGTGGCTCTGCATACATTAGCATGGATTAGAGGAACATTTGAGAGCTGAACACCGAAGCAGCCCCCCATGGACTCCATCCCCGAGATAAACAGAGATGGCAGATTTTAGCTGGTGAGTCCCCTTCACAGCAAGGGGGAAATGGGAGGGGACCTCAGCGCTGTCTGCCATCTGAGGATTCACATTCATTCCTAATAAACAATTTAAAAGCCGCATGCATTAGAAATGCCGTGTGGAGAGTTGGCACAGCCAGTCCAGCCTGGCACACACATACACAGACACTCTTACAAATGTGAAGCAGCGTCACACTCTGTAAAGGGACAGGTGACATGCTGACCCTGACACTCGCCTACTGGCCTCATTAGTGCAGGATGAAAAGGCACTCACCTCTGGTGACTTTCAACTCCGCTAACCTTTTCTTGAAATGTCCACCACTCCATCATGAGAAGACTTCTAATCTTCTGTCACATCTACAGCAAGCATTCAGACCCCTGAACTTCCTTCACATTTGGTGATGTTGAGGTAAAATCTTCTAAAATCATTTGAATTCATTTTTTCCACATCAAACAACACTCAATACCCCAGAATGACAAAGTGAAAAGAGGATTTTTAGAAATGTGATAGATAGATAGATAGATAGATAGATAGATAGATAGATAGATAGATAGATAGATAGATAGATAGATAGAAATGAAAGGCACTATATTATAGATAGATAGATAGATAGATAGATAGATAGATAGATAGATAGATAGATAGATAGATAGATAGATAGATAGATAGATAGATATGAAAGGCATTATATAGGATAGGTAGATATTATATAGTGCCTTTCACATCTATCTATTATATAGTGCCTTTGCTATCTGTCAGATTTATTACAAGTAAACTTTCACATTGACACAAGTGTTCAGACGCTTTACTCGGTCTTCCATTGAAGCACCTCTGGGATCTTCTTGAGTCTGACGCAACAAGCTCTGCACACCTGGATTTGAGGATTTTCTTATCTGCCGATCTCCTCAAACTAGGTCAGGCTGGATGGAGACCTTTGCTGGGCAGCTATTTTCAGGTCTCTCCAGAGATGTTCAGCTTGGTTCTAGTCCAGGTTCTAGCTGGGACACTCAAGGCCATTCACAGAGTTGTCCCCAAGCCACTTCTGTGTTGTCTTTGCTTTGTCAGGTTTGGAAGGTGACCATTTAGCCCAGTCTGAGGGTCCAGAGGGCTCTGGTAGGTAGGTTTTTATTAAGGATGTCTCTGTAGTTTGCTCCATTCACTTTTCTCTCACCCCTGACTCGTCTGGCAGTCCATGTCACTCCAAAACAAACACACAGCACGATGCTGACACCACTGCGCCTCACCATTGGAATGGTTTTGCACAGATGATAAGTGGAGCCTGGTTTCCTCCATACACAAGGCTTAGAATGGAGGCCAGACAGTTCAGTCTTAGCTTCATCACACAAGACAATCCTTTTTTAACACAGTCTATGGGCTTCTATGTGTCATCTGGCCACTGTGCCATAAAGCCCAGATTGGTGGAGTGTTGCAGTGAAAGTTGCCCTTCTGGAAGATTCTCCCATCTCCACACAGGTTCTCTGAAACTCAGTTAGAATGAACATCAGGTTCTTGGTCGCCTCCATTTCCAAGGTCCTTTTCCAAGGATTGTTTAATTTGTCCGGGCAGCCATCTCCAGGAAGACTTGTGATTGTTCCAAACTTCTTTTATTTAAGAATTATGGAAGTCACTGTGCTCTTGGGAACCTTCAATACTAATTAGAGGTTGGAGGTCATCTTGGTTTCATTAAACTAGAGAATTGTGTTTCTCACAGTCTGAGAGTCCTTTAGGTGCCTTGTTGGAAACTCCAAGTGGGCTTTCATGTGTCATCTGACCATTATGGCATACGCCCCAGACTAGTGGAGTGTTGTAGTGATGGTATTCCTTCTGGAAGTTTCTCTCATCTCCGCACAGATTCTCTGAAACTCAGTTAAAGTTAACATCAGGTTCTTGGTCACCTATCTTACTGTGGCTCTTCTCTCAGGATTGTTTAATTTGTCCAGGCAGCAAACTCTGGGAAAACTTGTTGTTGTTCCAAACTTATTCTATATAAGAATTATGGAGGCCACTGTGCTCTTGGGAACCTTCAGTCCTAATTGAAGATTACGTTGGTTAATGTTGGTTAATTGGAGGTCATCTTGGCGAATGTTGGTTTCATTAAACTAGATAATCTTGTTTCTCACAGCTTGAGAGTCCTTTAGGTGCCTTTTTAGAAACTCCAAGTGGTCTTCCATGTCTCGCCTGACCACTATGAGTCCCAGACTAGTGGAGTGTTGCATCAATCGTTGTCCTTCTGGAAGTTTCTCTCATCTCCACACAGGTTCTGTAGAGTTCTTCCAGAATGAACATCACATTCTTGGCCACTTTGTCCGATAACCAGCTTTTCGAAGATTCATGGTTGTTCCAAAATTATTCCATTTAAAAATTATGGAGGCCAGTGTGCTCTTGGGAAACTTCATTCCTAACTGGAGGTTATCTTGGACAATCTTTGTTTGATCAGACCAGCCAATCTTATTTCTCACAGTCTGAGAGTCCTATTGGTGCCTTTTTGGAAGCTCCAAGTGGCCTTTCATGTGACATCTGACCACTATGACATAAGTCCAAGACTAGTGGATTGTTGCAGTTATGGTTACCCTTCTGAAAGTTTCTCCCATCTCCATGCAGATTCTCTGAAACTCAGTTAAAGTTAACATCAGGTTCTTGGTCACCTATCTTACTGTGGCTCTTCTGTCAGGATTGCTTAATTTGTCCGGGCAGTCAGCTCTAGGAAGACTTGTGGTTGTTCCAAAATTTTCCCATTTAAGAATTATGGAGGCCACTGTGTTCTTGGGAGACCTTCGATCCTAATTGAAGGTTACATTGGCTAATCTTGGTTAATTGGAGGTCATCTTAGTTTCATTAAACTATAGAATCCTATTTCTCACAGCCTGATAGACTTTTAGGTGACTTTTTGGAAACTCCAGGTAGGCTTCCATGTGTCATCTTGCCCCTATGACATAAGTCCCAGACGAGTGGAGTGCTGCAGTGATGGTCCTCCTTCTGGAAGTTTCTCCGGCTCTCCGGAGTTTTGTCAGAGGGAACATTTGCTTTTTGGTCACCTCCCTTACTAAGGCCCTTCTTCCCCTAATGGCTCAGTTTGACTGGGTGGTCAGCCCTAGGAAGAGTTGTGGTCGTTCCAAAGTTCTTCCATTTTAAGAATTATGGAGGACAATCAGCTCCTGGGAGACTTCATTCAGAATTTGTTGCCTCTAAGCTTTGCAGGTAATTCCTTGAGCCTCTTGGCTTGCTTGGTGCTCCAGCTGTTGGACCTTCGATGGATAGGCGTGGTGGTCTTTCCTAATGAGTCCCATTAATTGAATTGACCACCAATGGACTCCAAATATATTCAATGACGGCCAGTAGAATCGGAGGCACCTGAGCCACATTTCTGGAGTCATAATAAAAGGATTGAATTTTTGGGTTAATAAGACATGTCAGCTTTTTCACTTTTAATAAATTTGCAGAAGTTCTCTAAAATACCCTATTCTGGGGTATTTGAGTGTCGCTTGATGAGGGAAAAGAAAAGAATTGAAATGATTTTAGCATAAAGCTGCAACAAAACAAAATGTGAGGAACGTGAAGGGGTCCAAATACTAAATACGCCGTAATTATTTGGTTTATTTACCACACACAGCTCAATAACCAGAATGCGTATTATGAAATAACGGGAAAAATAACTGGAAAAGTTGGCAATGCTACAAAGGTGCAAAAAGAGAGATGCATCAAACGGGTGAGAGTGCAGAAAACGACAAGTCCTGGTAAAGACATCCAATGACCTGCTTCAGTGTTCTGCCAGCAGATGTGGTCAGGCGTGTTTTATTTATCTGTTGGTTGTTGTGCGTTTACTCGACTGTGGCCGCCATAAAAACATAACGTGCATTTGGGTTACAACATTAAAAGAATCGATTCAGCCCAATAAAGCTCGCCAGGCCCGTCCAGTTAATTCTGCTAAAATAACATCAAGTCGAGTTCTAAAGGTCCCTAAAGTCCTACTGTCCACCACACTACTTGGTCAATTATTCCAAGTGTCACTAAGTGAGGAATAACTTCCTAATGTTTGTGTGAAATTTACCCTTAACAAGTTTCCAACCGTGTCCCCGTGTTCATCATGAACTCATTGTAAAGTCACCGTCTCGATTCACTGGACTGATTCCCTTCATCATTTTAAATACTTAAGTCAGGTCTCCTCTTAATCTTCTTGTAAAGGCTCAGCTCTTTTAATCTTTTCTCCTAACTCATCCCCTGTAGTCCTCTAATCAGCCCAGTCGCTCTTCTCTGGACCTTCTCCAGTGCTGTTATGTCCTTTTTGTAGCCTGGAGACCAAAACTGCACTCAGGACTCCAGATGACGCCTCACCAGTGTGTTATAAAGACTGAGCAGAACCTCCTGTGACTTGTACTGCACACATCAAGGCGCTATATAACCTGACATTCTGTTAGCCTTCTTAATGGCCTCTGGACACTGTTGGGAAGTCAATAGCTTAGAGTCCACTTTGACTCCTAAATCCTTCTCATAAGGTGGACTCTCGATTTTCCGACCGCCTATTGTGTATTCAAACCTAGCATATTTACTTCCTATGTGTAACACTTTACAGTTACTGACATTAAATTTCATCTGTCACAAATCTGCCCAAGCCTGTCTGCTATCCAAGTCCTTCTGTGATGATATGACAGATTCCAAATTATCTGCTAGTCCACCTATCTTGGTATCATCTGCAAACTTAACCAGTTTGTTAGTTAGATTCCTATCCAAATCGTTTATAAATATTACAAACTAGCTGTCCCCTGCGACTCTGCCCATGTAGTAGTAAAACAGGACAAACTTTTAAAATCAATAAAAAAAAATGTAATTTTGGTCAAGCGGAAGGTACGTCAAGCGTTGGCACTGAATCCGATTGTGTTCTGCTCCCACAGGGGGGTAAAAAGCATGTGGATGTGATATTTCTGTCAGTCAACAGCTGCCCTCTAAAACACACGTAGCTCCGATCTCCATCTCAGAAACGTTAAAGGTCACTCCTTAACAATCTCTAGATGATAATGTCTGCTGAACAACAACATTATCACTAGCTAAGCAGAGGCAAGGTGCACTGCAGCACATGGCGAGAGGTTAGAGCGACTTGAACAGAGTCCGGCACGTGAATGAGGAGGTCTCTGCCCCCCTGCCCTCACTCCGCAGCCACTTTTTCGGATTCGTGCAAATAAATCAAATTCTGGTACTTAGCGCGATGAGAGAAGTCACAAAATCAACCGGAATGTTCAAGCAAATTATAGAAAAAAAGATCTAAATACTTTAAGTAGTTCTTTCCTGAAAAGTGGACAGACATACATATATATATATAAAATATGTATGTATATACAGTTGTGCTTGAAATATGTAATATTCGATCATTTTCCTCAATCAATAAATGACCAAGTATAATATTTTTGTCTGATTTGTTTAACTGGTTTCTCTTTATCTACTTTTAGGACTTGAGTGAAAATCTGATGATGTTTTAGGTCATATTTATGCAGAAATATAGAAAGTTCTAAAGGGTTCACAAACTTTCAAGCACAACTGTATATATATCCATCCATTTTCTAACCCGCTGAATCCGAATACAGGGTCACGGGGGTCTGCTGGAGCCAACCCCAGCCAACACAGGGCACAAGGCAGGAACTAATCCTGGGCAGGGTGCCAACCCACCGCAGGACCTGTATATATATATATATATATATATATATTGTGGCAGATGGCTGGGTGTGGTCACCAATCAGCCACCTACTTAAGGAGCCGCCGCCCTGCAATCAAGGCTGGAGTCGGGTGAGGAGGAGGACGAGGTCGTGGCAGTAGAGGTGAGGAGAGGCCCGAGTGTGTTGTGCTTGAAAGACAGTGGCTAGTGAGAGCCTAGACTTTGGGGAACGGGGGGGGTTTGGTGGCGGTGCACATTTGTAAATATTGTGAATAAACGTGGTGTGAGGAATAAAACGGTGTCCGCCTGTGTGCTCCGGGCCGCTATACTTCACAATATATATATCCATCCATCCATTATCCAACCCACTATATCCTAACTACAGGGTCACAGGGGTCTGCTGGAGCCAATCCCAGCAAGGCAGGAAACAACCCCCAGGCAGGGTGCCAGCCCACCGCAGAGGGCGCGCGCGCACACACACACACACACTAGGGACAATTTAGGATCACCTAACCTGTATGTGTTTGTACTGTGGGAGGAAACCCACGCAGACACGGGGAGAACATGCAAGCTCCACGCAGGGAGGTCCCGGGAAGTGAACCCAGGTCTCCTAACTGCAAGGCAGCAGCAGTACCCACTGCGGCACCCTGCTGCCTAGATAGATAGATAGATAGATAGATAGATAGATAGATAGATAGATAGATAGAAAAGGCACTATATAATAAATAGATAGATAGATAGATAGATAGATAGATAGATAGATAGATAGATAGATAGATAGATAGATAGATAGATAGCAGCGGACCCTGCACTGACCCCTGCTGGTCACCACTCTTAACATCACCCAATTCTGATTTGGTTCCTCACACCATCACCCTCTGCTTCACCAAACATCACTCTGAACTCCCACTTCTTATAGCTTGATGCCCACCCTCTCATGTGGCACCTCATCAGATACTTTCTGAATGTCCAGTTAAATAACATCATCTGCTCCACTTTGATCGTATCCTTTTGTTGCCTCCTCATAGAATTCCAGCCTGTTAGTAAGACCCGACCTCCTTCTTCTGAGCCCATGCTGACTCCTCAGTTAAACTCCTGAGGTTATCTCAGATCGCATGTCTACTCTCTTACAGTAACTCCTATAACATTTTGTTAATGATGTTCATTTAGCAATGTGTTGAGTAACATTTACTATATGTGGCCTGTTCTCGTGTAGATTGTCCTAATGTTCTAATATGCCAAAGTTACTCGTATTATCGTGGATTTTGTGAGACTTACCAGGTTCATTACTAGGTTTGTGTACTCCTGCACTTGAAGAATAACATACACACCGACATATAGTGAACACTTGAATGATGCCCAATCGCCAGTCACTCCACAATATTCCGCATAGGTCCCCCGTCACATACGGTAAGTACATATAAGGATGATGCCCAAATGCCTGGCACTCTCAGTCCTCTACGCAGAGACTCACTCTTGCCAGCGCTAACATACATGCGGGTGTACCCACGACACATGAAGGCTCAACACTTTTTTGGGGATATGCCACTTGCCAACTGAACAATGTCTTAACTTGTGCCACAGTTGTTCTTCTCAGCCGTGATAATCCTATAGAGATGAGCAAATGGCTGCTTTCCTGAGAAGAACCCAGCTGCAGTCAGGACATTTTTAGGCCTTTGACAGATCCAAGCACTTTGGACACTTTGAAGCCCGGAACCTTTATGTGAGAAACGTGACATTTATTTTTACCTCTTGTATAAATGTACAATTAAACAATTTATTAATTGAATTCAGTGGACACTTTTAATGCAATGTGTTGCTTTACCTAGAATTTTTTTTTTTTCACACAAAAAGATGACTTCTGAAAATGGACACACACACACACATATATATATATATATATATATATATATATATATATACTGTAATGAATCTGCTAATAAAATGAAAGGCTTGAACAAGTTAAAAAGTTAGGGGACCACCCCCGTATAATGTCCATAGGACAAAGAAAGACGCAGACTTCTTTTAGCAATCAAAAGTATATATATCGTGTTTGACGTCATTTACATGCAAACATGGTGTTTATATACAGACAAACAAAATGGAGACAGGAAGTGAGTTGGCAGGAGATAACGTTGAAGCTGTGGGACGGATGCAACGTCATCAAAGGCAGACAGGAAATGATTTGGTAACGGTAGCGATGTCATCAAAAGGAGCCGGAAGTAAACGTCATATGAAAGGGCCAGAATTGATGTCATCTGGGTTTGACGGATGTGATGTTTTCGGCAGCCATCTTTGGAATCCGTCAGCACGTGGTTATTTTTCTTCCTTTTTGTCTGATGGAAAGAAAGAGAGAAGAGGCACCGTTACCGCATATCAACCCCTTGTCTCGCAATATTAGGGTTTGAGGACAAAGCACACGCTCCCCCTATAGTCCACACAATATAGGCTTAGGAAAGAGTTCAGAAGAGTTAACAGTTTCATAAGTGGATGTTGTCCAGGGTGGCTAATCGTAGGTTATGGTCTCCAGTGTCCAGATGGAATGGTCATTCTCTGATGTCACTTCCTATGTCTTTGTTTTTGTCCCCCTCCTCTGGTCCCTTGGACAAGCCGTATTTATATTAAAATTTCATGTGGGGCACTGGCGAATTTGAGAACTGGGGAAACTTTCTGTGCAACTCCAACTATGAATTTGCTTACCGTTTCAAGTTTACCTTTGGAGTGGTTGCTTGAACTTACATATTTTGTACATTTTTCCTCTTGTACTCCTCTGGCAGCCACTCGGTTGCCCAATGCAATTGAGTTTAAACGGCGGGCAGAGCACATTTTTGCACAAACAGCTCACACACCAGCGCCCCCTCCTGGTGCTTCAGGTAAGTTAACTAATAGAGGACAAAAAAGTCACTTAATAATAATAATAATAATAATAATAATAATAATAATAATAATTCTTGACATTTTCTGGAAATAAAGGAAAGCAATTATGTCAGCATAAATAAGACGGCATTGATTGAACAATATTATCTGCAGATTATTGCTGTAAAGTACTGATGTTATCAACCTGTTTGAACCGATTAATAGCACGGGGAGGCACAGCTGCCATAACTAATATAATAAATACAGGATGGGTTTCAAAATGGATAGTGGTGTTAGGATGCGGATGGCTTCTGTGGCTTAAGCCCTGGATTTCTGGTGCCCAACTTTGATCTTTCTGTCCCAGATGACCATCATCTACTCACCCATCATGTGCTATTTTCATTCCTGTTTCGCAATAAATCTGTTTCTTTCCAAGTTCTTTCTTATTTATATCCTTTTAATGAGTTCCTGTGATGTAACTCATATTAGCAGCTAGATGGGGAGCTCATTTCAGTTTCTTATCTCCTTTCATTTGAGGAAATGAACACTTACTTTATTTCTAGTATTGATTTTTGATCATTTTCTGTGGCTAATTACTAGATACTATTCTGTCTATTATACTTTCAAAAATGTTATGTTTAACAAAAAACAATTTTTGTCAATTAGTCCGCACTAACGCATGAGTCAATGTCATTGTCACGTCACGTGAATTGCAGCCTGCCGTGACAAGCCTGTGTGCTACGTTTTAAACGCCTTTGTAGAGTGCTGTCATTTAGCATGTGTTTAATGGAGTCGACTAACACGTGGAATCACATTCTGTTATCGCCGTTATTTTTAAATAGGACTCATTGTTACAAAATGATTTAATCGACAAAAATGTAATACGTCACTTTTGGACAAAGTAAATAAAAATGTGAAATGATCCAACTGTCTCACCAGTCAACTCAGGCGCCGAACACAGCTGAGTGTTACGCCGTGTCGACATCGTCTAACCTGTTTATTTCTGTTAAGCAAGTCACAATTCACAAAAGTTTATTACCCGAGTCAAGTCAAGGGGCTTGAGTCGCCCATCTCTGCAAACTAGTAAATACAATGGGAACTTAATACAGAATTACACCGTAATTAATAAGCAACACAATAGAAAATAAAAAAACACGGGTCACAAAGAGCAGACACAAGAGTCATAAAAAGGTGTTTGGGGCAGCCACCCCTGTAATATTCCCTTATATTTGTCTTTTGGAGTCCAAATCAGAACTAATTAGGTTAATCAAATATGGTGTCTCTTAAGGCCAGAAAAGGAAGTGAAGTCATCGAGATCGGAAGTGGAAGGGTCCTCTTCTGTATGTTCGGATCCAGACATGACGTTATCAGAAGGGCCGGAACCAGAAGTCTCTTTGTTCATGGGTTCTTCACCGGAAGTGACATCATCCAAGGGTCTGGAAACAGAAGTGATGTTATTCTATCCGGAATCGGAAGTGACATCATCGGGGCCAGGCAGAATTTCCCGTGAACGGTCTGCAGGAAAGTGAGAATAAAGGTCAGTGCACTCCGCCACCACCTGGTCCGGCGTGGACTTACTCTCATTTAGACCTTTTAGCTGCCTACATGCGCACGTGTGTGACAACACCAAGGAGACAAAACTATCGATAAAATTTACAGTGATTTAAAAAAATTTAAAAAGTAAAATGAAACACTTAAGATGGTGAAAGAACCCTGAGGGGGCCCCAACTCTTGAATTCAGATCAGGTTGTTCCTGTCGCTGAATGTCAGCGTGTCAGCAAGTGTCCCACGTCGACCCGAGATGTCTCCGTGCCCAGGCGGCCTCCCACTCCTTCTTTGTCGTACATTGGCTGACCTCATTTTCATCATTCCATAAGGAGGCAGAACTCTAGTGACTCGTGTGGTAGACTTTAGTAAATCGAAGAAGGCAAGATTTCCCCGTGGAGTTTGGTTTGCTGTGTGCATGAGATCGAAGAGTGTGGGAGCTTGCAATTTGGACATTTCATTCAATTCCCGGGACGTGATTCATAAAACAGTCAGGCTAATCAAACCCCACAGGGCGCTCTCCTCATTCAGACGTGTGGACCGCCATCAGGAGAGGCCTGCGATGTCTCGGAGGGAAGACAAATGGAGGTATATCTATTTCCTTTCCTATCCCCCCCAATCCCCTCACCAATTTCTCTTTTCACCTCATCAGTTTCTGACATGAAAATATTAATGCCGGCTGCTTCTTGACGTCTCCTCATCGCTGTACCTTGAATGTTAGAGGCAGAGCTGATTATTGCAGTGACTGATGATTTCTCTGTACCGTTATCCCTGCCGTCCATTGATGCATGGTGGACTCGCAGCGGGTTTTGCCCAATAAACGCTTTTCTTCTGACTGCTTTTCACTGTGGAGTTGATAAATGGGCTTTTTCGTGGGGGTTTGTTTCCAAAAAGAAATATTTAATAACAGAAGGAAAAAAAAAAGAAAATCATCCAAACAAAATTACTGACTTGGTTACACAGATGGAAACTTTTGCTTCAAACTGTGAAATGCCACAAATTCTGTTTGGAGTTTGGTGCCCCATGGCAAGCAAACAAACAAACAAAAAACAAAAATGATGGGGTCCGCAGTGGAATCGAATCGAAACTTTAGTCCTTCTGGGTTTAAATGGCATCTCTGCTGCTTTGTCAATTTTGCTGTAATAAAGCACCCCCTAGTGGACATCCTGATACTGTAATGACAGTAAATGCTTGGATTGCGAGTAACTTGGTCTGAGAGTGTTTTGCAAGATGAGTTAAAATTTTTAATAAATTTTAACGTGATAAACGAGCGAGGTCTTGCAGTACAAGTGGCGCATATATGCTTAATCTGCTGTGCGTCACGTGATCACAACTGAGCTGATGGTTCTTCTCTCTCTCTCGCTGCGGGATTGTGGGTAATCGTCTCCCATGCTCGTTCTCAGTCAGCATGCCTCACTCATATAGTCAAAATCCGTACGAGTGTATACTGTTTACTACAGCATTATGACCACGTGTATGTGTGTGTAACATGCAAGTCCCTGTCATGTACCCCAAAACACAAGGATGAGTCTCAGTACTTTAGCAACACCAGCGTTTATTCAGCGTGAAACAGGAACAGCGCGGTTGTTTATCGTAGCGGGATCTGCCGCTCTCCTATGCACAGACACAGCAGTCAGGCAGGGCCGTGGCCAGGTTAGTGGCCAAGTAATCCTGTGCCCTGCATTTATAATATTCCTTGCATCACCCATTGACGGCAGGCGCTTATAGCATGTTTGCGATCTTTTCAGATTCGCTTTTGTGGCAAACTGCTACAGCACGGTTGCTTCTGGACGCTCTTCTGCATGTAGTCCCGTTGGTGGGAATCCCAAAAGAGTTTAGAAACTTTGCAGTGCGTAAAGCATTTTTTAAATTTTGTGTCCAGGTGTAGCGACTCTTGGCAAAAGCAACTGTCATTGGAGAGGCTCCTTGTTAAAGTCGCAAAAAAAGAAGACGATTCCAGTGAGCCGACAGACAACAGGGATTCCGTTAGTTAGAGTGAAAGTCGTCCTACACGATAACCCTCCTCCTCCTCTCTCTCGTTTCCCACACCCCAGCCATGATTCTTTTCAAAGTTAAAGTGCAAGTTAATTTGTTTTATGTATTTTTACTTTATTTATTGCATTGATCATTTTTATATGAATAGTTTTGGATTGTGGAACAAATTATCTGAGTTTCCTTTATTTCTTATGGGGAAATTCACTTTGATATATGAGTGCTTTGGATTACAAGCACGAATCCGGAACGAATTACGCTCGCAAACTGAGATCCCACTGTATATATCTGGGCAGCCTGGGGAAATCTAATAAAGAAAATAACAAGGTTTCCTTGGTTTTGACTCACTTTTAGAAAGCCTTCAGGATGCATAGCTTGGCAAAGTTTGCCATCGGCATATCCCTTCCAACCTCCTTTATCCTGTCATCTCCGACTCCCTATGTTCAGTTATGCCAAGACGAAAGTGCTTACGACGATCTGCTGCCTGCGATCCTCTTGGGTGAAGTTTTCAGCGAATCGTCTGTCAAAAATTGTGCTGAATCCCTGCATCTCAAATAAACGCCATTCTTCCACTTCCTCCTTTTTAAAACTAGCAGTCGGAAATGACAAACCCCTCCAAAATATGCAGCTATCCATAACTAAGATTCCCTTTTCGTTTTACATGGCTCCTCCCTTCTTTATTTATAAAAATAATGGACATAAACGAACAAAAAGGCAATAGAATATAAACAAACATTATTTATGTAGCCCCCCGCTACAGTGTTATTTTGTTTATGCCCTTTCATCTTGTGACTGCCAATGGAAATTACAACATAACAGATGCACATATGTGTATATGTGTGTGTGTGTGTGTGTGTGTGTGTGTGTATGTGTGAAAGAGTGATGGGGGAAAGCAAAAGAAAACACAAGGGGCGGAGCCCCGACACTCATTAATGCAAAACCCACCCACCCTCGCTCCTAACGAAGGCCATTTCAGACCCGCCCATTGAATCACACACACGGAAATGGCAAGAAATAAGAGGAGTGTGGAAGGGGACTCTGTGCCATCATTTTGCTTTTCTGAACTGCCTGCTTCATCTGTGATCAGTTTTACACAACACTTGATCGTCTGATTTTGTCAGTAGAGAAACAAGAAACTGTTAGCAAAGATGAAGTTGTCATAATCTACTACAACGCAAGGGTGTAACGGAGGACTTTGTCGTGACACCCAAAAAATGACAACACTTAGAAAGCAAAATGGTATTATTATTTTTTCGCTAAACATATAGTTTATATATTGTGTAGAAGGTCATTTTACATTGTGCTACAGCATTCTGGAACCAGTCCTGTCCTGTGAAGCAGGTGTTGTGCTCTTCTGAGCCACTGTCCTCCAAAGGGTCCACTCCTCCAGTTTAATTAACCAGCTTGTAAAAATCCGAAGAGGTATTGGTGAGGCCACCAGGGGGCGCTTACCCTATAGTCCTTGTGTGGATCTCAGTGTGCTGTAATAATTGGTATCGTCCTTTAGGTGAGATGTCAAACTGAGGTTCTGATTGTTTTGGACACCTGGGGGCACTCCGGTTCCCCCAAAACCCAACACAGACAGACAGACACAGGGCAGAAGTTAAAAGCACAAACATTTGTTTATTTGAACTAAGCGTTTCCCACCACCACAGCCACAAGTACAATACAGCACAGCTGTAATTCTTTATTCTTCTCTTAGTTTCTGCCTCCTCCGCTCCTCCCATCAAGCTTCGTCCACCTATCACCCAACTCTGGCTCACCTCTGTGAGGCTGGCAAGTCCACTTATTTTGGCCAACCCGGAAGTGCTTCTACTCTTCCATCCATGTGGTGTGTAAGCCATGTGGCAGTACCCACAATACCCAACTGGGCTGAAGTAAAGAACTCCAAGTAACTTGATGCCATGAGAGAATCCTGGGCACTGCTGCAACCCAGGGGAGCTATCATCTAGTGTTCTGGGGGAGGCAGGACCCTTAAGAAGCTCCTTTCCTCCATCTTTCTGTCTCTTGGGTGTCCCGGCCGAGTTGGGCTGCTGGCTGTCCCTTACATTGTCTGTGGTCATAACAGTTCCTGTCCTGTCTGAATTGACCAGCACAGCCTGGCCATTTTGTCCCCTTAATGACCCCCTGTTCCTTATTGGCTAACTATCTGTCACACCCTTTGATCACCTAATAGCTAATGTTTGGCAAGTGCACTGGCTCAAGAATGACTGCCATCACATCATCCAGGTGGATGCCACACATTGGTGGTGGTGGTGGTTGGAGTGGCTCCCCACTGTACAATATAAATAATCATTATTATCATTAATTCTTTTTCTGTTTCCCCTTTACTGACTCCTTGCTCAGTGTAAATGGTGTCTCAATAGCGCCCTCGGAGGACTGCTTGGGGTATGGCCGGCAAGTCAGAGGAAGTGTGTGGTGCAGCCAAATGACGCCAAGAGCATTAAAAGCCCAGCTGTCTCTATTAACTATTATGAATTTCCTGACGTCTGGGGTCTCCATGCACCACATACAGAACAATCAAAAACACATTACTGCACATAATTTACACCATAATAAACCTCATTGCGATTTATCAAAACATTTATTGCTTTTAATGGCATTTTTCATGCTTTTTCCACCCCTAATTAGCTGAGACAGTCAAACGTTATTGTTAACGCATCACTGTCATTTTATTTGTTCTTACTTCAAAATGAATGATCCCATCCACGCCCCTGGCTTTCCCTTCTCGGCTTTTGTCGTCTTTTGAGCAGACAGAAGGAGTAAACACCAGCACTCTTGCCACCAGCTCCTGCGGATGCCCTTTTGGTTTCTCTTGATCTGTCATACCTTGTTATGGGATGGAGAGAATTTGTCTCTGTGGTTCTGTTTGAACTCTGAGCATAAAAACAGGAAAGAGACAGCAGAGGGCTGGCGTGGTAGGTGTAGGAACAATGGGGTACATAAACTGTCCCCAAAGCCAGAATAAAGAGGCCTGGCTGAGGGGGACACAGTTACGATAAATGCAAGAGTTTCAATAACTAGAAAACAAGCTCTGTAACTGCTGAAGTGAAGGCGGAGCTCTGTGACTGGCAATTTAAAGGAGGAGCTCTGTGACTGGCGATTTAAAGGCGGAGCTCTGTAACTGCTGAAGTGAAGGCGGAGCTCAGTAACTGCTGAAGTGAAGGTGGAGCTCTGTGACTGGCAATTTAAAGGAGGAGCTCTGTGACTGGCGATTTAAAGGCGGAGCTCTGTGACTGGCGATTTAAAGGCAGAGCTCTGTAACTGTTGAAGTGAAGGCAGAGCTCTGTAACTGCTGAATTGAAGGCGGAGCTCTGTGACTGGTGATTTAAAGGTGGAGCTCTGTAACTATTGAAGTGAAGGAGGAGCTCTGTAATTGTTGAAGTGAAGGCGGAGCTCTGTAGCTGCTGAAGTGAAAGCGGAGCTCTGTGACTGGTGATTTTAAGGCGGAGCTCTGTAACTGTTGAAGTGAAGGCGGAGCTCTGTAACTGTTGAAGTGAAGGCGGAGCTCTGTAACTGTTGAAGTGAAGGCGGAGCTCTGTGACTGGTGATTTAAAGGCAGAGCTCTGTAACTGTTGAAGTGAAGGCGGAGCTCTGTAACTGTTGAAGTGAAGGTGGAGCTCTGTGACTGGTGATTTAAAGGCGGAGCTCTGTAACTATTGAAGTGAAGAAGGAGCTCTGTAATTGCTGAATTGAAGGCGGAGCTCTGTGACTGGTGATTTAAAGGCGGAGCTCTGTAACTATTGAAGTGAAGGAGGAGCTCTGTAACTGTTGAAGTGAAGGTGGAGCTCTGTAATTGCTGAATTGAAGGCGGAGCTCTGTGACTGGTGATTTAAAGGCGGAGCTCTGTAACTATTGAAGTGAAGGAGGAGCTCTGTAATTGCTGAAGTGAAGGCGGAGCTCTGTAACTGGTGATTTAAAAGCGGAGCTCTGTAACTGCTGAAGTGAAGGCAGAGCTCTGTAGCTGCTGAAGTGAAGGAGAAGCTCTGTGACTGGTAATTTGAAGGTGGAGCTCAGTAACTGTTGAAGTGAAGGCGGAGCTCTGTAACTGTTGAAGTGAAGGTGGAGCTCTGTGACTGGTGCTTTGAAGGTGGAGCTCTGTAACTGATGAATCTCTCTAATTATTAATTTGAAGGCAGAATCTCCAGACTTTGCAGGAAATGGTTGGGCTTTGTAATTGCAAGCACCTCTTGGTCAGGTGGAAACCTCATGCCATATGGCTCCTTCATTTTCACAGCACTCCCTGGCAGTACACACGATACCCAACAGGGCTGAGAGAGAGAACTTCAAGTGCCATAGTGCCTGCGGGTACTGCTGCAATCCAGGGGAGCTGCCATCTAGCGTTTTCTGGGTGGTGGGCAGTGCCCTAAAGAAGCTGCCTTCCCCCATCCTCCCCTTTCTTTGCCGGGTTGGGCTGCCCATCGTCTATTGCACTGTTTAGGTGAAGGTGGCACATGGTAACTTCACAGTCAGATATGAAGGCCTGAGCCTATGAAGCAGAAGGTAGACTTGCAGATGCCACTCGACTGTGGAGTCCACGGCCAAGAGAAGAGGGGGAGCCATTTTACCAGTTGAGGTGAGGTGCCAGCGTTGAAGACTTCAAAGTCTTACATTTGATATCCAGAGTCAGGAAATCGATACCAAGGTGTTTAAAATTTGATATCAGCTTTTGAAAGTTTGATGTCAGGGATTTGGGCCCAGTGTTAAGATTTTGAAATGTCTTGCCAAATTTCACAATTTTTGTCTCAGAAGTATCCGTATTCAATTTTAAACATGTGATATCAAATTTTTAAAATCTTGATAGTTGTTTTCAAAAAGCTGACATTAAACTTTCCAGGCCTGATTTTTAGAAATTTCAGAATCTCTGAGGATAACAAACTTTACACTCCAAATCATTTCATGGTGTCTTTGGAAAGGAATGAAGAAGGACTGGCAAGTTCTAATGGCAAGGTAAAGTCAGGTTAGATATGGAAGACGGAGGCTTCAGAGTGAGGATGGCAGACATTGTGATTATCCACTTGTGGTGCTCGTGACGCTGGAGAGTGGAGACATGCTGCATGTTGGTTACCGCGTGCCATGAGAAGTTTCATTTGACTCTTGTGGAGACGCCAGACACAGGGACTGGCATCCCAGCCATAGCTGTATTGAGAAGTTAGCATGGGAAAGGCGCTATATAAATAAAATGTAGTAGTATTGTCCTTACCCGGCTGGGATGCCGGTGGCATGGAAGGACAGGGGCAGACAATTTGGTCAGGGCATTGTCTCTCCCAAAACTTTAGGTGGCAGCACCCCCACCGGGTTACGGTGCCACTATGGATACCCACAGGGCACATTGGGCACTGTGGTTCTGTTGACTCAGTCCTGTTGGTTCCATGGGTGCTGCCAAGTTGAGGGGATTAGCTAGCCCTGCTTTGCCAGGCTGTAGCCATACCCAAAAGTATTCCCGAGCCACACTTTTAGGGTTTTTCATAAAAGGTGTCCACCTGCCTCAACTCTGGGGGCAGAGTCGGAAGGAGGAGGATTGATGTTAGGTAGAATGCCCAGTGGGGGCTGGCTGGGTGGTCTTGTGGCCTCAGAACCCCTGCAGATTTTATTTTTTTTCTCTTCAGCCATTTGGAGTTTTCTTTTTTTTTGTGTTTGTTTTTTGCTGTCCTTCCTGGCCATCGGACCTTCCTTTTTTCTGTGTTAATTAGTATTGCCTAATTTTATTTTGATATTTTTTCTTTTATTCTTTTTGTGTGAAAGCGTGCTACAGAAAGAAATGTTGTTGTTGACAGAGAAGTGCAGAGAGTCAGACTTGTGGTTGTGGTCTGGGAAACACTGACCTGTAAGAGTTTCACACAAATAAACTCTTTGCTCTTACAAGAACTTGTGTCGGGAATTTGGGGAGCTGCAGCACCCCCTGCAGGCCACAGTCTGTATATGTGACAGTAATATCCCTACTGTTATGGCTAGCAGTCCCAAAAGCACTTCCAAAAATGCCCACTAGATGGGGCAATCCCAGGCTAGATACAAAAAGGGTCACGCAGAATCTTTATAAAAAAATGAATTGAATTTGAAAGGCTCGGCTAAACAGTTGAGCTCCATGGAGCAGAAACAGGAACGGCCAGCAAGTCGAACAAAAGTCCCAATGCGAAACCCCACGAACACAAACCTATTTAACACAAGAAAAGACGCAAGAACTCACCAACTCCGGAGCACATTCATCAGTCCTGATGTTCTTCCCCAGTTCCTGGCCATTCATTGTGAATGTGCCGTGCAGTCGATGAGCTAATTATGTTTTTTTTCTGTGCTTGGAATTTTAAACCTTCATGCTCTGAGTTTGACTGCGTTTCTGGATTACCATTTTGGGACTTGGTTTGCATCGGATTCCCGTGTGTTTTTAGGTAATTCCCCAGGTTGCTTCCTGTGCTCCGTGGACCTTCATTGTTACAGAAGAGCTTTTTGTTTGAGTGGGCGGCATGGTGGTGCAGTTGGTAGCGCTGCTGCCTTGCAGTTAGGAGACCCGGATTCGCTTCCTGGGTCCTCCCTGCGTGGAGTCTGCATGTTCTCCCCGTGTCTGCGTGGGGTTTCCACCCACAGTCCAAAGACATGCAGGTTAGGTGGACTGGCGATCCTACATTGTCCCTAGTGTGTGCTTGGTATGTGGGTGTGTGTGCGCCCTGCAGTGGGCTGGCACCCTGCCCGGGGTTTGTTTCCTGCCTTGCGCCCTGGGATTGGCTCCAGCAGACCCCGTGACCCTGTAGTCAGGATATAGCAGGTTGGATAATGGATGGATGGATTTTGTTAGAGTAAACGTTTTCTCTTATAAAGATTCAGTACTTGCCCTTATCACTAGCCTGGGGTTTGACGGCGATTTCCCCCTTTAGTGGAAACTTATTGGGACTTAACTGCATGTGCTTCAGGACTCCCAGTCCATAACACACCCCAGCTAAGAGGAGACATTGAAGGAGTTGAAGCCTTTTCAGTTTAAGCAAATGGAGACTGAGAAATGGCCTGATTGAAGTGTTTACAATGATGACGTGAATTAGTGCAGTGGATCGAGACGGGGACTTTAAAATGAGCTCAATGAGAACACGGGGGACATGCATTAATGCAGTCATTCTTGAACTTTTCTTGCTCACGACAAGTTGTGTTGTGTCTTTGAGACCCAGAATCGCCACCAGTAATCATCCTTTTGGTCCTCGTTGGATGAGCGTGGGTCTACAGTCTACCTGACCATGGGAGTGGGGGTCCCCCTTGGAGAATGGCCGCTGATAGGCTCATTAGCTACACAAAAGTTTTCATCACCACGATCAGCTGTGGGCCAATCAAACAATGCTGGTACCTCACTGTCGTTTTTGATATCCATCTCCAGGTCGGAGTCCAACAAGTCAGAGTCCTATTCAACGAAATTACGTGAAGCGTCCATGGAGTACTTTGCTTTGGTTTCTCACCAGATGTTGAAGCCATTTTAGACGTTGTTTGCTCATCACTACTCACACACGCGCAAGTATTCGAGGTTAAAGCTACGTAACTGTTCTTCTACCAAAGAGAGTCAAACTGAAATGTGAGGGCGAGGTTTGTTGCATTTTACAGCTGATTACCGTCCTCTACCCCTGAAATTTGACAAAAGTCGACCTCAGCCCTGAAAGAGTTAAACTGCTCACAGCGACCCATCTCAAGGCAAACTTGTAATTGGCAACATATGATTCAGGCCAACCCAAAATCAGACCACCCATTACCCCATAGTTTAGTTCAGGGGTCTCCAACCTTTTTTCCCCCCTGAGAGCAACTTTTACAAAGAGAGCTCCTCCTGTTTTCTAACGTTTCTTCTCATCGCTTTTTTTAACCCAAACAAACTGAATACGCTTGTTCTGCCTGAACATTTGCAAAATGTTGGTGTCCATAAATCACATTTTGCATTAAAACATCACAAAAAATATTGAGTTCACTAAGTACATTTTGTGCGTCTGTATGCATTGTCTAGTGTATCTCACACTACTGAATTAAAACACGAGTGCTGTCAAAACAGAACAATGCAATTCCAAATCCACAGATCTGACTTCTTCATTTGTCATTTTGTCACATGTCACTGTGTCACTTTATTCAAAGGTGTGACGTGTTTTTTAGTTAGTCAGATGACTCAACAAGAGAGGCAGGTGTCTGGTGGAGTGGAGCCACTGAGGTTCTCTCTCATGGAGTCATTTCAATGTTCGTCTGTCCGTCTTGTTCTGAACTTTGACTTCATGACATTCACGTCAGACTCACAGAGGTATGGAGACCCAAACAAAGCAGACATTTTCAGAGCTGCAGCTTGGTGACGATTCTTATATACTCAGCAAAAAAAGAAACGTCCTCTGACTTTCAACTGTTTTTACTTTCAGTAAACTTAATGTGTAAATATTTGTATGAACACTAAAAGAGTCAACACCATAAGACATAAACTACAAATGTTTCACAATGTGTCCCTGAATGAAGGGAGTCTCTAAATCAAAAGTACCAGTCAGTATGTGGTGTGGCCACCAGCTGCTTGAAGTACTGCAGTGCATCTCCTCCTCATGGACTGGACCAGATTTGTCAGTTCTTGCTGTGAGATGTTACCCCACTCTTCCACCAAGGCACCTGCAAGTTCCTGGACATTTCTGGGGGGAATGGCCCTAGCCATCGATCCAAGTCGATCCCGCTCCAGGGTACAGGCCTCGGTGTAACGCTCATTCCTTCGACGATAAACACGAATCCGTCCATCACTCCTGGTGAGACAAAACCGTGACTCATCAGTGAAGAGCACTTTTTGCCACTCCTGTCTGGTCCAGCGAAGGTGGGTTTGTGCCCATAGGCGGCGTTGTTGCTGGTGATGTCTGGTAAGGAGCTGCCTTACAACAGGCCTACAAGCCCTCAGTCCAGCCTCTCTCAGCCTATTGCGGACAGTCTGAGCACTGATGGAGGGATTGTGTGTTCCTGGTGTGACTCGGGCAGTTGTTGTGGCCATCCTGTACCTGTCACGCAGGTGTGATATTCGGATGTACCGATCCTGTGCAGGTGTTGTTACACGTGGTCTTCCACTGCGAGGATGATCAGCTGTCCTTCCTGTCTCCCTGTCTCACAGTGCGGACATGGCAATTTATTGCCCTAGCTAGCCACATCAGCAGTCCTCATGCCTCCCTGCAGCATGCCTAATGCACGTTCACGCAGATAGATGAGCAGGGACCCTGGGCATCTTTCTTTGGGTGTTTTTCACAGTCGGTAGACAAGTCTCTTTAGTGTCCTGCGTTTTTAGAACTGTGACCTTAAATGCCTACTTTCTGTAAGCTGTTAAGGTCTTAACGACCATTCCACAGGAGCATGTTAATTAATTGATTAGGGTTAATTGAACATGCATGGAAAACATTGTTTAAACCCTTTACAATGAAGATCTGTCAAGTTATTTGGATTTTTAAAACATTATTGTTGAAATACACAGTCCTGAAAAAGGGACGTTTCTTTTTTTGCTGAGTATAGTTATCAGGCTCTACTGAGCTCCAGAGATGCTGTTGAGACTTTAACAGCACATTAGTTTGAAGGTTTACTAATATATAATACCAGTAATGGCGCCCTGTCTGATAACGTGCAGTGAATACACTTGACTTGAGCATTCATAGTTTTCATACTCTTTCTCTGTAGTTTAGCATTCATTTGCTCAGAGGTTTATGCGCTTCTTTTTCCTTTTTAACTGCACATTATTTTGAAGGTTTACTTATATATAATATATAAAATCCAACGTATTTCTGTCTGTCTGTCCGCTTTTCACGAGAGAACTACTTAACGGATTTAGATCGGGTGTTTTCCTATATTTTGCCTGAACATTCCGGTTGATTTTACGACTTCTCACATTTCACTATGTATCAGAATTCACTTGTGGTTCCGATTTATTAACGTGAATTTGAGTGAGACGCAGCGGGCCGAGGGGGGCGGGCCTTCCTCACTCTCTCGCCAGATTCGAGAGTGTGGTCCTTAACTCCGCTTAGGTAGCGAACGAGAGAACAATTGAATTCAACTTTGTTTGATATTTAAAATAAAGTGTTACTCAAGTTTGAGACCGGATATTCTATTAAGTGTACGCCACATTGAAAAGATGGACTGCAATTCAGATTGTAGATTGTGATTTTGTATTAAAATGATTGTGATGTGATTTTAAGGAAAGATCGCCCACCCCTAATTTGACTAATCGAGTTTTCAGATTTATATAGGACTAGCAAAATACCCGCGCTTTGCAGCGGAGAAGTAGCGTGTTAAAGAAGTTATGAAAAAGAAACATTTTAAAAATAACGTAACATGATTGTCAATGTAATTGTTTTGTCACTGTTATGAGTGCTGCTGTCATCAAGGAGATGATTATCATTATTTCTTTCAATCAGGTTCGTACTTGGAGGACGTGTTGTTTTGAAGTTACATTCCATGTTTGTCAACCGTTGTAAAGATAACAGGTTTCATTCATCGAAGTGTTCACTACCCAAATCAGTACTCGTGAATCTATTTTTCTTGTATTCCCGAAACTTCTGGGGGTCGAGGAGTGTGACAAACATCAGGTTTTCATGGTCTTGAAATCTGGTCTGTGTCTGGCAAATACTATTGTCCAGAATCCTGCCATGGAGTTGGCTGTATTGCTTGCGAGGATCTTGCACTCGGAGCGCCTGCGGTGCGTTCAGTGGCCTCGTAGAGTTCCTCATATCGGCTTCTATCCAATCAATGGGTCTGAATACAGTGACGCTGCCATACGCCTGCTAGAGGGCCCTACTGACACCAACTCAAAATCTGATTGGTTGAAGCAACCGGTTAATCAACATTTTTTCTGTGTTAGAGAGCCAGCAGAATGGATTTTGAAGGCCTCTCTGCCTGGCAACAAATGATGGCTGAAATGTGATTGGTTAAATGCTTTAATACGAAAATACATGTCTGGAAGCAGCACAACCATCGGATTAAACTTGTCCACGGCTTTATTTAATTTTAGCTCCGACTCGGCATTTAAAAGTTTCTCTCGCACTTTCGCTGAGGAAGGGTTTCCGCAGTTGCTGCACTTATGAATATGCTAAGCACTGTCCTTCACCCGCGAATATTTACCTTATATGGGCAGGCACTCAATTACGTGGGTGGTGTGATGATGCGAGACGCAACTCCACCTCACACCTCGACTGAGATGCAGGCTATGGCCATATACAGTATATGTACGCAAGTAGGTTCTAGTTACGACCGTTACGCGTAGAATTTCGAAATGAAACCTGCCCAACTTTTGTAAGTAAACTGTAAGGAATGAGGCTGCCAAATTTCAGCCTTCCACCTACACGGGAAGTTGGAGAATTAGTGATGAGTCAGTGAGTGAGTCAGTGAGTCAGTGAGTCAGTGAGTGATGAATGAGTGAGTGAGTGAGTGAGTCAGTGAGTGAGTGAGTGAGTCAGTGAGTGAGTGAGTCAGTGAGTCAGTGATTGAGTGAGTGAGTGAGTCAGAGAGTGAGTGAGTGAGTGAGTGAGTGAGTGAGTGAGTGAGTGAGTCAGTGAGTCAGTGAGTGATGAATTAATGAGTGAGTCAGTGAGTGAGTGATGAGTGAGTGAGTGAGTGATGAATGAGTGAGTGAGTGAGTGAGTGAGTCAGTGAGTCAGTGAGTCAGTGAGTGAGTGATGAGTGAGTGAGTGAGTGATGAATGAGTGAGTGAGTGAGTGAGTGAGTGAGTGAGTGAGTGAGTGAGTGAGTGAGTGAGTGAGTGATGAATTAATGAGTGAGTCAGTGAGTGAGTGATGAGTGAGTGAGTGAGTGATGAATGAGTGAGTGAGTGAGTGAGTGAGTGAGTGAGTGAGTGAGTGAATGAGTGAGTCAGTGAGTCAGTGAGTCAGTGAGTGATGAATGAGTGAGTGAGTCAGTGAGTGAGTGAGTCAGTGATTGAGTGAGTGAGTGAGTGAGTGAATGAGTGAGTGAGTGAGTCAGAGAGTGAGTGAGTGAGTGAGTGAGTGAGTCAGTGAGTCAGTGATGAGTGAGTGAGTGAGTGAGTGAGTGAATGAATGAGTGAGTGAGTGAGTGAGTGAGTGAGTGAGTCAGTGAGTCAGTGATTGAGTGAGTGAGTCAGTGAGTGAGTGAGTGAGTGAGTGAGTGGTCTTTGCCTTTTATTAGTATAAATTCATTAACCCTTTGGCAAGCTCCTTGGAAAGGGGTGGCGAGCGAGAGACAAGTTGGAGACCCCTGGTTTAGAGAAACTATACATTAATACATAAGACGAGCCACAAATGAAGATGGAGGAGGAGAACAGGACTTGAGGAGAAAGGCAACAGGGAAGGAGTGCATGGAAGGGATGAACACTAAGGACAAGACGAGAAGAGAGAAAGGGAGCGGGAGGAGAGATCAAGGAGCAGGGGGTACCAAGGATGGGAGATGAGAGAGAGGAGGACAGAAAGCAGGGCCATCAACAGATCACAGCAAGAAATGGAGAGCAGGAGGTGCCTTGGCTTGTTTTTATGGTTCCTGACTAGGAGTCGAAGGTATCTTCTGCAGCTGCAACCTGAATCCATAGAGATTTTCCTTTTCTTTTTTTTTTCTGCTCTTCTCCTTCCCATCCACACTCATCTTTCATCAGTAGTTCCCAGTAATGAGGCTGCTTACATAACGAAACAGTGATGGCATTATATAATGACAAACTGGGCTTTGAAACTCTTCAGAAAAAAATAGCTAACGTACTACGGGGGCTGGGTAAAGCAGGGGTGGGGGGGGGCCTAATAAGACACATCAGAAGCACAGGGAGGAAAAAAAACAATGGCCAGTGGGTGGAAAGCCCATCTCGATGTCGAACAGGCAGGCCGTCTCTGTCTCGGGCCGCTAAAACAGTTACGCGGTGCCGATCCGGCTTGCCAATTTACCTGGGGTTAGCAGTGCATCGTTATCCACAAGCACGCTCTGCGACGCTCCTCCCCACCCTCGTACTCATCACCCTGAAGTGTTGCTAAGATTGCCCCTCCGTAATCCGGTATTCCTCCTGCCTTCGATGATTAGGCCTTTCATTGCCCACCACTTTTAGTCATTTTCCGCTGTGAGATCCCCCCTTTTCACGTTCCGCACTGTTTGCGTAGCCCCAGCCTGACACTTCATCCCCACCTCCTACATCCTTAAACCACTCGCAGTCGTTTATTATTCTCTTCTGATTTAGTCTGAATTGTACTCTTGTTTGCGCGCCCCGTTCGTCGCGGTGCCATGCCAGAGGTGCTGCACAGCACAAAGCCTGATTGATTGATTGAATACCAGGTTTGGCACTGCCATCCTTCTTCCTCTCCCCAATATGACCAACCGCTTTGTGGAGCCCTGCTCACATCATCTCCCATCTCTGATTCTGTATAAGGACCCTCGTTTCTCCTTTCCTGGTCCTTCAGTGACCTCTTCTAACATTCCTTATTATTGTTAATTACAGGCTGAGTCAAAATGATGTTAACGTCTGAATGGCGGAAACAATTTATTCACAAAACGTACTTCATATGTGCAAGATGATTTACAGGACGGTCTCAACCTATGCACCGTCACGTTCAACACACAAAATCCCAACGAGCGACAGTACCACACATTTCACCGGGAATAGATGACACTACAGTCCGCGTTTTCTGTCCTTCAGGTCATTGACACTGTCACAAAAAACAGTCACAAGACATCAAAAAATGTTTGGGGCAGCCACCCGTGTATTATGCCCTGGCTGCAAATGGGTTATCTTGATCGAGTTCTTCACAGGTTTGAGTCAAAAACAGAACTGATTTGAGTTTGAGAATATGACGGCGTTAAAGGCCCTGACAGGAAGTGAAGTCATTGGGCCCCAGAACCGGAAGTGATGTCGTCGGGACCAGAAGTGACGTCATCCATCTTGCTGGAAGTGACGTCATCAATAGCGCCCATGCCGGAAGTGATGTCGTCAAAAGTCCCAGTACCGGAAGTGACATCATCAGGACCGGAAGTGATGTCGTCAGGCCTGAAAGTGATGACGTCGGGACCAGAAGTGACACCATCCATAGTGCAGGACTCCCCCCAGAGGTGACGTCTTTGGGGGGACCTGAAGTGACGTCCTACATAGCACTGTACCCAACCCTCGCCTTCCCAAGCCACCACCCAGAAGCCACATCTTCTTGCTGGAAGTGACGTCATCAATTGCGCCTGTGCCGGAACTGATGTCGTCAAAAGTCCCAATACCGGAAGTGACATCATCGGGACCGGAAGTGATGTCATCAGGCTTGAAAGTGATGACATTGGGACCAGAAGTGACACCATCCATAGTGCAGGAACCCCCAGAGGTGACGTCTTTGGGGGGACCTGAAGTGACATCATCCATAGTGCTGGACCCATATCCCATCCCCCTAACCCCCAAGCCCCCCGTCTTCCCCAAACATCATCACCCGGATGTTACATCTTCTTGCCGGAAGTGACATCATCGATAAAGCCCCATGCCAGAAATGATGTCATCAAAGGTCCCAGTACCAGAAGTGCCATCATATATAGCGTTGGTACCTGGCGGGAATTCCCGTGGATTGAGAGAGAAGGTCAGGACAGCTCGCTATGAAGATGTGGGTTCTGCTCCAGGCTCCTGTCTCCATTTTGGAAGTTCTTGAACCCGACACCGATCGGTAATGCCACCAGATGAGCTGGACAGTGAAGAAACAACGAAGCAAAGGGGTGGTGCAAAAAAGTGCAAAAGTGCTTTGATTAAAATCGGAAAAATCAAAAGCAAACATGTTCAAAATAAAGTGCAGTACTCAAATGTCCATAAACAAATAATCCATAAAAAGATAAAATTCCAAATGGGTTAAACAAGGTTAAAACAAGACTGAAACAGCAGCAGACATTGGGGCCACACCAGCCAGACACAGATCCTTCCCAGCCACTTTGCTCAGCCAACGAGACTTCAGCCGCCGCAGTCCTCTCTCTACCGACCCCCATCTTAGCTGCCTGCTAGACCACTCGGGGTCAGTTGTCTTCCCGTCTTTCTTCTCGCACATATGGTCGTCTCCTCAGATCCCTAGGGCAGACTCCTCCTCGATCGTACCCACTCTCCCATTTAGTGGGCACGATCCGTCCCCTTGAGCACAGATCACTCACTCTATCTGGGACCCCCAACCTTGCTCACCTTCCTTTTCCTCAGCTGGCTGGCTTGTCCATTCTTCTTGCACGTAACCCCAGTTCTGCTCTCTCGCTCTCCAGTCTTTTACCGTTCTCCTCTCCTTCTTTCCGCCTCGCGCTTCTCCTATTTATTACGGGGACGTGGCTCAGGTGTGGTGATTAGCAGTGCCCAGCTTCAATCACAGATGCACCTGGGAACCACTCCGGCTACACTACCACGCCCCCCTCTTTAAGCCACGATCTGAGCTGTGGACCCGCTATACCACACTCGCCACCCCCTGGACTGGCGTGGTACTACTGTCATTCAGGCCCTTTAGCTGCCTCCTAATCACACGTGGGTGACGACACACACTCCTTCACCCTACCCCATAATCAGAAATCACAGGGTGTCAAATCAGGGGAGTGTGGAGGCCATGGCAATGGTCCACCACAACCTATCCGTCGACCTGGAAAGGTGTAGTTGAGATAAAAATAATAATAGTGTTAACATAATGTTTGACTCACCCTGTATTATAATTCTTATCCAAGGTGACTCACAACACTTTAGATACCCTTGGTTACGTTTCTTTTGGTTTGACGAATTGGTGTACAGACAGCTGAAATAACTTGCTCACGGTCACACAATGGTGTCAGTAGTGGGATTTGTGAACCCCCGACCTCAGGGTTCGATGTCCAAACCCTTAACCACTATGCCACGCTCAATTATTTTCCACTATTATATATATATATATATATATATCTGACAGTCGCCCCACACACTGCAGCATGCTGATGGTTGTCTAAAGCCCCCGACCACAATCCTCTACTCCCGTTTTGATTTCCCTTCAACCTTTCCCGTCCATACATACAAACATCGCGTATTCCCCAACATAATGACGCCATACTTTTAAAGGTCTCACATACCATCTTCTGTGTCACTGTCGCCGTCCTTTTTTTTTCACCTTTTCATGTCACACTGCCACCTGGTGGAATCCTCCAAATTTACACAAAGTCTTAACGTTATGGACACAACGGGCACTGGCATAGGAGCCCACGGTATTTCTGACGCCTGTGTATGCTTCTGTTTCGCTATCAAAACTACTTTGGCCCTGGGGGGCCTATGATGCTGTTAAGACGGCCCTGCGCACAAGAATAGTCAGTACAAGCAGTGCCCACAAACGTACGCGTCACGTGGCATCACGTATATTCATACGAGTGAACTTGTACCTCCAAATGGGGTATTGCAGTGCAGGACGACTCCCCAGGTTCATTGCAGTCCTGTGTAGTGTGGAGACAAAGTGACAAAGACAAAGTCTGGGCGCTCAATGGACAGTTTTATTAAGAGAAGGTCATCAGACCCCATGGCAGATATTCTGACCGATTGATTGAACATCGGCCATCTTAAAATATGATATGCTAAAATAAAATAATAACTTCACCTAATTATTTTTTAGAGATCCTGGGATACTACTTCATCTCTGGTCCAGTGGGAGCACAGCCACTGGAACATTCTGGCCTAACGCTGACCTAAGTGGTTTTGCAATTGCTGAAGCAAGCGTTTATTAAAGAATACACAATCCCATAAAGCATTGCTGTTCTCAATATGACTTCATTCTTCACATGACGTTAGCTTTCTGATATCAAACTAAAGGTCACCAGGCCCACAAGCCAAAAGAAGCATCGTTATGAGTCAGCGTCTATTCCCATCCCCAGCCAGATTGTCCTTTCATCTTGGCCACCTGTATTCCCACAGGTCAGCTGGCTTGAATTTGCTTTTTAAGAGGTCTGTCCTATGATTTTATCTGAACTTGTTCTCAGCTGTAGTGGGTTTTTAAAGTCTTACTTTGTCTAAGTACTTAATGTCATTGTGCCATCTTCATGACAGTCAGTCTCCTTATCTGAGGTCCCTTCCCACAATCCACATTACTTTGCTGCTTTTATTTCTCATTTCCTCATTTTTGTCCTTCACAGAATCATTTTCACTATTGTTATCTGAGGTCTCCTTCTGTACTCATTTTTTTTTTCCAATCAGCATTTTCCATTCCAATTTCTCTTTCAAGGTCCCTTGCTAAATTGTTGTTCTCTGATTGTCAGTCTCCCATATTCTTTAATGCCATTACTGTCAGAGGCCCCTTCTCACAATCCACATTACTTTGATTCTTTAATGCCCCTTTCCTCATTTTTGCCCTTTGCTGTCATTCAATTCTTGTGACGTTCTGTGTTACTGTGTTGTGTGTCACTTTAAATCTACATTTTCCATTTCTGTTTCTATCTCAAGGTCCATTTTCAAACATGGGTGACATCTCACAAACCCCTTTCACACATTCCCTAATGCCATTGCTGCCTGAGGGCCCTTGCCACAATCCCCATAACAGTTTTGTTTCTGTCACTCTTACCCTAGAAAGTCAGTAGATGGATGGATGGATGGATGGATTAGGAGAGGTCGATGGATAGGGGTGTGTGGCACTGCCAAAATTCCGAAAGTCAAAGTCTTTAGAGTCCTGGTGCTACCTGTCTTGTGAGACATGGACGCTATCCAGTGACCTGAGAGGAAGGCTGGACTCCTTCTTTACTATGTCTTGTGTTGCTCATGGAGTCCCAAATGAGGCACATTACCTGCATTGTGAGGGAGCGTCAGTTACGGGACTATGGCCATGTGGCACGATTACCCGAAGGTGGTCCGGGTCAAAGCATCCTCCTAGTTGAGGACCTGAGTGGCTGGACCAAGTCAAGGACACGGCCACATAACACTTGGCATGCGGCAGATGGAGGGTCATTTCTGGAGGGTGGGACTGGACCACTTGTCTGTTTCAGGGGGTTGCCAACCAAGCCGTTTCGTCATGTGGTGGGTGTGGCAATGTGCTGTACCAGTGCATGGTCCCTCACCTGACCTAACCTGATCTGTTGTCAGGGTCACGTCTTACATTTCTAGGGGCATGGTCTCCAAGGTAATAACCAAGAATTAATGAGCAGACGCTCTGAGCCTTCTCCGATCTGAGGATAAAAACCCGACTTGAATCTTTGACTTCTCATGGGATTACTTTTTTGGAGAATCCTTGGGTACCGCTGGTTTGACTTTGTGTTGCTCTTGGAGTCCCGAATGAGGCACATGACCTGCATTGTGAGTTAGCATCAGTTACGGCACTATGGCCATGTGGTGCAATTACCCGAGGGTGATCCGGCAAGTGGATATTTCGTCGTGTGGTGGGTGCACCAACGCACTGTACCAGTGCATGCTCCCCAACATGACCTGACATGACAGAGGAGGTCTATCGCATGCCGAACTCTATGCCATCTGCGAAGCTTCTTTCCTCAAATTATTCAGTTCCTAAATATACTTCCATGGGGTTACTCCCAACTGTTTTTGTGATATATAACTGGTGCATGCCCAGTCTTACCTTTCATGGAGTTTTTGTTGCAGATATCATCTAATGCATCCTTTGTCACATCTAATATCTCCCTTCTTATGAGACACATCCAGTGTACATTCCCCATCAGTATTCCTTGGCCGAGGTCACTCTCCCCATTCCTAAATCCAATGTCTGATATCCCCTGTTGTATTTGCTGTCTGAGGCCCTTCCTCACATTCCTCTTTATTGTTTCTGTGGTGACCTCATCCCCTTCCTCTTTTATATCCAATGCTGTTCCACCTTCTCTTGTGACATTTTCCATTTCTGCTTTTGCCCGTTTCAATAAAAATTGTCACCTGGAGCTTCGGCAGAAGTGCTGTCTCAGACCACCATTCCCACAGCTCCTCTTTTTCTGGTGCCCTCCTGAAACTCCTCCTCACATTTCAGACTGCCAGTGCTCTCTTCTTAGGTCTCCATTCGCTGGATTCTCCTCTTCTACTGAAGCCTTCCAACACACACTCTTAGCTCCCCCACCTTATTGCTTTATTGCTTGCTCTTCTTGTTGGCCTGCAGCCTGCCACAATTCCCACGTCTCTCCTTTCCTCACCTCCTCTCTGCGGTTCACTGTCAGATTTCCTCCAGCAGTTTTTGCGTTCCATTCACTCTTAATTGTGGCCTTTTAACTCCCTGTTATCGCATGCCGCTTTGCCTCTAATCTGATATGAGAAAGATTCGAGTGACGACAGGCGAGGACGAGCCAAGCGCGTGACCTTTCTTCGGCAGCTCATCTCTTAGATGCCTTGAAAGAAGGCCTTTTTTGCCATTTCACTTACAGAAATGTCCCTGTTCTTGGGTCTCTGTCTATAAACTGGGGGCTTCAGCTTGATTAAGTAGTAATAACGAGAGAAACAAGCCTTGTCTCTGTATGTTAGCAATGACAGAGTCCTGATGACAGCTCATGCTTGGGGAAGGTGACCCTGTCATCACCTGGCACCTGATCACGAGTGACTGTCAAATTGAGCGAGAGACAGAGATGGCCCTGTCATTTTGGCAAACTATCCTATCACCTAGGGTGGCACATTTTGGGAATATGGCATCTTCTTCAACAATAGAGACTCAATTTATGGACAGTCAGAGTGGAGAACACTGTTCAATTGAGATGGATCCAGCTGCAGACCTCAGTGATGCACTAACCGCCAATTGGATTGAAGTTATTGTCATATAGTTTACTTGACTTAAGTCCTAATATATCCCCCCCACCACACACACATACCCACCTTAATCTTAATCAAAGTGCATTATAGATGCTACATGGGCTGGATGGGCATCCTGGCTAGAAGAAAGGGATAGATAGATAGATAGATAGATAGATAGATAGATAGATAGATAGATAGATAGATAGATAGATAGATAGATAGATATGAAAGGCACTATATAACAGATAGATAGATAGATAGATAGATAGATAGATAGATAGATAGATAGATAGATAGATAGATAGATAGATATGAAAGGCACTATATAACAGATAGATAGATAGATAGATAGATAGATAGATAGATAGATAGATAGATAGATAGATAGATAGATATGAAAGGCACTATATAACAGATAGATAGATAGATAGATAGATAGATAGATAGATAGATAGATAGATAGATAGATAGATAGATAGATAGATAGATAGATAGATAGATAGATAGATAGATAGATACTTTATTAATCCCAAGGGGAAATTCAAATACTACAGCTGCAGCATACTTATAAATAACAATATTAAATTAAAGAGTGATAACAATGCAGGTATAACAGACACATGTTAACGTTTATTCCCCCCGGGTGGAATTGAAGAGTCACATAGTGTGGGGTCTCCTCAGTCTGTCAGTGGAGCAGGATGGTGACAGCAGTCTGTCGCTGAAGCTGCTCCTCTGTCTGGAGATGATCCTGTTCAGTGGAGGCAGTCTATTCTCCATGATTGACAGGAGCCTGCTCAGCGCCCGTCGCTCTGCCATGGATGTCAAACTGTCCAGCTCCGTGTCCTACAATAGAGCCTGCCTTCCTCACCAGTGAGGTGCCCCTCTTCTTTATGCTGGATGGTTCCTTACCTGGATTGGAGGCTCCCAACAGGCATATAGGGAGGAGGAACGGATCAGACCCAGAAGAACCAAAAGGGATGGACGGACAGCCCACTAAAAAAGAAAAGCGTCGCTGGAGGTTTTAAATCCCCCATCCATCCACCACAACCAAGCACGCTAGATGGCAGCAGTCCCGGATGTCAGTGCACATTAGCGAACCAGCAGGGCATGCTGGGAGATGTAGTCCGGCAGAGCAGCCCTGCTGGGGTCACTGGGTGCCATGAGAGAGCGCTGCAGGGAGACAAGCTCCCTATTGTAATGGGCTTCTATCGGGCAATCGCACTTCTGGCTCCAGAAGTACTCCTGGGTCTGTAATAAAAGGGACCGAACTCACTTATCCAGGTGAGTCCGAGCTGGGAGGTAGTGGAGCAATGCTTCAGTGGAGGAGGGCAGTGCAGTAGTGAGAAGGAAAGCATGGTGGAGAGGAAGACCTGTGTTTGTATGTGTGCGTTTGTTACCTTTGGAGGTAGATATAATAAAACCTTCCATTATTTGAACCCGTATTGGGGTTTGAGGACTTGCTGACACCCACCTCTGGTTTTATCACAGCATCCAGGTGTTATAATATAAAGCAACAGCCTCCTGAGTGGAGTGTAGCAGAGCTCTGGAGGTCTGCAACTTGAGTCAATTGCGTCAACTCCAAATCACCCTAATAAATCGTTTTATGAGTACTAGGGATTCGCACATTTTTCTTTGAAAATGCATCTTTAGTTTCATACTGTTACATATAAGTGAAGGCCTCTTGGACAATACATTTTCACTAATAAATACTTAAAATAAAATGCTGCAACGATAAAGAACAAATCAGTGAAATTTCAGTCAGTCAGTCATTGTCCAACCCGCTGTATCCTAACACAGGGTCACCTGGAGCCAATCCCAGGTCACAAGGCAGGAACAAATCCCTAGGCAGGGCACCAACCCACACAGACACAGGGAGAACATGCAAACTCCACACAGAGAGGACCCGGGAAGTGAACCCAGGTCTCCTTACTGCAAGGCAGCAGCACTACCACTGTGCCACCATGCCACACTACATATGAAAGGCACTATATAATAGATAGATAGATAGATAGATAGATAGATAGATAGATAGATAGATAGATAGATAGATAGATAGATAGATAGATAGAGTGGGTGCGTGGTGTGTGTGTATGTGTCCTGTGATGGGCTGGCGCCCTGCCCAGGGTTGTCTCCTGCCTTGCGCCCTGTGCTGACTGGGATTGGCTCCGGCAGACCCCCCGTCAGACCTGTGTTAGGAAATAGCGCATTGGACAATGACTGACTGACTGTATATATGTTTATGGAGCTGATTATAACCATACTGTCACCATCACTGTAAGCCACCTGATAGACTGGCAGTATTAATAAAGAGCTGAAAGATGTCATTATAGTTTGACTGGTAATTTGTGTATGTTATAAATCCTTCTTTCTACAGTTTTTTAACGCTGAATGCAAAAATAATTAATTAATTAATTAATTGATTACTTAATAAAGAAATAGGTAAATAAATTCTGCTAATGCACTTCCTACATGTGTTCTGAAATGTCACCCCTCAAGTGTGCCTTCTTTCTGAGACAGTGTCTGGTAAATTTATGGTCCTATAAGTAATCAGATACCCCCCTCTTGATATTTTCAAATTGTGAATTCTCCGTTTTGTACCTAAGCTCTTTATACCCCCCACCCCCCGTAATCCAAATTCCTGGCTCCCCGAATATTCCGGGCTCCTCTCCCATCTCCCTAAGCCTGGCAGAGGTGGGATGCCATTTACAGCCCGGCCTAGGGCAGTAAAAAAAAATGACAGCAAGCACTAAGTATGAGTGGTGGGCACTTGTTCTGTTCTGTCAAACTGAGACTTTGCCCCCCAGAACGTAGCCTTAGACTTCTAAATGACACCTTTAAATCAAAATTAATCTCACCCCCAAAATTCAAGAAACAGGCCCAGCAAGACAAGGTAGGCTTTTAATGTGAGAAACGCCAAAACAGACAGTGGCAGGGGCAGAGCCACCCCCCCAAACCCAAACGCACTCCATTCACATCAATTGAACAAGACGCACAGGACTGACGAGACATCTTATGGCATCAGGGGTGTGCGTTTAGGAGCCATGTGGGTCAGTAAAGTTACTTTCTTGAGTGAACAGAGGTGCTCAGTGGGCGATGTCATTACTCTAACGTTCTTAAGTTTTTCATCTGGATCCATCACACTGATTTTTGTGTCACTTGCGCGGTTGCTTTCTTCATCAGACGATCTGTCTCTGTCCGCCTTGTCACTTTGCTCCTGCACTTTGTTAGGTGAAGCTGCCGGTTGGCAGTGTGTGAGCAGAATTGAAGCTGAGGTGCACTGAGCTCTCGCCGTTTTCTGTGCTCCTCATTTTCTAGAAGGAAAATGCAGCCTTGTGCAGTATTATTAGGGATATATGGCGATTTTGCCAAGTCGTTATGCAATTAACCTGGGCCTCTTCATTAAACGGCTGTGCTCTTTCAGTGAAATTCAAAATCCATTGCCGGCAGTAACCCAGAATGCCCAATACAGACATAACCTGTTGTTTTGTGACAGGTCTGGGAAGATTTTGAATGGTGTTAATGCGATCGCTAGAGAGAGCTCTTATTCCATTTGTGATGTCATGACCTAAATATTGTACAGTTGTTTGAATTAATTGCAATTTAGCCTTTGAAACTTTATGTCCATTGTCCCCCAGAAACTGCAGTAGTTTTTTAGTGTCTTGCACAATCTTCTTCAGTAGCACTGCATAACATAATATCATCTACATACTGTATTAATGTACTACCTCGGTCTGGCCAGAACCCTTCTAAATTTTGAGCAAGCTTGTCCATACACACAAGGGGCTTCAGTATATCCCTGAGGCATGACAGTCCATGTCCAAGCGGCTTGAAAAGTAAAAGCAAACCAGAATTGCGAGTCAGGGTGTATGGGATAGAGAAAAAGCATTGGCTAAATCAATTACTGAAAAATAACGAGCAGAGGGAGGGATTGCAGAAAGAATAGTGGAAGGATTAGGTACAATAGGAGCTCTAGGAAAGATTGCAGCATTCACTTGTCGTAAGTCTTGAACAAAAGCCATGAACCGTCAGCCTTTTTACAGGTAAAATGGGAGAATTAACTGGAGAATATTTAATTGGAATAATCGCACGCTTCACAAGATCGGAATGTATGGCGGAGATGCCAGCCTCTGCTTCAGGAGACAGAGGATACTGGGCACGGTGCGGACGGAAAGAAGATTTAGGGTAGATCACCAGAGGCTCACAATGGGCTATCCTTCCATAATCATTTTTACCCTGAGACCACAAAGAGTCAGGAAGCGCTAAGAGCCAAGAAGGGGAAGTAGTTTGCAATGACAACGCAGAAAGGGAAGTGCAGCATAATGTACGATGTACTAAAAAATCAGTTTGAAGCACAACTTTAGTTATTAAATGGTCTGAGGTATCAAAACACCTGAAGCAACATGTACCCAGTCTGTTCTATTAAGACATTGTTCTACCCATGATCCGATTTCCACCCAATGGACAGTGCTTGATTTAGCTAAAGAAATATGAGGTAAAAATATTCTGTGAATATGTAAGATGTACAAATGCAGCAGCTTTTGTGGGGAAATGAAAATGCAGGGGATGTGAAGGGTTTCGGGCAGGTACCTGATGAAAGAAAAGATTCTAGCCAGGGGGTGTCTACTTCTATAGGGAAATATTGGGCAGTGCAATAGGGTGTCAGGGGCTTGGAGATTGGGAAACAAGCAGGAGGGAAATGAGTGAAGGGCTTTAAGAAGGATGGTGTGTGGGGAAACATTTCATTGAAATGGAGAGAGAAAGTTTTGTCATGAGATCCCTTCCTAAGAGGTTAACTGGACAGAGCTGATTTAAAAGAAATCAGTGTGTTAAAGTGGAATCACTGGAATGCAGCTGAACTCGAAGAATCTCTTGAGGCAGGGACCTCCTTCAGCGAAAGGGCTGAGCGTGGCTCCTGTGTCCACGAGGAAAACAGTTTCAGTGCCATTCACCAGCCAGCAAAGTCAATAATGGATCAGTCTCTGAATTATGGGTGAGCAAAGGTAGTTGAAGAGAAGGGCTGGGGATCCCTGCGATTCCTATGTCCATGAAACATCAAATTGTTCAGGTGGTGGAGGAGGGGGTGGGCACTTGTGAGGGCAATTGCGGCAGAAGTGTCCCATTTCACCACACCCGTAACAAGCATATGGTGTAGCGTTTGGATCTGGAGGGGAGGCAGCTGAGTGGATGATCCACTTGGATTAGGTAACATATATCCGCTACCTTGTCCCCGTCCACACCCTTGTCCCCGGAAAAATCCTCCACGTCCACGACTTCTGCCGGGAGTGGCCCCACCAGTGTAATAGTTCATTTGTGCTGCAATCAGCTTTGTCTGGGTGTCTGACTCTTTCTGCTTGCTCTGTTGTTCAGCATGCGCTGCGTGACGTTTTACTTCCTCAAACGCGGCAGCCTCTCATCTAATACAGGATACCTTGTTTTGAATGTCGCTTCTAAGTCCGGAAACAAAAGAGGAACTGCAGTTTTAGTTCGGTTGTCTGGATTTTCAAGGCCGGAGTGTGTTGCCATTAACTCTTAAATTCAGTGTGCCCATTCATCTACTGTCTCTTTTTTTTCTGTTTGGCAGCCGAGATAAGAGACCAGTCTCTGCCTTTCTTATACTTGTCCTTAATATTATTTTAACATGTTCCCATTGCGTAATAAAGGGACCTTCATCCCGGCCCCGAGGCAACGCCTCGTTCCACTACCACGGGTTTCCGTTATGCTGTCCATGATTGACAGTCTCCCATGTGGTGCCAAGCTTTCTCCACAGCACCTGAGTCCATTCTGCGGCATTAGGCTTATACATATCATACAGCTGCTGTAATTGTTCTATGAATTTTTTAAACACACCGATGACTTTGGGATCAGGCAATTCGGACACAACGTCCTTCAGCTCTTGAATGTCTCAGTTACGATGTATCATTACAGTAGTGGGGTTATTAGCTCCTGCAGGTTGCATTGAATCATGTCGGGGGGGTTCTGGGATCTCAATCAGGGGGCATTCCAATAAGGGGCCTGTGGGTTTGGGGGACTTTAAGGTGGTGTTTTGATTAGGGGGCTGAAGGAATAGGGTTTGACTTCTAGTGCGTTGTGAAATGGAGGTTCTAGGATCGTGAAACCCACCTGCCGAACCCATTACGTTACTTTTGTCATTCCCCGGATCAGTGTGTAATGAGGGATCATAATGATATTCTTCAAAGAAACCAGACCCCAAGGGATCATCTTTTAATTCTGGTGCGGTGGGGCTGGAGGTGGTGGAGGAACAAGTGTGGGATATAACGGGTCTTTTTTTTTTTTTCTAGTTCTAACTTTCTGCAGCCAATAATTCATTTCTGTACTGCCTTTAAATTACAATCTTTAATAACCAACTCCCATCTGTCATACATAACACATACCTCTATTACAACATCCTCATACACTTCTACATACAACACCCTTGTGCATTTCTACATAATATTTTTCTAATTTCCTGAATTTCACTTGCGTCTTCTGTCCCTTCTAATGTCCACCGCTCTGCTTATTCCATTTTTTACATGCCCTTTTAAAATCCAATCCTGTGTTTTCTCTATTAACTTTCTAGGTGACCCTTTTTGTGCGGCGTCTGCTGATCCTCCGAAAACAATCCTTCCAGCATAAAAGACTTCGGTTGGCAGGCTTGCTGTTATGTATTCCCATTTTTCCTTTGCTTTTCCCCAGCCCTGTGCCAGATTTATCTTTCTATCCTTGTCCTACTGTCCCCTGTGAACTATTGGAATGCTGAGTGTGCCACTCACCCGCCCTAACGTTCCTTTAATATTCCCAGGGAAGTATACTACACTATTTCCTACGTTACTGTCACAGTGCACGGTGAAAGCAAATATTTATTTCTAGTACGTCTTTTTATTACTCCCTGTTTTTTAACCTGTTATTCTTCTATTCTATGCTCATCCTCTGTCCAATAGATTTGTCCGGGTTTATGGGTGTGCCACGCACCGGATCCCGTCCTAAATCCCCTTTTTAATTCCCAGAGGATAGTGTTCTATACTATCTTTCCCAACAGGAGTGACCTAAAACAAGGTATTTCTTTTCCATTTACTATTCCCGGTCACTTTTTATACTCTACAGCAAGCCCGCCCCCAGCTTATCTTTTTACGGAAACCTCCGGGTTACTTACCCCAGCCTGGGTGTTAGTCAGCTCTGTCAGGAAAATCCTTCTCAGTCACCGTGGTTGTACCAGAAGGAGACCGGGGACTCCTCACGCAGGAGTCGTCTCAGGACAGGGCAGTCCTAACTTTTATCGGACTCTTGCCGGTGTACACTGTAGCGGCAGTCTGCTTCAAGAAGACAGTCGCTGAGATCGTCCCGTCGAGGAGTCAGCCGGCCGTCTCCTGTCGGCGCCAGAAAACTGTGGCAGTGTGTGAGCAGAATTGAAGCTGAGGTGCACTGAGCTCTCTTTTATAATGCTAAGCTAGAAGGAAAATGCAGCCTTGTCGCAAGACAGACTTCTCGTGGCGTGTTATGCAATTAACCTGGGCCTCTTCATTAAACTTGTTAAACTGTATTCTGTTATATCTGTGTGTGTGTGTGTGTGTGTGTGTGTGTACACTTACCATGGTACCTGGAGAATACACAAAATCGATAATTAAAAGAATATTTGGTATCTCTTGGCCTTCTTGCACTTTCATTGTCTTTCCTCTGCATTTGGCTCTGCCCGTCTCAAGCGCGTTCTTGTAAAGCCTGCTTCTCACACTTTGAAGTCGACTCTTGCAGCCCACCTTGTGCGTCTCACACGTCTTCATTCGTCACATCACCAGAACCAAACTGACCAATCACAGCAAAGCCAAACTGGACAGCCAGATTGTGCATAGGGACAGGACAGACAGACCTTAGTGTTTTATTATAGTAGAAGATGTGGCTTTAAATTACAATGTGACAGAATCACGTTAATAGAATTTATCGTCAGATTTCTAGAACCCCCCCCACCCCATTTGGGTTGGGCCAGGGGGCAAATACCTCCATGCCAGCAGTGCCACTGGAAATAGCAGAGGGAAACAGGAGAGGGGAACTGTGAAACCTCTGGCTCAAAATAACCAAACCACAGATCTTTAATATTTAAAGAGTTTACTAACAGAAATGATTTACCTGCACAACAACAAAGACAGGCCAGAAACGACGCAACCCCAAAAGTGAACAAAGCAAATGTCTCTAATCGAAAAACAGGACCCCGAAATAAGAGTGAGAAGTGCGGAAACTGAAAAGTAATAAGACAAATCCAAAAAACGAGAGCTGAATCTATCATATAGTGCCTTTCACATTCATCTACTCTATCTATCTATCTATCTATCTATCTATCTATCTATCTATCTATCTATCTATCTATCTATCTATCTATCTATCTATCATATAGTGCCTTTCACATCCATCTATCTATCTATCTATCTATCTATCTATCTATCTATCTATCTATCTATCTATCTATCTATCTATCTATCTATCATATAGTGCCTTTCACATCTATCTATCTATCTATCTATCTATCTATCTATCTATTATATAGTGACTTTCACATTTAACTATCTATCTATCTATCTATCTATCTATCTATCTATCTATCTATCTATCTATCATATAGTGTCTTTCACATCTATCTATCAAGTTTCATCAAAATCTTGAAATCAGGTTTTTAGATGGTTACGATACTTTCCTTTCGAGAAAGTCAATCGGACTCAGGGAGGTGGAAAACATCGAGATTCATCAAAATCACAAAATCGAATCTTTAGACGATTACAATATTTTCCCTGTAGTTTGTATACAAGAAAGAAAAAAATAAGCTCCATTCTCTCATTTCATTTCATTTCTCCAATTCTTTTCTCATTTCTTATTAACATTATTCAGATGGGCATTAGATAGATAGATAGATAGATAGATAGATAGATAGATAGATAGATAGATAGATAGATAGATAGATAGATAGATAGATAAATAGATAGATAGATAGATAGATACTTTATTAATCCCAAAGGGAAATTCCCATACTCCAGCAGCAGCATACTGATAATAACAATATTAAATTAAAGAGTGATAACAATGCAGGTATAACAGACAGACAATAACTTTGTTTAATGTTAACGTTTACCCCCCCCGGGTGGAATTGAAGAGTCGCATAGTGTGGGGTCTCCTCAGTCTGTCAGTGGAGCAGGACGGTGACAGCAGTCTGTCACTGAAGCTGCTCCTCTGTCTGGAGATGATCCTGTTCAGTGGATGGAGTGGATTCTCCATGATTGACAGGAGTCTGCTCAGCGCCCGTCGCTCTGCCACGGATGTCAAACTGTCCAGCTCCGTGCATACACTAGAGTCTGCCTTCCTCACCAGTTAGTCCAGGTGTGAGGTGCCCTTCTTCTTTATGCTGCCTCCCCAGCACACCACCGCATAGAAGAGGGCACTCGCCACAGCCGTCTGGTAGAACATCTTCAGCATCTTATTGCAGATGTTGGAGTGCTGTTTCAAACCTCAGGGACGTCAAAAACGTCGAGATTCATTAAAATCTCAAAATCGAGCCTTTGGACGATTACAGGATTTTCCATCAGAAGGGGCAGGAGCTATACCTGTACAAGCCAGCCATTAAAGCAGCTCCTAGAGTGTCTGGTCTGAGCAGTTAGGGTCAAAGACCTTCAGAAAGCCGACTGCAGACCCCATCACATCCCCCTGGGTTCTTTCACAGAGCTCCAAAATAAAGAAAAAAAACAGAAGAAGCTCAGCTCATTCTCATCCCGGAAGCTCAGATTTCTCCAGGCGCATCGTTTAGAAAGCTTGCATCCGCCCCAAATGAAAAGGCTTGAAATGTGCGAACGCGACGTCCTACACAAACAAGAAAAGTGGACGGGCAACACGCATATATTTATGGCCACTTGGACTCGGGTGTAACCAACATTTTGGAGAAACTGGGAAGTGATGACCCCTCGATCAAGCGTGGAAAAGCAGCCAAACCAGCAGAATGACGACTCACGCGTGTAATAATTCACACCAGCGAGCCCACATTAGACTGTGCGTTGACGTGACAAACACATTAAACCTCCAAAGTGACGAATGTGATGTGTACATGCTGCACTTCACTTTTAGGAGGGCCAATGCTGCGTATTTGCACTGAAGAGCATTGCTGTTTTTTTTGGCTGCCTGTTGTCACTTCTTAAGAGGACTCGCTGATGGGTCAGGAATATCTCAGCCAAGCGTCACTCCGTCATGCCCGCTGTCCTGGAAGCCATTAACTGTTCGGCAGGTTCCTACATCCAGTTGTCGTATGGTGTGAGTGAGCAAATGTAAAACCTGACGTGTTTTTGACAATGTAAAACGTCAATTTGTGGCCGTGTCACATAATCAGAGCACTTCACTGTACTCATATTGTAATGTGAGGGCGTCTAGAGAGAACGAAACTGCTTTTGTGAACTGTGAGCAGTGACAATGCCACCAATGCCCAAGTCACCTCTGAAAACACACCAGCAAACTCAAAAAATGAACATCCGTTGGCGTTAATAATAATCACATCTGGTGGGTGGCTCTGGCCAGTAATGACACCTCCTTCTGGGACACCCGGGATCTTATGGCGGCTGGACCTGAAGGGGCGGAGCTAAATTCTGTCACTGGGCTGCTTCCAGATGTCCACCTCCTCTTGTCTCGGTGGTTTATTGCATACTTCGATTGAGCATGCGAGGATGTCCTTGGACACAAGTGTGTGACATTAGGTATTGATAAGTTTAGATGGATGAGTGATAAGAACAGAAGTGCCACGCATAGCAAGCCCTCGAAAGAGTCCCGTCATTGAGAGAGACCGAGACTGAGACACAGTAGGGCGCTGCAGAGAGACACTTCCGCCGCCATCAGATCCTGAATGCTCTGGGCAGGGAATTGTAGAGGGGTAGAGCTCAGATAAAGAGGAATACGAGGAGGAGGAGGAGGAGGAGGTTGAAAATGAAATGCAGCTATAGCAGCTGTACAGAGTGAAACAGCACAAGTGACTTCACCTGAAACAGAAAAACTGGACAAAAAAAAAGCACAGAAGGCGCCACGTATGTTCGGTATCACTGGACTGCAAAAAAGCTGACCGGTGCAGGGCTCAGCATGGGGGTCCTTTACTGTTTTCACTTTAGTTGCTTCCACTGGGATCTAACATTAGAAAACATAACGTTAATTCTCACTCATACATAGATGACTCCCGGTTATACCTCTCTTTTAGTCCGAGTGACGTTTCTCCAGTGTTGTCCCTAATTAGGCGTGTTAGTGAGGCAAAGGAGCGGAAGGATGAGAATGACTCGTCGCTAATCATCGGAGGGAATGACGCTGACCGCTGAGATATTCTGTCATTATTTAACTGAATCGAGGCGTCATCTTTGACTGTAGAGTGTGTCACACATGTGCGAACGGGAGGCAGCTGAAGGGTTTTTTTCTCACTTTCCTGAAGACCGTTCACGGAAAATTCTGCCTGGCCCTGATGATGTCACTTCTGTTTGTGGCCCCGATGACATCACTTCTGGTTCCAGCCCTTTTGATGGCATCAAGTCCGGATCGAAGCCTATGGAAAAGGACCCTACTGCTTCCACCCTTGATTAAAGGCACTATATAATATAATATACTGTATATTATATAAGACACTATATAATAGATAGATAGATAGCTAGATAGACAGATAGATAGATGTGAAAGGCACTATATAATAGATAGATAGATAGATAGATAGATAGATAGATAGATAGATAGATAGATAGATGTGAAAGGCACTATATGATAGATAGATAGATAGATAGATAGATAGATAGATAGATAGATAGATAGATAGATAGATAGAAATGAAAGGCTCTATATAATAGATAGATAGATAGATAGATAGATAGATAGATAGATAGATAGATAGATAGATGTGAAAGGCACTATATGATAGATAGATAGATAGATAGATAGATAGATAGATAGATAGATAGATAGATGTGAAAGGCACTATATGATAGATAGATAGATAGATAGATAGATAGATAGATAGATAGATAGATAGATAGATAGATAGATGTGAAAGGCACTATATATAAAGTATATATTTTATATTTTTGGCTTTGTGTGTGTCTGAGTGACATTCCCTCCTGTCACTCTTCCTTGTGCTCTTTCAGATGAAACGTTTTCATTATCAGTAGCCCTCGGCTCTTGGGTTTTCATTACTGCCATTTAATTTTCTGTAGAATGCTATTTGTTACAAGCTCAGACTCAAAGTGAAACTAAATAAATAAATAAATAAATAAAGAAAGAAAGAAAGAAAGAAAGAAAGAAAGAAAGAAAGAAAGAAAGAAAGAAAGACGTGCCGTACACAGCAGTCTGGTGGTGGAAAACTCTTCCAGTGACATATGAAGCTCATTGGAAGAACCAGGGGTGCCTCGGGCTTGTGGGTAAATGCAACACCTGATGCTACGCCATTACCGCTTATTAATGAAATGTTGCTGGCCGCTGTTGGGAGAGCTGGGGCTCAGCTAGGACCCCAGACATGTTTTATTATTAGTTTGTTATTTTGTTCCAAACGAGAGGCGACCAGGCAGGGAGCTGAGAGGGTGCTGTTGCTTTTGCCCACCCTCAGAGACTGCTGTTATGTTGGTTTGCCTGTCAGTTTGCCCGACACAACTCCACACCCCAAGGACTGGAATTTCTTTGTATTCTGGTGTGTTATGCATTGTGACCCAACATGTCCACAATATAGGTGGTCTTCCTGGAATTGATGGTGCCCAGGAGAAGATTGGTGAAGCACAGGAGTGTAAGCTGGGGGACTATGAAGCCCTCATCCTCGAGTGCAGGCAGAGGGCATGGAGACCAGAGGGGGATCAAGGGGGCAGATCCACTTCACTGGTTCCTACAATTGAGACCCAAAGCCATGGGTTAATCCTCAAAATACCAGTGAATGGGGTAGCCCATTTGAAAACCCGGTGAAGCCCAGACATTCCAGACATCAAGGTTCTATCCCAGAGAGAGAGAGAGAGTCAGGAAGCAATGGAGTACAATACCCCTAAGAAGGAAAGGATGAAGAATTTAGTGCCATGTGGCTCACATTAGGAACAGGGTGATTCTGGTCAGGAGAGGCCACTGCGATGATCCCATTGAGTTTTAGACATTCAAGTAAACGACTCGGGAAAATCGGATTGAAATATCTCAAATAGAGCGCACTGTATAAACTGTTATAGTTTCCAAAACTCTGTTTTAAAAATCAGAAGTGGTCTCCCCTCGACCTTCTCGTATGCTCAGATATGGGGATGGAGATTTGAGATGTAAACCGCAAGACAAGGATGATTTTTATATTTGGGACATCAGAGAGCCATCAACAGCAAATCAAATCAAATTAGTAATATGATGAACAATTATTATAAAAGTAAAGTTGAATAAATCGGATTTTGCTGCTGCATGAATAAAAAAAAAATTGAGTATGTATTCAGGTAAAGTATCACTACTGGTTAGCGGAAATCGCTGAAATGTTGATAGAAATCTGTGTTTTGTACCTAATACTTGTATACAAAATTTGGTTGACCGAAGTGAAAGCCCACTCAAGTTATCGTGTTAACACACACACAGATACACACACAGACAGACATCAATCCCAAAATGGTATTCAGAGGTCTAAAACATCGAGATTCATCAAAATCTCAACATCGAATCTTTGGACGATTACAATATTTTCCCTATACTTTGTATACAAGAAAGTAAAAACTGAGCTCCATTTTGTCTCATCATGGCATAGGTCTGTCATAAAATGCCTCTTTTCTCATTTCTTATTAACATTATTCAGATGGGCATTAGTGGTGTTTTAGATCTCACGAATCTATTATATAGCACCTTTCATATCTATCTATCTATCTATCTATCTATCTATCTATCTATCTATCTATCTATCTATCTATCATATAGTGCCTTTTCTATCTATCTATCTATCTATCTATCTATTATATAGCACCTTTCATATCTATCTATCTATCTATCTATCTATCTATCTATCTATCTATCTATCTATTATATAGCGCCTTTCATATCTATCTATCTATCTATCTATCTATCTATCTATCTATCTATCTATTATATAGTGCCTTTCATCTATCTATCTATCTATCTATCTATCTATCTATCTATCTATCTATCTATTATATAGCACCTTTCATATCTATCTATCTATCTATTATATAGTGCCTTTCTCGTAATCACGGTACTAGAGAGTGGTGACTGTTGCACATACGTGAGGTTAGCATGTCACTGTCCTCTGCATGTGTGACAGTAAGGACCCCATACTACTGATACTGGTGTTACTGGGAGGTACGTAGCCTAGTTCCTGCCATGATTGTGCTGTCACTGGAGATGGGTTCCTCCGTCTGCTTTATTGAAAGTGGTGTGTCACTGGGAGGCTCCATATTACTTTCCCAGCTCTGCCTTTGGTTAACTGGGGGGCATACACCACCAGTTTCAGCCAGAACTATTAGTTTCCTTAATGGCTGTGGTGTAACTGGGAAACTGTTCCCCAAGCCCAGTTTCAGCCATGGCTTCTGGGGACTTTTCCCTCTTGTTTCATTGATCAGTGGACTGTCACTGGGAGTCGCTAGCCTTTTCCAGCAGAGCGTGCTGTGGCCTAACATTTTGGTAACTGGTAGACATTTCTTTCCTGTGTCAGTGGCATCCGAGGTGTAACTGGTGTAACTGGGACTTATTTCATGGAGTTAGTGGACAGCAGTTCCCTCCTGTTTCATAGGCTGAGATGTAAGTCGGCATCAGCTCCACTTTTGTGTCACCTGTGGTTGGCATGTAGCTGTGTCACAACTGTTAGTCATTACTGTGCCATTACTGATCTCTCTGTACCCGGTTGGCACTCTTTGGCTCCTCTTTTTTCCTCCTATGTCGTTGTTTTCATGTCCTTCAACATCAGACAGGTGTTTATTTGCAAACTGCATGGTTGGTCTGTGGCGCAGCTGGCAGCAGACCTCAAGTCCTCTCATTTCACTGTTTGATAACCTCCGCCCCCCAGGGGCCAAGTGCTGCTGGGTTCCATTTACTTTTCTATTTCCCAGTATAGCTGATCCAGCGCCCGCTCAATCATCGTGGTAATCCAAGTCAGACACATTTCGTAAATGCTATGCCCGTGATTACTACAGCAGAATGTGCCAACAGCATCAATTCTGTTTTTCTGAAATGAGGACGACTTTTAGAGAGGAACAGAAACTAAAGGGGGCAGCATAAGCGACGAAAACAAATGAGAGGAGACGTGAGGGTCGGCAGATGAGCTGCAGCATTTGGCCAATTTGACGGTCCCATCCAATGAGTAGGAGACGAAATGGCTGAGGGGGGTGGTGGTGGTCTGCCAGTGGAAGAAACGACAACATCCAGCGAGCAAAATCAATCTTAGTTAAGTGGTGGCGATTATTGGAAAGAAGACTGGAGCACCAAATAGCAAAACGAAATGGCAGCTTAGATCAATTACGGCATCTTGGAGGCTAGGCGTACCATACAGGTGGTGCATGTGAACAGGGAACGGGGGGTACAGACGAGTGTCATGGAAGTGCATGGGAGCAGAACACTAATTGGGATTCCTCCGTCTGTCAGGGACATGGGAGGCTGGAGCTTATCTCAGTAGCATCAAGTGCAAGGCAGGAATAAAAGACTCAAGTGGCCAATGGGGAGTCCTCAGTCTATTGCACTGCGACTTTCATATTTATCTAGCGATCTAGCAGTCTGTAGTAGCTTTCATATCGAACTCTCTAGAGCTTTTCAAAAGTGTCTGCATATTGTGAAAAGAGCACAAGCGCGGGATGAAGGTTTGAGGATCCACCCCGTACACTTGAGAGTTTTAACGACTCTGTGATGATAAACACTAAACGACATGTAATATCCAAGGACTGAGTCAGAACACTGCTGGCTGACTTCATAGAGGATAAGGAGAAGGAGGCGGGGCTTCTGAGCTAAAACCCAGAAGTGAGGTCAGGACTGGGAGGTCTCTGGAGGCGGGGCCTTGAAGTGACTTCTGTAGAGGAATCAGAAGAGGCGTTAGGAGGATTTCCATTCTGGGCGTCTGCAGAGGAAGGAAAAGAAGCATCAGTGCACACTGTCAACTCCCCAGTCCGATGTAAACCCACTCTTAGTCAAACCCATCAACTGCATGCCAAGCGGACGTGTGTGACGGCATCTATAGTGCCTTTCATGTCTACGTATCTGTCTACTGCTCTCTGATCGGTTTAGCGCTTGGTTGTATTTTTCCCTTTCAGGTTATCTATCTATCTATCTATCTATCTATCTATCTATCTATCTATCTATCTATCTATCTATCTATCTATCTATCTATCTATCTATCTATCTATCTATCTATCTATTCTAAAACTATACTAAAATCAATATCTATCTATCTATCTATCTATCTATCTATCTATCTATCTATCTATCTATCTATCTATCTATCTATCTATCTATCTATCTATCTATCTATCTATCTATTCTGCCAACTATACTAAAATCAATATCTATCTATCTATCTATCTATCTATCTATCTATCTATCTATCTATCTATCTTATAGTGCCTATCTATTGTGGACACTTGGGGGCGCTGTTGCCCCATGAAAACCCAACAGACAGATACTCCGGACACAAGTTTAAAAGCACTAAGCAGATTTTAATATTCTTCTTCACTCTAATGCCTCCAAAGCACCACATCCACCAAGCACACAATAAATATGCACAATAACTGTCCTCCTTTCCTCCCAGCAAGCTCTGTCACACTCCCTCCCAACTCCAGCTCGCTTGCTGTGTCTCCACCAGTCCTTTATATAGTCCTTGACCCGGAGGTGCTTCTGTCCTTCCATCCATGTGATTCGTCAGCACTTCCAGGTCAGATGGAGAATTGTATTTTCTTCAGCCCTTTCAGGGCTATCCGGGAAGCAGAAATCCCAGGGTCTTCCTGCAGCGTCACCTGGCGACACTCACGGTACCCAGCAGGGCTGTGAAGCCAAACTCCATATCTTATAGTGCCCTGCAGGAATCCGGGACACCACTAAGCTGCATGGGAAGTCACCATCTAGCGTCCTGGATGTTATGCATAATAGAACTAACTATTTTACATTTCAGCGAGCAATTAACCATAATTTTACTAAAAAATAGTAAAATGTAATAAATTGAAAGTAAATTATGTTTCATGTTGCGTTAGAGGTATTCATTGCATTATACGTTTTCGTTCTGTTTGGCTTTGAAATGAACACACACATACTTTTCAAACTTGCACTTTTAATGTAAAACTTCAGTAAAAACAACTGTTTGAATGAACTTTTTGTCAATATCGCACTGAATTTTGATTCCGTGTTTGGACTTACATATAACTGCCCGTGAGTGAATATCAGTTCTTTCTCTCTAATAAATAAACCGACTTTTTTGAATATTTGTTCCTGTGATTTGTTAATTGTCACAGCAAAAGCTATTCTAACGAGAAACTGTAAACGTTTTAATACGAACGGCATATCAAGATCTTCTTTGGTGTCTGATGTTATCACCAGAAGATGTACTACATTACCGTTCATGTCACCTGTTACAATCTTACATGTCAGAATTGTTCGACCAATTTTGAGTACAACTGATCTTGTCCTATTGCACTCAGACCTCAATTGCACAGTAACATTACGATACGTCCTTCTGTCAACAGTAATTTGGCCGGTGGAAGACCAGACGGTGTTAACAGTTGTAGATATTCTTCGTGATATTGTAAGTTGATGTTTTCATCTTCCGCACCATCACCTCCAACTGAGAATCATCAGAGTCTATTGATACGCATTTAACCAATTTGCCGTGTAACTGATTGATAATTTTTGCGTTAATTCGTTTGACTCGGTGCTAGGATTGACCGTCTACTCATTTTTTCTGTTGATTACCCTTCATGATAAAATTCTTCAATAAGATGTGGACATAATAAGTCTTCTTTTATTGGGAACTTAAAGTGAGGAAAACATTAAAATTTATAAGAGCTGAGAGAGCAGGAAGTGTGTCTGACAAAAGCATTCACATGAATGAGGGGTGAGAGGACTGTCGTCGTGGGCCGTGAACTGGAAATGGTGGAGAGGAGGGCGAGACTTGAAAAAATCTCTTGGTAACAGTCTCGCCTCGTCTCAGGATTTTCTTTTATCTATATTACAAACTGAAGGTTGTATGCACGGATGCCAGAGGCCAGAAGCAAGCTGTCAAACCAGAATCAAACCCAGCGGCTTCCCAGAGTCAGTAGGTGCCGTCCAAACAACACAACCCAACCTGTATACTAAACTTGAAGTAAACCGTGCACGCCAACAAGATGCCATGGTGACATATTTAAACGTGAAGTAGTGGTGACTACTGACAGTGCCAGCAGTCAGTTTTCTCCACTCCAAAGTGCCAACTTACAGCTCCCTCTGGTGGCGCCCACACACCCAGACAGGGTTTTTCTCCAAGACTGCATGTCCCAATTTGCCCTGAGAGAGTATGAATGGGAGCTCTGCTACCACTTAGTGTATCAGAGGAATAAGCAGCCCCCTGAGACACTCCTTTCCCGATCCTTCCATTTTATTCTGCCCAGGAAAGACATTATTATTAGAAGAGATTATTAGAACAATCTAGACGAGAACAGGCCATTCAGCCCAACAAAGCTCGCCAGTCCTATCCACTTGTTTCCTCCAAGAAAACATCAAGTCGAGTTTTGAAAGTCCCTAACGTCTTACTGTCTACCACACTACTTGGTCGCTTATTCCAAGTGTCTATCGTTCTTTGTGTGAAAAACTTCCTAATGTTTGTGCAAAATTTACCCTTAACAAGTTTCCAACTGTGTCCCCGTGTTCTTGATGAACTCATTTTAAAATACAAGTCTCGATCCACTGGACTAATTCACGTCATCATTTTAAACACTTCAATCATGTCACCTCTTAATCTTCTTTTGCTTAAACTGTAAAGGCTCAGCTCTTTTAATCTTTCCTCATAATTCAACCCCTGTAGTCCTCTAATCAGCCCAGTCGCTCTTCTCTGGACCTTCTCTTGTGCTGTTATGTCCTTTTTGTAGCCTGGAGACCAAAACTGCACTCAGGACTCCAGATGAGGCCTCACCAGTGTGTTATAAAGACAGAGCAGAACCTCCTGTGACTTGTACTCCACACATCAAGGCGCTATATAACCTGACATTCTGTTAGCCTACTTAATGGCTTCTGAACACTGTTGGGAAGTTGATAGCTTGGAGTCCACTATGACTCCTAAATCCTTCTCATAAGGTGTACTCTCGATTTTTCGACCGCCCATTGTGTATTCAAACCTAATATTTTTACTTCCTATGTGTAATTCTTTACATTTACTGACATTAAATTTCATTTGCCACAAATCTGCCCAAGCCTGTCTGCTATCCAAGTCCTTCTGTGATGATATAACGGATTCCAAATTATCTGCTAATCCACCTATCTTGGTATCATCTGCAAACTTGACCAGCTTGTTACTTATATTCCTATCTAAATCATTTATACAGATTAAAAATAGCAGCGGCCCCTGCACTGACTCCTGCTGGTCACCACTCTTAACATCGTTCAGTTCTGAAGCGGTTCCTCGCACCATCACCCTCTGCTTCCTGTGTCTGAGCCAATTCTGCACCCATCTAAAAACATCACCCTGAACTGCCACTTCTTTTAATTTGATGCCCAACCTCTCATGTGGCACCTTATCAAATGCTTTCTGAAAGTCCAGATAAATAATATCATCTGCTCCACTTTGATCGTATCCTTTTGTTGCCTCCTCATAGAATTCCAACATGTTAGTAAAACACGACCTCCCTCTTCTGACCCCATGCTGACTGTTCAGTAAACTTCTGTCCTTGCCATGTGTTGCTCAATCTTATCCTTAATAATTCCTTCCATTAATTTTCCTGTGATGCTTGTTAAGCTTACTGGCCTATAGTTGCTTGGATCATCCCTGTCATCCGGGATGCCTGTCCATCCACCTGGAGCTTCCCATCCCAGTTTAAGGAACCTTCCTCTTTCTTGGTCGGGTTGGCCATCCATCCAACTGGGACCTCCTGTCTGGATAAGGAACTTTCGCCTCTCCTGGCCGGGATGCCCATCCATCCCATATACCATTTACATATGGCACTTACATATCTATCTATTGTCTAAATCATTGTTTTATATGTATAGTGCCTTTCAAATATATCTGCCATATAATTCCTCACATATCTATTTGTCTCACTGGTGAATTTCTGTAGTGCCTTTTAGATCTGTCACACTGATTATGGCTTTACAGCATATTCTGCCTTTCACCTCTGTCTGTCATATTACACCATTCATATCTATCTACATATCTCTAGTGAATTAGTAACCACGCCATTCAAATCCATCTGAGGCACTAAGTGGAGGGGCCTAAACGGGCCGGTATTTAAGGCTGCAGCTTAAAAGGCATTTATAGCCAAACTATGAGTGCCTGTTTGTTTCTTATTCTGGTATATCCAGGCAAGGACCCCCTAGCCAACTCCAAAAGGGGCTGTGGGGTTTCTTGTATGTCCCTCTGAACAGCTTTGCTCTGCTGATACAGAAACTCCGGGCTTACGCAATGAGGAAACCTGACAGCAGGTCCTTCTTCTTCTCCTGCAGTTTTCAAGTGACACGGCTGCTTGCCCTCACGTCTTCTTTAAGCTCATGGCTTGTTGTAATTTTCAAACAGGAGTTCCAAGCTTATAGAGACAGGATTGTCACGTGTTTGGTGAAATTCTGGATTGCTATAAAATCTACACCAGGACTGCTGTTCAGCTTTTGATATTTAGTGATAAAAAATATTGTATATAAATGACATGTGTATGCGAGCTTTAGAAAAGGCTTTCATTTGCTTTCCAAATATTTTATTGTGATACACAAAGCATACAAGTATAAGTAATAGCGTAGCAGTTGTCACCCGCTTGTGCAATGAGGGGACAGGTTCAGATAGTGTCATTCGTCAGCCAGACCAGGGGTTGGCGCTCTCGCTTGATCCTCTCTGTCTCTCTCATACTTGTGTCTCTGCAGTTCAGCCAAAGACCCTGCCCCTCGATGACATCACCACCAGTCCACCCACCCCTGACCTCACTTCAATCTCTGATGATGTAATTTCCGCTACCCAGAATCCATTTTACCGCCACATCAGTTCCTGTTCCGGCCGCCCTGACTCCGCCTCTTCCTTGTTTTCCCACCCATATTTATGACTCGTATGCCACCTGTTACTGCGGTGGGCTGGTGCCCTACCCGGTGTTTGTTTCCTGCTTTGCGCCCTGTGTTGGCTGGGATTGGCTCCAGCAGACCTGTAGTTAGGATATAGCAGGTTGGATAATGGATGGATGGATGCCACCTGTTAGTCTGTTCAGCTGTGACCTCCGCGTCTCTTTTACTTTTGCTGATTTCTCAGTATACAGGGTGGCCAAACCCAAACCTTTTTGTTTTTTTATCATCACACAGTGAACTCATGACGTATTCAGCTCCGTCACTTTCTGCCCACTTTATCAGGTTGTACAGTAGATTTCATTTTAATTGGACACATCTGACATTTTTTTCCCGTCGATCTACACTCGATATCCCGCAATGACAAAGTGAAACAATGTTTTCAGAAAGGTTCAGGTATTAACGACCAAAAACTGAAAGGTCCATTCTGTTTGGCTTAATTCTCCTTGAGATGTTTCTAGAACTTGACTGGAGCCCACCTGCCTCACTTTGAATTGATTGGACCTCATTTTTGAAAGGCACACGTGTACCTGTGGATAGAAGGACCCACAAAAACCAAGTCCAGTAAGTTCAAGGAGCTCTCTGTAGACCTCAACGGTCAGATTGTAGTGAGTCACAGATCAGGGTTAGGGTTAGGGTTTCCATTGTGACGTTTGGAACCACCAGGACTCTTCATAGAGTTGGCCACCTAATTAACTGGGCATGAAGGGCCTTGGATAGGGAGAACACAATGGTCACTCTAACAGAGCTTCAGAAGTCCAGGAGAACATGAGAGAAGGATGACCATCTCAGCAGCTCTCAATCGATCGGGTGTTTATGGTACTGGAGGTTACCAAACATCATTTCAGTTACTTTGAGAGCATCACGATAAAGAATCTCTGGTCTGACAAGACCTTTTTTGGGCCAAACTCTTGTTGAAGATGGGGCACGGCTCATCACTTGCTTAACACCATCCTGTGGTGAAGCATGGTGGTGGTAACATCATTCTATAGGGGCTGCTGGGAAGGGGAGACAGGTCAGAATTGAAGAAAGGACGAATTCAGTCAAATACCAGAGGGGTCCTTGAAGAAAGCACACACAACCTCAGACTGGGATGGTAGCACCCCTTTCAGCTCGACGATGTCCCAAAATGTACATCCAAGCCAACGCTGGAGTGGCATCGGGACAAGACTCTGAGAACATCTGTGGAGAAACCTGAAGATGGAAGTTTCACAGACGCTGCCCATCCAATCTAACGGAGCTTGAGACGACCTGCCAGGAAGAATGGCATAAACTGCCCAGATGCAGGTGTGCAGAGCTTGTAGAGACTTACCAAGACGAGTCAAAGCTGGAATTGCGGCTTCTACAAAAAGTCTGAAAACGTCTATGAAGGAGAGATTTCAGGTTTAAATTTTTAGTAAATTTGGTCACTTTGCTGAAGACACGTTTTCACTTTGTCATTGTTGGTCATTGAGTGTAAGTGTAGAGTGATGTGCAAAAATCAAATGACAAATGTGTCCATCTCAAATGAAATCTACGATACAACAAAACGTTTGGCGTAGTCGGCAGGAGCTGAAGTGCACTGGCTGTGTCGTGCAAAACGTGCAGCCTGTGATGGATCACGATATGACTGCACAATAATACGTTTGGCGTAGTCGGCAGGAGCTGAAGTGTGCTGACTGTGTCATGCAAAACATGCAGCCTGTGATAGATCACGATATGACTGCACAATAAAACGTTTGGCGTAGTCGGCAGGAGCTGAAGTGTTCTGACTGTGTCGTGCAAAAACGTGCAGCCTGTGATGGATCACGATATGACTCCACAACAAAATGTTTGGCATAGTTGGCAGGAGTTGAAGTGTGCTGGCTGTGTTGTGCAAAAAGGTAGGGGCTGAGTGAGAGAGAGAGAGACGGCTTAGTGACATCACCAGGAAACCCCTTCCTCACCCCAAAGCAACGACACCCTCTCCCGACACACACCTTCACACCTTCAGTACGTACAGGAAGTACATCCTGACTGAAGAAGGGTCCCGAGTTGGTTTAAAAGCTTGAATATTATAATCTTTTTAGTTAGCCAATAAAAGAGGTCATTTTACTTGTCAAGGCAAGGCTAAGAATGGCTTTTCTTATGCTTCTTAGAACGCACTGTAAAAAGCCGGAAAGAAAGAAAGAGATGTTGATAAATTGTTAAATCTGACCTGACATACAAAGCTGAATGTGTGTTTGTCCGTTATGGAATTCCACAGTGTTGACCGTCTGTCCCCCCATATTCTGCACAGATTCCCCCAGTTATACTGGGGAGGACTACCCACCATTATTTGGGTGGTGACGTCGCACAAACAGCTTCTGTCCAGTTGCTCCCGTGTCTGTTTTACAATTACGCTGCACATCCTCAGGCCGAATTAAGTGGAGGAGACTGTGATTTAAGATGCTAGAAATCAATGGAGATCAGGGCTAATATGCTGTAAATGAGGAACTCTCCCTTTGGAAGGTAACTGAATGCTGAAATGACTGAAGAGGAATACTAATTAGGGCAGGCGATCATTTGGAGGTGCCATTAAGAGTTTAGGGATGATGGAGTGGAGCGCTCGAGGACTGAGGCGAGCCCCCTTTGTGTTCGATTTTAAATTCCTTTTAATGTAATAAATGGAAGCACAAACTAAGATGAAGTTTTGTGGCACCCTTTGGGCAAACCCCGTATAATGGAATCAAATGTTTAACTTGTGTCTTAGAAACAGACACGTGTCATCTGCAGCTGGACTGAAGTCAAGATGATGGAGAAACCGGTTAAGGGTCATGCAGAATAGAAGAGGGGGCTTGGTGGGGGGACTGGAACCTAGAAGTGACATCAGTTATCTTGCCATTGATGGTTATTGGAACTGTGGGAGAAAGGAGAGATGAGGCATTGTACAACAGCGCCAACCCTCAACTCGGGGTGGAATTACCATTAATTGAGCCCTGAAGTGCAGGTGTGTGACAATGTGACAATGCGACAATGACAATGTGAAGATGTGACAATGTGACAATGCCTGTTTATTTACAACAAAAGAGCTGTGAATAGATAGATAGATAGATAGATAGATAGATAGATAGATAGATAGATAGATAGGTGTGAAAAGCACTATATAATAGATAGATAGATAGATAGATAGATAGATAGATAGATAGATAGATAGATGTGAAAGGCACTATTTAATAGATAGATAGATAGATAGATAGATAGATAGATAGATAGATGTGAAAGGCACTATTTAATAGATAGATAGATAGATAGATAGATAGATAGATAGATAGATAGATAGATAGATAGATAGATAGATGTGAAAGGCACTATTTAATAGATAGATAGATAGATAGATAGATAGATCTACTATCTATCGATCTATTATATAGTGCCTTTCACATCTATCTATCTATCTATCTATCTATCTATCTATCTATCTATCTATCTATCTATCTATCTATCTATTAAATAGTGCCTTTCACATCTATCTATCTATCTATCTATCTATCTATCTATCTATCTATCTATCTATCTATCTATCTATCTATCTATCTATCTATCTATCTATCTATCTATCTATCTATCTATCTATCTATCTATCACTTCTAGTTTCTGATGTCCCGCAGCACAGGATGAATGCCACGCTTGTCCTGTCTTAACTTTCCAAGTTGGCTGTGCAGGAAAGTGAAAGGCACGATGAAACCGAAGGTGACCTCAGTGAGGACCCCACGATGCTTGTGTGCGCCGATGGCAGAGGGAGAAGGACAGGCAGAGCGTGTCGACGGGCTCATCAGCACCAGGCATTTCACAAGCGCCAAGCCGGCTGTCTGCTCCAATTAGCCGTGACCCACTGGTGTGGAAAGCAATTAATTGGAAATGTATTTTTTTTTTCTTTTCTTTTTTCATTCATAGACGAGGTTCTGTCAAACAATTGGCAGGTCCTCTAGACAACACAAAGGCAGACACACGAGCCGTAGCTGTCAGGAATGCCCAACGGTGCCAATTAATCATGCAGGACACCCACCCCAAAGCACAAATGTCCGTGTGTGGCAATTGTAAAAAAATGTCAGACCCCAGGTTTATTGGGCGATTTATTTTCATGCGTATAAAGTACTGTGAAGGTCTCATTATCAAGTGCTAATCAGTATCCGCCTCCATAATTGGTGGAGCCAGCTGACCTCAGCAGTCCTCTGGTATCATCCTTACCTTAAATAACCACCTCACCTCAAACCTCCCGTCTTCTTCTCCTGACAGAAATTCCACATGTGAAGGTAAAGGCAGTGTAATGTGGGGAAGCCAACACTAGATGGTCACGTAGGTCCTGAGCGTCTGGAAAGAGGACCCAACCGGAAGTGTGATGTGGGAAAAAAGACAGCAGTCCTGTATGTCCAGGGCCATCTTAACATGTGGGCACAATGGGCACTGGCCGGGGGGTCCCAGGAGCATAGGGGGGCCATGCTGTTTCTGATGCCTATGTAGGTTTGTGTTCTGCTGTCAAAACAGGGGACTCAGAACACTGCCCTTCCCGGTGACCTATGATGCTGTTAAGATGACCCTGTATGTCCTATGGTTAGGGATATGTGGACCTCTATAAGTGCAGTATGGATACGCTGAGCTTAATTCCCAGCTGATTCTTGACTTCTTAAAATATGAATCCTCCATCTTTGAAACTGACTTGTGCATGTTCTCCGTCATGTGGCAGTTAATGTTGCCCCTTGCACCTTTCTTTTTGGGTATGAAGTTAATGTTACACTTTGCACTGTGTGTCCCCTTACCGTAAACACTCACTGAGCAGATTCTTAGGACCATCATACTAACACTGGGCAGGGCCTCCTTTTGCTCCCAAAGTAACCTTAGTTCTTCATGGCATGGATTCCACAAGATGTTGCCAACGTTCGTTTCGTCCATGCCAACGTGATTGCATCACTCAATTTTATTGCAGTTTTCTCAGCTGCACCTTCACACAACCCAAAGGCGTCCTAATAAGAAGATCAGACATTTGACAAACAGCTGGAGACCCCTCAGAAACTTGGATGCAGCAATAAGATTGGTCCTGTAATTTGTAGCGTGTGCCAGTCTGGAATGGGTCCTTGTGCTGTTCAGGTTGATATCTGACTTTTGTGTGTTAACCTTACACTGTCCACACTGCCCTCTTTATGGCAAGCGGTGCAACTCTTTATGTTGTTCATTCTGAACTAGCATATAGCGCCTTACAGCGGTGTTTATTTGTGTATTCATGAGTTTCAAAGTGCTTTGCAGTAGATAGCAATGGCATGTGAGTCTGCTATTGCACTCTTAATTCTCATTATTCATCCATCCATTATCCAACATGCTATATCCTAACTAACAGGGTCACGGGGGTCTGCTGGAGCCAAACCCAACCAACACAGGGCGCAAGGCAGGAAACAAACCCCGGGCAGGGCGCCAGCTCACGGCAGTAATTCTCATTATTCAGACTCTACTTTACCTTTCTGTGTTAAACCCTTACCAGTGGAGCTGATCTAGCCTCTTACTTTGTTCTGCCATATCCCTTGTGTTGTGAGGGAGGAATTTCTTTTTTATCTTGTATTGAATTTATTAAAAGCAAATAATATTCCATACAAATAAGTCAAACTTAATAAAACTAAATTCAATTCTGCACCCAATCATAAGAAAATCAGGAAAGCCAACAGCCTGAGTAAAACTTTAAGAGGAGAAAAGAGGGAGGGGAATGTTTTCCCCCAATATAAATGATTATTCTAAAATGTTATTAAGGTTAGATGTTATCAAGATTAGGTCGTGCCAGGTTTTAAAAAAAGTTTTGTACTGATCCTCTAAGTGAGATTATTTCTCCCCCACATTATGTGACTCTTCAATTCCACCCCTGGTGGGGGGGGTGACGTTAACATTATTCAAAGATATTGACCAGCATTTTTAATTTAATTTAATTTAATATTGTTTTTTATCAGTATACTACTCCTGGAGTATGTGAATTTCCCCTTGGGATGATTAAAGTATCTATCTATCTATCTATCTATCTATCTATCTATCTATCTATCTATCTATCTATCATATAGTGCCTTTCATTTCTATCTATCTATCTATCTATCTATCTATCTATCTATCTATCTATCTATCTATCTTTCTATCATATAGTGCCTTACACAACTATCTATCTATCTATCTATCTATTTATCTATCTATCTATCTATCTATCTATCTATCTATCTATCTATCATATAGTGCCTTTCATATCTATCTATCTATCTATCTATCTATCTATCTATCTATCTATCTATCTATCTATCTATTATATAGCACCTTTAATATCTATCTATCTATCTATCTATCTATCAATCTATCTATCTATCTATCTATCTATCATATAGTGCCTTTCATTTCTATCTATCTATCTATCTTTCTATCTATCTATCTATCTATCTATCTATCTATCTATCTATCTATCTATCTATCTTTCTATCATATAGTGCCTTACACATCTATCTATCTATCTATCTATCTATCTATCTATCTATCTATCTATCTATCTATCTATCTATCTATCTATCTATCTATCTATTATATAGTGCCTTTCATATCTATCTATCTATCTATCTATCTATCTATCTATCTATCTATCTATCTATCTATCTATCTATTATATAGTGCCTTTCATATCTATCTATCTATCTATCTATCTATCTATCTATCTATCTATCTATCTATCTATCTATTATATAGTGCCTTTCATATCTATCTATAATATAGTGCCTTTCATATCTATCTATCTATTATATAGATATATATAGATATATATTATATAGTATCTCTCTTTATTGTGCCTACGTGACCACACAGTAATACCCAAACTATTCTGAAGCGACGTTAGCACTGATTTGTGTTTTTTTTGTATTTCACACCCTCACACACCTTTATCGTAAGAGCATCCCTTATCTATGATGGAGCGTTCGATCAGAAGGAAATATGAAGCTGGTTTTAAAGTAAAAGTCATTGAAGTGGTGAAAGAAATTGGTAACTGCGCTGCTGCGACAAAATTTGATGTGTCTGAGAAACTGCAAGAGATTGGAGGAGGTAAGAAGATGTAAAAAAAAAAATTTAAGTGTCGCATTTTCGAAACGGGCGTGTAAGTCAGGGTCTGATTTTCTGATCGATTTTTCGGGTTGCAAGACCCGACACATACACAAGTGTATATGGTAGCACATTTTCATACAAATGATGTCACTCAAAGTGCTTTACAGGATGAAGAAAGAGAAAAAGACAAAATATAAAAAATAAAATTAGGCAATACTAATGAAAAATAGAATAAAAGTAAGGACCAATGGCCCAGGGAGGACAGAAAAAAACAAACAAAATCCAGACAGCTGGAGAGAAAAAATGAAATAAAATCTGCAGGGGTCTTGAGGCCATGAGACCACCCAGCCCCCTCTAGGCATTCTACCTAACAATGATCTCAATCACATCATCACTTGACGATGATGACGGTCATGTGGACCTCTGGCCTTTAATCCATTAATGTTGGGACAGCACGGTTCTTTGATTAGGTGGTGGTGGTGGTGGCGCAGGTCACAACACAGAAAACTGGAAAAAGACCAGCAGAGTAAGAAGGGGTTAGTAGGGATAGTGGAGCCACCATGAATGGTAATGATAATTAATGAGATGTGCTCAATAAACGATTTGAAGATGAATATTCAAATTCTTTGCACATTCAAAGTGCTTTAAGATGCATGCCTGTCTATGTAAGTTTATTATAGCTCCTTACATTCTTAATTCTCATTATACAGGCAATATTTTACCTTTCTGTGTTAATCCTTTACTGATCTTGCACCTCACTTTATTTACAGAGATGATTAAAGGACTGGCGTAGCATTTTTATACAATTCACTCGTTTACATAAAAGTAGTATACAGCACCATAATTTGTATTCTATGTGAGGATTATAAAGTATTTTAAGGTACATGCCTGTCTATATGAGTCAGCTCAGCTCTTTGCACACTTAATTCTCATTATACAGACTGTATTTTACCTTTCTGTGTTAAACCCTTACCGGTGGAGCAGATCTACCACCTTTCTTTGCTATTTATGGAGTTAATTAACGAACTGGCATAGCACTTTCTACAATTCACACTTGTTTGCATGAAAAGTAGCATACAGCTCCATAATTTGTAGTCTATGTGAAGATTACAACATATTTTAAGGTACATACAGTACTTGTTTATGTGAGTCGGATGTAGCTCTTTACACTCTTAATTGTCATTATACAGACTTTATTTTACCTTTCTGTGTTAATCCTTTACCCACAGCGATGATCTACCACCTTGCTTTACTTACGGGGATAATTAAACAGCTGGCATAGCACTTTATACAATTCGCTCATTTACATAAAAAGTAGTATACAGCACCAAGGTTTGTACTGCACATGAAGATTACAAAGTGCTTTAAGGTACATGCCTGTCTCTGTGAGTCTGTGATAACTCCTTACACTTTTCATTCTCATTATACAGACTGTATTTTACCTTTCTGTGTTAAACCCTTACCAGTGGAGCAGAGCTTCCACCTTACTTTGCTATTTACGGAGTTAATTAAAGAACTGGCATAGCACTGTATACAATTCACACTTGTTTGCATAAAAAGTAGTATACAGCACTATAATTTGTAGTCTATGTGAGGATTACAAAGTATTTTAAGGTATATGTCTGTGTATTTGACTCTGATGTTGCTCTTTGCACTCTTATTTCTCAGTTTTTTTCTGTGTTAATCCCTTACCAGTGAAGCTCTAGCACCTTAGTTTATTCGCTGTGTTATTTAAGGGAAGTGGTATAGCGCTTTAGATGACTCGCTCTTCGTGTATGAAACTAGCATATAGCGCTAGGATTTGTACTTTAGGTGAGGATCACAGAGTACTTGATAGATAGATAGATAGATAGATAGATAGATAGATAGATAGATAGATAGATAGATAGATAGATAGATAGATAGATAGATAGATAGATAGATAGATAGATAGATAGATAGATAGATACTTTATTAATCCCAATGAGAAATTCACATACTCCAGCAGCAGCATACTGATAATAACAATATTAAATTAAAGAGTAATAACAATGCACGTATAACAGACAATAACTTTGTATAATGTTAACGTTTACCCCCCTGGGTGGAACTGAAGAGTCGCATAGTGTGGGGTCTCCTCAGTCTGTCAGTGGAGCAGGATGGTGACAGCAGTCTGTCGCTGAAGCTGCTCCTCTGTCTGGAGATGATCCTGTTCAGTGGATGCAGTGGATTCTCCATGATTGACAGGAGTCTGCTCAGTGCCCGTCGCTCTGCCATGGATGTCAAACTGTCCAGCTCCGTTCCTACAATAGAGCCTGCCTTCCTCACCAGTTTGCCCAGGTGTGAGGCGTCCTTCTTCTTTATGCTGCCTCCCCAGCACACCACCGCGTAGAAGAGGGCGCTCACCACAACCGTCTGATAGAACATCTGCAGCATCCTATTGCAGATGTTGAAGGACGCCAGCCTTCTAAGGAAGTATAGTCAGCTCTGTCCTCTCTTGCACACAGCATCAGTATTGGCAGTCCAGTCCAATTTATCATCCCGCTGCACTCCCAGGTATTTATAGGTCTGTACCCTCTGCACAGTCACCTCTGATGATCATGGGGTCCATGAGGGGCCTGGGCCTCCTAAAATCCACAACCAGCTCCTTGGTCTTGCTGGTGTTCAGTTGTAGGTGGTTTGAGTCGCACCATTTAACAAAGTCCTTGATTAGGGTCCTATACTCCTCCTCCTGCTCACTCCTGATGCAGCCCACGATAGCAGTGTCATCAGTGAACTTTTGCACGTGGCGGGACTCCGAGTTGTATTGGAAGTCTAAAGTATATAAGCTGAACAGGACAGGAGAAAGTCCAGTCCCATGCAACGCTTCTGTGCTGCTGACCACAATTTCAGACCTGCAGTTCCTGAGACGCACATACTGACACACTTCATAGTGTGTGCCAGTCTGTAACGGGTCGTTGAGCTTTTCAGGTTCATATTTAAGCTTTCTGTATTAACTGATTGGACACTTTATACTATTTATTGTCCATACTGTACTCTTTATGGGAATTCATGCAACTCTTTATGCTGCTCATTCTTATTGCATTGAACTTGCATGTAGTGCCTTACAGTGTTACTTATTTATACACACATGAGCTTCAGAGTGCTGTGTAGCTTTGCCATTTGTGTGTGAGTTTGATAGAGTGCTTAGCTCTTTCAGTTCTCATTATGCAAAGATGATATTTTACCTTTCTGTGTTAATCTATTATCTGAAATGCTAATACACTTTACATTATTATTCACTGTATTGTTTAAGGGAGCCGCCACTGCACTTTACAGAATTCATTCATTCATTCCTGACTCTTATGAATAAATATGAATAGCAGGACTTCATACAACACTGTGAAGCCAAACAAAGAAACAAAGTAAAGGGCTGGAGTCCCAGAAAGAGAAGACCTCGTCTCATTTTCTTGTTAACCAATAAACATGTATGAGTACACAGCTTGAGGTCACCACTGCCCAGCCTGTGATCTTGCTTGTCTTGAGTCAGGGTGTCTCACTCCTCCTTCTTGGTTCCACAGGCTACTTCTTGCTATCCCAGTTCAAGACCCGTTTTGAAGCTGCACTGGTGAAATGGGGTGGGATACATTTAAATTAGGGTTTAGAGCGGGCACTGTGACGTAGTGGTGAAGACTTTGGGCCTAAAACTTTGAAGTTGTGGCTTCAGATCCCACTACTGATACCATACGACCAGGAGAAAGTCCCTTGGCCTGCCTGTGCTATGGAAAAGCAAAAGAAATGTGATCAGTTGTAAAGTTGCCTTGGATAAAAAGACGAGCTGACCAGGAACAATGGATGGTCAGGGACTTCCAGAAAAGAAAGACACTTAAGACCTCTCATTACCGACAAAATCCTCGGCTGAATTTTGGTGTATTTTGATCCCCATGAATGCATCAGAATTGTCAGATAGATACTAGCCCAGTTTTTTATTTAGGAAGTGGAGCCTGTACCAAGTTACTCCTGAACCCCAGACGAACTCCCCACCCAGTACTCAATACTCAGTACGCCCCAGTACTTTTCCACCTGATTAATTCTTAGATCCTGTCCCGGTTTCTTCAGGGAACCAAATCCTGCCGGCTATGCCACTGTGACAAGTAATTCTCTCCAGACATCATAAAGGTTTAGGGCAGCCACCCATATATTATATCCTGGCTGCATATCCTGCCACCCCCTGGTCTGATGTGCTATTACAATTACTCAAGCGCTTTAGCTGCCTCATACTTTCATGTGTGAGACACACTATATAATAGATAGATGTAAAAGGCACTAGATAGATAGATAGATAGATAGATAGATAGATAGATAGATAGATAGATAGATAGATAGATAGATAGATAGATAGATAGATAGATAGATAGATAGATAGATAGATTTTTGAATTCACAAAGAGCCTAAAGTTTGCATTGAGTGGTCTGAAATTCTCCAAATGCTCTTCTCTTTCCTTACAGATATGGTGATATGGTGCCGAAGACAATTGCCGGAAAGATCTTTGGGTCAATTTGCTCCCTGAGTGGCGTGCTGGTGATCGCTCTGCCCGTCCCTGTCATCGTGTCCAACTTTAGCCGAATTTATCACCAGAACCAGCGGGCGGATAAGCGGCGAGCACAGAAAGTGCAGGTGAGACATGTCCTTGTTATAATGTGCCTTTATGAGCAGATACTGAGACACTTTGCCCACCCTGACAAGAGCCAGTGCCACGTGGCCCATGTGTTGTACGCCTGAGGGGTTTGGACGAGGGCAGCACTAACAGGGTTCAAACGCCCATCATTAGCCCCCATCACGTTACAGCAGGAGCGGAGGGGCTCGAGGTTATTAGGCCTCCTCTTCTGGAGCCTGAATAGCAGCTCTAGAGCAACTCAAGTGGAAGAATCAATAAGAGGAAGAGGAGGCAAAGCCTGAAAGAGACAAATGCGTCATTGAAGTCTAAAGGAGCTGGCGAGCGTGGGGACTTCGAAGCGGCAGCCGAGAAGCTGAAGATCATTAGTCTGCAATTAACGTTTTTATCACTGTACAACTCGAGTCGTGACAGAGGGTGCGCTACGGTGCCACTGAGATCACCCAGCTGGAGAAAGGACACAAACACAAGCATCACATCTGTCAAAAACTCAGCTCTGCACAACAAGCAGCTCTCATACAATCGGCGGAGAGTCGAGTGAAAGGAGAGGCGAAGAAAAAAAGCAAGAAAGGCGCTGACAGCTGTAGGGTCGGGCGGATGGAGGGAAGAAAGAAAGATTTGGATCAGTCAGTCAGTCAGTAACGGCCAACATACGGTGGAGTCACACGAGCTCACCTTCTGCACACTTTAGCGTTTTGCAGATTTTATCTGAAATGGTTAGATTTGCCATTTTTTGCCCATCAATTTACACTTGATAGCCCACAATGACAAAATGAAATTCTTCGTTTTCAGAAAGGTTTGCAAATTTACTCAAAATCACAAACTGAAATCTCTTCCTTCCCTGACATTGTCGTGGATGGCCAGGGGCCCCTGCCTGGCCGGGACGCCTCTTCCTCAGAGCATTACCTCCCCCAGGAGGAACGCTAGATGGCAGCTACCAACTTGGGTGGCATTGGTGCCTCGGACTCCCGCAGGGTTTCATGGGAGATAGAGTTGGATATAGCCCTGTTTGGGGCACCACCAAGGGGCGCTGCAGCTCTGCACAATAATAATTGACTTTATTTATTAACAACAGTGCACAAAGCACCCTCCTCTCCACAATACTCATTAATTACTACAGTAATTCTCAATAAACCAATCCTCCACTCCAATCCTTTTATATTCCCTGACCCAGAAGTGTTCCAATCCCCAGTCCATGTGATTCCTATCACTTCCGGGTCAGATCAAAAGTCCTTTTCTTCACCCCGGAAGCACGTCATTCCCCTTGTTCATGTGACTCGGACGTACTTCCGGGGCGTAAGGAAAATAAACGTCATTCGTCCCTGCAGCGTCTCCTAGCAGCCCCCATGATATCCAGCAGGGCTATGCATAAAGACTCCAATGTCCATGATGTCCTGCTGGTCTTCGGGGCAACTCCATACTGCAGGGAGGGCTCCACCTGGCGGTGTGGGGGTATTGGCCGGGATGAACGGTCGGCCATACATCACAGCAGGAACAAGAAAAAGTTGCACGGAGCAAAGATCAGACAAGTAGGGAAGGTGGCAAGAACTCCAAGACACACTCAAGTCAATTCAGAAATCTCTTCAATAGTCCGACGACGAATGGCATACAAACAACACAGAGCAATGCCACTTGGCAGACTGGCACTGAGTACTGTAAGTGTGCCACACCGAGCAGCAAAATCCACAACTAAGTCAAGATTGAGCACCAGGCACATTATTTTTGGTAACCCCTCGTATATATATTGTGGTACAAATGAGTCAATTTTGTGGTGCCAACCCGACCCTCCAAGTTTACTCTTTGTCTTTATTAACGAAACAGACAAATGATGGCGTAAAAATGAAAACAAACAGCTGCCACGTAAGCTGTGTGGTTGCCAGTAACCTTCGCTCAGGTGGTCTCTCTATCAGGTGATAACTCCTTTTTTGCTTTAAGGTGGCCCCTATCATTCTAGTTCCCAAGGAGGATTAAATCAATAAAAACATAACTACGGGCCAGTTGCTTGGTGGTTATGAAAATATTCAAATGTCGATCCTCTCCTTGATCCACTTCATTTCACATATTGGGCAAATCGTTCAGTTAATTTGTGCCTCCACTTTATTCTTCAGCACCTGGACTTGCCTAACACCCATGTTGAGGGTCTTGTTTGTAGATTTCTCCTCATCCTTCAATACCATTTTTCTGGAGTCGCTTCAGAGTAAACTAATCCAGTTATGGCATCTGCAAGTCAATTAAGAGTTTCCTTGACAGGTGGGAAGCAGGATGTGAGACTCGGCCCCCATCTGTTGCATCCAATGTCAGTTAGCATAGGCTCCCCCCAGGGCTGCCCTCTTTCTCTCATCCCGTTTTTCACTTTATACAAATGACCATAGATCCATAGACCAATTTTTACAAATCCTAAAGTTTGTGGATGACGCGACTGTGGGGGGGGGTTCTCATTTCCAATGATGACATGTCTTTCAGTCAAAGAGAGGTGGGCCATGGTGTAGGATGGAGTTCTTGTAACAGTTTGGAGCTCAAGGCTATTAATTAAGACAGTGGAAATGAGGATTGATTTCGGTCGACAGGTCAGTAATCGATCACCTTTGCAAATTAATGTCCAGACTGTGTCTGTGGTTCAGTCGTTTAACACTAGAATTACCAGAGCCTACAAAAAAACTCGTAGATCCGTCCCACCTTAAATCGCTTCGCACCTCTCCATCAGCGTCTTTTGTCCTGTAAATATGTTGATAAGCAGCAAGCAGCCCAGCGATGACTTTCACTCAGTGCCAGTGCTAGGTCATTTTGTGTCCTAGGCCAAGCTTATTAGTGCGCAAACCGACTGTTCAGTAGCTAAGCTAACCTGTTCGGCTGGGTTCCGCCCAAATCCGAGGTGAGTGCCTACTTCGGCCCTGCTTTCACCAATACATTAAAATGGGGACAAGAACATTACCCCCATCATCAAAGAAATCAGGCAGAGATTGTTTTTCCATCACCAGCTTAAGAAGCTTGGCAGATCAAGGCAGATATTGTTAAATGCTTACTTGGCCGTCATTGAGAGTATTGTGGCCTCCTCCATCATCATTTGGTTTCCTTCTGCCTCCTCTCTTTCTAAGACTCGGTTGCAATGGGTGTTTTGTTCAGCTACAAAAATCATTGGCCGTTGTCTCGCAACATTAAAAGATGTGTTCATCGCCAGAGTGAAAAAGAGAGCAGGAATGACGGCAGCTGACTCCACTCGCCCCAGCAGCCATCTGTTTGTTAAATTGCCTCCACAGACGAGGTCATGAAGATACTGGAAAGGGGTGTGTGGCACTCCTCATATCTCTGCAAAAGGATGAAGGTCCAAGTCTTTAGAGTCCTGGTACTTCCTGTTTGCGAGACATGAATGCTATCCAGTGACCTGAGATGAAGTCTGGACTCCTTCAGTGTCTCTTCAGAGAATCCTTGGGGTCCCGCTGGTTTGACTTTGTGTTGTTCACGGAGTCCCTAATGAGGCACAAGACCTGCATTGTAAGGGAGCGTCAGTTACGGCACTATGGCCATGTGGCGCGATTGCCCGAGGGTGATCCGACTAACAGGATTCATACATATATAGAGGGGTGACAGAGACCCCTGTGAGAAGAAATACTCTCCAGATATAAAGGTTTGGGGCAGCCACCTGTATTTTATATCCTGGCTGCAAAAGTTTGAAAATAATTGAACAGAGATGTTCAGAAAACTGAGTCCAAAGCAGAACTTCTAGACTAGAGGTAAGATGGCGGTTTTAAAGGACTGGAGAGGAAGTGACATCATCGCAGCCGGAACCAGAAGCGACAACATCTAAGGCATCGTAAGTGACGTCATCCAAGGCACCGAAATCTGGTGGGATTTCCTGGGAATGGTCTGCAAGGAACTGAGAAAGACACTCTGCACATTCTGCCGCCCCCTGGTCTGATATGGTATTATCAATACTCAGGCCCTTTAGCTGTCTCCTATTCGTACGTGTGTGACACACCCTAATCTCCACAAATGACCACTCTGATTCCAAAGGATGTTTGATTTTAAAGAAAATACATCTGGCTTCTTCACGATACACAACTCCTCTGCTCATCTCATCCCTGGCAAGTTTTGTCCTCCTCCTCTTCCTCCTCACATCTACAACTTCTTGGGCAACATGGGGCACTCTCTTTTAAACCGATAGTCGAAGAGGCAACCCATTCTCTCCAGGAAACGCCAGGCAGAGCCATCCTGGAACAGGGGATTCACCTTCCTGGTGGCACCCAAAAAGAACCCAACAAAGGCCACCCTACGGATCTACAATTCCCAGCAACCTACAGGTTTCCAAACAGGGGCTTCCCAAAAGGGATGCTGCCACCCATTATACTGGAGAACAACATTGGCATAGAGGGTGGTCTGCCTCTGTCATCCCAACTGGGAAAGGGAATGTTAACCATTCTTGATGGGCTGCTAATCTAGTCAGGTTGTCCAACTGTTCTACTGGCCTCTGAGTTTGGTAAGAATTTCCATTGCTGCTGGGTCACCAATCCCTGTGTACCATCTGCCACAGTGCCCTTCCATGCCATTTTACTGGATAGGCCATCCCTCTCTGTTCCTGTCTATCTATTTTTCTGCCCCCCACCCAGCCAGGTAAGATAACAGGCTCCATCCCCGCTCAAATCCATCCATGACAATTGTAAGAACGCTTGAGGGTGCTTTTGCCCGTGAAACCCAACAAGCAGATGTAGACACAGGGTGAAAGCAATAAGAAGCTCTTTAAATTATTCTTGTTTCTACAAATTTTCTTTAAAGCACCACAGCCACCATTCACAAATAAACCAATAACTAATCAATACAATTTTCTCCTCCACATTTCCAACTACCTCCCAACTCCGACTCGCTTGCTGGGTCTCCACTAGTCCTTTTCATAGTCCCTGACCTGGAAGTGTTTCTTCCCTTCCGTCCATGTGACTCGTCGGCACTTCCGGGTCAGATGGAGAATTGACTTTTTCTTCAGCCCGGAAGTACGTTTGTGCTTCCATCCCTGTGACTTTGTAGTACTTCAGGGCTATATAAGTAATTGGGACTCCCCGGTCTCCCTGTAGCGTCTCCTGGTGGCACCCATCGCACACAGCAGGGCTGTATTGCCAAACTCCAACATCCAGGAAGCCCTGCGGGAATCCTGGGCACCGCCAGATCCCAGGGAAGCTGCCATCTAGCGTTTTGGGGGAGGCAGTAACCGGGAAAACCTGCCTTCCCCCATCCTTCCATCACAGGGGCGTCCCAGCCGGGATGAGCTGCCGGCCGTCCACCACACAATATATACACACACTATATTTCATATGAATTATTGTAATGTTTCCTGATTTTATTCAACACCATTATTAGTGATGGTGTCTTACACATCCAGCATCCTGCACCAGGGGGCACTTTCTACATGGAGATGGCAGGGTCTCCGTATGCCAACCGGCATGGGGGCTTTCTCCACCTACTCTGGTTTACCTCTCAAAGAAGTGCTGGCTGGGTGTGTCCTGTAATCCCATCTACAGCTGGCTCCATTATTGCCCCCATGCTGTCATGATAGGGTCTGGCCCTCCGGGACCCCAACTGAGAATTATGTTATGTTATGTTATTCATTTCTTTCTCTGTGAGACAAAATGACAAACATGTAGTTAAGCTTTAAGACAAACAGCCAACTCACCAGCAAGCAGACATCGGAGCATTCACAGCGTGGGAGCCGCCAGCAATGGAACTGCACTGCTCAGAAGGTCCACCCAACTAGCAATCCTCTTGTTTAGTTTGCCATTTTATAGTTTCATGGCAGTGACAGTCCTTTCCCTTTTCCTCATCTGTGCGGACTCCTTCTTTCAGGAAAGACAATTTCAACATCCATTTAGTAGCTGACCCCTTCAGCTACCTTTGCTTTGCAAATAACAAAAAAAAGAGAAAAAGAGAATGACTGACAGATTTATTCCCAAGACTCGATTTCAAGATTAGACCCCAAGCAAAATGTGTTAGTGGATGCCTTTAGAAAAATGAGAAGGAACAGTTAACTGACTTTGGTGTGCATCTTCAAGGCAGGTCACCTCGTCATCTTGTGGCCCTTGGGGAGGTCATTGTAACCAAAAGTGATGTGGCTGTGGGGGGGGCACAGTTTGCCCACTGACTACCTGTGGGGTTTTCAGCCATGGGGGACAATGCACGGCAGTGGGAAACGGTTCAACGGCAGTGAAAATCCTCCAGCGCGTGTGTGCCAATGCAGCTCCTCAAGTCTTTGTTCTGATCGTACTTGGCAGTCTTTTCCCTCATGAAATGTGTCAAATGGTGTTATTTCCTCAACCAGACTCATTCATCAGTGTCACGAGAAGTTGAGGGGACATTTAATCAACAAACCAGTAATCAAAAGAGATTTGACCCTAAAGGCCGTGGCCTCAAGCAGCAGCACGAAAATGATATTGGCGTAACGAGTTCTGCGAAATTGAATTCTTGCCTCCTTTTTGCTTCCTGCACCTCTGTAGTCGCCTTTATTGAAGAACAAAACTCTTGAGAAAGCCGAGATGAAAAAAAAAATAAGATTTGGAGGTTGCAGGGTCTGCGGAGAGCGGCTAGGGGGTCTGGCAGGCAAAGGTGGGATGCTGTGATGTAGGGAGGCACAGGATAATTTGAAGAAGTGGAAAGTGGAGTACTGTTGGAACAAAGTGCATTAGAGAGAGACGCGGCCTTCCAAATTAAATGTAACCACCTTGTTATTCTTTTATATGTTGTGTAAATATTAATTATTATATATTTTTATCCACATATATTTTCTAATTGAGCATTTTGCTTAATTTTTTTGCTTTCTGTATTGTTTGTTACTTTTGTTGTATGTTTGTGCACTTTATATTGAATTGGGGGAGGCGGGGCCACCTGGCTTTACAGCTTTAATCTCCCCGAACCCCACTACATGGGTGGGCCAGCGGTTTATAAATCAGCTTTGCTTTTGATCTCCTGGGTTAAGCTGAGGCATTCGTTTCTGCCTACAGTGTTTGGCTCACCTTTGTTTTATTTTGTGATTTAAATGATCAGATTTAAATAACATAAATGAGCAAGAAACATAATGGCGCAAACAAGTTTCTCAAAAATATCAACAGTCGGAAGAAAACAATTTCTAAAGATAGGGATAACAGTAGAAAGACAGCCCCACAATGCGCAACATTTGCCCCGTTTAAAAAGTGTGGTAAGTAATCAATCAAGCCCTGACACACAAAGAGGTTCAGGGCAGCCTCCCGTATACTTGATAATTGGCTACAGAAATCGAAAAAAGGTTGAGAAAATGGCTTTTACCAAGAAGAGTCCAAAAACAGAGATGACCAGGTTAGTAAACATGGCGGATAGATAGTGGAACGGCAGGAAGAGGGAAGATCTTGGGACTGGACCCGGAAATGAGGTCATCGAGCTGTGACTTCTTAGGAAGGCGGAACCTGAAATGGTGTCTTCTGGGACGGAGCCAGAAATGGCGTCTTCTGCGGTGGAGCCGGAAGTGGCATCTTCTGGGGCAGAGCCAGATGAAATTTCCCCCATTTGGTCTGCAGGGAGATAAGAGAAAAGATTGGTGCACTCCACCGCCCCCTGGTCTGATCAGGAAATACCTTCTTTTGAGCCCTTTAGCTGCCTCCCATGCGCACGTGTACGACAAAGGTAAGAAGAAAAGAAGCCAAAGGGAGGGAAATGCAGTCTCCCAACAACTCAGGAGTTAAATAAATGGAGATAAGGAAAGTGGCAGCAATCACTGGTCATCCGGCTCTGTAGAATTTCCACTCGAGTACCCCATTTTGTAATATACGAAGTCCTGGATGTGATGCTAAATTACGAGGTGTTGATGGGAACGGACTGGAGTGGAAAATAAGATTTATTCTTCTGCTGTTCTGTAAGAAGAGGAGGAAAGGTATTAGTACTTTGCGTCAGCCCCCCCTTCTCTTGATATTTCAAGACCACTTGGACCCTTTGGCTGTTCCCTAAGCACACACGTGTGACATGATCCCAAGCTAGACCTCCTCCTCCTCTACAAAGCTTTGTCAACCTGCTCCCAACTCTGGCCCCTGGTGTAATGGCGAGTAGCTCCTTTTATAGGGCACCGGAAGTGCTCCAGCGGCTCCATGACCTTCTTCCAGAAGCACTTCCGGGTGTGGCAGAAGTGCTGCTACACAGGGCTCAACAGTACCTACCTGCAGCACATGGGTGACTCCCATGGAACCCAACAGTGCTGCACCAAACTCCAAATCCTATGGAGCCGTTTGGGAGTCTGAGGCACTGCTACAACCCAGTGGGGCTGCCATCTCTCGCTGTAGGGGAGGTACAGCTCTGGAGATGTTTTCTCCCCCGATCCTTCCAGTACCGGCCTGGCGAGGGCCCCCAACCATTTGCCACAATACATATATATAGTGGCCACCTTGGGCCACTCCAGCTCCCCAAACACCCAACACGCACAGTCTCTGGACACAAGTGCAGCAAGCACAAGGTTTTTATTGTAAGAAACGGTTCCAAAGGCAAGCGTTTCCCACACCACAACCACAATGCCACAGATAAGTACAGCACACAGCAATGCTGTTGTCTCTGTCTGTCTCTTTCAGCCTCTCCCTCTTTCTTCCCAGCAAGCATCGTCCCCTTCCTCCCAACTCTGGTTCAGCTGGCTGGATCATAGACATATATAGACAGATGCCACATTCACTGTGTTACCCAGTCGACACGATACGTCAGCGCGTCCACCCTATTGTGAGTGGCAAAAGTGGCATTTAAACTAACAAAGGTAGACGTGGAAAACGGGTTTTCTGATGAAAAAAACAGCAACATTTAAAACAGTATTGTTTACATACAACAGATTTTGGCGAATCATTTACATGCAATCATTTATATCCATTTATACACTAATAATGGCAATTATTAAATAATAATAATTATTTATTATTTATATGGGAAGAATTATTGCATTATTAAATAATTCCTCCCGTATAAGTAACATTTCTCAGACTGCCTTCTTCCATCTCTGAAACATTTCTAGACTTCGTCCTGTTCTTACATAACACAGTACTTATACGGGAGGAATTATTTAATAATGGCAATTATTAAATAATAATAATTATTTATTATTTATATGGGAAGAATTATTGCATTATTAAATATTTCCTCCCGTATAAGTAACATTTCTCAGACTGCCTTCTTCCATCTCTGAAACATTTCTAGACTTCGTCCTGTTCTTACATAACACAGTACTGAAGTATTGGTCAATGCCCGAGTCACCTCACGTATAGATTACTGTAATGCTGTTCTATCTGGCATCCCACTAAAACGTATCCATCGCTCACAACTTCTTCAAAATTCTGCTGTCAGGATAATAACCCTGGTAGGGCCACCCAAGGCAAACTGGTCCTAGGTGAGGGATGAGACAAAGAACGGTTCCAAACCTCCAATGAAGAATAAAAACTGTGGACGACGTTTTCCCTTGCCCGGACGCGGGTCACCGGGGCCCCCCTCTGGAGCCAGGCCTGGAGGTGGGGCTCAATGGCGAGCGCCTGGTGGCTGGGCCTGCACCCATGGGGCTCGGCGGGCACAGCCCAAGAGGTAACGTGGGTCCTCCTCCCATGGGCTAACCACCTATAGGAGGGGCCAAGGAGGTCGGGTGCAGTGTGAGTTGGGTGGTGGCTGGAGGTCTGATCCTCGGCTACAGAAACTGGCTCTTGGGATGTGGAATGTCACCTCTCTGAAGGGAAGGAGCCTGAGCTACTGCGAGGTGAGAGGTTCGGCTAGATATAGTCGGACTCACCTCGACCACAGCTTGGACACTGGAACCAATCTCGTTGAGAGGGGCTGGACTCTCTACCACTCTGGAGTTGCCCCCGGTGAGAGGCGCCAAGCAGGTGTGGGCATACTTATTGCCCCCCGACTTGGAGCCTGTGCATTGGGGTTTACCCGGTGGGCGAGAGGGTGGCCTCCCTCCGCCGGGTGGGGAAGGGTCCTGACTGTTGTTTGTGCGTATGCGCCGAACAGCAGTTTGGAGTATCCACCCTTTTTGGAGTCTCTGGAGGGTGCTAGAGGGCATACCTTCTGGGGATTCCCTCGTTTTGCTGGGAGACTTCAATGCTCACGTGGGCAATGACAGTGAGACCTGGAAGGGCGTGATTGGGAGGAATGGCCCCCCGATCTGAACCCGAGCGGTGTTTTGTTATTGGACTTCTGTGCTCGTCATGGATTGTCCATAACGAACACCATGTTCAAGCATAAGGGTGTTCATATGTGCACTTGGCACCAGGACACCCTAGGCCTCAGGTCGATGATCGACTTTGTGGTGTGTCGGACTTGCGGCCATATGTCTTGGACACTCGGGTGAAGAGAGGGGCGGAGCTGTCAACTGATCACCACCTGGTGGTGAGTTGGCTTCGATGGTGGGGAAGATGCGGTCAGACCTGGTAGGCCCAAGCGTGTTGTGAGGGTCTGCTGGGAACGGCTGGCAGAGTCCCCTGTCAGAAGTAGCTTCAACTCCCACCTCGGCAGAACTTCAACCACGCCCCGAGGGAGGTGGGGACATTGAGTCGAATGGGCCATGTTCCGTGCCTCTATTGTTGAGGCGGCTGACCGAGCTGTGGCCGCAAGGTGGTGGTGCCTGTCGCGGCAATCCCCGAACCCGTTGGTGGACACGGCAGTAAAGGGATGCCGTCAAGCTGAAGAAGGAGTCCTATAGGACTTTTTGTCCTGTGGGTCTCTGGAGGCAGCTGATAGGTACCGGCAGGCCAAGCGGAAGCGGCCGGTTGTTGCTGAGGCAAAACTCGGGCATGGGAGGAGTTTGAGAGGCCATGGAGAACGACTTTGGACGGCTTCGAGGAGATTCTGGTCCACCGTCCGGCGTCTCAGGAGGGAAGCAGTGCAGTGTCAACACCGTATATGGTGGGGATGGTGCGCTGCTGACCTCACTCGGGACGTTGTGGGTCGGTGGGAGGAGTACTTCGAAGACCTCCTCAATCCCACTAACATGCCTTCCAATGAGGAAGCAGAGCCTGGGGACTCTGAGGTGGGCTCTCCCATCTCTGGGACTGAAGTCACCGAGGTGGTCAAAAAACTCCTTGGTGGCAGGGCCCGGGGTGGATGAGATCGCCGGAGTTCCTTAAGGCTCTGGATGTTGTAGGACTGTCTTGGTTGACACGTCTCTGCAACATCGCATGGACATCGGGACAGTGCCTCTGGATTGGCAGACCGGGGTGGTGGTCCCCTCTTTAAAAGGGGACGGAGGGTGTGTTCCAACTATAGAGGGATCACACTCCTCAGCCTCCCTGGAAAAGTCTATTCGGGGTTCTGGAGAGGAGGGTCCGTCGGATAGTGAACCTCGGATTCAGGAGGAACAGTGTGGTTTTCGTCCTGGTCGCGGAACAGTGGACCAGCTCTTCACCCTTAGCAGAGTCCTGGAGGGTGCATGGGAGTTTGCCCGACCGGTCTACATGTGTTTTGTGGACTTGGAAAAGGCATTGACCGTGTCCCTCGGGAATCCTGTGGGGGTGCTCGGGAGTATGGGGTACGGACCCCTGATAAGAGCTGTTCGGTCTCTGTACAACCGGTGTCAGAGCTTGGTCCGCATTGCGGCAGTAAGTCGAGCCCGTTTCCAGTGAGAGTTGGACTCCGCCAGGGCTGCCCTTTGTCACCGATTCTGTTCATAACTTTTATGGACAGAATTTCTAGCGCAGCCAGGGTGTTGAAGGGGTCCGGTTTGGTGGACTCAGGATTGGGTCACTGCTTTTTGCAGATGATGTTGTCCTGTTTGCTTCATCAGGCCGTGATCTTCAGCTCTCTCTGGATCGGTTCGCAGCTGAGTGTGAAGCGGCTGGGATGAGAATCAGCACCTCCAAATCCGAGACATGGTCCTCAGCCGGAAAAGGGTGGAGTGCCCTCTCAGGGTTGGGGGAGATCCTGCCCCAAGTGGAGGAGTTCAAGTATCTCGGGGTCTTGTTCACGAGTGAGGGAAGAATGGAGCGTGAGATCGACAGGCGGATCGGTGCGGCATCCGCAGTGATGCGGGCTCTGCATCGGTCTGTCGTGGTGAAAAAGAGCTGAGCCGTAAGGCAAAGCTCTCAATTTACCAGTCGATCTACGCTCCTACCCTCACCTATGGTCATGAGCTATGGGTAGTGACCGAAAGAACGAGATCGCGAATACAAGCGGCTGAAATGAGTTTCCTCCGCAGGATGTCTGGGCTTTCCCTTAAGGATAGGGTGAGGAGCTCAGTCATCCAAGAGGAGCTCAGAGTAGAGCCGCTGCTCCTCCGCATCGAGAGGAGTCAGATGAGGTGGCTCGGGCATCTGATCAGGATGACTCCTGGAGGCCTCCTTGGTGAGGTGTTCTGGGCACGTCCAACCGGGAGGAGGCCCCGGGGAAGACCCAGGACACGCTGGAGGGACTATGTCTCCGGCTGGCCTGGGAACGCCTTGGGATTCTCCGGAAGAGCTGGAAGAAGTGGCGGGAGAGGGAAGTCTGGGCCTCTTCTGCTTAAGCTGCTACCCCCGCGACCCGACCTTGGATAAGCGGAAGAGGATGGATGGATGGATGGATGGATAATAACCTGCTGTTCTAAAATTGAAATTTAAAAGAAATTCAGAAATATTTCCTTCAAATCAATTCCTGGCCACTTTTATAGGGCTGGGGGTAGAGCCTTAATTGTGATGGGTGGGTAACCCCGCCTCTTGGGGATCCACCCACAAAATACCAACCCTCATAGACAGTAAGTGATAACTGAAGAGAATAAAATCAAAAGATACAGTGCATCCGGAAAGTATTCACAGCGCATCACTTTTTCCACATTTTGTTATGTTACAGCCTTATTCCAAAATAGATTAAATTCATTTTTTCCAAAAAATTCTACACACAACACCCCATAATGACAACGTGAAAAAAGTTTACTTGAGGTTTTTGCAAATTTATTAAAATAAAAACTGAAATCCCATGTCCATAAGTATTCACAGCCTTTGCTCAATACTTTGTCGATGCACCTTTGGCAGCAATTCCAGCCTCAAGTCTTTTTGAATGTGATGCCACAAGCTGCCTGGATGATAACCTGCTGTTCTAAATCCACTGCACATATCACACCGATTCTCTCTCAGCTTCGCTGGCTCCCTGTTAACTACACAATACAATACTAAACACCGCTCTGAACATTTAAAGCTCTCCACACCTCACTGATCTCCTCCAGACTGGCACTCCTCTCCCTCACTCAGATCCTCATCTGCAGCTGGACTTTCTGTACCGCACATCAGACTCAGTGCTATGGCAGCTCGAGCGTCTCTCCTGGTGCTCCTCAACTCTGGAATTCTCTTCCCTGTCATATCCGTCAGCTCGATTCAATAACACATTTTAAAACTGCCCTCAAAACGTATCTTTTCAAACTGGCATACCAAATGTGACTTTTGCACTGTTACTGCCAGATATCTTTGTTTGTTTGCTAATTATTGCTTTTTGATTTGTCAATCTCTTGTTTTAATTTTACTAATGTTGTTAAATTTTATTGTAAGGTGACCTTGAGTGCTAAGATTATAAAACAGGATTTTCTAATGGCCAAATATAACCAAAACAAGTGTTCAGCCTTACCTATGACATGTAATCCCCTGGGATCTGGTTTGGAGCGTACAGCAGTTTGTACAATGCCAAGCAGCACATTACTAATTAGTTCACTCCACAGCAGTGCCACTCGCAATATGGCGGCAACGTTGACGTATGATGCTGCTGGTCATGTGGTGTCTAGTAATTCTATGTCTATGGGCTGAATGGCTTGCTTTTATGTTAGACCCAGGAGTACTTCCGATACTGAGGCATAGCCCAACGGAAGCACTTCTGGGTCAGTCGGAAGCCTCTGAAAATGGAGTTCTTCTCCCTGCAGCACCCTCTTGCAGCAGGACTACGATTCCCACGAATCCCTGTGGGTGTCCAAACTGGGTCCATGCCAGCACAGCACTGCCATCTACCATACTGGGGGTGGAACTGCTCCTGATGCACCAACTCCCCCATACTATCCACTAATTGTTATACTGTCCTTCCATTACAGCTTCCTGGCCAGGAGAGGGTCCAGCATAGCACTTAGCAGTATACAGAGTGTATATATACTCACCGGCCACTTTATTAGGTGCACCTTGCTAGTTCTGGGTTGGACCCCCTTATAGAATAGCAGCGTCGGACTGTATGAAATGCACCATGATTGAAAACTAATGTGTGTAATGTTTGATTATGTAGTTCTTGTTTAGTTATGTTTGTGGTTGTAGACAGGTAGAGAGGTTTATTTTGTTGACTCAGGGTCAAACACAGTTTCTTTAATATAGAAGAAACATTATTCACACTTCCTGTTTCAAGTATAGCATAAATTCTGAGAGTTTCAGCTGAAGGGGTCCAACATAAACATACAAAAATTCAAAACTTTACATAAACACATAAAGACAGCGGTCCTCCTTGCTTACTGTCAACTGTCATTTTCTTGACTTCCTGTCCTGGCTGTGGGTGACCAAGTTTCATTACCTTACTTTAATTTTTTCTTTATTTTCTCTTCTAGAAAGCAAGACTGGCAAGGATACGGGTGGCAAAGGCTGGCAGTTCCAACGCCTTCCTCCGCAGCAAACGTAATGGTCTTCTGAACGAAGCCCTGGAGCTCACGGTAATCAATAGGAGTTGCCCTTTTCGGGGACAGGGGTCTGGTTTGGTTCACTGGTTACCACGGCAGTCTCACTATGTCTTCATTGTCAACTTCACAGGGGTCCGGTGAGGAGGATCAGCACCTGAGCAAATCCACATCCGTTATAGAGAGCCAGCACCATCACCTGCTGCACTGCCTGGAGAAGACAACCGTGAGTAGCAGAGCTTCACTGGAGTGGTGGCCGAGCAGGAGACGGGTGGCTTCAGGTCATACATACTGACCAAACACTTCACCACTTGGCTTGTTTTATGATGTCGTTTCACACACACACACACACACAAAACCATACAGGCAGCTCTCCCAAACTCCCTCTTAAATTTGATTGGTCAGCAAGAACTGGAGACTTGATGTCCTCCAATAGATGTCACAGAACAACCAGCTGTGGTTTTGAAAGGAAAAGACGGTGAGACAACATTCAAAGTCCTCATCACCATTCCAGCCTGTTAGTTCAGGCAGGGGCCCAGTGGCCGTTAGTTTTCATTCCCACCAGTTTCATACTTTAGTCTTAAATTAAGCTGATGGGGTTCTGTTTTCTGTCTCTTTTTTTGCAGTCGCTTGAAATTTAAAAGAAATTCAGAAATATTTCCTCCAAATCAATTCCTGACAACAACAACATTTATTTCTATAGCACATTTTCATACAAACAGTAGCTCAAAGTGCTTTACATATTAAAGAATAGAAAAATGAAAGACATAATTATAAAAAATAAATCAACATTAACATCGAATAAGAGTAAGGTTCAATGGCCAGGGGACAGAAAAACAAAAAACTCCAGACGGCTGGAGAAAAATAAAATCTGTAGGATTCCAGACCATGAGACCACCCAGTCCCCTCTGGGCATTCTACCTAACATAAATGAAACAGTCCTCTTTGGATTTAGGATTCTCACGGAAGGGCCTGATGATGATGATGGTCACGTAGACTTCTTCCTTTTAATCCGTCCATCATTGTTGGAGCATCATGAAGCTTTGAGTAGGTGGAGGTGGCGCAGGCCACCACCACGAAGAAACCGGAAAAAGAAACAGAAAAGAGAGTAGGGGTCAGTACCGATTTTAGAGCCACCATGAATAGTTGTTATGATGAATTGAACATACATAGTATCAGGATTAAGTTAAATTACGATTAAAATGAAGTTATAAAAAGGCCATGTTAAAGTAATGTGTTTTCAGCAGTGTTTTAAAGTGCTCTACTGTATCAGCCTGGTGAATTCCTATTGGCAGGCTATTCCAGATTTTAGGTGCATAACAGCAGAAGGAGCCTCACCACTTCTTTTAAGTTTTGTTCTTGGAATTCTAAGGAGACACTCATTTGAGGATCTGAGGTTACGATTTGGAATATAAGATGCCAGACACTTCGATATATAAGATGGGGCGAGATTATTTAAGGCTTTATAAACCATAAGCAGAATTTTAAAGTCAATTCTGAATGACACAGGTAACCAGTGTAGTGACATCAAAACTGGAGTAATGTGTTCGGATTTTCTTTTCCTAGTTAGGATTCTAGCAGCTGCATTCTGCACTTGTTGCAAACGATTGATGTCTTTTTTGGGTAGTCCTGAGAGGAGTGCGTTACAGTAATCTAGTCGACTGAAAACAAACCAGTGAACTAATTTCTCAGCATCTTTCAGTGATATAAGAGGTCTAACTTTACTTATGTTTCTTAAGTGAAAAAATGCTGTCCTAATGATCTGATTAATATGCGATTTAAAATTCAGATTACAGTCAACAATCACCCCTAAGCTTTTACCTCCGTCTTGACTTTTAATTCTAATGTATCCAGTTTATTTCTAATAGCCTCATTGTATCCATTATTGCTGATCACTAAAATTTCAGTTTTCTCTTTATTTAACTTGAGAAAATTACTATTCATCCATTCTGAGATACAAGTCAGACATTGTGTTAGTGAATCAAGAGAGTCGGGGTCATCAGGTGCTATTGATAAGTACAGCTGTGTGTCATCAGCATAGCTGTGGTAACTCACGTTGTGCCCTGAGATAATCTGACCTAACGGAAGCATGTAGATTGAGAAGAGCAGCGGACCCAGGATAGAGCCTTGTGGAACACCATATTGGATATCATGTGTCTTCGAGTTGTAATTCCCACAACTAACAAAATATTTTCTCCCTGCCAGGTAGGATTCAAACCAATTTAAGACACTGCCAGAGAGGCCCACCCATTGACTAAGGCGATTTCTAAGAATGTTGTGATCAATGGTGTCAAATGCAGCACTCAGATCTAAGAGGATGAGAACAGATAAATGGCCTCTGTCTGCATTTACCCGCAAGTCATTTACTACTTTAGCGAGTGCAGTTTCTGTGCTGTGATTTGTTCTAAAACCTGACTGAAATTTATCAAGAATAGCAGGTTTATTGAGGTGGTCGTTTAACTGCAAAATGACTGCCTTCTCTAGAACTTTACTTAAGAAGGGCAGGTTAGAGATGGGTCTAAAATTTTCAAGAGCCGAGGGGTCGAGATTATGTTTCTTAAGTAGGGGTTTAACTACAGCAGTCTGACCACTTTTATAGGGCTGGGGGTGGAGCCTTAATTGAGATGGGTGGGTAACCCCGTCTCTTGGGGATCCACCCACAAAATACCAACCCTCATAGACAGTAAGTGATAACTGAAGAGAATAAAATCAAAAGATACAGTGCATCCAGAAAGTATTCACAGCGCATCACTTTTTCCACATTTTCTTATGTTACAGCCTTATTCCAAAATAGATTAAATTCATTTTTTTCCTCAGAATTCTACACACAACACCCCATAATGACAACGTGAAAAAGTTTACTTGAGGTTTTGCAAATTTATTAAAATAAAAAACTGAGAAATCCCATGTCCATAAGTATTCACAGCCTTTGCTCAATACTTTGTCGATGCACCTTTGACAGCAATTCCAGCCTCAAGTCTTTTTGAATATGATGCCACAAGCTTGGCACACCTATCCTTGGCCAGTTTCGCCCATTCCTCTTTGCAGCACCTCTCAAGCTCCATCAGGTTGGATGAGAAGCGGCGGTGCACAGCCATTTTAAGATCTCTCCAGAGATGTTCAATCAGATTCAAGTCTGGGCTCTGGCTGGGCCACTCAAGGACATTCACAGAGTTGACCTGAAGCCACTCCTTTGATATCTTGGCTGTGTGCTTATGGTCGTTGTCCTGCTGAAAGATGACCCATTAAGCCCCAGTCTGAGGTCAAGAGCGCTCTGGAGCAGGTTTTCATCCAGGATGTCTCTGTACATTGCTGCAGTCATCTTTCCCTTTATCCTGACTAGTCTCCCAGTTCCTGCCCCCCATATCATGATGCTGCCACCACTATGCTTCACTGTAGGGATGGTATTGGCCTGGTGATGAGCGGTGCCTGGTTTCCTCCAAACGTGACGCCTGGCATTCACACCAAAGAGTTCAATCTTTGTCTCATCAGATCAGAGAATTTTGTTTCTCATGGTCTGAGAGTCCTTCAGGTGTCTTTTGGTAAACTCCAGGCGGGCTGCCATGTGCCTTTTACTAACGAGTGGCTTCCGTCTGGCCACTCTACCATACAGGCCTGATTGGTGGATTGCTGCAGAGATGCTTGTCCTTCTGGAAGGTCCTCCTCTCTCCACAGAGGACCTCTGGAGCTCTGACAGAGTGACCGTCAGGTTCTTGGTCACCTCCCTGAATAAGGCCCTTCTCCCCTGATTGCTCAGTTTAGATGGCCGGCCAGCTCTAGGAAGAGTGCTGGTGGTTTCGAACTTCTTCCACTTACGGATGATGGATGCCACTGTGCTCACTGGGACCTTCAAAGCAGCAGACATTTTTCTGTAACCTTCCCCAGATTTGTGCCTAAAGACAATCCTGTCTCGGAGGTCTACAGACATTTCCTTTGACTTCATGCTTGGTTTGTGCTCTGACATGAACTGTCAACTGTGGGACCTTCTATAGACAGGTGTGTGCCTTTCCAAATCATGTCCAGTCAACTGAATTGACCACAGGTGGACTCCAATGAAGCTGCAGAAACATCTCAAGGATGATCAGGGGAAACAGGATGAACCTGAGCTCAATCTGGAGCTTCATGGCAAACGCTGTGAATACTAATGTACATGTGCTTTCTCAGTTTTTTTATTTTTAATAAATTTGCAAAAATCTCAAGTAAATTTTTTTCACGTTGTCATTATGGGGTGTTGTGTGTAGAATTCTGAGGAAAAAAATGAATTTAATCCATTTTGGAATAAGGCTGTAACATAAGAAAATGTGGAAAAAGTGATGCGCTGTGAATACTTTCTGGATGCACTGTAATACGTAATGAAACAAACAATAAAGGAACAGAGCAATACTGGGAAAAACACTAAGGCAGAAAGAAGGAAGAACAGAGCAGACAGAAAGAAGCCGAGGAGGAACCCTGACTTGTCCATAACAGGATGAAGTCCTCGAGCTGTTGGTGTTCTTTCTGCACAGATTGTAGCTGCCCAAGACTCTTGGGTGCTTTGAGAAAGACGTGAGCTGGGCTTTGACCTACCAGCAACTACTTTTGTGTTTTAACTTTGACTTAAGGATTTTTTTAGTAGAGTTTGTTTACAATCATTTTAGTCTCCTGATTCTGTTTTGTCCACCTTCTGCTCCTGTTACCATTCCCTGTTCCATCTTGACAGACAAAAATATCAATTCAACTCAATCTCAAGAACCCATTTTCTGCTGACCAACACCGCATTCTTTCTGTTACCCTTCTAACTAATTCAAGGTGGGGGGCATCGAAAAAAGTCGACACAAGGAGAGGGCTAAATGTCAAGAAACGTCACCTAGAACATCCATCCATCCATCCATCCATGATCCAACCTGCTATATCCTAACTACAGGGTCACGGGGGTCTGCTGGAGCCAAAGCCAACAGAGGGTGCAAGGCAGGACACAAACTCCAGGCAGGGTGCCAGCCCACCGCAGGGCACACACACATACACACCAAGCACACACTAGGGGCAATTTAGGATCGCCAATTTATCTAACCTGCATGTCTTTGGACTGTGGGAGGAAACTGGAAAAACTAACTGAAACAAAATAATAATTTACTAAAAATATTTGTAGTTTTCGTTTTTAAATGAATATTCTTGCCGTTAGTATTTAACCCTTGTAAACAGAAAGTCCTCCACCACGAGCTGCCCGCACATATTCATCCAGTGAATGGCGGCTGGTGACGGAGGGCGGCTGTTCACACAGCATTGGCAGTGACGGAGCGAGCGGAACACGGGCGTGTAAAGCGTGTCAAATAGAAAGCGATTTAATGCGCCACCTTTATTGCGCTTGTTGTATATCGAGATGTAATTCAAACGCATGAAATCGGAATGTGCTGCTCAACAAAGTCCTCACCGCATGGACATAAAAATCACGAGTGAGTAACGTTTCAGTTTATTTCTCAGGTGCCTGCGTTTTTGTTGACAGTAATTCACGTGCCACTTCGCACACGAGAAATCCTTTCTGAAAATAAAGCGCCACTGATCGAGAGACTGACGGTCATCATACAAGATCAGCATATTGTTGCTGACCTCTTAAAACCTCTTAAGCTGCGTACGGTCCGGGACATAACAGCGGTTCAAAACGTTACAGTAATGTGTGCATGCCCATCTTGCCATGCATCTCGACATATTACACATCAAATGAAACTTCAAAGTCTCGTCTTACCGATGATATAAACCATTTTGACACACAACAACCACAGCACTGACACTAAAGCCTTTTATACAGAGAAGTACATACTTTTAAGAGTTGACTGTGCCTACCTTTGAAGACCCCCTGCAAGTCAAACATCAATATTTCCGAGCAGTATTGATCCCATTGTGTCCGTAAGGCTCCAGCGAATATAATCCAGTAAAACGATTTAGGTCCAAAACACACGATATATCCTCAAAGGGACAAAAACTCCAGAAAACGTTTCATAACTTGAGACCACCTATGTAATTTTTTTTCATTTATATTGATCATATCAGACGTAATTTGTTTCTGTCGGCGATAACCATGCTACCGCATGAAACACGGAAGTGTTAGCTTCTGATCGACACCTCAGTTGGCCAATTACGACGGGACTGGGGTTGACTGGCACCTCGTATAGCCAACGAGCGTCACAGATAGCTGCATGATGACGAGTAACTCTAAACTCTGGTAGAATCTACCAGTTTGATTGGACACTGTGACTGACACTCAAAACTTACAGCCAATGAGCAGCCGAGCATTTTGATATGTAGCTTGCCATGCTAACTTGTAAACAAAGCGATAGAATCGGCGCGAAGGTGGCATTTGTGCCAATCTGCAGAGTTGGTTCGTGGTTGTTTATTGTGATTTCGCCACGTTTTTTCGCATTTTAAATATGAATTAAAGTACCGAGAAGCATAAATAAATGCTCGCGGAAGTGTTAGCTTCAGATCGACACCTAACTTGGCCAATTACGACGGGTCTGGGGTTGACTGGCACCTCGTATAGCCAACCAGTGTCACAGAAAGCTTTAGATGATGAAGTCTGCTTCAAACTCTGGTAGAATCTACCAGTTTGATTGGACACTGTGACTGACACTCAAAACTTACAGCCAATGAGCAGCCGAGCATTTTGATATGTAGCTTGCCATGCTAACTTGTAAAGAACGCAATCGGAGCTGCGTGAAGGTGGCATTTGTGCCAGTCTGCAGAGTTGGTGCGTGGTTGTTTATTGTGATTTCGCCAAGTTTTTTCGCAGTTTAAATATGAATAAAAGTAGAAGTTTAAACGTAAATAAACGCTCGATTAAATAAAGGATGCATGTACGCGTTGCGAAAGTATCCAATCGGTCCTATTGAGGTCTAATGGCAGAGAGCGACGTGCCACGCCCTTGTGCTTTCTGCTTGCTAGTGATTGCTGCCATCAAGTGGCACATGGAAAAACGCTGAGCTGTGTTGTAACAGTTTGTAAAAGAAATATATATAGTTTGTGTGCATTTTATAAAAAAAAAAGTAAAAAATAAAAAATATAAATATAATTTTGGCCCATAACTTGTATTGACTATTTTTACATAGAAATGTGTATTTTTTATTGTTTTTATTATGTCCATAACTAATAGAGTGACACTGTGTGTAGATATAGATTCCTTGAGGTGTAACCTTTCAGTAGAGCCCTCATTGATATCTGTGGGTTGAAGCATTCAAAAGTTATTACACTTTTAACATGCGTTCCAAAATGTGGATAATGGTCCCTCTAAAAACCCCCTGGGCATGCCCACATAAAAACTGGTGTAAAAATGTCATTGTTTCAGGTATTCTTTTCAAATTTGAAATGTGAGTAGTCAACAAGTTATTCTGTTGGTACATAGTGTGTTTCTGTCCTCACCTACCTACTGCAGCTTTATTTTCCTTTATTTTCATAAAAAAACTTAGGCGAGAACAAAAAAATCGTTTTTTTTGTGAGTTCTAATGTGCATAACTTTTGATCAGTCACACCTACAGTGATTCTGACTACTAAGGGTGAAACTAGAGAATGTTACCTTTACAAAGAGACCAAACATGTGTTTATACTCCAGATAGTTGAATAACAGCAATGATTCTAATTTGGAGAGGTCGAATTACAAGCGATTTAGCAAAAATGACCCCGAATGTTAAGGGGTAAAGCCGTTTAACAACAAAGCGACGCAAACCTTGTAAAATTCCAGAGTTGGCAACGTCTCTACTGAACTACAGGTAGATAGGCGAAGAGAGTCTGGCAACTGGTGAAAAAATAAACCTACTGATGTGTTTTTGTATTTATTCTATATTTATTAATTTATCTCTTTTTAGTTTATATTCAAAGCTCAAAATACCTGATATTTTGAAAATAATCTATTAGCAGAGTTATGTCTTAAAATATTTGTTCCCCTTTTTTTTCTCTCAAAATATACTTGAAATATCATATTCTATTTGCATACCAGGGGTTTTCCCTGCCTCACATCCAAATCTGCTGGCGTAGGCTCCAAGTTCCCTGCGATTCTGGTCTGGATAAACATCCATCCATTATCCAACCTGCTATATCCTAACTACAGGGTCACGGGGGTCTGCTGGAGCCAATCCCAGCCAACACAGGGCACAAGGCAGGAAACAAACCCTGAGCAGGGCGCCAGCCCACCACAGGGCACACACACACACACACCAGGGACAATTTAACCTGCATGTCTTTGGACTGTGGGAGGAAACCCATGCAGACACGGGGAGAACATGCAAACTCCACGCAGGGAGGACCCGAGAAGTGAACCTGGGTCTCCTAACTGCAGGAAGGCAGCGCTACCCACTGCGCCACCATGCCACCCTCTGGATAAAAGGGTATAGATAATGTATAGATTATTTCTAATCTCAGACATTTAGTGGAAAAAACCCTCAAACCTTAAAATTCATCTAAATTTCATTACAAATTGGTCCATTCCGGGCAATAAAAGGAAAAGATAAAAAGTGGCAACAGTCCACGCACGTTTGTTCAGCACAAATGGCATTGGAAATATTACAGAATTTTTAAATTGTTCATATTCGGTATCTGGTTTTGATTTATCAGACAAAAACAAAACTTGATAGTAAACCTTGTAGTGTAGTAAGCTTCCAGTAACATTAAACTCATATTATATCAAAATCCTACAAAACTGAACTCCATAGTACCTCTATAACCAGACCATAATTACTAAAACCGAAACTAATTGATATAAAAATAAAATAGAAATGTCTTTGTGAAATAAAAACTAATTAAAACTAAAAATACACGATGAAGGAAAACTAAAACTAAACTGAATTTCCAAGTAAGGTCAGAAAAAATATAGAAATAAAAACTAATATAAAAAGGCAAAACTATAATAACCTCCACCTGTTCACCCTCACGTTCATCACATGTACCATATGAGGCACTTAAGTTGTCCACAAAAATTGTATATAAGTATATAAATAGCAGTACCATTAGTGTTAACATAATTTTGACTCACCCTATATATACTGTATATATATATATATATAGCCCCAGATCATCACACTTCCTCCTCCATGTTTGAGGAACCGGCCTTCCGCCAAGTCGACGGCATACAAACCCCATGTGTGACGACTGAAGATTTCAGATTTCTCTTAACTGAAAGGCCCGTAGTCCTCTGGGTGCCAGTGCCCTGTCTCGGTTCATTTCTTTTGACTCTGGCCAATTAACTGTCTCCAAATGTCCATTTAACTGGGTCGATTGAACTAGGAGCTATTGGTTCTTGACACCATGGCAGTTACTTGGGACAACTGTGTTCATAAAAAAATAATAAAAAGGAAATAATAAGAAAAAAAAAACATCCTAAAAACTGAAGCATAACTAGAATTTGATGGGCACAAGTGGAAAAGCACAGACTGCAAGATAAATGGAGCCGTACCCACTTACCTGTACACCATAGTAATAAATACCAGCAGTCTGTGGAGGACGTGCACAGAGCCTGAGGATTACTGGGAACGTGAAATGACCAGGGGCCTCATGTATAAATGGTGCGTACACACAACGTATATATATATATATATATATATATATATATAAAACCTAAACTTGGCATAAAGCCACGCACATTTCCACAGTAGCTAAATGCTCGGCATATGCAAGTTCTGCGCTCGGTTTTTCAAACTGCAAACACCCAGCATCAAAGCAGTGCTTCTGTTCCAGTGTGGTTTCCCTTTCTTTGACAGATCCACATCCCTGACGCAGCTTTATAAATACACTGAAATTAACCGCATATTGTTTATTAGTTTAATGAATCTGATTGTAATTAACCAGTAACAATATAAGGGTCCACAGAATGGGCACCTTCATCTTCTTCTTTCAGCTGCTCCCCTTAGGGATTGCCACCGCGGATCATCTTTTTCCATATTACTCTCACTGCACCACTCAGAGTATTTCACTGTATCTGAGTGTGAATCACAGGAGTACAGCAGCTGATCGGAAAGAGAATTATCGGTATACAGCATCAAGCACACGCTGCCTCAACCACGCTGTCTATTTGAACTTCTCCCATATGACAAACGCTTCAAAGCCTTTCCTGTACGGACCTCGTGGTTCAGAAAGTGTTTCATCACAAGAACTCTAAACGCACTCAATCAGTCCATCAAGTGCTCCTTGTACAACTGTTTATACTTATTAGTACAATCACCTCACTATAAACTTGTGATACTGTTATAATATTACACAACCTGAGCCACTTCATAAAGCGCGCATTTACATATGATGATGATATCATTTTTAAGATGAAATGCAGCAAAGTATGTTTATTACATTATTCAAATAAAATGTTAACCTCATTTAAATAATCTATATTGTTAATAATTAAGCATATGAGGACACGGTGTCGCAGCGCTAGCAAGTTCACGTATAGTTCCCGCCTCGCGCTGTATTCTTGCTGGTGCTGGTGTGACACTGGAAGTATAGACGGATAGAATAATTAAACACGTACTATGAAGATATTTCAATGTTCCTTAAGCGTTTTGAAGAATCGCCGTTCTAAGCTTACAGATGGCTTAACGTCTATTACAGAGCTGATTGTGTGGCGATTGGGTATTTGGAGAAAGAAAAGGAAGGACAGGAATTGGAGGTTAGTAAGTTTGAAAGAGACTGTACTGTTGCAGTAAATTATTTCATCGAAGGTCGCGCACAGCGCAGCAAGCATCATGTGTGAGACATGAACAATCACTGCGCCATCGTGTTCACGTGTTTAATAACGTGCTTTAACTCCTATCATCATGAAAATGATATCACGTATACATCTCAGTATTTGAATTATTCAGAGAGCTGTAATATCACGAAAGTAATGGACTCTGTGTCCTGTCGGAGGAAGAGATAGCCGGTTTAAGAAGCACGTAGAGATTCACACACATAGAGCACATTAAAGATCAAATACAATACAAAGCATTTAACGTGCTACTTTAGTTACGATGGGATTTGCGAAACTAGTAAATTAAACAATTTTAAGATGAAGTTTATGATGTTCTACTTCAATGATAAAATAAACTACATGATTAAAGTGGAAATTTCGAGATTAAAATTTACATTTCGTGATTTTTCCCCACTGTGTGCCAATTTTTTTTTTTTCTGTACAGTAATAAGCTTTCATATGACACTCAGACAGTGGGCTACGACTCGCCTTTTCAAGGCGACTTTGATATCCGACAACTTCTTTTTTATTTCCAGCACTGTGCGACTTTGTGAACTTGAGCTTTCGAGTTTCTCCGACACGCTATGTCACTCGATCAACTTCCTTTTGTTGTTTATTCCACTGTTTAAACCAAATAATAGTACGTTTTTCCTTGCCTCCACTTGGTATTTGCAGAGTCGAATCACTGTGTCGGAGGTCGTGTCAAAACATCGCTGTCATGTGAGCTGTGACGTTTGAAGCTTCACACGTTATCAGTGCTTCACAGCGCGCTTTATTGGTTTGACGGCCTTTCGGCGGTTTGACAGCTTTGGCGTTAAATGAACAGGTAGCCTATAATAAAATGCATCATTCTCGTTCAACAATGTTGGGTTGTGAGGGCAGTGAGATGTGGAAAGCTTTGGTGACAGATGGCGACTAACAGCGGAAAACGGCGTTCAAAATTTAAATAGTATAAACGGACAAGGACCTTAGCAGAATAAAATGAACACAGACTACTTTTCTGACCCTTTATACAGGTAACATGAGACTGAAGCTTTGAGTGAGTGCTGCTCCTTCACTTGCGCTCCTGAGAGCTTGCCTTGACCACAGTTAACCACCAGATGTCGCTGTTCATACTGGGGCTGAGGCTTCAAAGCTTTGAATCTTTTTCGGCACAAATAGAAAGAAAGCCTCAAAGCTTCACAAGACTTAATTTTCCCATCACTAGTAAAAACCAAGTCATGAGGTCAAAGGAATTTCTTGCAGAGCTTAGAGACGCGATTGTGCCGAGCCACAGACGTGAGGAACGCTACACAAAAAAAGGTCCCCAAGAGGACGCTGGCCTCCATAATTCTTAAATGGAAGAAGTTTGAAACGGCCATCCTTCTTTGTAAACCTGGCCACTCAGTAATTGTGGGAGAAGGGCCTTTGACCAAGAAACAGATGAGCTCCAGAGAACCGGTGTGGAGAGATGGGAGAAACTTCCAGAAGGACAACCATCCTGCAACATTCCAACGATCTGAGCTTTATGGTAGACAGAAGACATGTGGAAGCTTGCTTGAAGTTTCCAAAAAGGCACCTGAGGGACTCTCGGACTGAGAAAAACAAGACTGTCTGGTCTGAAGAAATCAAAATTGAACTGTTTGGCCTTCCGCTGTAAGCATCATGTCTGGGGGAAAGCAGATGGCACTCATCATCCATGCTAAACCATTCCAATGGTGAAGCCTGGCAGTGGAAGCATCACGCCAGTGGGTGGGAGGGTGAGACAGATGAGTGGTCCTACCTTTCCGGGGACCACCACAAAGCACAAGGAATGCAACAGAACATGAATATACACATAGAAACATAACTACACGATAAAAAACACAAAAAAATATACACATTACAGAAATAAATACAGTGGAACCTCAGTTTACGAGTAACTTGGTTTACGAGTGTTTTGCAAGACGAGCAAAAATTTTTAATAAATTTTGACTTGATAAACGAGCGATGTCTTGCAATACGAGTACTATGGATACACTTTGTCTGCTGAGTGTCATGTGATCACAACTGAGCTGATGGTGGTTCTCTCTCTCTCTCTCTCCTTATATCGCTCGCCCAGCGTGTCGTCTCTCTCTCTCTCTCTCCTTATCTCGCTCGCCCAGCGCATCGTCTCTCTCTCTCTCTGTCCTTATCTCGCTCGCTCGCTCGCCCGTTTCTCCCTCTCTCTCCTTATCTTGCTCGCCCGTCTCTCTCTCTCTCTCTCTGGCAATCGTCTCCTATTCTCCGTCTCAGTCTGTGTGCCTCACTCATATAGTCAACATCCGTACGAGCATATACTGTTTACTACAGCATTGTGACTGTGTGTGTGCTGTGAAGTGCGAGTCCCCATCTTGCTCCCCAAAACACGAAGCTGAGTCTCAGTACTTTAACAACACCAGCTTTATTCAGCTTGAAACAGCAACAGCGCTGTTATTTATTGTAGCAGGATCTTTATAATGTTCCTTGCGACAGGCGCTTATAGCATGTCTGTGATCTTTTTGGATGTGCTTATACGGCGAAATGCTACAGCGCTGGGAGACTGCGATTGCTTTGAGACGCTCTTCCGCGTGTCGTCCCATTGGGTGGAATCCCACATGAGTTTAGAAACTCACACCAGCCATGATTCTTTTTAAAGGTAAAGTGCAGGTTAATTTGTATTATGTATTTTACTTTATATTTTGTATTAATCATTTTTATATGAATAGTTTTGGGTTGTGGAACGAATCATCTGAGTTTCCATTATTTCTTATGGGGAAATTCGCTTTGATATACGAGTGCTTTGGACTGTGAGCACGTTTCTTGAACGAATTATGCTCGCAAACCGAGGTTCCACTGTATAATAAACGTATATAAAAAACATAAAAAGGAACTTAAATGGTGAATGCACAACATAAACAGACCAAACCGAGACAATGTAATTCTCAGAAATCAGGAGTGGTCTCCCCTTGACTTTCTCGTATACTCAGATATGGGGATGGATATTCAAGGAGTAAACCACAAGACAATGATTATATTTTTATATTATGTGCATTAAAGAACCATCAACAACAAATCAAAATAATAATATATAGAACAATTATTATAAAAGTAAAGTTGAATAAATTGGACTCTGCAGCTGCATTAAAAAAGTTTTAGTACCACTTCCAATTAGCAGTAATCACCCAAAAGGTTACAGAAATCTACATTTTGTACCCAATAGTTGTATGCAAAATATGGTTGACCTAAGTGAAAGTGTTCTCAGCATATCGTGTTTACACACACACACACACACACACACACACACACACACACAGACAGATATAATTCCAAAAATGGTTGTTTCGGGCTCTAAATTGTGATTTATCAAAATCTCGAAATGGAATTATTAGACAATTCCAATATTTTCCCTGTACTTCATATACAAGAAAGTCAGGAAGGTCTAAAACGTCGAGATTCATCAAAATCTCAACATTGAAATTTTGGATAGTTCCAATATTTTCCCTATACCTCGTAAACGAGAAAGTCGGTGAGGTCTAAAACGTTGAGATTCATCAAATTCTCTACAACAAAATTTGAGATGATTCCAATATTTTCCCTATACTTCCTATATGATCAGGAAGGTCTAAAATGTTGAGAGTCATTAAAATCTCAACATCGAATTTTTGGACCATTCCAGTATTTTCCCTATAGGTCTACCTCGTAAACGAGAAAGTCAGGGAGGTCTAAAACATTGAGACTCATTAAAATCTCAACATCGAATTTTTAGATGATTACAATATTTTCCCTATACCTCGTAAACGAGAAAGCCAGTGAGGTCTAAAATATCGAGATTCATCAAAATCTCGACATGGAATTTTTGGATGATTGCAATATTTTTCCTATATTTCATATACGAGAAAGTCAGGAAGGTCTAAAACATAGAGATTCATCAAAATCTCAACAACAAATTTTTAGATGATTCCAATATTTTCCCTATACTTCCTATACAATCAAGGCGGTCTAAAACATTGAGATTCATGAAAATCTCAACATCTAATTTTTGGACCATTCCAGTATTTTCCCTATACCTTGTAAACGAGAAAGCCAGGGAGGTCTAAAACGCTGAAATTAATCAAAATCTCAACATCAAATTTTTGGACGATTATGATGCTTTCCCTACACTTCGTATACGAGAAAGTAAATGAAAGAGGGCAACTGTAAAACCCCTGGCCCACAAATAAGCACAACTATAATTCTTATAAAAAAAAACTGCAAAAAGCAAAAGGTTGCCTCAACAAAGTAAACACAAAAACAACTTGCAATCAAATCCAGAATCCAAAGGACACAACGTTTAACACACCGAGAGATTTCATTAACCAAAAAATAAGAAAAAAAATCCAAAAGGGCATTCAATCAATGGGAGCCGTACACCACAAGCAGAAGCAAATGCCTCAGCTCAACCCAGCAGAACAACAACGGTGTCAAAGAAGTCCATTTATAGACGACTGACCCTTATATGGTGCAGGGGGCGAGCTTAGAGCTGTAATTTTAGGTGGCCCCGCCCTCCAAGGTTTGTGATTAAGGCTACAAAAGTAACAGATGGCACCAAATCTTAAACGAAATGCTCATTCATACTAATGCAGACAGTAGATAAATGTATTTGCAAAGCATTTAAAAAGGTTACATTCAGTACATCAGGAGTAGAGGGTCTGACGTTGGCACAAGGCATGAGAGAAGCGAAGGCGTCGGCAGACTTTCTGACTGCATGTAAACCTTGGCTCAAAGATGATGGTGAGGCTTTGACTTCCTCCACGTTATCTGCTCACCACCCTTATCTTCTCTGTCCCTACACAGAGCTGCCTGTATGCTGTTCATAATGACCTGTAAATGAAGCCCCCCTAAAGCCAGCGGTCAGTCACACATTCAGACTTTTTTGCCATTAGCAACTCCCGCCAGCCTCTTGATGTTTTATGTTGCTTGCTAGCACACGACTGCTCTTCCTGTCATTTGAGGTGGTGTGTGGTGTGTGGTGTGTGGTGTGTGGTGTGTGGGATGGGAGTTGGGGGAGGGAGGGCGGTGGCCTTGGCAGGGGTTCTGCTAAATGCCAGGTTGATTTGAAATAACAAAGAGTGCATTTTGACAAAACTGCATGTTTCAGCCTCCTAATGGGATGTAAGAGGCTTCGCATGTGATCTGGAGGTTTTCAAAGGGCACCTGAAAAAGCAGCCGCACCGGTGGTAGACGTGCAAAAGGTCGAGCTGTTCAAAGAGGAAGCCAAACAAGCCTGTCCTGATGAGAACTGAGCGGCCGTCATGGTGCAGCCTGCCGGCCGCCGACGTATTTAGCTCACTGTGACATGCGGCCACTGATAGCAAAGCCTCTATGAATCCTTAAACACATGGCACCTAAAACTGCTAAAAGCTTAAATCAGTTCAGATTATTCTAACACATTTCAAACAGTAAGAACCAAGTCCTTTAATCGCTAGGTCAAGAACACACTGACTGGGCGGTGAGGACAACGTCCTCTTATTATCTACAAGTGAAGTCGCTTCAAAATATGAAGAAATACAAAAAAAAAAAAAAAAATTACAGTCAGTCACTGGAAGGCCATTTTACACCAGAATATCTGCAAAGGCTTCTGGGTAGAAACAGGAGTGGACAAGTGGCAGGAACAGGGAGGCAGATGGCCGGCTAAATTGTTTGGAGGGTACAAAATACACAGCTGTTCAAGCAGACTGTCTGTGCAGAGCCACGGAAAAGAGAAAGCTGAGAGAAAACCAAGAGCTGAGGGATTCACTCGGGGCGAGACCCCTTGAGCGCCAACAGTGGGGCTCATTTAAAGGGCCTGCCAGAGTGCAAACCCACAACACTGCTCAGGCTAGAAAAGAGGAAGACGAGGGAAATCTGAAGCTGAGAGGAATGGAATGGCACAGTGTCCTAGGTACAAAGAGTAGGGACAAAAAAATTAGGAAATGGATAAAAGGTACGCATAACATTAAACAAATACAGCATGTACTGTAAATAAACACCATAGAATATGCTTACTGTACATCCAGTATGGGCCTGCAAGAATTATCTTTGAGCACTATATAATAGACAGATGTGATAGCCACTATATGATAGATCGATAGATATGAAAGACACTATATAATAGATAGATAGATAGATAGATAGATAGATAGATAGATAGATAGATAGATAATTGTTATATGATAAATCGATAGATAGATAGATAGATAGATAGATAGATAGATAGATAGATAGATTATTGTTATATGATAAATCGATAGATAGATAGATAGATAGATAGATAGATAGATAGATAGATAGATAGATAGATTATTGTTATATGATAAATCGATAGATAGATAGATAGATAGATAGATAGATAGATAGATAGATATTATATAATAGATAGATAGATAGATATGAAAGGCACTATATAATAGATAGATAGAAATAAAAAGCTCTATATAATAGATAGATAGATAGATAGATAGATAGATAGATATCTTGAAGAGGACTCGCTTCTCATGGAGGTGTCAGTGTCACTACCCTCATCCTCTCTATCGCCAACGTCGCAGTCACTGTAACTCTTGAACAAGTTGCTGCGTTCACTGGATGGCTCGCTGGACACAAGGCTTTTCTTTGCCGACTTAGTATTCTCTGATTTAATCTTTCGTTTGTGACGGGGCACTTTGAAAATCTCATCCCTCTCGCTCACACTTGCACTCCCCTTCTCCACTTCACACACCTCATCCATCGGCCTCTCATCCATCTGCCTTTCCACGGCTTGCTCTGGGATAGGCTTTATCAGCACCGCGTCTTCAGCAGCCTGCACTTGTGCAGCTTCATCGGATGCCTGAGACTCGTTCACAGCGGAGGCAACTGGCGCAACTCCCTCGGAAAGAGTGTTCAATGTCGTCCCCTCACTGCTACTGGTCTCAGGCTCTGTGCTCACTTTACTCGCTGCACTTTCAGTTTCAGCCGCCATATCCTCGGCAACAAGAAGCGCGCTCTTCTCTGGAGCGTCTTTAGACAGAAAATTTTCGGGCCGATCATACACAATACCCGCTCCATCCAACCGCTCATTACACTCAGACCCATCCTTCTCCATATTCTCCACCTCACTTTCATACTCAGACTCGCAGTTTTCATCGTTAACCCCGTCCGTGTTCTCTTTGACCGGAGCGGAGCCGGCCGGCATCACTACGGGCTCATGTTTGCACTGTGCCGCCTTGTGTCCAGCTCTGCCACAGTTAAAGCAACGCATTGAATCAGAAGTTACGAACACAACATAATCATCACCTTCCACCTTAAACCTGAGGGCCACGTTTAGATCTTCATTCATATTATTTAAAATCATATAAACTTGTCTCCGAAAGGAGACCACATGTTTTAACTCCTGCATTTTGCAGCCAAGGGGAATAAGCACTATATCAGACATAATCTGCCCATAACGTCTCAATTCCCTAAGTAAAATATCATTTTTTAAGAAAGGTGGAACATTAGAGACAATAACTTTTTTCGCAGGCGCTGATAACGGCAGGACAGGAACTAATGCGCCATTTATAACAACCCCTTCTTAAACAAGTTTATTTACGAGAGACTTGTCGTTTAGAAAGACGACTACAGCCTTATTCATTCTGCTTGCTGATAGAACATTTTTATAACCAACTATTTTCCCTACTCCCATCACACAAGCTTCGGCAGAAACCTGAGGGTCCACCAGGACCTTAGCGCCATGGCGGCGTGAAAGACTTTCAAACGCCTTTGGAAACAAACCAGGTGCCCGCCCTTTGGACATGGACATGGCGATAACCGCCAAAGCCGCGTCTTAACAGTAAAAAAACGTATCAAAAAAAAACCACCAATAACTCTAAAACAAATCTCTAAGAAAAAGGAAAAAGAGGAAAAAAAAGAGGCTTACACAGAGACGTCGACGCCCGTCGGCTTCCACCGACTCAAACACGCCCACCCCAGACAGCACTAATCGAGCAATACACAGACAGCAAGAGAGATAGATAGATAGATAGAAATAAAAAGCTCTATATAATAGATAGATAGATAGATAGATAGATAGATAGATAGATAGATCGATAGATAGATAGATAGATAGATAGATAGATAGATAGATAGATAGATAGATAGATAGGTTGTTGTTATATGATAGATAGATAGATAGATAGATAGATAGATAGATAGATAGATAGATAGATAGGCATTATATAATAGATAGATGGCTATATTGGAAAGGCACTATATAATAGATAGATAGATAGATAGATAGATAGATAGATAGATAGATAGATAGATAGATAGATATGAAAGGCACTATATAATAGATAGATAGATAGATAGATAGATAGATAGATAGATAGATAGATAGATAGATAGATAGGTTGTTGTTATATGATAGATAGATAGATAGATAGATAGATAGATAGATAGATAGATAGATAGATAGATAGATAGATATGAAAGGCACTATATAATAGATAGATAGATAGATAGATAGATAGATAGATAGATAGATAGATAGATAGATAGATAGATAGATAGATAGATAGATAGATAGATAGATAGATAGATAGATAGATAAGTCTATTTTTCTTCAGGGGAGATCTGACTTATTACAGGAACCCAATCAGTAAATAAATATTCATGTGAAGGAACAGAAAGGCACTAACAGCTGAGTAGTGGCTGAACAGATGAGGCCGGACACACAGAATCTTAATAGACGTTTGTAAGGCTGGCTGCAGTGATAACCCCAATGTCATTCTGAGATGCTAACAAATCGGTGTTTTCTGTCACTTTTTTTATGATTAGTTGTAAAGGACACAGGCAGGCAGTGTAATGATACCAAGTCCTAATCTGTAATAAATAAGAGGACTGAGAGTTTGATTGATCCTTTCAAACTGTAATTTTGATGATTACTGCCTTCTTCTAAAGAGCCTTCTAAGCTGGACCCCTTTTCTAAATGCTGTATTTGTTTTATTTATTGATCTCTTCTTATTGATTCATCATCCAGCTCCCACCACAATGGAGGCATATCCATGATCTTTATTCTCGCCTGTTCAATTCCGCCGAGCCCCAGCTTTCCTGCGGTCCATAGCAGAGCCGAGTAAATGAGAGCTGAGCATTGACAGGCATGGCTTGCAGAGGGGAGACCTAAATTGGAAGAGCTGGGAGACTCTGACGTGCAGCAGGTTATTTTGCCCTAAAGAAAGCCCTGGCAAAAGAGAAAAATGTCACTGTTTTTAGTGACAGGCAGGATGTGTAACTTTAATTAATTTTTTTCCCTGTTAGATGAACTCAGTGGAGTGCAGGTGGGGTGCCCTTTGAAACTGGTGGGGACTGTGTGACAGACTTTGATTAATTCACCAAATGTCCAATCAATTCTCTTCTAATGTTTTGTTTGCATGTTCGCTGGTAGGGCTTGTCCTACCTTATGGATGATCCCATCTTAGCTGCACGACCATCTTCCACCATCAAGGTATTTCATCTTTTCCCCATCCTTTTTATTTATTTATCAGTCTTATGTTGCATATTTTAAGAAGCACATGCAAGGGGCTTTGGGGTAATCATGGGGTTGGGTGGGGGCATGGACTGGGGTTGCTACAATAACCTTTTGAATTTATTGGGAAGCCATGGCACCAATTTTGTTTTGCTCTCCCAAATAAAACAGTCAATAAGACTGTGATTTCAGCAAGGTCAGGAAATTGGTCTCAGTGGTGAAACAGGTACACATTGGATCTTTATCACATAAAAATAATGAAAGGTTAATGAATATTAATAAAATAGATTTGGCTAATTAAATATTAGAGGGGTAGTCCTACTCAATCGGTAAAATAATGTAAAGAGGAGTGGGTACAGGGTCAGCCTTTAGCTCTCTGCAACTGATAAAAAAGAGGATTGTCAACAAGGCCTACAGTTCACAGTGAAGGAACTACTAAAGGGCAATGGCACATTTATGGAAGCCGTCCTCTTTTAATAAAGACATTCTATTTAATTCATATAACGTAACTTTCTCAAACCTACTTATTACACTTTAGGGTGGCGACTGGCCAAGTTATAGACTGGCACACACACACACACTTATTCACACTAAGCTCATTCGGAATCAGCAACCAGCCTAACACTAATGGGTTTTGGGTAGGAAAAGCCACACTGACACACGGGGGGACGTGTCATCTCCAGTCAGTCAACCCCAATATGCTGGATCCATGAGGCAACTCCCTAACTACTGTGCCATCCTGAATATGTATATATAATTATTTATAAAATAATGAAAATAATTCAGTTGAGAAGAATGCCCCACAAGCAATAAAAACACATGCAAATGCCATATAGTCAACAACCAGCTATGGGATTTGATGGCAGACACTTGAAGTAGTAACCTTAACCTCTTTGTGGTCCTGAATTTATATTAATAAATTATTAAATAAGGAAAATACTGTAATTCAGTTCAGAAGAATTCCCACAGGCAGCTAAATCACCCTTTTCCTTCTGTCTCAAATGAAACAGTTATTAGGTCTTCATGGCTGCACTGCTTCTTTGTTATGCTCAGGCAGTTCCAATAGGATGAACTAATCTGACGTTTATTACAGAAAAAGCTACAAAAGATGAAACAAGACCAACAGATTAAAGTGTGGCTAATGAAATGTCAGAACCTGCCCCGTTCCTTAATTGACAACATTATGTGAAAGTATCAGTGACAACAAAGAATTTAAAAAGAGAAGGAATTAAATGAGGATTGCCAGCAAGGGCCACTTTGCAAGGATTAAGAAAGAGGTGGGAGGCTTGCACTGATTACCACGTGTTGCCGCACCCACCACACGGCAAACCACTCAGATTGAGATTCAAGTGCAGTTGTCCAGCAGCACGGTGGCGCAGTGATAGCGCTGCTGCCTCGCAGTTAGGAGACCCGGGTTCGATTCCCGGGTCCTCCCTGTGTGGAGTTTGCATGTTCTCCCCGTGTCTGCGTGGGTTTCCTCCGGGCACTCCGGTTTCCTCCCACAATCCAAAGACATGCAGGTTAGGTGGATTGGCGATTCTAAATTGGCCCTATAGTGTGTGTTTGTGTGTGTCCTGCAGTAGGTTGGCACCTTGCCCAGGATTGGTTCCTGCCTTGTGCCCTGTGTTGGCTGGGATTGGCTCCAGCAGACCCCCGTGACCCTGTATTCGGATTCAGCGGGTTAGAAAATGGATGCAGTTGTCCAACAAGTGACACCCCAGCACCACACTGAAACAGTGTGAGATTTGTTTTACGGTGGCTGGGGTGCCAATCCTGCCATCAGGCTCTGCATTTTCCCTACAAGATGGAAGACCCGCTTGCACGACTGGATGCAGATTAACGTCATACCCTGGATGGAGCAATTGCAGGTTAAAGGCCTCGCTCAGGGGCCCAATGGAGTAAAAGACTCACTTCTGGCGTTTATGGGGTTTGAATCAGCAACCTTCCGATTGCCAGTGCAGACCCATAGCCTCAGAGAAAATAGAAGAGGATTGTCAGCAAGGGCCACTTTGCTCAAAGCTGCTCAGAGAAGACAGGGCTTCTGCTATTCAGAGTAGGCAGGATATGCGTATAAAAGACTTCAAAAAATGAAAGTTGGTTGGTATTTGACAGAGGAAGTGACATAATAATAATAATAATAATAATAATAATAATAATAATTCATTACATTTATAGAGTGATTTTCTTGCTACTCAAAGAGCTACAGTGGATGGGAAGCCACTTCAACCACCACTGATGTGGTGGCATCCACCTGGATGAAGCAATTGCAGCCATTTTTATACCAGTACCCTCATCACACATGAGCTGTTAGATGGTGAAGGGTTGTGAGAAATTGCCAATTAGAGAGTGGGGATGATTAGGAGACCGGAATGACTAGGCCATGGTGGGCAGTTTATTTTGGACATCGGGATATTACCTAATCTTTACAAAAGATGTTCAGTAATCTTTTATGATCACAGAGAGTCAGGACCTCAGCCTGAAGGACAGTGCCATTTTTACAGCCCAGTGTCCACGTCACTGCACTGTGGCATTGGGATCCACACACACACCACTGGGTAAGTGCCCCCTGCTGGCCTCACCAACACCTCTTCCAGCAGCAACAACCCAAAGCTTTCCTGGTTGGTCTCCCACCCAAGTGCTGGCCAGGAATGAACATGCTGAGCTGCAGGTGGACATCCTGGTCTGAAGCTCAAGTGGTGTAGCTGCTGACATAAACAAATGTTTAGAATTATTTACAAGTGGCTGAAAGTTAGAAGAGTATCTGTCTAAAATAGTAGGCTGACCCTGCAGAAGCGTTTTAAGTCTCATTCCCCTGCCATATACGCCAGACACAGAAAGTATTCATTGTATTCTCATTTTGTTAAATTGCGGCCTTGTGCTAAACTCACTTAACATTCATTTATTCTCCACATCACACAACACTCAATACCCCAAAATGACAAAGCAAAAATGGGATTTTAGACTGTTTTTCCACATTTTTTGAAACCAAAAACTGAAATATCACATTGACAGGACCATGCAGTTAATTTGCTGTGACACTTGAAGTCTGACCAAGGTGCATCCTGTTCTGTTGATCACCACTGAGATGTTTCTACACTTGGAGTTTGGAGTCCACCTGTGGTTGGGTTATTTGATTACATAGGTTTATGAAAAGCACTCGACTGTCTAAAGAAGGTCACACAGCTGAGCAAAAACAAAGCCATGAGGTCGACAGAACTGATTACAGAGCTGAGAGAATGGATGGTGTTGAGGTACAGATCTGGGGAAGGCTACCAAAAAAAAGAGTTTCTCAGAGCACAATGGCACCCATTAGTCTTAAATGGAAGGAGTTTGGAACAATCATGACTCTCTGTAAAGCTGCCCACCCAGCCCAACTAAATAATTATCAGAGAAAGTCTGGAAAAGAGGGAGAAGAGGGAAATCTGGAGCCGAGAGGAATGGAATGGGACTGTGACCTGGGTACAAAGAGTAGGGACAAAAATATTAGGAAACAGATAAAGGTATGCATAAACACCGTAGCATACAGTTACTGTACATCCAGTATGGGTATGAAAGTATTATCTTTGAGCATTTTAAATAAATCTACTCTGCATAGCATGCAGGATAGATAGATAGATAGATAGATAGATAGATAGATAGATAGATAGATAGATAGATAGATAGATAGATAGATAGATAGATGTGAAAGGCACTATATGATAGATAGATAGATAGATAGATAGATAGATAGATAGATAGATAGATAGATAGATAGATAGATAGATAGATAGATAGATATTGTGACGTCCCGTCGAATAAACACACTCAGGAGCCGCTTGTCCGGGGAAGTCTTCCAAATGCCGACTGGCTTTTTATTCAATATGCCGCGATATAAACGGTGCCCTACAACTGCCCGTTGTCTGGGTCACAGGGACACCTCCAAAATAACAAAAGACTAATCACCTTTGTCCTATCTACCTCTCTTAAAAACAGTTACTTCCCTTCTTTACACCTTATGCTGTTCTCCTCCCTTTCTCCAGCCTCTCCAACTCACACTTCCGGCCACACCACCTCTTTTTATCACGCCCCATTAATTAACCCGGATACCTGTCACTCATCATCTCTAGGGAGGTGCCCCAAGCCCTTACAAACAGGGTTCCCCCAAGACTCCACCCCAACACTGCTTCCCTTCCCTTCCCTATAGCCCATGCAAAGGCAAGACACGTCACACTGCCCCCTCCTCAGCTCCTCGTCCCCGAGGAAGCACATAATCATGCAGATGTCTTGGCAGCTGTCTTCGCCGGCGTGGGCGTCTGTTAGTGGAGTCAGGCCGGGCAAGTGGTGAAACATCTGAGCCAGGATTTGTGGAAGGTGTTGTGGCAGTCATGGGTGCAGGTTGTGAAGGAGCACAACCTCTGTAACTGGCCAGACGGTCCTGATGCAAAAACACTCTCCTGCCCGGAGGTGGTAACTGGACCCAGTAAACAACCTCCCCCACCCGTTCCAATACTTGACAGGGTCCCACCCAAGGACTGTCCAGCTTTGGAGAGCGTCCCTTCTGTCTTTTTGGGCCATACACCCAAACTTGATCACCTGCTTGAAAAGGCTGCCCCCGAACCCGAATGTCATAGTGGCACTTCTGTTTTTCTGCTGCTACTCTTATCCGCACCTTGCAAAGTTATGTGCCACCTCCAATCGATCCTGCAACCTGCGAGCATAGTCAGGGCCTGGAAGTTCAGCTGGGGTGTCAGGGGGAACACCATATACAAGTGCAGACGGTGTTCGCAGCTCTCGTCCTAGCATTAATAAAGCAGGGGTGCATCCAGAGGATTCCTGCACAGCAGATCGGCAGGCCATCAGAACCAGAGCCAGCTGTTGGTCCCAGTCCTTTTGATCTTTAGAGGTGGTAAGAGCCAGCTGTGTGGTCAGAGTCTGGATAAACCGCTCGGCTAGCCCATCACTCTGGGGTGTAGGGGGGTGGTTCGGGTTTTCTGGATGCCAAGTCTCTCACATACTTTTTGAAAGACCTGGCTTTCAAAGTTTCTCCCTTGGTCTGAATGCAGTTCGACAGGCATCCCAAACCGACTAAAGAATCCTGTAATGAGAGCTTCAGCAACAGTCTCAGCTTCTTGATTAGGTAGTGCATAGGCCTCGGGCCACTTGGTAAAATAGTCCACTGCGACTAAAACAAACCGATTCCCCATAGCTGAGCAGGGAAATGGCCCAAGAATGTCAATTGCCACCCGTTCCATTGGAGCCCCTACCTGATACTGTTGTAGTGGGGCAGTAGACCTTCCTTGGGGTCCTTTCCTGGCTGTGCATAAATCACACTTGCGGCAGTAGTCCTCTACATCGCGCCTGCACTGTCCCCAATAAAACGCCTGCCTCACCCGCCTTAAGGTCTTGGTGACTCCAAAATGACCAACTCCAAGCGTTCCATGCATGTTCCTCAGGATCTCTTCACGCAGCTGTTGTGGTACAACGATCTGCCACCTCCCTTCTCCAGTTGCAGGGTCCTTCCATTGTCGCTTCAATACCCCCTCGTCCACAACCAAGCTGTCCCACTGGGACCAAAGACCCTTAACTGCAGGTGATTCCAGTGCCACTTCCTCCCAGCAGGGACGATGCTGTTCCTCTTTCCAGTGGAGAACCTTCTTGACCTCAGGGTCACATTCCTGACTAACTCGCCATTCTTGGGTACAACCTGGCACTGAAAGAGCTTGGCACTGAACCTTATCAGGATCCTCACAGCTTTGATCTTGACGCTCCCTTTTCTCACAATAGGCACATCCCTGATCTGCGCAGGGTCGTCGAGACAGAGCATCTGCATTTTTGTGTTGCTCACCAGGTCGATGCTCTACTTGAAAGTGGTAAGTCTGAAGCTCCTCCAACCAACGAGCAATCTGACCCTCAGGTTCTCGAAAAGACAGTAACCACTGGAGAGCAGCATGATCAGTGCGGACCACAAAAGAGAGACCACACAGGTAGTGCTTGAAGTGACGAACAGATTCCACCAGGGCGAGGAGTTCCCTCCGAGTCACACAATAATTCCTCTCAGCTTTTCTGAGAGCACGGCTATAGTAAGCCACCACACGCTCTCCCTCTGGGTGCCGCTGTGACAGCACAGCCCCTAAGCCCACATCACTGGCATCGGTGTCAAGGAGGAATGGCAGGTCAATATTGGGTGGAGCCAAGATCGGTGCACCGCAAAGGGCTTCTTTCAATTTACAAAAGGCGGCTTGTTGGTCCCCCCCCACTGGAATGCTTCATCTGGGCTCAATAAACGATGCAAGGGTGCAGCAATAGTGGCAAATTCAGGTACAAATCACCTATAGTAAGAGGCCAGTCCAAGAAATTCACAAATCTGCCTTCGATCCTGTGGCTCTGGCCACTCTTGCACAACAGACACCTTATCTTTCTCTGTGGTGACACCTCTTTGACTCACACGGTGACCCAGAAATGACACTTCTCTCCGGAGAAGGTGGCACTTATCAGGATGAAGTTTAAGGTTGGCCACACGAAGCTTCTGCAGAACCTCCCTCAAGGACTCCAGAGCCTCCTGGAATGTCTTGCCATGAACCAGTAAATCATCCAAGTAGACAAGGCATTGAGTACCAGACATACCTGCCAATACTTTATCCATTAACCGTTCAAAGGTAGCTGGAGCATTGCAAAGACCAAAAGGCATAACTCGGAACTGCCAGAGTCCCTTTCCTGTGGAGAATGCAGTCTTAGGTCGAGCTTCAGGTGTTAGCGGCACCTGCCAGTAGCCACTGCGCAGGTCTAGTGATGAAAACCAGGCTGATCCTGCCACCAAATCCAGGGACTCATCAATGCGAGGCAACGGATAGGAGTCCTTGATGGTTACAGCATTTACCGCCGATAATCAACACAAAATCGCCACTTGCCATCCTTCTTGGGGACAAGGACCACAGGAGAGACCCAGGGAGACTCAGAGGGTTCGATAATCCCGGACTGTCTCATTTCCTGCAGAATGTTCTCAGCTGCTGTCTGTTTAGCTAGTGGCATACGGCAGGGGCGCTGTTTGATAGGGAAAGCACTCCCAGTATTGATGTCATGCTGCACAAGAGAAGTCTGGCCAACATCATCTGCAGAGGTAGCAAAACGGTCCCTAAAGTCATGTAATAACTGCCAGAGCTGGCGCTGTTGCTTGTGTGTTAACCCTTTCCTGTTGGCATTCCAAACAGTGCTGACAACCTTCATTACTGGTACGGGTTGAGTGATGTTAGTGAAAATAGGCACATGTTCTTCTTGGGAGCCACCACTGGTGGTTCCCTTCTGCCTGCTGGTGCCCTAACAAGGGAGTGTCCCAATGCCTTGAAGATACAGAGTCCCCATCTGAAGATCTATTCGCGCTCCAACTGCTTGTAAGAAATCAAGTCCCAAAATACAGGAGTTGTTGATATTAGCCACCCAGACATCCTGCACCCACTGCTTCTCAGCAATACAAATGTCTACTTGTGCTCTGCCTAACATGGGGTCATCTCACCTGTAGCTGTCATCAACTTAGTAGAATTGGCTGCACATAGGACCGCCACATCCAACATGTCAGGATGGATAATAGATGCAGTTGACCCTGTATCCACCAGTGCCTTGCATACATGGCCGCCAATCAAAACTGAAAGGTGACAGTAATCTCCCTCACCCAGCTGACCAACAGGGACTGTTCTTGGGGCCAGCGTTGTCCCTCCTACACTGGTCCCATTTGTTTCCGGTACAATGCTTACTTGGGAGTCCTCTTGTTTAGCCCTACTGGGGCAGTCACGTTGCAAGTGTCCATGTTGTCCACAGTACCAGCAGCGGGGTGGGCGCATTAGGCGTGAAGGATTCCTGAACTTCTGTACGGTAGTCACTGGAGCCACTGCCTCATACTCTTGTTCTACATCTATGGCCTTAGTTTGGTGGATAGCTTCTGGTCTCCTCACCTTGGTCGACTCTGCTGATGGAAGAGGTACTTGGCTGTAACCCTCTTTAAGTATTTGTTCTGCCTCCTGGGCCGCAGACAAAGCTTGTTCCAAGGTCTCAGGCTTAGCAAAACGGACCTGCTGTCGGAGATATGGTGGGCTCAAACCCCAGAAATGCCTCCTTAGCCAACTCTGCCTGCACGGATCTGTCAAAATAGGGATAACCCCGTCGCACCAGAGACTGTACATCTGCTGCAAATGCCCCAGGGCCTCAGTTGTCCTGAACCCTCTGCTCCAGCTGTTGTCTTATTGTAGTCACAGCTTCTATATGGCCAAACCGTCGCTCCAATGCAATTTCCAAAGCATGGGCATTTAACAGCTCATCTTCTGGCACATCCGTCAGAACCACCAATGCATCACCATCCAATGCTGCAGCCAGCTGCACAGCTTGGTCCTCCAAACTCCAGCCATTTGCCCTGGCAATCATGCGAAAACGGGTGTTGTATGCTTCCCAAGACCCAGTTCCATCAAATCTGCCAATCTTTAATACAGTCCCACCCATCCGTTGTGTCTTTATTTCATCACTCACATGCACTGCCTCCCTAGCCGCCCTCAGCCACGTGTTGTCCATGCAGCGTAACAGTTCTGTGTAGCCACGGCGCCCTTCGCGCAATCCTTCAGCCAACACGTTTATTGCCTCTCCATCTACGTGTGCCAATAACTGCCTATGGTGTTATGGGTCCACAGCTCGTGGAGAAAAGGCCATTGATTTTAAATAAATAATCACCGCACCCGAGGCGGCTTCGTGAGGGGGGCGTTGTTGTAACGAGCCGCGGGGCAGTCGTCGATGTGGGCGTTTCTCACCGTGTGCACAGGTGAGGAACTGCCCACATTCGTGATTGCTCCCGTGGCTAATGCTGCAGCTGTGATGGCCCCTCACGTTTTTAAAAGAAGCGCAAGTCGGTTGGGGAGAGAGAGGGAGAATCGATTGGAGAGAAAGGAAAGGAAAGGAAAGGAAAGGAAAGGAAAGGAAAGGAAAGGAGAGGAGAGGAGAGGACGGAGGTTACAGGGAGCGTGGAAGCAAGCGGTGCAGGAGAGAGACGGACACGCGGAGCGTGTGGTGAGCGCGCGATCGAGCGCTCGTGGGCAGCTGCGAGGAAGCTGGGTGTTAGGCCGACACCCAGGTGTTTGTGTAGATGTCGCTCCCGCTGAGCGATCTGGTAGCGGGAGTGACAAGGTGAAAGCGACGGGCCGCAGAGAGGCCATGGAAAAGGCAGCGGAAGGCGGGAGACTTGGTGCTGGAATCCCCAACGTGGGCGACCTGGCCGTTGGTTGGAAACCAAGTTCTCCGGGACTGGGATGAGTGCCATACCGAAGCCAGGGATCGGGAGGTCTCCAGTTTCGTGCGTGTGTTTCAGGAGGGCAGCTGCAGAGAGCGTCTTGCCTGCTGCGATGCCCAAACGGGATTAGCAGGTGAGACGCTAACAAAAGAACACCGGATTTGTTTGTTGTTGTTTTTAAAGACTGCTTCCACAAGAAGATTTTAACCTTCGATTTTAAGGATGTTTTTTTTTCTATTGATTTTTAACCTCCACGTTCTTTTTATGGATTATTTATTTAATGAACATTGAAGTACTGCACTGTTTATGAACACTTTGTTTTGTTGACTGCTTTTAATAAAAGCACTAGTGCACCTTTTGTATACCACCCCTTGCTCAATTGTTTATTTGCCTCCATTGACTAGCTCACTCGGCAACATTGTCGACGGTGTTGGGTTCATGTGCTTCCAATATCAAAGGGAGTGTGGAGCCTGAACCCACATCGTCACACTGCCCTGCTCCATAATCCTCCGTCCATCCGTACGTATTTGCCAAATAAAGGAAGCGCTGTTTGAATTCGGTCCACGCCAACACACTCGGGAAGCGCTGCAATTCTTTCGTTTCTATCGCTCCGTCCGGCCTCGCATTAAATTGAGCATCTTCCATAAAATGGGGTCGCGCTGCAGGCTCAACAGCATTCAGCCTCATAAATGCAAACTGCTCCGAAGGAGGCTCTAAGTCGCCCTCTTGCTTCACGCGGGCTGAAAACCTGCCCTCCTCCATGAGTGCTAACTGCCTAGGCGAACTTATATGCGGCGTGAACGCTTCTTTAAATACACTCTCACCCGGACTTTGACTGCTGCTTCGTTTCATTTCCACACTGTTGCGACTCAGTTTGTCTAATAACCAAATCCCACTTCTGACACCAATGTGACGTCCCGTCGAATAAACACACTCAGGAGCTGCTTGTCCGGGGAAGTCTTCCTAATGCCGACTGGCTTTTTATTCAATATGCCGCGATATAAACGGTGCCCTACAACCGCCCGTTGTCTGGGTCACAGGGACACCTCCAAAATAACAAAAGACTAATCACCTTTGTCCTATCTACCTCTCTTAAAAACAGTTACTTCCCTTCTTTACACCTTATGCTGTTCTCCTTCCTTTCTCCAGCCTCTCCAACTCACACTTCCGGCCACACCACCTCTTTTTATCACGCCCCATTAATTAACCCAGATACCTGTCACTCATCATCTCTAGGGAGGTGCCCCAAGCCCTTACAAACAGGGTTCCCCCAAGACTCCACCCCAACACTGCTTCCCTTCCCTTCCCTATAGCCCATGCAAAGGCAAGACACGTCACAATATGAAAGGCACTATATAATAGATAGAAATGAAAGGCATTATATAATAGATAGATGTGAAAGGCACTATATGATAGATAGATAGATATGAAAGGCACTATATAATAGATATGAAAGGCACTATATAATAGATGTGAAAGGCACTATATGATAGATAGATGTGAAAGTCACTATAAGATAGATAGATGTGAAAGGCACTATATGATAGATAGATAGATGTGAAAGGCACTATATAATGCAGCTAGCAAGGACACACACACATTAGGGACAATTTAAAATCTCCAATGCACCTAACTGCATGTCTTTGGACTGTGGAAGGAAGCCCACGCAGACACGGAGAGAACATGCAAGGCTCCACGCAGTGAGGACCCAGGAAGAGAACCCAGGTCTTCTAACTGAGAGGCAGCAGCGCTACCCACTGTGCCACAGTGCCGCCTTGTATCCATTTCAAATGAATTCTAATATACAATGAAGTGTGCGGAAAGTGAAGGGGACTGAAGACTTTCTGAATCCACAATGCACTCCACCACAGTGCAAAATGTGCAACCTGTGTTGGATCGTGATGGGATTCCATGACAAAACTTTTGGAGTAGTCGGCAGGAAATGGATTGTACTGGCTATTTTGTTATAAAAGGTGGCAGGTTGAGTGAAAGTGAAAGAGCTTAGCTGACATCACCAGGTAAGACCCCCACTTTCACTGCTTGTAGGAAGTCGCTGCAAGGCTAACAATGGAGATTCTATTAGCTCGTGCTCTAAGGAGCTGCTCCTGACAGCCATGGTAATCCAAACATCTCAGGTTCATCGTTGACTTCTAGCAGATATCACAGCTGAAAGTGAGGAATAAAATGTTCCATGACAGAATACATATGAAGCACTGACCTTTGCTTTGTTTGCTGTGATCATTTTAATAGAAAAATGTCACACTCAAACCACATCGTTGACTGTTTACACTATGATAGGATATAACCGATTAATATGGAAATGAATTTATTACCATAAGTGAAAACATCCTGATTCTGATTAAAATAAAATTGGATACCATGTAGTTTTGGGTGTTTTAAGACTCAATTCAATCCTTGTGAGGTATGTGGAAAAATCAGAATGGGGTGACGTCAGAGTAGTGGTGTAAACGTGGGCTTAGCTGAAAAGGATGAAGTGATCCATAGAAATGACGTGGGCAGTTGTCCCTTGAGTTGTGGTTGTAATCCAAACAAGAGTCTGGCCAATATTATATATGCAGATATCCCACAGACGTTATTTATCACACATCCATATCATATTCACCTCAAACAAAGGAATAATCATAAAGCGGTGCAGATGATCAGAATGGCCCAGTTGCTATTTTTTTGTAAACTTCCAAGGTGTAACTCATATGAGTCTCCAGCTTAGATCTCGCAGTCATTCTTAATTTATGTGAGTCCTTGTGGCAGCTGGGCATAGCGGAAGTGTGCCAGGCTCACAACTCAAAGGTCAAGTGGAAACCTTGATGACTTTTTAAAGAGTATCTGAGTCAAGTAGTGGGACATCTTCACGATTAACTAACCACATGAGTCGGATGGACTGAATGGTTTCATCTCGTGTAGATTACGTTACAATAGATCAGATATACTTGATTAGATAAACTAATAAATACACACATATATATATATATATAGCTCAAAAAATGAAAGTAACCCTTTTTAATTAGAGTATAGCATCAAGTCAATGAAACTCGTGGGCTGTTGATCTGCTCAGTTGTTCATCTGTTTCAGCTGCTTTGGTGCACTAGAGGGGCAACACTGAGACGACCCCCAAAACAGGAATGAATGGTTTAACAGGTGGAGGGAGGCCACTGACATTTTTCCCTCCTCATCTGTTTAGTCACTCATTTTGCATTTGGCTACGGTCAGTGTCACTATTGGTAGCGTGAGGCCATACCTGGACCCTACAGAGCTGGCACAGGTAGTCCAACTTCTCCAGGATGGCAGGCACATTAATACGTGCCATTGCCAGAAGGTTTACTGTGTCCCCCAGCACAGTCTCAAGGGCATGAGGAGATTCCAGGACACAGGCAGTTACTCCAGGAGAGCTGGACAGGACCCCTTGTAGAAGGTCCTTAACCCATCAGCAGGACCCACCAGTATCTTCTCCTTTGGGCAATGAGGAACAGGATGAGCACTGGCAGAGCCTACAAAATGACCTCCAGCAGGCAGGAAGGCCACTGGTGTGAATGTCTCTGAGCAAACAGTCAGAAACAAACTTCATGAGGGTGGCCAGAGGGCCCAACGTCCTCTAGTGGGCACCTTGGAGCTTGATTGGCATTTACCATAGAATACCAGAATTGGCAGGTCCACCACTGGCGGGCACCCTGTGCTTTTCACAGATGAGAGCAGGTTCACCCTAAGCACATGTGACAGACGTGAAAGGGTCTGGAGAAGCCTTGAAGAACGTTATGCTGCCTGTAACATCGTTTAGCATGACTGGTTTGGGGGTGGGTCAGTGATGGTCATTCTGGGGAGGCATATTCATGGAGGGACACACAGACCTCTACAGGTTAGACAACAGCACCTTAACTGCCATTTTGGTATCGGGATGAAATCCTTGGACCCATTGTCAGACCCTTTGTTGGTTCCTCCTGGTGCACGACAATGCCCGGCCTTATGTGGTGTGAGGATGAAGGAATTGAAACCATTGACTGACCGCCCTGCTCACTCACCTGAACTAAATCCAATACAACACCTCTGAGTGGGACATTATGTTTCGGTCCATCCGACACCTCAGACTCTCCAGGGGCTCAGTGATGCCCTGGTCCAGATTTGGGAGGAGATTCCCCAAGACACCATTCGTCATTTCATCAGAGAGATACTTTCTTGTCACGCGAGACGAGACTTTGTGCCAAGAGATTTAACCACGCCCGGGCCGGAAATAAAAGACAAAGAGTAGATGACAAAGTAGAACCATCCATCCATCTATCCATTTTCCAACCGGCTGAATCCGAACACAGGGTCACGGGGGTCTGCTGGAGCCAATCCCAGCCAACACAGGGCACAAGGCAGGAACCAATCCCGGGCAGGGTGCCAACCCAACAAAGTAGAACGTCGTTAAGAATTTTAAAAAAATTGGCGCAGTACACATGCAGAGCAGATTAGAGATAATGGAAGTACGAAAATTCGAAAGTCTCAACAAAAGGATGGAAAAGATCGCATTAGTGCAAACAAACGGAAACTATTACTCAGTAAAATAACGGAACAGTGCAAAGAAATCGAATATATTGTTCAGATTTAAACTTTAAGTCGGAGACTTGTAGATCGTCTAATTCGTGTTGATATCAGAAAAGTAGTGTTGCCTCCCAATGAAGAGGTGCATCCGTGAGAATTAAGAGATTTGTTGTTTGGTGAAAGTGAAATCCCGCGAAACAACACTTTAGGCAAAGAGATTTGGAAAAGTCCCGCCCACATCTAAAACATTTCAGGCCACGCACACAGTTCAATCATTTCTCATTTGTGTGAATGCTGTTATCAGACACAGTTCGTGTAGAGATAAGGACACGATATTCACTCACGGGCAGTTATACGTTGCGTTGTCACAATGAAATTCAAAATACGGAATCAAAATTCAGTGCGATCGTGACGAAAAGGTAAAAGCGAAAAGAGATCGAACACATGGACATACAGTATAGGTGATATGACAGAAGTATGTAGATTTGGCTTTAAACTTTAAGTTTGAGACTTGCAGATCGTCTAATTCGTGTTGCCATTAGGGAGAAGTAGTGTTTCTTCCCAATGAAAAGGCGTATCTGCGAGAATTAAAAGATTGAAGTGAAGTCTGGCGAGAGAAAATTTCAAGGCCGTCAAGGCAAGACTTTATGCAAAGAGATTTGAAAAATCCCCGCCCACATCTAAAACATTTCCAGCCGCGCACACGGTTCAGTCATTTCTCATTTGTGTGAATGCTGTTATCAGACACAGTTCGTGTAGAGATAAGGACACGATATTCACTCACGGGCAGTTATACGTTGCGTTGTCACAATGAAATTCTAAACACGGAATCAAAATTCAATGCGAGATTGACGAAAAGGTAAAAGCGAAAAGAGATCGAATATATGGACATAGGTGATATGACAGAAGTATGTAGATATTGTTCGGCTTTAAAGTTTAAGTCGGAGACTCGTAGATTGTCTAATTCGTGTTGCCATCAGGGAAAAAAAAAATAGTGTTGCCTCCCAATGAAGAGGCGTATCCGCCAGAATTAAAAGATGTGTTGTTTGCGTATGTTTTTACTAAAGTGTTACAGTAAAAGTGTAAGTTTATAAAGTATTAGCGTGTTAATTTCAACGCCAAACAGAATGAAAACGTTTAACTCAACAAATTCCTCTAATGCCACATGAAACATAATCTTCTTTCAATTGATTACATTTATAATGTAAAAAAAAAGTCAGTTTATTTATTAGAGAGAAAGAAACGATATTCACTTGCGGGCAGGCATATGTTGCGTTGTCACGATGTAAGTCCAAACACGGAATCAAAATTCAATGCGATCGTGACGAAAAGGTAAAAGCGAAAAGAGATCGAACACATGGACATACAGTATAGGTGATATGACAGAAGTATGTAGATTTGGCTTTAAACTTTAAGTTTGAGACTTGCAGATCGTCTAATTCGTGTTGCCATTAGGGAGAAGTAGTGTTTCTTCCCAATGAAAAGGCGTATCTGCGAGAATTAAAAGATTGAAGTGAAGTCTGGCGAGAGAAAATTTCAAGCCCCTCAAGGCAACACTTTATGCAAAGAGATTTTAAAAATTCCCGCCCACATCTAAAACATTTCCAGCCGCGCACACGGTTCAGTCATTTCTCATTTGTGTGAATGCTGTTATCAGACACAGTTCGTGTAGAGATAATGACACGATATTCACTCACGGGCAGTTATACGTTGCATTGTCACAATGTAAGTCTAAACACGGAATCAAAATTCAATGCAATCTTGACGAAAAATGTAAAAGCGAAAAGAGATCGAATATATGAACATAGGTGATATGACAGAAGAATGTAGATATTGTTTGGCTTTAAAGGTTAAGTCGGAGACTCGTAGATCATCTAATTCGTGTTACCATCAGGTAGTGAGAAGTTGTGTTGCCTCTCAATGAAGAGGCGTATCCGCGAGAACTAAAAGATTTGTTGTTGGGTGAAAGTGAAATCCACAAACACTTCAGGCAAAATATCCGAGTCTACAATAATCTTTTCACATTCGCATCATTCAGTGCTCAAAACGTAGATTTACACGATTCAGGACCATACGCTATGAGAATCTGTGGTCCCGCAACAATTAAAGCTACGACAAGTTTAATTCTGAAGAAACCACAGTTCGGTCAGGTTTATATTTATGATCACGGAGAAGCGATGCAACATACAATCGAAAGAGGTAAACGATCGGATGTATTAGAAATTCTACAGCCGTAATGGATACAAATCCATACATCTTAAAGTATCGCCCTTTACACGAAATTGATCTTCAAAACACGGACATATGTAATAAAACAACATGTGACAAATTGTCAGCGATAAGGCGGAGATACAGTGCATCCAGAAAGTATTCACAGCGCATCACTTTTTCCACATTTTGTTATGTCACAGCCTTATTCCAAAATGGATTAAATTCATTTTTTTCCTCAGAATTCTACATAAAACTCCCCATAATGAGAATGTGAAAAAAGTTTACTTGAGATTTTTGCAAATTTATTAAAAATAAAAAAACTGAGAAAGCACATGTACATAAGTATTCACAGCCTTTGCCATGAAGCTCCAAATTGAGCTCAGGTGCATCCTGTTTCCCCTGATCATCCTTGAGATGTTTCTGCAGCTTCATTGGAGTCCACCTGTGGTGAATTCAGTTGACTGGAGATGATTTGGAAAGGCACACACCTGTCTATAGAAGGTCCCATAGTTGACAGTTCATGTCAGAGCACAAACCAAGCATGAAGTTAAAGGAATTGTCTGTAGACCTCCAAGACAGGATTGTCTCGAGGCACAAATCTGGGGAAGGTTACAGAAACATTTCTGCTGCTTTGAAGGTCCCAATGAGCACAGTGGCCTCCATCATCCGTAAGTAGAAGAAGTTCAAAACCACCAGGACTCTTCCTAGAGCTGGCCGGCCATCTAAACTGAGCAATCGGGGGAGAAAGGCCTTAGTCAGGGAGGTGACCAAGAACCCGATGGTCACTCTGTCAGAGCTCCAGAGGTCCTCTGTGGAGAGAGGCGAACCTTCCAGAAGGACAAGCATCTCTGCAGCAATCCACCAATCAGGCCTGTATGGTAGAGTGGCCAGACGGAAGCCACTCCTTAGTAAAAGGCACATGGCAGCCCACCTGGAGTTTGTCAAAAGGCACCTGAAGGACTCTCAGACCATGAGAAACAAAATTCTCTGGTCTGATAAGATAAAGATTGAACTCTTTGGTGTGAATGCCAGGCGTCACGTTTGGAGGAAACCATGCACCGCTCATCACCAGGCCAATACCATCCCTACAGTGAAGCATTGTGATGGCAGCATCATGCTGTGGGGATGGAACTGGGAGACTAGTCAGGATAAAGGGAAAGATGACTGCAGCAATGTACAGAGACATCCTGGATGAAAACCTGCTCCAGAGCGCTCTTGACCTCAGACTGGGGCGACGGTTCATCTTTCAGCAGGACAACGACCCTAAGCACACAGCCAAGATATCAAAGGAGTGGCTTCAGGTCAACTCTGTGAAGGTCCTTGAGTGGCCCAGCCAGAGCCCAGACTTGAATCCGATTGAACATCTCTGGAGAGATCTTAAAATGGCTGTGCACCGACGCTTCTCATCCAACCTGATGGAGCTTGAGAGGTGCTGCAAAGAGGAATGGGCGAAACTGGCCAAGGATAGGTGTGCCAAGCTTGTGGCATCATATTCAAAAAGACTTGAGGCTGGAATTGCTGCCAAAGGTGCATCGACAAAGTATTGAGCAAAGGCTGTGAATACTTATGGACATGGGATTTCTCAGAGGAAAAAAATGAATTTAATCCATTTTGGAATAAGGCTGTAACAGAACAAAATGTGGAAAAAGTGATGCGCTGTGAATTCTTTTTGGATGCACTGTATCAAAGACAGAGTTGATATTCGTGTTTATTTAAAAGCACAGCACGAGTCGACGCAAGCGGCAGATCTGGGAAAGCGACGAGCGTGCAGAGCCTCCTAGTCTTACAAAAAAAAACATCAAGTCAAGTTTTGAAAGTCTCTAAAGTCACCTGAGAACGTCTGTAGGGGTCAAGAGTTGGTGTTGTCATGTGGAGGGTAAATGGGAAAGGGGGATCAGAAAGTTCCCTGAGGTGCCCCACCATCAATAACACACCAGTTTTCAAGGTGTGGCCCCCTTTCCCCAGATCTGAAGCCATGCAGACCAGCTGTGAAGTTGTACCTCATTGTGAAATCTCTGAAGGTAACCCAGCGGGTCCGTCATGTGGTCCTGCACCACCCGCTGCCTTTTAAATTAAGCTCATTTCTCAGGGGGGGCCCACTCTGGCTGCCTCTATGCCTTGCTGTGGTCCACTCATTAAGGGGTATGAAGCACAGACTAATCCTCTGTCACCACAAATCCAGAAGAAGCTCTGCTGTCCACCTACAGACAGCTGCATAATTGGATAAACCGAAAAAGATTTTCTTTCTACCGGGGATGGCAGACTGTAAATTTTTCTTAACGTGTCAGCGCCGGGGATTTGATCATTTTTCTTTTACTTAATTGTTATCTATTCATTATTGTGTCTATCTTCTTTTGTATACTTCAGTGATTTTGAATGCTCTTCCTAATTACGAAGCTTCAAGTGACAACTTTCCACAAAACAAATTCTTCCAGACATACAAGTCGGGGTGGGTGGCTGGGACGCCGTCTTGTGACTGATGTGAAAGCTTTGTTTTCTCTCTCCAGAACCACGAATTTGTCGACGAGCAAGTGTTTGAGCACAACTGCCTGGAGAGCGGCATGAAGAACTACACATCTCGCAGCCCTTCACTCGACAGCTCCCACGGGCTGACCGGCACGTGCTGCTCACGACGCAGTAAGAAGACCACCCATCTGCCCAACTCGAGTGTCCCGGCCACACGTCTGCGAAGCATGCAGGAGCTTAGTGCCATCCACATCCAGTGTGGCGAGCAGCAGGCCCTCAGTACGAGGTGAGGGGAGCCGACTGACCGATGGCTTCTTGGGTTGTGTGGTGGTGGTGGTGGTGGAGTGGGGAATGGCTTCTGTACCACTGTTATGTCAAGAAATGCTCAGGGACATAGCCGCACATCCCAAAGTGGGGGTCATCTTCTTTGTGGTTACTCCAGGAGTCAAAACCCACTTGATAAATGGCCCGCTCCTCTCTTTTTGCGATTTCAGTTACTTTTTCAGTCTCATACTTAAGTCCTTAAGGCACTTATCTATATTATTATACTCATCCTAAGGCTATACAATTTAAAATAAGTGTAATGTATATAAACAGCCTCAAACTGGCGGTATACCATCCAAGGCTGTGGACAGAAGAACCTGCAACAAGTGTAGTGTGAGTAATCAGCCACTAGATGGTGTGCACCACCTACGTCTACAGATTGAGAAATCGACAATAAGTGTAATGTACATAAACATCCACTAGATGGCCATATACCTTCTTGGGCTATGGGAAGACCCGAAGAACCTACATGTGTAATGTGAGTAGTTAGCCACTAGATGGCTGTGTGTCTCCTAAGGCTGTAGACAGGGGAATCCACAATTAGTGTAATGTACATAAAGTCTTGGCGGCACGGTGGCGCAGTGGTAGCGCTGCTGCCTTGCAGTTAGGAGACCCGGGTTCGCTTCCCGGGTCCTCCCTGCGTGGAGTTTGCATGTTCTCCCTGTGTCTGCGTGGGTTTCCTCCCACAGTCCAAAGACATGCCAGTTAGGTGGATTGGCAGTTCTAAATTGGCCGCAGTGGGTGTGTTTGTTGGCACCCTGCCCAGGATTGGTTCCTGCCTTGTGCCCTGTGTTGGCTGGGATTGGCTCCAGCAGACCCTCATGACCCTGTATTCGGATTCAGCGGGTTAGAAGATGGATGGATGGATGGATACATAAAGTCATTAGATAGCTAAATCTGTATACCTCCTTGGGCTATGGGAAGAAGAATCTACAATAAGTGTAGTGTGAATAATTGGCCACAAGATGGTGTTCACCTTCTAAGGCTACAAATAGGAGAATCCTTTATCACACTTATTGTGTTTCACTTATTGTGTATCATTTTCTGTTTAAAGTTCAAGCATTCAGTGTGTGGTTGCAGAAAATCCCCCTGGAGTTTTTTCTTTGCCTTTACATACTGATCTCACCTATATTTCCATTTCTGCCTGCACAAACTTTTATCTTGTATCGATTTCTTGTCATGAATTTGTGCTCCTGTAAAAAGGAGCCCCCCGTAGTGTTTCCTGACTGCTGAATAATTCATTGACTGAACGTCCTCTGTGTTAGTGTGTCACAGAGAGGATGTGCAGCTTTGTTCATAATGGCACTCAGTTTTGTCTTCATTCTCTCTCTGTCCTCCTCCTCTATGACATCCTGGGGGTCCGGAGTGTGCCACATAACTGAGCCTGGCATTTAAATTATTCTGTTGATTCAGTGGGCCTCTTTTGAAGACATGTCACCATAGCCTAGTAAATTACATTCACCATCACTGAGTTGTAGAAAATGTGAAGGATGTGACTTCCAACATTAAATATAAGTGTGAAATAAATAAACATCCACTAGATGGCTGTGTGCCTTCTTAGACTGTAGGGAGAACGACCTACAATATGTGTACTGTGAGTAATCAGCCACTAGATGGTGTGCACCTTCTAAGTCTACAGATTGAGGAATCGACAATAAGTGTAATGTACATAAACATCCAGTAGATGGCCCAATACCTATTTGGGCTATGGGAAGAACCGAAGAACCTACATGTGTAATGTGAGTAGTCAGCCACTAGATGGCTGTGCACCTTCTTAGACTGGCAGGTGTGGGAGAGAACCTACAATACGTGTAATGTAAGTAATAATCACTAGATGACTGTGCTCACTCTAAGGATACAGATTTGGAAATCCACAATCAGTGTAGTTAGCCTATACCAGCATGGATCGGCTTCAGCCCCTATTTAACATTGACCCTGGTCTGGATTAAACCGGTTAGAAAATGACATGACATAAAAAACCAGCCACTAGATGGTGTGCACCTTCTCAGGCTACAGATTGAGGACTCGACAATAAGTGTAATATACATAAACATCCACTAGACGGCTGTATACATTCTTGGGTTATGGAAAGAACCTACATGTGTAATGTGAGTAGTCAGCCACTAGATGGCTATGTGCCTCCAAAGGCAGTAGACAGGGGAATCCACAATTAGTGTAATGTACATAAAGTCATTAGACAGCTAAATCTGTATACCTTCTTGGGCTATGGGAAGAAGAATCTACAATAAGTGTAGTGTGAAAAATCGGCCACTAGATGGTGTCCACCTTCTTAACAGAATCCACAATGAGTGTTATGCATATAGACGGCCACTAGATGGTGTCCACCTTCTTAACAGAATCCACAATGAGTGTTATGCATATAGACGGCCACTAGATGGCTGTATACCTTCTTAGGCTGGGGGGGTTGAAGAACCTAATAATTAATTCAGTGTGAGCAATCAGTCACTAGATGGCTGGGCCCCTCCTAAGGTTTATAGATAAGGGTATCCACGATTCCTTTTAATTACATATAAGCCATTAGATGGCTGTATACCCTCTTAAGCTGTGAGTAGAAGAATCTACAATACGTGTAGTGTAAAAAACAGCCATTACATGAATCGGCAGTTCCTAAAGTCACATTTATACTCAAGTGCAGACAGCTCCAAATGCAAGCACACACTTAGGATGCCCACCCTTTTCTGTTTAAGGTTCAAGCATTCAGTGTGTGGTTGCAGAATCCCCCTGGAGTTTTTTCTTTGCCTTTACATACTGATCTCACCTATATTTCAATTTCTGCCTGCACAAACCTTTATCTTTTATCGATTTCTTGCCATTAATTTGTGCTCCTGTATAAAGAAGCCCCCGTAGCATTTCCTGACTGCTGAATAATTCATTGACTGAAAGTCCTCCGTGTTGGTGTGTCACAGAGAGGATGTGCAGCTTTGTTCATAATGGCACTCAGTTTTGTCTTCATTCTCTCTCTGTCCTCCTCCTCTATGACATCCTGGGGGTCCGGAGTGTGCCACATAACTGAGCCTGGCTTTTAAATTATTCTGTTGATTCGGTGGGCCTCTTTTGAAGAGATGTGACCAGCCCTGCACACCATAGCCTAGTAAATCACATTCACCATCACTGAGTTGTAGAAAATGTGAAGGATGTGACTTCCAACATTAAAGAAACACGGTCACCTAAGAGAAAAGTATGACAGCATTAAGATTTATTGTTGCATGGGCCCCTAAAATGTACTGTTGTCTTATTGTAATTTTAGATTCTACCAAAGGAGGCTTATATATATCTATACTAATAAAAGGCAAAGCCCTCACTCACTCACTCACTCACTCACTCATCACTAATTCTCCAACTTCCCGTGTGGGTGGAAGGCTGAAATTTGGCAGGTTCATTCCTTACAGCCTCCTTACAAAAGTTGGGCAGGTTTTATATCGAAATTCTACGCGTAATGGTCATAACTGGAAGCAGTTTTTCTCCATTTACTGTAATGGAGATGAGCTTCAACGCCGTGGGGCGGAGTTTCGTGTGACATCATCACGCCTCCTACGTAATCACGCAGTACATAGAAAACCAGGAAGAGCTCAAAAAAGCGCTCAAGAAAACATGCATTATATAATTGAGAAGGCAGCGAAACAATAAGAAGCGAGCGAGTGACATATACAACCATATTCATGACTTCTGCTACTTCGGAAACAAAGCACGATGTAAACCTAAAGTTTAAATTAAGTTCATAGACAGGCTGCCGCTGGCGTTTGTAATTTAGTGCCTGCCCATATAAGGCCGTCCGTCAGCGGCAATCCAATAGCAAACTGCCACGGGTAAATATTCACGGGTGAAGGACTGTGTTTATGGAGAGGAAGATGAGATGGTCAGGGTGGTGTTTGACACAAACTCAGCGAAACTGCGAGAGAAAGTTTTAAGTGCCAGGACTAAGGTAACATTAAATACAGCCATGGACATAGCACGAGATGGCACCAGCACAGCTGGGAACCTTCGATGCATGTACACCGGCGGCTCACGTGAACTGGACGCAGTGCACAGATAAAAGCAACAGTTCCAAAGAGTGCTGAACAAAACCGAATTACACAATTGAAAAGGCAGCAAAAATATGAAGCGTCTGATAAGCATATTCATAAATCCAGCTACTGCGGAAACAAAGCACACGGTGGAAAAAGTCAATGTCCCGCTAAAGGAAGACAGTGTAAAAAAACCCGTGCATGCAGTGTGTCAGGTCTCAGATAAAGAAGAAGACGAGCTGTTTATTGATGCAGTAAGAAACGAATCGATGAAAGAAACCTGTCATCTTTACAACGATTGACAAACACGGAATGTAACTTGAACACAACACATCCTACAAATACAAACCTGATTGAAAGAAATAATGATAATCAAATCCTTGATGACAGCAACACTCAGTAACACTCACAAAACAAATACTGTATATTGACAGTCATGTTACATTATTTTTAAAATGTTCCCTTTTCTTTTCTAGCTTTTTAACACACTACTTCTCCGCTGCGATGGTATATATATATATATATATGTATATATATATATCCCGCTCTACATACTCGAATAATGGATACTTTATTCGCCATCAATGATTGTTTTGGTAAAGCCATACTCAGTGTATTCATTAGATGAACGGTAAAAAGTAAGAGCGAGGGGAGGATGACTTATTGAGGCATGCAGGCTGTAGTGCTTGGCGTCAACTCTATCTGAATTGCGATCACATTTGAAAAATATATTTTTCAAGTTCTATTTAGTCCATATGTGTCAAACTCAAGGGCGGGCCACATCCGCCCGGTGTAATTATATCCGCCCGAGATCATTTTATATACTGTATTATTGTTATTAAAGCCGGGTATATGAAGCGCTGGTAACACAATAAACTACATATCCCATAATGCAGCGCTTCAGCTGCCTTGCATCAGGGTAACCTGAATGCAATTCAGAAGATACAGAAAACAGCATAATTAAATAAGAATCTGACACTTCAGCGGACGTTTTAACCCGTGCACAATCACAAAGTGATTTCAGGTGAAGCTGCTTTTATGGGAGACACAAATGCACCAGTTCACCTTGCCCCACTTTCCCTGTTGCCAAGTAATGTTAAACCAAGTCGTCACTACGGTGTTCCCAAATACGCACTTTGCTGATAAACTGAGCGCACTGAGTTTGCACGGCGCTTTGGTGACTTTGATGAACAAAAAAAGTCCGTCTACATGCGGCTCGAACCTTGTGCATGTTTGGTAGCACATATCTGTGTGAGAAGCTCTTCTCAGTGATAAAGACTAACAAAACAGCACACAGGAGTCGCCTCACTGATGAGCACCTGCAATCCATCCTGAGAATCTCCACAACACAGAACCTCACAGCAAACAGAAACGAACTTGTGGCCAAAAAAAGATGCCAGGCGTCCAGCTCTAAAATGACATATGAGCAAAGACAACTGAATGATTTGATTTGTTATTGCACGTAAGAGCGGGAATCAACCGTTTTAACAAATAGCGTATTGCACTGATACGAAATAGCTGTGTGTGTATATATGTAGATATGTATGTATATGTATATATATGTTTATATATGTGTGTGTATATATATATATATATATATATATATATGTATGTGTGTGTATATGTGTGTGTGTATGTATGTATATGTGTGTATATATGTGTGTGTATATATGTAGATATATATGTATATATGTGTATATGTATAGATATGTATATATATATATATATATATATATATATGTTTATGTGTGTGTGTGTAAATATATATATATATGACAACAACACTCATCACTCACAACAGTGACAAAACAATTACATTGACAATCAGGTTACGTTATTTTCAAAATGTTTCCTTTTCTTTTCATTGCTTCTTTAACACACTACTTCTCCGTAAGCTTGGTATTTTACTAGTATATATATATATATATATATATATATATATATATATATATATATATATATATATATATATATACTAAGATTCCCTCAATTCTACTTTATTCACTAATTTCTCCCATTAGATCTCATTATAACATTAGAACAACAAAATGAAACTTTTGACAAGAACAGGTTATTCAGGCCAGCAGTTCTATCCAATGAATTCCTCCCAAACAACATCAGGTTGGGTTTTGAAGGTCCCTAACCTCCTGCTCTCTACCACACCATTTGGTCACTTATTCCATGAGTTCCTAGTTCTTTCTCAAGTCTCCAACTGAGTCCCCATGTTCATGATGAGTTCATTTTAAAGTAATCCACGGTACTCATTCCCTTCATAATTTGTAACATGTCTCCTCTTATTCTCTGTTTGCTTAAACTGTAAAGGCTCAGCTCTTTAAATCTTTCCTCATAACTCAACCCCTGTAGTCTTCTAATCAGCCCTGTTGCTCTTCTCTGGACCTTTTCTTGTGCTGTTATGTCCTTCTTGTAGTCTGGAGACCAAAACTGCACCCAGTACTCCAGATGAGGCCTCACCAGTGTGTTATAAAGACTGAGCAGAACCTCCTGTGACTTGTACTGCACACTTCAAGGCGCTATATAACCTGACATTCTGTTAGCCTTCTTAATGGCTTCTGAACACTGACTGGCAGTTGACAGAGTCCACTACGGCTTCTAAATCTTTCTCATGAGGTGGACTTTCCATTTTCAGACCTCCCACTGTGTATTCAGACCTTACCATTTGTAACACTTTACATTAACTGAAATTAAATTTTATCGTCCACAAATCTGCCCAAGCCTGTCTGCTGTCCAAGTCCCTCTGTGATCATTTAACAGATTTGAGATTATCTGACAATTCACTGAGCTTGTAATCCCCTGTAATCCTCTAATCAGCCCAGTCGCTCTTATCTGGACCTTCTCTAGTGCTGTTATGTCCTTTTTGTATCCTGGAGACCAAAACTGCACCCAGTACTCCAGATGAGGCCTCACCAGTGTGTTATAAAGACTGATCAGAACCTCCTGTGACTTGTACTTCACACGTCAAGGCGCTATATAACCTGAGATTCTGTTAGCCTCCTTAATGACTTCTAAAGACTGTGTGGCAGTTGATTATGTCAAGTCTATTATGACTCCTAAATCCTTCTCAGAAGGTGTAATCTTAATTTTCAGACATCCTATTGTCCATTCAGACCTAACAAGACCTAAAGTTAATGCAAGCATTAGGCTCAGCTATTTTACTCTTTCCTCATAACTCATCCCCTGTAGTCTTCTAATCAGCCCAGTCGATCTTCTCTGGACCTTTTCTTGTGCTGTTATGTCCTTTTTGTAGCCTGGAGACCAAAACTACACCCAGTACTCCAGATGAGGCCTCACCAGTGTGTTATAAAGACTGAGCAGAACCTCCTGTGACTTGTACTCCACACGTCAAGGCGCTATATAACCTGACATTCTGTTAGCCTCCTTAATGGATTCTTAACGCTGTCTGCCAGTTGATGGTGTCGAGTCCACTAAGTCTGTTAAATCCTTCTTGTGACGTGTGCTTTCGATTTTAATTGGGTATTCAGATCTCAAATTTCGATATGGAATCCTTTACATTTACTGACATTCAATTTCATCTGCCCTGAGCTGGTCTGCTGTCCAAGTCCCCCTGTGATGATTTGACAGATTGCTGGTATTCTGAGTGAGCCTCACCTTTTCATCTTCCTCCTATTCAATTCTTCAATTCACCTTCTTAGCAGTTAGCAAATCCATCTCACTTTTTTCACCATTTAGTGTTTCACTATCGAGAACTTGAATTTCTATATGAAGTTCCACAGTCAGCCCACCAATTTGCACTCTTTCGTCTCTCTGTTTTATTTTTGTTCTGAATTCCCTTTTTGATTATTTGTAGCACATCCCACGTGTCTTTATTTCTTGGTTGGATTCTACGAAAGAAGCCCTACATCTGCCTTACTTAGTAATAATGCATTTTATTTGTATAGTGCCTTTCCCATCGGACCTTGACTGCAGGAGTCCCAAAACACTTTCAAAAAAAGACCACTAGAGGGTGGGAAAACGGAGTCAAAAACCCGACTAGACGCTGAAAGGGCAGTGAAAGATCTTTAGAAAGTTCTAGCTGTGCAAGCCCGTGCTGTAGAAAGCTTGGGCTCCTGGAAACTATTGAAATTGTCAGAAAACAACTGAAATGCAGAGTCGGCCGTTTAGTTTTGCTGACGTGCGCGCCCCCCTTGTCTATCAGTGACTAAGCATCTTTGTTTTTCGCTGGTGGTTTCATTTTGCCGATGTGTTCCCCTCGCTTCTGTATCAGCGGCTAAGCAAGTTTGTGTTTCCTCAGCAGTTTCATTTTGCTGACATGCTCGCCCCCCTTGTCTATCAGCGGCTAAGCGAGTTTCACTGTCGTTGGAGGTTTTGTTTCGCCGATGTGCTCGTCTCACTTGTGTATCAGCGGCTAAGTGAGTTTGTCTCTCCTCAGAGGTTTCATTTTGCCAACATGCTCGCCCCCCTTGTCTATCAGCGGCTAAGCGAGTTTGTCTTTCCTTGGCGGTTTTGTTTCACCAATGTGCTCACCTTGCTTGTGTATTAGCGGCTAAGTGAGTTTCTCTCTCGTTGGAGGTTTTGTTTTACCGATGTGCTCACCTCCCATGACTTTCAACGGCTAAGTGAATTTGTCTTTCCTCAGTGGTTTTGCTTTGCGGACACGCTCGCCCCACTTGTCTATCATCAACTAAGTGAGTTTCTCTCTCATTGGAGGTTTTGTTTCATCGATGTGCTCGTCTCACTTGTCTATCAGCGCCTAAGTGAGTTTCTCTCTCGTTGGAGGTTTCGTTTTACCGATGTGCTCACCTCCCATGACTATCAGCGGCTAAGTGAGTTTGTCTTTCCTCGGTGGTTTTGTTTTGCGGACATGCTCGCCCCACTTGTCTATCATCAACTAAGTGAGTTTCTCTCTTGTTGGAGGTTTCGTTTCATCGATGTGCTCGTCTTGCTTGTCTATCAGCGGCTAAGTGAGTTTCTCTCTCCTCAGAGGTTTCATTTTGCCAACATGCTCGCCCCCCCTTGTCTATCAGCAGCTAAGCGAATTTCTGTCTCTCTTCTGAGGTTTTATTTTGCCGATTTGCTTGCCCCCCTTGTCTATCAGTGGCTAAGCGAGTTTGTCTTTCTTCTTAGGTTTTGTTTCGCCAATGTGCTCACCTTGCTTGTCTCCCAGTGGCTAAGTGAGTTAGTCTTTCCCTGGTGGTTTTGTATCTCCGATGTGCTCACCTCGCTTGTGTATTAGCAGCTTAGCGAGTTTGTCTTTCCTCGGCGGTTTCACTTTGGCGGCGGAGTCGCTTTCTTTCAGCTTCATGCTGTGGCCTCGTCCTTCTTTCTTCTCGTTAACTTTGGCCACCTTGCCGGCTCTTTGAGGTTCACGCTGTAGCCTCGCACTTCTGGGCTGGACAGACAGACACACACACTTCCACACGTAGATGTTTATATAAAGGAAAAGGTTTATTTTAACAAAAGGATGTGCAAGCGCAAAGCTCCGAAGAGCACAAAGGAATTGCCAAAAAGGGCAAATAAAGCAGTTCCCAGTAAACAAAGTCCAAAATCATACTAAAAAAAACAGAGCACCAGTTCAAAAAGTCCAGGAAACACGAAAAGCAACAGCAAAGCACAGAAAACTCCATGCACGCTCCACTCCGCGGCACATTCAGAATGAAAAAGGGCGGAGCGTCATTCCTGGAAGTGATTGACAGGTGGCACCGCCCCCTGGGGAGCCACCCACAAAACACATAGGACAATACCACTTAAAAATAAACACACAGAAAAATAGACATAATACATAAACAAAACATTCATACTAATAAATGATACAAAATTAGACACAGCCGACCAGAAACATGACTTTGAACCTCGTGCTGACTGAAACACCGTGACATATCAATCCCACTCTTTACACCATCAGGTAGTTTCAGTTAATCACACTTTCATCCGTTTATTGGGTTTTGTGTGACGAGCCTCTCCTCTCTTTTCCTCTTTTTCTCTTTATTAGATTTTTACATCCGTGAACTTTGTCTTTTTCGGCCATCAGCTTTGAGATTCTACCTAATGACCCTCCACTCTTTCACCCTCTCTTAACTCGATTTGAAGTAATGAGTCTCCCTTTTTTTTTCCGCGGCCTGCTGTCAGATTCTGCTCCGTGGATTTTGCCCATTTTTTTTTTAACTGTCAGGTTTGACCTTTTCGTGTAATGAGCCTCACTTTTTATACATTTTACCCAATGGCCTTCACTTTTTCCCCCGTCAGCTTTGAGATTTAACAAAACGGCTCTGCATTTCTTTTCTTTTTTTTTTTTTTACCGTCTCTTTATGAAAGCCGTCTCATCGTTGCAACTCGATTCTTCAGAACGCTCTTTGTTTCTTTTTAGGCAACGAGTAATGAGTCCCACTTTATTCACGTGGCTCTTCGCTGATGGAGACTTTTTAAATGAATGTCATTAGAGTTGACATAATGGACCTCACCTTTTCCTCTGTGTCTCATTAGATTCTAGATATTACCGTTCATCCATCCAGCCATATTGAGGCCATTAGTCCACTTCAGGGTTGTGGGATTCAGAACAACAAGCCTCCTTTGTTTCCCCTCTGTAATCATCTTTAAGATTCCACGTAACGAGCCTCACTTCATCAAGTCTTCTGTTTGATTCTCCTCGATGAGCTTGAAATATTTTTTCCCTGTCAGCTATGACATTTCACGTCTCCCTGTTTTGTTTGTCTCATATTAGAATAAGCAATGCGTCCTCCTAGCCATCATGTGCTTCCAGTTAATCTTTTATTAAATTCCAAGTAATGAGCCCAACTTTCTGCTTGGATTCTTATTGGATTACTAGCTGTGTAAGTCCGTGTTGTAAAAACCTTGGGGTCCTAGAAACAATTGAAATCATCAGAAAAAAACTTGAAATGTAGAGATGTCAGGTAACTCCTCTGGGCGTCTCTCTCCTAGGAGGATTCGTTTTGCCGACATGTTTGCATCGTTTGTGTATTAGCGGCAGGAGGAAATGTAAAAGGGATACCGTTTTGCCGACGTGCTCACCTCGCTTCTGTATTAGCGACTAAGCGAGTGACTCTCTTTTTGGATGTTTTGTTTTGCCGATGTGCTCGCCTGGCTTCTGTATTAGCGGCTAATCGACTTTGTCTTTCTTTGGAGGATTCGTTCTGCCGATGTATTCGCCTGGCTTCTGTATTAGCGGCTAAGTGACTTTGTCTTTCTTCGGAGGTTTCATTTTGCGGACGTGATCGCCTCAGTTGTGTATCCTCAGAGGCACGGAGTCCTTACCACAACTCCACTTCTCGTCTCACTTCCAGGCCAGACAGACAGCTAGACACACACTACCACTCGTAGACGTTTATATATGAGATATATATTATATTATACATATTATATAAGTCTCGTCCCAAGATTTTTTTTTATTATAATAGATATATATACTTTTGGATGGAAGTCCCGCGAGATGATGACTTTTGCCATGAGATCCTTTCAAGTCACGCATGCACATACATACAGTTGTACTTGAAAGTTTGTGAACCCTTTAGAATTTTCTATATTTCTGCATAAATATGACCTGAAACATCATCAGATTTTCACTCAAGTCCTAAAAGTAGATAAAAGAGAAACCAGTTAAACAAATGAGACAAACATATTATACTTGGTCATTTATTTATTAAGGAATATGATCGAATATTACATATTTGTGAGTGGCCAAAGTATGTGAACCGTTGCTTTCAGTATCTGCTGTGACCCCCAATAACTGCAACTAAACGTTTCCGGTAACTTCTGATCATTCCTGCACACCGGCTTGGAGGAATTTTCACCCATTCCTCCGTACAGAAGAGCTTCAACTCTGGGATGTTGGTGGGTTTCCTCACATGAACTGCTTGCTTCAGGTCCTTCCACAACATTTCGATTGGATTAAGGTCAGGACTTTGACTTGGCCATTCCAAAACATTCACTTTATTCTTCTTTAACCATTCTTTGGTAGAACGACTTGTGTGCTTAGGGTCGTTGTCTTGCTGCATGACCCACCTTCTCTTGAGATTCAGTTCATGGACAGATGTCCTGACATTTTCCTTTAGAATTCTCTGATATAATTCAGTATTCATTGTTCCATCATGATGCAGCAAAACAGGCCCAAACCCTGATACTACCACCACCATGTTTCACAGATGGGATAAGGTTCTTATGCTGGACTGCAGTGTTTTCCTTTCTCCAAACATAACGCTTTTCATTTGAACCAAAAAGTTCTATTTGGTCTCATCCATCCACAAAATATTCTTCCAATTGCCTTCTGTTTTGTCCACGTGATCTTTAGCAAACTGCAGACGAGCAGCAATGTTTTTTTTGGAGAGCAGTGGCTTTCTTTCTCCTTGTAACCCTGCCATGCACACCATTGTTGTTCAGTGTTCTCCTGATGGTGGACTCATGAACATGAACATTAGTCAATGTGAGAGAGGCCTTCAGTTGCTTAGAAGTTACCCTGTGGTCCTTTGTGACCTCGCCGACTATTACACGTGTGTCTTGCTCTTGGAGTGATCTTTGTTGGTCGACCACTCCTGGGGAGGGTAACAATGGTCTTGAATTTCCTCCATTTGTACACAATCTGTCTGACTGTGGATTGGTGGAGTCCAAACTCTTTAGAGATGGCTTTGTAACCTTTTCCAGCCTGATGAGCATCAACAACTCTCTTTGTGAGGTCCTCAGAAATCTCCTTTGTTCGTGCCATGATACACTTCCACAAACTTGTGTAGTGAAGAGCAGACTTTGATAGATCCTGTTCTTTGAATAACACAGGGTGCCCACTCAACACCTGATTGGCATCCCATTGATTGAAAACACTGGACTCGAATTTCACCTTCAAACTAACTGATCATCCGTGAGGTTCACATACTTCTGCCACTCACAAATATGTAATATTCAATCATTTTCCTCAATCAATAAATAATAATAAGTATAATATGTTTGTCTCATTTGTTTAACTGGTTTCTCTTTATCTACTGTCAGGGATGCCAGGGGCAACGACCCGGCCGGGACGCCGTGAGGGACCGGAAGAGGGTCAAAGCCCACCCTGGATCACGTGGGGGCCGTTTTCCTGGTTGTTCTGGGGCCCACGGGTACAGGGCATGGAAGCTCCACCCTGTAGGGGCCCGTGGTCACTGCCAAGAGGCGCCCCAATGCCTTGGGGACCTGTTACCCCAGCACTTCCGCCACACCAGGAAGTGCTGGGGGGAAGACTTTGGACATTACCCGGAGAGCTGCTGGGAGGACAGCCGGCACTTCCGCCACGCTGGGGCGTGGCCAAGGGAGGAATGCAAGGAACACCTGGTGCTCATCCGGGGACTGTATAAAAGGGGCCGTGTGGAAGAAGAACAAGGCACGAGAGAGGTGTGGAGGCGGCGTGAGAAGAGGCATTTGTGTGGCCAGGACTGTGTGTTGGGGTTTGTGCACTTTTGGACTGGGTCTTAGTGACCATTTATTGTAAATATTATTGTAAATAAAACGTGTGGTGATGAAGAACAACATGTCCGCCTGTCTGTGTCCGGGTCGGCTCCACACCTCTCTCGTGCCTTGTTCTTCTTCCACCCGACTCCAGCGCTGAATGAATGGAGACGGCCCCTTTTATACAGTCCCCGGATGAGCAACAGGTGTTCCTGGCATTCCTCCCTTGGCCACGCCCCAGCGTGGCGGAAGTGCCGGCTGTCCTCCCGGCGGCTCTCCGGGTGTCGTCCTAAATCTTCCCCCCAGCACTTCCTCCACACCAGGAAGTGCTGGGGTAACAGGTCCCCAAGGCATTTGGGCGCCTCCTGGCGGTGACCACGGGCCCCTTCAGGGTGGAGCTTCCATGCCCTGTACCCGTGGCCCCCAGAACAACCAGGAAGGCGGCCCCCACGTGATCCAGGGTGGGCTTTGACCCTCTTCCGGTCCCTCACGGCGTCCCGGCCGGGTCGTTGCCCCTGGCATCCCGGACACTACTTTTAGGACTTGAGTGAAAATCTGATGATGTTTTAGGTCATATTTATGAAGAAATACAGAAAATTCTGAAGGGTTCACAAACTTTCAAGCACAACTGTACATGAAAATGCTGCTCTGACCAAAGCACTGCCCGAGTTGTTTGTGTAATTACCGTTCCTGGATGTGACAATATTTTATCAACAAGTTAACAGGCCACATTAATTTCAAAAATTAACATGTTAAATTTCCCAGGCCTAATTAGCTAAGGAAGTACTTCTATCAATTTAACACAACCTAAAGTAGAGGAGAGGATGGGGCCATGTACTGATAATGCATTGCTGCACCCATCACGTGACAGTCGCACCTGGATTGGGACCTGAGTGCAGCGGGTGACACCTCAGCACCACACTGAACAGTGTGAGGTTTTCGATGGTGGCTGCAGTGCCAATCCTGCCACCAACCCCCCAAGTTTTCCCTGTAAATTGGAGGACCTGCTTGCAGATTAACGTCATGCCCAGGACGGAGCAATTGCAGGTTAAGGGGCTTTGCTCAAGTAGAGTAGAGTCACTTGTGGCATTTACGGGATTCAAACCAGCAACCTTCTGATTGCCAGCACAGATTCCCAGCCTCAGAGCCATAACATAAACTGACTAACTAACCAGTGGCCCTTACACATTTGATTCCATGTAATGATCCTCACTTTGTGTTTTATATTTGATTCCACGTAATTCCATCGTCTCCTCTTGGCTTCTTTTGTATTCATGACTCTCTTGTCCAAGTTTTTAAAATGCACTGGACACACTGAGACTTCATTTATTGTTTCATCGTCCCCTCTTAGATTTTGAGTAGTCCGACTCAACTGTTGCCATCATTTAATTGATTTGACACAACGAGACTCGCTTCACGTGCCGTCTCCTTTCAGATTCCGCACCATGATTCTCACTCTTCACTTTAATTTGATGCAATGAGACTGTGTCTTCTTATTCGGTCCACACCATTTTGAATCGATTCCACATAATGCTTGTCATGCTTTAACTCTGATTGGATTCCTTGCGATTAAGATTTGCGCTTTTTTCCGTCATTTTCTTTCAGATTCTACATACTTCGTCTCTCTCTCTCTCTCGTTTCCTTTTTTTCCCGTAGGCAGGACATACAACACTCCCGTTTTTCAGCGTCTCCTCTTAGATTCTGTGCGGCTGGACTCCTTTTTGCCTTCTTTTAATAGATTTTGCATAATGAAACTTACATTTTTTTAAACATCTCCTTTCAGATAATTCACATAATGATTCTCACTTTTTACTTGGATTACATTCCTTGTAATGAGATTCCGCTTTTTTTCAGTTTTAGCTCCTGGTGTATGTGGTTTGACTCTCTTTTTCCATCTTTTAATAGATGTTAAATAATCAGATGCAGCATGCAAGTCCCTCTAATGACTCTCACTTTTTTTCTTTATTAGTTTCTATGCAATTATAAAAAAAATGAAAGAGTTTGTGTGCCACCTTGGTGATCCCATATAATTTGACAGAATTATGCAGAAAAATGCAACATGTAATAATTTGTGGGAATGTCTGAACTTGCAAGTTCAGAACAGAAGTGAGAACAAGATGGTTGGTCCAGGGGTTACATAGTCACTTGACAGGAAGGGGTGGGTCCAGGAGGATAGGGGAGTGGCCGTCAGGAGAGAGAAGGCATGAGACTACAGCGCCAACCCCCGGTTCGGCAGGTAATCACCACCACCAGAGACCTTAACTCTTTCAGCACTGACTTTTTGTTTTCCTTTTCTCCCAGGGCTGCTTATTTTTCAAAAAATAAAAAACCTTCTGAAAAGCGCACAAAGGAATAGTTTCTCACATAAATCAACAGAACACATCTGTTGCTGTGTGCAGTGCCCTGTCGCAGCGTCTGTTAGCCATGTCTGCCTGTCACAGCAGCAGTTGCACAGAGGCAGGGGTGGCAGTGGATCAGCTGATGCTGGTACCTCACTTTCTGTTTTAGAGCTCAGTCTGCAGGGGCCTCATGTGTAAACAGTGCGTATGCACAAAAATGTTGCATACGCCCATTTCCACTCTCAAATCGCGATGTATAAAACCTACACTTGAGGCAAAGCCACGCACATTTTCACGCTAGCTAAAACCCTGGCATACGCAAGTTCTCCGCTCGGTTTTACAAACTGGCGGCGCCCAGCGTCAAAGCAGTGCTACTGTTCCAGTGTGGCTTCCCTTTCTTTTTTAGATCCACATCCCTGATGCAGCTTTATAAATACACTAAAATTAACCGCATATTTTTTATTAATTTAATGCATCTGATTGTAATTAACCAGTAACAATATAATGGTCCATGGAATGGTAAAACTATTCTAAATACCATAGCTGCTTTAGTGTTGTTACTCTCACTGCACCTTCTTCTTTCAGCTGCTCCTGTTAGGAGTTGCCACAGCGGATCATCTTTTTCCATATTACTCTCACTGCACCACTCGGAGTATTTATATCACTGTATCTGAGTGTGAATCACAGGAGTACAGCAGCTGATCAGAACAAGAATTATCGGTATACAGCATCAAGCACACGCTGCCTCAGCCACGCTGTCTATTTGAACTTCTCCCATACGACAAACGCTTCAGAGCCTTTCCTGTACAGACCTCGCGGTTCAGAAACAGTTTCATCACAAGAACTCTAAACGCACTCAATCAGTCCATCAAGTGCTCCTTGTAGAACTGTCTGTACTTATCAGTACAATCACCTCACTGTAAACTTGCGATACTGTTATAATATTGCTCAACCTGAGCCACTTTATAAAGCGCGTATTTACATATGATGACGATATCATTTTTAAGATGAAATGCAGAAAAGTATGTTTATTACATTATACAAATTAAATGTTAACATCATTTAAATAATCTATATTGTTAATAATTAAACATGTTAGGACACGGTGTAGCAGTGCTAGAAAGGAGCTGGGGCCCCGTTGTTCCCGTCTCGCTCTGTATCCATACTGGTGCTGGCGTGACCCTGGATGAATAGATGGATAGAATAATTAAACACGTACTACAAAGATATTTCAATGTTCCTTAAACGTTTTGAAGAATCGGCGTTCTAAGCTTACAGATGCCTTAACGTCTATTACAGAGCTGATTGTGTGGAGATTGGGTATTTGGAGATAGAAAAGGAAGGACAGGAATTGGAGGTTAGTACGTCTGAAAGAGACAGTACTGCTGCAGTAAATTATTTCATCGAAGGTTGCGCATGGCGCAGCAAGCATCATGTGTGAGACATGAACAATCACTGCGCCATCGTGTTCACGTGTTTAATAACGTGCTTTAACTCCTATCATCATGAAAATGACATCACGTATACTTCTCAGTATTTAAATTATTCAGAGAGCTGTAATATCACAAATGTAATGGATTCTGTGTCCTGTCGGAGGAAGAGAAAGCCGGTTTAAGAAGCACATAGAGATTCACACACACAGAGCACATAGAAGATCAAATACAAAACAAAGCATTTAAATGTGCTACTTTAGTTACGATGGTTTTTGAGAAACTAGTAAATTAAACAATTTTAAGATGAAGTTTATGATGTTCTACTTTAATGACAAAATAAACTACGTGATTAAAGTGGAAATTTCGAGATTAAAGTTGACATTTCATACTTTTTCCCCCACTGTGTCCCTATTTTTTTTTCTCTGTACCCTAATAAGCTTTCATATGACACTCAGACGGTGGGCTACGACTCCCCTTTTCATGGCGACTTTGATGTCTGACAACTTCTTTTTTAATTTGGCACTGTACGACTTTGTGAAGTTGAGCTTTCGAGTTTCTCCGACACTCTAGGTCACTCGATTGACTTCCTTTTCTTGTTTATCCCACTGTTTAAACCAACAGTTTTTCTTTGCCTCCACTTGGCATTCGCTGAAATTCTTCTATTTCCCCCTGTGCTTTTGCCATTGCCTTTTCACAGAATGCTGAGCTTAAGGGCTATTTATATTGATTTGCATATTCAAAGAGGCGTAATTCTGGGAGGAGTTGGGGCGGGACAGCAGACGCGTGCACGTGCGTTACTTTTCACGCTGACCGGGATTTATGGAGTGGAAGAACGTGGAAGTTGGCGAACGAACCGATTTATGCATCTGGATTTTTTTGTGCGTTTGCATATTTCCACTTTTGTCTTTACGCCATGTTATAGTGTGAATTCTATGCATGGCGTTATGCATGAGGCCCCAGGTCACTTGTACCAAAATTGGAGTCCGACAAGTCAAGAATCCGATTCAAAATAATGAAATATAAGTTTTATATATATATATATAAGTTATTTCCACTGCATATTTTGCTTTGACATTCGCTTCGCTCCCTCGTCCGATGTCGATGCCACTCTAGATGGTGTTTACTTCACACAAACACAGGGATTCAGCATGAAGTCGAGTCTGACATTTCTCCAAGCAAAGGGGGTCTACCTGTAAAGTAACAGTGAGTTTTGTCAATGTTTACAGCTGATAATCCACCATCGTGCTTCACAGTAGGGATGGTGTACTTTGTGTCATGAGCCTTGTGGTTGTTCTCTTTGTTCTGCTGTAGCCACTGAAGGGTTGACATGGTCTTGTGTTTTGACTCATTTGTCATGATAGAAGATCCAAGTGTGCCCTACGAGCAACTTCTGCACTGATGAATGCCAGTTGTCCTCCAGTATTTTCCAGTAATGTGCTGCATTCATCTTGTCATCAGTTTTCACCGAGTTCCCTGTGCCCACCGTAGCTGACGCATCCACCAGAACATCACAGATCCACCGCCGTGCTTCACAGTAGAGATGGTGCACTTTGTGTCATGGGTCTTACGTTTGTGGTTGTGACTGTAAAGTTCAGTTTTGGTCTCATCACGCCAAAGATTTGAGGCTTGTCTGGATGCTGTCTGGCACATTGTAAGTGGGCTGTTTTGTGGCGTTGGCATAGTAAAGACATTTTTCTTGCATCTCGACCGTGGAGCCCATTTTTGTTCAAGTGGATCTGAGGGAGGCTAGAAACCTACAGTGGCAATCGGAAGGTTGCCAGTTCGAGTCCCATAAATGCCAATAGGGACTCTGCTCTGTTGGGCCCTTGAACAAGGCCTTTCACCTGCAATTGCAGAGCACTTTGAATAGTGAGAAAACAGCTATATAAATGCAAAGAATTATTATTATTATTATTGTGCATATCGAAACAGCAGCGCCACTTGTTTGCCCGTATCTATGCTGAAGTGGCTTGTGGGGTTTTTCCTGGCATCTCGACAGATTAGCCTGGCGGGTGTGGCTGGAATCTCAGGTGGTCTACAACAACAACATTTATTTCTGTAGCACATTTTCATACAAAAAAATGTAGCTCAAATTGCTTTACATAATGAAGAACAGAAAAATAAAAGACACAGTAAGAAAATAAAATTAGTCAACTTTAATTAACATAGAATAAGAGTAAGGTCCGATGGCCAGGGACGACAGAAAAAACAAAAAAACAACTCCAGACGGCTGGAGAAAAAAAAACTAAAATCTGCAGGGATTCCAGACGATGAGACCACCCAGTCCCCTCTACAGGCCTGACTGTGGCCTGGTAACAACAGAACTCCTAACTCTCCACTTTATTATCAGAGTCTGAACACCACTTCAGACTAAGAAGTCTACCATCGACCACATCCTGGCACTGAGGGTTCTCATGGAGCACAAACGCGAATTTCGGCAGAGTTTCTTTGCAGCCTTTGTCGATTTTCACAAAGCGTTCGACTCAGTTGATCGAGCTGCCCTATGGGACATCCTGAGGGTTCGCGTGATCCCCTCGAGGTTGCTGGATGTCATGGCCGGCCTGTACACTGGTTCTGTGAGTGCAGTGCAGAGTGGAGGCCTCTGCGTTTTTCCCAGTTGATTCTGGAGTTTGTCAGTGGTGTGTTTTTGCTCCTACTCTGTTCAATGCTTGTATGGACTGGGTATTGGGCAAGGTCATGGGGTCCAGCGGCTGTGGGGCATCTGTTGGTAAAGAAAGATTCACGGATCTTGACTTTGCTGACGATGCTGTGATCTTCGCGGAGTCAATGGAGGCTCTGATCGGGGCGCTCGAGAGACTGAGTGAGTGTCTGGGCTTGCGAGTGTCCTGATAAAAACCAGCAGCCAGGCCTTTAATGACATCTTGGGCACGGCCATTGGCAGTGTGTCTGTCTGCAGAGAGAGTGTCAACCTCGTTGAGAGGTTTACTTACCTCGGCAGTGACATTCATGTCTCCGGTGACTCTTCCTATGAAGTCAGTAGATGGATTGGGAGAGCACAGCAGGGTCATGAGGTCACTGGAAAGGTGTGTGTGGCACTCCTGATATCTGCTAAAGGATGAAGGTCCAAGTCTTTAGAGTCCTGGTGCTTCCTGTCTTGCTATATGGTTATGACACATGGACGCTATCCAGTGAGCTGAGATGAAGACTGGAGTCCTTCAGTGTCTTTTCAGAGAATCCTTGGGTACCACTGGTTTGGTTGTGTTGCTCATGGAGTCCCGAATGAGGCACATGACCTGCATTGAGAGGGAGCTTCAGTTACGGCACTACGGCCATGTGGCACGTTTATCCTCATTGTTGGGGACCCGAGTGGCTGGACCAGGCCAAGGGGTCACCCACGTAACACCTGGCTGCGGCAGATAGAGGGTCATTTCTGGAGGGTGAGACTGCACCGCGTGTCTGCCTAGGTGGTTGCCAACCGGGATCCCGAGCTGTTTCGACGTGTAGTGGGTGTGGCAACGAGCTGTACCAGTGCATGCTCCCCAATTTGACTTCACTTGAACACCACTGACTGGCATCTTCAGATCTCTTTTCCTGATTTATCCAACTCAACACCCTTTTCTCGCAGGTCCTTTGTCAGTTCTTTTGCTTTCCCCATGACTTGGTATCCAGCAAAGTCAGTGCAGCGCTGCCTGAGTTTAGATGGACTCTTCATACACAGACACTGATGACAGTCCAAGAGGTGTGGACCCTCTCCCTTAACTCTTTCAGGGCTGATGACGACTTTTGTCGAAATTCAGGGGTAGAGGATGGAACTCGGCTGTAAACTGCAACAAAACTCGACCTTACATTTTAATTCGACTCTCTTTGCTTGAAGGCGAGTTGCGTAGCTTTGTTGATTTGACCTCGATTCCCTACGCGTGCAGGAGTAGTGAAGAGCGAACGGCCTCTAAAATGGCATCAACATCTGGCGCGAGACTAAAGCAAATCTGCAAAGTAAGACTCTATGGATGTTTTACGTATTGTCGCTGAATGTGACTCTGACTTTTCAGATTCTGAGTTTGATGCAAGTGATCTGGAGATGGATATCAAAAATGAAAGTGAGGTACCAGCATCGGCCTGATCGTGGTGCTGAACACGTTCGTGTAGCTCATACCCCTACAGCAGCGTTCGCCTGGGTGGACCACCACTTATGATGACAAGAGGTACACACCATATTGCTTCACACTGCGACTGCCACCGTCGCCCACCTGCCGGGCATTCCTGCTGGCCATCGAGCCGCTCCCTGTGCAGGCACTGCCACCAGAGATGCCAAAGAGACACCAACAGCACATGGCAACTGACGTTTTTTGTTCATTTATGTGTGAAACCAGTGCAGTTTTTTTTTGGAAATAATATTCAGCCCTCAAAGAGTTCATTGGCCTTCATTTGAACCTGTGTGTCACCTTGTGTGTATCTTATCAGCCCCGACATTCAAGGGGATGGCAACTTTGGGTGACTTCAGTTGTCATTATGATTTAAAAAGGACACACGCACACCATTACCTGAGCACACTCCCTAATTTAAAGGAAAGTTTTCTGCAGGATTACTTATAATTTTACAACGGTTGATGTTCCACAAATTCCACCAGGCTATGTAAACTTGTGAGCTCGACTATTTGCTGCCTCGGTTTGCGGTTATTGGTGTCCGATGACGTGACACCAAGCGTGACTAAGACACTTCACCTACATTGCTCAATATTCTTAACCAAATGGTCATCTCTCTGCAGTCTGGACATCACCTTTCACTCCTGAGATTCTCATGTAAGTCCTGAGACACACGGACTTTGGCTTGTTGGGCCTTCAGCCCGGAGAATTGACAGTATTATTTGTGATATTTTGGTTCCCTTCTGTGTATGTTCTCACATTGGGGTTTTTGTATTTACTGTTTGTTATTCTATTCCTGAGTAAATCAATATAAGTATTATTATCACTATCACTATTTGTTTGAAAAAGGTCTTGTAGCGAACTCCCCTAATTGTTGGATGAGGAGCCCGGAACACACGAAAAACTCCTACTCATAGGAAAATACTACTATAATGTCCGAAAACCGACAGAACCTTAGACCCAACTTTGATGTCCCCAGATGGAGTTGCTTATACCAGAAAAAGAAATAATCACCTAACAATTGTTTAACCAACAGAATATATATTATAAATCACACCAATCATAAAACTCCATTTAAATTACCCCTTATCCAAAAAATAAACACTAAGTAATATGCCACCCACTTTTACCCTTATACTGTATAATATACAGAAAGAAAGCAAGAAAGAAAGCCAGGAAAAGAAACAGAGATACAGTGGTGTGAAAAACTATTTTCCCCTTCCTGATTTCTTATTCTTTTGCATGTTTGTCACTCAAAATGTTTCTGATCATCAAACACATTTAACCATTAGTCAAATATAACACAAGTAAACACAAAATGCAGTTTTTAAATGATGGTTTTTATTATTTAGGGAGAAAAAAAATCCAAACCTACATGGCCCTGTGTGAAAAAGTAATTGCCCCCTGAACCTAATAACTGGTTGGGCCACCCTTAGCAGCAATAACTGCAATCAAGCGTTTGTGATAACTTGCAATGAGTCTTTTACGGCGCTCTGGAGGAATTTTGGCCCACTCATCTTTGCAGAATTGTTGTAATTCAGCTTTATTTGAGGGTTTTCTAGCATGAACCGCCTTTTTAAGGTCATGCCATAGCATCTCAATTGGATTCAGGTCAGGACTTTGACTAGGCCACTCCAAAGTCTTCATTTTGTTTTTCTTCAGCCATTCAGAGGTGGATTTGCTGGTGTGTTTTGGGTCATTGTCCTGTTGCAGCACCCAAGATCGCTTCAGCTTGAGTTGACCAACAGATGGCCGGACATTCTCCTTCAGGTTTTTTTGGTAGACAGTAGAATTCATGGTTCCATCTATCACAGCAAGCCTTCCAGGTCCTGAAGCAGCAAAACAACCCCAGACCATCACACTACCACCACCATGTTTTACTGTTGGTATGATGTTCTTTTTCTGAAATGTTGTGTTCCTTTTACGCCAGATGTAACGGGACATTTGCCTTCCAAAAAGTTCAACTTTTGTCTCTTCAGTCCACAAGGTATTTTCCCAAAAGTCTTGGCAATCATTGAGATGTTTCTTAGCAAAATTGAGACGAGCCCTAATGTTCTTTTGCTTAACAGTGGTTTGCATCTTGGAAATCTGCCATGCAGGCCGTTTTTGCCCAGTCTCTTTCTTATGGTGGAGTCGTGAACACTGACCTTAATTGAGGCAAGTGAGGCCTGCAGTTCTTTAGACGTTGTCCTGGGGTCTTTTGTGACCTCTCGGATGAGTCGTCTCTGCGCTCTTGGGGTAATTTTGGTCGGCCGCCACTCCTGGGAAGGTTCACCACTGTTCCATGTTTTTGCCATTTGTGGATAATGGCTCTCACTGTGGTTCGCTGGAGTCCCAAAGCTTTAGAAATGGCTTTATAACCTTTACCAGACTGATAGATCTCAATGACTTCTGTTCTCATTTGTTCCTGAATTTCTTTGGATCTTGGCATGATGTCTAGCTTTTGAGGTGCTTTTGGTCTACTTCTCTGTGTCAGGCAGCTCCTATTGAAGTGATTTCTTGATTGAAACAGGTGTGGCAGTAATCAGGCCTGGGGTGGCTACGGAAATTGAACTCAGGTGTGATACACCACAGTTAGGTTATTTTTGAACAAGGGGGCAATTACTTTTTCACACAGGGCCATGTAGGTTTGGATTTTTTTTCTCCCTAAATAATAAAAACCATCATTTAAAACCTGCATTTTGTGTTTACTTGTGTTATATTTGACTAATGGTTAAATGTGTTTGATGATCAGAAACATTTTTTGTGACAAACATGCAAAAGAATAAGAAATCAGGAAGGGGGCAAATAGTTTTTCACACCACTGTATATCCTATTTAACAACACCCCCCATATATTCACAATAAATATCCGTAGGAATACACATATATACAAATATAAATTAGACACACAGTCTCACAATCCCCCACACATTCCCCATTCCCTTTTATATTAAGTTGATTTAAAGAGTCTGGCCACACGCCCTGGGAAGTCTGTGAATAATCCAGTAATCCAGTCAACTACGTTCCGTTGACTAGTACACTGTATTTATAGGTAAAAAGGAGCGATCTCACCGGCTTGGCGACGATTCTTCGTTACAAGCTGAAATCCGTCTCACCCGGGAGTCTGAGCCTTAGCGTCCTCCCATGGCCGCTGCCCTCAACACAAATACAACTTAAAGCCGTGCACTCCGAAGATCCTTTCCCATTAGCCCATACTCCTTTTCGTTGCGTCCAACCGTAATTTTGGAGCCTTCCGTGCTTTACCAATCGCTTCTTTTACCAATTCCGTTCTCCTACCCAGCTACTACTTTAAACAAACTTTCTTCTTCCTCCACCCTCCTCGCTTCTTTCCTTTTCTTCTCTCTCTTTAAACTACGCGCCTCCTTGCCGTTTAAGGAAGATTTACGTCACACCAAAGCTATTTTAGCCAGGACCCACAGGCGCTGTTTGGACCCCTACTCCCCTTAAAGAAATATCCCCCAGTCAATAATTCCTCTGGACGTAATCTCTAAAGGAAGCACGTGGCAGAAACAGTTAAAAGCATACACAACAATAAAAATATGTGACAACCGTTACAGTCGTATGTGTTGTGAGATGCTAGGGGCCACTGTTGCACCTTTCAACCCAACAGACAGACACACTGAGCGCAGGGTAAAATGACCAAGAAGGTATTTCATTATTCTTCTTGTTTTTATACTGCCCAGAAGGACCTCCGCCACCATAACCAGGCAAAACCAATAATGATAATACAATGGATCACCTCCCAGCAAGCTCTGTCCTCTACCCGACTCCCCCCGACTCCGGCTCATTTGCTGGCACTCCAGCAGCCCTTTATATAGTCTTTGACCAGGAAGTACTTCAGGGCTTCCGTTCTTGTGACTTCCTAGCATAGCTCCCCAGGTCCTTTCACAGGTCCCCCTGGCAGCACCCAACAGAGCTGAGAAGTCCCAGGATGCCCTGTGGGAATCCGGGGCACCACTACACTCCAGGGGAGCTGCCATCTAGCGTTTTAGGGGAGGCAGTGTCCTGGAAAAGCTGCCTTCCCCCATCCTTCCATCTCAGGGCCGTCCCGGCCAGGATGAGCTGCCGGCTGTCCGCTACAATGTAAAGTAATAACCTGCTCCTTTAATTATTATTAGGAGACATTAATTTATCAGACTTTTTTGTCACAAAAGTAAATATAGTCATTGATTAATCAAGCCTGCAGTTAAAAAGGATTCCCCTGCCCACTTCCATGGCTCTTCTCCTTATGCCAACACCAACAATAAAGTAATTACCCCGATTGACGTTCATAATAGAATTTACGTCTATTTACAATGTCATCTCTTTTTTATTGATACAAATGGCACCTAAACCTTTCCCAATATTGTCACTTCTGCCACCAGAGGCATCAATGACAACTGATTGTCAGCCTTAGTACTGTTAATCACAGCAGAAGCCTCTGCCCTGTGCTGTCAATCAAATTGACACTCCCCTCCAATGGAGACAAGCTCCTCCTACATGAGCATCAATCAGCATCGTAATGTCAGTCATCACAGAAGCTCCTCCCACAGGAGTTTAATTTAAAATGTGCAGTCCTTTCAAGGGGAACCAATTACAACTGATTCTTTTCTCTAGTACTGTCAGTCAAATCACAAGCTCCACCTACTGGAACATCGGTCTCAATTGATTTTCCTCTGTAGTAACATCAGTCACCACAGAAGCTCCTCCCAAAGAAACTTCAGCCCCAATCGATTCACCTCTCTGTTAATCACAGCATAGTCTCCTTCCACCAATCACAATTGATTCTGCTCTAATGGGAGTGTCAAGCACAACAGAAACTCCTCCAATGTAAGCAGCAATCCCAACTGACTGTCAATCATAGAAGCTCCACCCATTTCTAGGATTTTCCTTTCTAGTGGTGTCAATCATAGCAGAGGCTCCTCCCATGTAAGCAGCAATCCCAACTGAATGTAAATCATAGAAGCTCCATCCATTTCTAGGATTTTTTTTCCTCTCTAGTGGTGTCAATCACAGCAGAGGCTCCTCCTATCACTTGAGACATTAATTAATAAGAGTGTCAATCAGAGCAGTAACTCCGCCCCATCTCAATTTATTCTATTCTGTATTTGTGCTAATCACAGCAGAGGCTCCTCCCATGTAAGCAACAATCCCAACTGAATGTCAATCATAGAAGCTCCATCCATTTCTAGGATTTTTTTTCCTCTCTAGTGGTGTCAATCACAGCAGAGGCTCCTCCTATCACTTGAGACATTAATCAATAAGAGTGTCAATCAGAGCAGTAACTCCGCCCCATCTCAATTTATTCTATTCTGTATTTGTGCTAATCACAGCAGAGGCTCCTCCCATGTAAGCAACAATCCCAACTGAATGTCAATCATAGAAGCTCTACCCATTTCCAGGATTTTCCTTTCTAGTGGTGTCAATCAAAGCAAAGGCTCCTCCCATGTAAACAAGAATTATAACTGATTGTCAGTCATAGAAGCTTCACCCATTTCTAGGATTTTTCCTCTCTAGTAGTGTCAATTACAGCAGAGGCTCCTCCCATCACTTGAGACATCAACCAATAGGAGTGTCAATCAGAGCAGTAACTCCACCCTATCTCAATTTATTCTATTCTGTATTGGTGTCAATCACAGCAGAGGCTCCTCCCATCACTTGAGACATCAATCAATAGGAGTGTCAATCAGAGCAGTAACTCCACCCCATCTCAATTTATTCTGTTCTGTATTGGTGTCAATCATAGCTGAAGCTCCTCCCCTCTGTGGTCCCCCTCACCAGTGATCTGTATATCTGACTGACGTTCTCTCCTTCTTGTGTGTCCCGCAGCCGCTCCAGTCTCAACGTGCAGTCTGACGAGGCCCTCCGGTTAAACTGCCAAAGCTCGCAGATCACCACGGCAATAATCAGCATCCCCACGCCTCCCACCGCCAGCCCAGAGGGCTCCCTGCCCCAGCCATCGAGCCCCAGCCAGCCCAGCGCAGGAGTGAACATTGTCAAAGTGTCAGCTTTGTAAAGCGCCCGGGCTCGAGTCGTGAGAGATGCAAACCGCACCTGGAGGGGAAGGTCCCTTTGTGGAGACGAGGCGGCCACCGCAACCTCAGCAGGAAGGTCCCGTAAGAGGACGTCTGGACGAGGACATGTATACTTGGACTGTTCGACCGGGTCAACAAACGAAGAGACCAATAATAAAAAAGCCACGATTCACTGTGCACAAGCACCATTTTTTTTTTTTCCTTATTTTATTTTTATGGTGTTTGAATGGATAAAATCCTCCCCACCACCACCCCCTTCAGAAAGAACAGGAGAGGACAACAGTCGACTTTAAAGGGACGGCACCGCAATTTCCACGTGAACTCTGTGACATAACCTATGCTTGGCATTGCAAGCGGGCCTCCTTTTGCACATCTCGACTCGACGGAAAGAAAACGAAACCACACGTGAGCTACCAAAATGAGAAGATTTTTTTTTATTTTCCGTTCAAGAGCTACCAGGCTGAGTGCGCGAGCGTTGGGTGTCAAGAGTCTCCAAGTTGTGCATTGATTTTCTTTGTGTGTGCGCGAGCGTGCGAGCGAGTGTGTGAGTGAGTGTGCGAGTCATTTCCGAGGACGTTCCTGTATTCTAGAAGTCGACGCTAGAGTGTCACACCACCACTGGATATCTCATTCATAGTGTAACCTAGAGGCCGGCATTCCCAGTACATCCCAGTGTGCCCATGAAGTATCGTTGAGTGCAACATGTTTCCGCTTCTCTAGTCATTCGCGCCTTTGGCTTTAGAACTTTTTTATCGTCAGTTGTTCGCCGTGTGCTTAGATTTCAATGTTCCTGTGTTTTTGCAACCTTGATGTGGACTACAGCTTCTGTCTCACCTTTTATTTTTTCTTTTCCTTTATGTCCAAACTGTTTCCACTTGTCCTGAGAGAATAAGGTGGGCTTGTATCATCCATCTCAGCACCTGGAGGGGAGGCAGCTTGGCGTAGCACATCATCCATTCAAGGGAAGCACAATGGCGGCCAGCCAGGGGTAGTGGGCTTCAGCTTGGAAGTGGAGGAGCGGATGTTATCTCGTTCTCTGAAAGTCTTCATCAGCCACCACCATTAGGCCTTGTTAAACAGAACAGAACAGAAAGAGGTCTGCTGTGGCACGGGCCCTGACCTGAACCCAATAATGCGGGGAGAGTCTCTGGCCCCCTGTAACCTTAAATTAGATCATGTAGGTTAAGGAATGACATGACGTAACGTAAGATAATGTGACATAAAATAGAACATGCCGTGACAAAACAAGGCGTAAGATAATATTACATGAGGTTTCATAACCAAGCATAACGTGTCATCACCTGCTAAAGCATAATGTGACATTACAGATTCTGACCTGTCAAAATGGGACATGCCGTGACATTACATAATGCAAGATAGCATCACATCGCATAACGAGTCGTGATACGACTTAATTAACGTCAGAGAACAGGAGATGACAAAACATGGCATGGCATGTGGTCTGACGTAACAGAAACGACATGCGACGCAACAGCATAACACAACAGAATGTCTCGCGACATTACACGGTGCAAGATAACATACAGCATAACAAGGCGTGACATGACAAAGCAAAAGAGAAAATGAGAGGACAGAACATGACGTGACATTAGATAGCATAAGATGTTATGACATACATTTACATCCAGCAACAGCACATTCCATGACGTAAAATAACATGTTATGACGTGAGAGAGCATAAGGTAAGGTAACATCATACAGCGTAGGCGACCGGGACATGACATAAGATAACATAAAATGACACGTTATGACATAGGATGAAATCAAATAAGATAACTTACAACATAAGTGATAATATGACATGACATCAGAACGGCGGTTCTCAACCTGTGGGGGTGGGCCCCCCTAGAGGGGTATGAAGTACAAACCGGATTCCAAAAAAGTTAGGACACTATACAAATCGTGAATAAAAACTGAATGCAATGATGTGGAGGTGCCAACTTCTAATATTTTATTCAGAATAGAACATAAATCACGGAACAAAAGTTTAAACTGAGAAAACGTATCATTTTAAGGGAAAAATATGTTGATTCAAAATTTCATGGTGTGTCAACAAATCCCAAAAAAGTTGGGACAAGGCCATTTTCACCACTGTGTGGCATCTCCCCTTCTTCTTACAACACTCAACAGACGTCTGGGGACCGAGGAGACCAGTTTCTCAAGTTTAGAAATAGGAATGCTCTCCCATTCTTGTCTAATACAGGCCTCTAACTGTTCAATCGTCTTGGGCCTTCTTTGTCGCACCTTCCTCTTTATGATGCGCCAAATGTTCTCTATAGGTGAAAGATCTGGACTGCAGACTGGCCATTTCAGTACCCGGATCCTTCTCCTACGCAGCCATGATGTTGTGATTGATGCAGAATGTGGTCTGGCATTATCTTGTTGAAAAATGCAGGGTCTTCCCTGAAAGAGATGACGTCTGGATGGGAGCATATGTTGTTCTAGAACCTGAATATATTTTTCTGCATTGATGGTGCCTTTCCAGACATGCAAGCTGCCCATGCCACACGCACTCATGCAACCCCATACCATCAGAGATGCAGGCTTCTGAACTGAGCGTTGATAACAACTTGGGTTGTCCTTGTCCTCTTTGGTCCGGATGACATGGCGTCCCAGATTTCCAAAAGAACTTGAATCGTGACTCGTCTGACCACAGAACAGTCTTCCATTTTGCCACACTCCATTTTAAATGATCCCTGGCCCAGTGGAAACACCTGAGCTTGTGGATCTTGCTTAGAAATGGCTTCTTCTTTGCACTGTAGAGTTTCAGCTGGCAACGCGGATGGCACGGTGGATTGTGTTCACTGACAATGGTTTCTGGAAGTATTCCTGAGCCCATTCTGTGATTTCCTTTACAGTAGCATTCCTGGTTGTGGTGCAGTGTCGTTTAAGGGCCGGAGATCACGGGCATCCAGTATGGTTTTACGGCCTTGACCCTTACGCACAGAGATTGTTCCAGATTCTCTGAATCTTCGGATGATGTTATGCACAGTTGATGATGATAGATGCAAAGTCTTTGCAATTTTTCGCTGGGTAACACCTTTCTGATATTGCTCCACTATCTTTCTGCGCAACATTGTGGGAATTGGTGATCCTCTACCCATCTTGGCTTCTGAGAGACACTGCCACTCTGAGAAGCTCTTTTTATACCCAATCATGTTGCCAATTGACCTAATTAGTGTTTATTGGTCTTCCAGCTCTTCGTTATGCTCAAATTTACTTTTTCCAGCCTCTTATTGCTACTTGTCCCAATTTTTTTGGGGATTTGTTGACACCGTGAAATTTTGAATCAACATATTTTTCCTTTAAAATGATACATTTACTCGGATTAAACGTTTGATCTGTCATCTACGTTCTATTACAAATAAAATATTGACATTTGCCATCTCCACATCATTGCATTCACTTTTTATTCACAATTTGTTTAGTGTCCCAACTTTTTTGGAATCCGGTTTGTAACAAAAAAGGGGGCGCGAAGATGTGAACACAAGAATCAAAAATATGAAAAAATACAAATGAACTTAAACTACATTTTGATAATAGAAAAATAAATATCGAGTTAGATAAATGTCGATAAAAGTAAAGTAGGCATAATAAAACTTCGGCAGCAAAAAATATAGGAACACATTTTATTAGGGTTTCAAAAAAACGTTACAGGGGCACGATTAAAACTACAGTGGAACCGCGGTTTGTGAGCATAATTCGTTCCGGAAACGTGCTCGGAGTCCAAAGTGCCAAAGTGAATTTCCCCATAAGAAATAATGGAAACTCAGATGATTCTTTTCACAACTCAAAACTATTCATATAAAAATGATTAGCACAAAATATAAAGTAAAAATACATAAAACAAATTAACCTGAACTTTACCTCTGAAAAGAATCATGGCTGGAGGGAGTGAGTCTCTAAACTCTTGTGGGATTTCACCCAACGGGACGACACGCGGAAGAAGGTCCCAAAGCAATTGCAGGCACCCAGCGTTGTGGCAGTTTGCTGTGAAAAGCGAATCCAGAAAGATTGCGGACATGCTATAAGCGCCTGCCATCAGTGGGTGATACAAGAAACATTATAAATGCACAGGGCACAGTACCACTTGACCACGACCCTGTCTGACTGCTGTGTCTGTGTATAGGAGAGTGGCAGATCCCGCTAGAATAAATAACCCGCGCTGCTGCTGTTTCAAGCTGAATAAAGCTGGTGGTGCAAAACGGGGACTCACACACACACACACATGCACTCGTACGGATGCTGACTATATGAGTGAGGCACGCTGACTCAGACGGAAAATAGCAGACGATTGCCCACAATCCCGCAGAGAGAGAGAGAGACAGAGAGAAGAACCATCAGCTCATTTGTGACTACATGACGCTCAGCAGATAAAGCGTACAAATACTACTCATATTGCAAGATGTCGCTCGTTTATCAAGTCAAAGTTTAGTAAAGATTTTAGCTCGTCTTGCAAAACACTCGTAAACCAAGTTACTCGCAAGCCGAAGTTCCACTGTATTAGGAAATCTCGGGTCGCACATACTTAAAGGTTGAGAAACGCTGCATCAGAACATAGCAAGTGATCACAAATCTCTCTATTATAATTAAAAAATCCTGTGACGAGATGTGATTTTCTCAGAGAGACACTTTCACGTCCTGCGAGACGAGACATTGTGCAGTCATATGAAAAAGTTTAGGCACCCCTCTTAATTCTTTGGATTTTTGGTTCTCATTGGCTGAACTTCCTTTTAATATCTGACATGCCTTATGGACACAGTAGGACTTCAGCAGTGACATTAAGTTTATTGGATTAACAGAAAATATGCAATATGCATCATAACAGAATTAGACAGGTGCATAAATGTGGGCACCCAACAGAGATATGACATCAACACTTAGCTGAGCCTCCTTTTGCTCCTTTGAGCCTCTAGACGCTGTCCTCCTATAGCCTCTGATGAGTGTCTGGATTCTGGATGGAGGTATTTCTGACCATTCTTCATACAAAATCTCTCCAGTTCAGTTCAATTCAGTTCAATTTGATGGCTGCCGAGTATGGACAGCCTGCTTCAAATCATCCCATAGATTTTCAATGATATTCAAGCCGGGGACTGTGACGGCCATTTCAGAACATTGTACTTCTCCCTCTGCATGAACGCCTTTGTAGATTTCCAACTGTGTTTTGGGTCATTGTCTTGTTGGAATATCCAACCCCTGTGTAACTTCATCTTTGTGACTGATGCCTGAACATTATCCTGATGAAATTGTTGATATTGGGTTGAATTCACCCGACCCTCGACTTTAACAAGGGCCCCAGTCCCTGAACTGGCCACACAGCCCCACAGCATGATGGGACCTCCACCAAATTTGACAGTAGGTAGCAGGTGTTTATCTTGGAATGTGGTGTTCTTCTTCCGTCATGCAGCAAATCGCTTTTTGTTCTGACCAAATAACTCCATTTGTGCCTCATCAGTCCAAAGCACTTTGTTCCCAAATGAATCTGACTTGTCTGAATGAGCATTTGATACAACAAGCGACTCTGTTTGTGGCGACGTGAGTGCAGAAAGGGCTTCTTTCTCATCACCCTGCCATGCAGATGTTCTTTGTGCAAATTGCACTGAATTATAGAACGATGTACAGATACACCATCTGCAGCGAGATGTTCTTGCAGGTCTTTGGAGGTGATCTGTGGGTTGTCTGTCACCATTCTTACAATCCTGTCATATGCCGCTCCTGTATTTTTCTTGGCCTGCCAGACCTGAGTTGGTTTAACAGCAACTGTGCCTGTGGCCTTCCATTTCCTGATTCCATTCCTTACACTTGAAACTGACAGTTTAAACCTCTGAGATGGCTTTTTGTAGCCTTCCCCTAAACCAGGAGACTCAACAATCTTTGTTTTCAGATCTTTGAGAGTTGCTTTGAGGATCCCATGCTGTCTGTCACTCATCAGAGGAGAGTCAAAGGGAAGGAAGCACAACTTGCGATTGACCACCTTAAATACTTTTGACCACTCATGATTGGACACTCCTGTCTATGAAGTTCAAGGCTTGACGAGCTCATCCAACCAATTTGGTGTTGCAGGTAATCAGCACTGAGCAGTGACAGGCATTCAAATCAGCACAATGACAAGGGGACACACATTTGTGCACAGCCAGTTTTTCACATTTGATTTAATTTCATACAACTAAATACTGCGTCACTAAAAATCTTTGATCAGAAAACACCGCAGTACTCAGATGTTCTTAGGAAATGAAAGACATACCACTGTTATCTTTTGTGTTGAAAGGAGAGTCAATTAATATGCAGGCTGAGAGGGGTTCCCAAACTTTTTCAAATGACTGTAAATGGCTAGAGGGCAAAAATCAGCTGTGAACGTCGACAAAACCTACCGTTACTTTACAGGTAGACCCTCTTTGCTCAGAGGACTGTTAGACTCATTGACTTGACGTCGAATCCCTACGTGTGTGTGGGTAGCGTGGAGTAAACAAAATCTAGAATGGCATCGACTTCTGGCGACAGAGCAAAGCGAATGTCAAAGCAAAATACGCAGTGGACGACGCTTTGTGTATATTTCATTATTTTGAACTGGACTCTTGACTTGTCGGACTCTGATTTTGGTGCAAGTGACCTGAAGATCAAGATAATGAAAACACAAAGTGAGGTACCGGCATCAGCTGATCGGTCGCCACCTGATCTGCAGTCGCCCCCGCACGACCGGTGATGCCAGACATGGCTAACACACACTGCGACAGGGCACTGCACACAGCGACACGTGTGTTATGTTGATTTATGTGAGAAGCTATTGCTTTGTGTGCAGTTTTTTTGGGAATAAGTAGCCCTGGGAGAAAAGGAAAAAAATAAATAAATCAGCGCACAAAGAGTTAAAAAATTTTTAGCAAAATGCTGCTGAAATAATGTCAATGGAACAACTGCAAAAATAATAAAGAAGTAAATCACAAATGATTTTCACGTCCAGTATAATAAAATACAGAAGAAGCAGCAGAGACAAAGGTCAGTCTTTCCCCCCACAGTGGCCTGCCAACTAGAAATGGCAAGACAGAATCAAGAGCCAAAATATTGTGGGCACCGGGATGATGACATCACATGATGGCAATGGAGCACCACTGCCAACAACAAGAAGGATGGGGTCGAGAAAAAAAAAAATCGTTTGAAACAGTGGGGTCTCCAATAACAAAATGGTAACCTAAACATAAAGTAATAAAAATAATGATTAAAAATTCATAATGGAAGGAAAATTAAAAGAACAATACCAAATGAGTAAAACAAAATTATTACTGTATTGTAAAATGATTCTAAATCATGACAGCCATTTTGTGAAGCTCGTACTCCAGTCACAGCAATTAAAACTGAAACTCCTCCTCCAGTGCTGTCAATCACCACTGAAACTCCTCCTCTAGTCACATCAAATAAAACTGAGTTCCAAACCACTCCACCGTTGTCTATCATAACTGAAGCTCCACCTCTTGTCACATTAAATAAAAGTCAGTCTCCTCCTCTAGGGCTGCCAATCACAACTGAATCTCCTCTTTTAATCACATAAATTAAAGCTAAAATTCAGTCTTCTGCCAATCATGAGGCTCTTTCTCTTATCACCACAATTAAAACTGAAACTCCTCCTCCATGAAGTTTATCATAACTGAAGCTCCACCTCTTGTCACATTAAATAAAAGTCAGTCTCCTCCTTTAGGGCTGTCAATCACACCTGAAGCTCCTCTTCTAATCATATAAATTAAAGCTAAAATCCGGTCTTCCTCCTCCTCCAAGGCTGCTAATCATGATACTCTTTCTATCATATCAATTAAAAGTGAAACTCCTCCTCCTATTCCAGAAGCTAAGTTTATTCCTTAGTCACAATAATTAAAACAATCTCCTCCTCCAGTGCTGTCAATCATAACTGAAACTCCTCCTCTAATCACATCAGTTAAACTGGAGTCTTTTCCTCCAGCATCAATCACAGTGGAAGTTCCTCCTCCTCTTGCGTCAGTTGAAAACTGAGCCTCCTCCTTCTCCAATGCTGTCAATCACAACTGAAGCTCCTCTCATTTAAAACTGAGTCTCCCAGTCCTCTGCTGTCAATCACAGTTAGACTCCACCTCTTGTCACATTAGTTAAAACTCAGTCTCCACCTCCAGTGCTGTCAGTCACAACTGAAGCTTCTCCACTAAGAGGAGGAGGAGGAGGTTGGGAGCATGCGATGATAGTGTGTTCCCACACCCACCACATGACATCACCTCTCCTCTAGTCACATCAATAAAGCAGTCTCCTCCTCCAGTGCTGTCAATCACAACTAAAGCTCCTCCTCTGGTCACAGCAAGTAAACTGGAGTGTCCACCTTCAGTGCTATTAATCACAACTGAGGCTCCACCTCTAGCAGCATTAGAATGAAAATGAGCCTCCTCCAATACTGTCAATCATTACTGAATCTCCTCCTCTTCTAGCCACATCAATTTAAGCTAAGCCTTCTCCTTCAAAGTTGTCAATCACAACTGAAGCCCAACCTCTATTCACATCATTTAAAAACAGAGTCTCCTTCACCTCCAATGCTGTCAATCACAACTGAAGCTCCTCCTCTAGTCGCAGCAAGTATAGTGGTGTCTCCACCTCCAGTGCTGAATCACAATCACAGCTGAGGCTCCTCCTCTTCTAATTGCATCAATTTAAACTGAGCATCCCCATCCATTACTGTCAATCATAACTGAAGGCTCCTCCTCCTCTAGTCACATCATTTAAACTAAGCCTCCTCCTCCTCTTCCTCCAGTGCTGTCAATCACAACTGAAGCTCCTCCTCTTGTCACAACAAGTAAAATGGAGCCTCCTCCTCCTCCAGTGCTGTCAATCACAACTGAGGTTCCTCCTCCAGTCATATCATTTAAACTGAGCCTCCTTCGCCTCTTTGTCCAGTGCTGTCAATCACAAAATAAGCCCCACCCCTAATACTCTTAATCACAACCATGATGTCCGTAAAGCACAGATTGGCACATGAGCCATTGCACACAGATGTTGCTGTTGCAGCGTCACTCCAAAATGTGCATCAAGCTTTCTTTTTGTCCTGGGCTTTTTAAGATTTGATGTTTTTGAAAGTTAGCAAATCCTAAATTTTAGTATTTAATATACTGTATTCCCCTTTGAAATTTGAGTTTGTCTCATCTTAAAGCTTGGCCAATCACAGACCTGAGCAAGTGACCATCATGGCTGTGCTGTTGTCTGATTGGTCACCGTGCTCAATGTCGCTGCCTTTATTTCTCGCTCCTATTTGAAATAATCAGGTGAGCGGGTCTTGTTTATCCCTTTAAAATTGCCAATTTTCAGGAGTAACTTCTCCATTATGCTACCCAAGTTTCTGTCTTTGGGCATCTGTCAGGCTCTGCCCGCTACATATGGCATGTTGGCAACCAGTCGTTCAGAGAAGAGACAAGGAAAGCACAAGATGTCTCCAGATGACCCCAAAAAAAAGGACGCAAGATTTTGAAGCTCCGATGTAAAGTGGCAGCACATTGGCCAAAGCCCACCGGGTGCCCCATACGATGAGCGTCTCCCTCGCTTCTCGTTCTCCTATCTGGATGTCTAGTCCTCTCATTTGTTTACTTGTTTGTTTGTTTCAGCTTGTCTCTGTTGTGCTCCTTGCTTTTTTTTTCTTTTCATTTTTTTTAGTTTTTTTGGTCCTTATAATCTGAATTCCAGACCAATGTGTGAAGCCAGTCCAGTGTATCTGTGAATTTTCCAGGAGGCAGCGTGTTTTCCATGCACACTTTGTTTAAAAAAAAAAACTAATAAAATTACATGCAAAGTTGGCAAAATGTCTCTGATTATTTCAAAGTGTTGGGGGGGTGCATTGGTGGATTGTTAGGTGGACTGGGGTGGGCAATTGCAGTGAAGATGAATCATCAGTGACCGAAAAATTGAAAAGACTGAGAATCGGGCCACTTCGGAACGTTCTCTACCCGGGCAAATGCCCAAAAAACTGCCACGAGATACGGAAGAGGTGCATCCACCGCAGAACCTTTTTGGAGTCGCAGCCCATGCTTTCCCATGTAAGTTTTTTTGTGACCCGCCTTGGTGACTGAAGAGCAATCGTCAGATCAGGAGGGTGGCTTCTTACAGGGGTGACTTGAGAACGACCACCGGAGTGGTGAGTCGCCGTGACCGTATTCTATAAGGTGGTCCCACAAGGGTCTCTCCTGGGTCCGCTACTCTTTTAGATCTTCATGCTCCTCCGTTAGGTCAGATTATCTCAAGGTATAACATGGGCCACCACAGCTGACACACAACTGTATTTATCAGTAGCGCCTGATGACCCCGACTCTCTTGATTCAATGACCCTCAGTGTCTTACTTGTATTTCTGAATGGATGAGTAGTCATTTTCTCAAACTAAATTAGGAGAGAACTGAAATATTAGTGATTGGAAAAAATGAATATAATGAGGTTATTAGAAATAAACTTGAAGTCAAGACAGAGGTAAAGAATTTAGGGGTAACTATTGATTGTGACCTGAATTTTAAATCGCATATTCATCAGATTACTAAGACAGCATTTTTTCACTTAAGGAATATAGCAAAAATTAGACCTCTTGTAACTTTGCAAATGAGTTCACGCTTTTGTTTTTAGTCAACTAGATTAGTGTAACGCACTCGTCTCAGGGCCACCCAAAAAAAGACATCAATCAGCAACAATGAGTGCAGAATGCAGCTGCTAGAAACTTAACCAGGAAGAGAAAATCCGAGCACATCACCGCAGTCTGAGCGTCGTTACACTGGGCATCGGTCGTGTCACGCAGGAGCGTTTAGGGAGCAGCATAAAGACCCAACGAGCAGCGCGGAATCGCACGTCAGGGGATGACGGCAGTGTACTAACCGCTCTCTCTTTGTTTCCGACAGGAAAGACAAGAAAACGCTGCCTTGAATTCAACCAAAAACCCCAGCCAGCAGAAGAAGACACTTCCGGGTTCCTTCCTTCCCTCTGGTCCCCCATTGATGACGTCACCAACAACAACAACAACAGCATTTATTTATATAGCACATTTTCATACAAAAAAAAATGTGGCTCAAAGTGCTTAACATATTATAGATTAGAAGAATAAAAGACACAGTAAGAAAATAAAATAAGTCAACATTAATTAACATAGAATAAGAGTAAGATCTGATGGCCCGGGAGGACAGAAAAAACAAAAAAAAAAAAACTTCAGACGGCTGGAGAAAAAATAAAATCTGTAAGGATTCCAGACCATGAGACCACCCAGTCCCCTCTGGGCATTCTACCTAACATCAATGAAACAGTCCTCTTTGGATTTAGGGTTCTCATGGAAGGACTTGATAATGATGGTCACATAGACTTCTGGCTTTCAGTCCATCAATGTTGGAGCATCATGAAGCTTTGAGTAGGTGGAGGTGGCGCAGGCCATCACCACAAAGAAAACGAAAAAAAGAAACAGAAAAGAGAGTAGGGGTCAGTACGGGTTTTAGAGCCACCATGAATAGTTATTATGATGAATTGAACATACAGAGTATCAGGATTAAGATAAATTGAAGTTATGAGAAGGCCATGTTAAAGTAATGTGTTTTCAGCAGTGTTTTAAAGTGCTCCACCGTATCAGCCTGGTGAATTCCTATTGGCAGGCTATTCCAGATTTTAGGTGCCTAACAGCAGAAGGCCAAACGCCTCACCACTTCTTTTAAGTTTTGTTCTTGGAATTCTAAGGAGACACTCATTTGAGGATCTGAGGTTACGATTTGGAATATAAGGTGTCAGACACTCCGATATATAAGATGGGGCGAGATTATTTAATGCTTTATAAACCATAAGCAGAATTTTAAAGTCAATCCTGAATGACACAGGTAACCAGTATAGTGACATCAAAACTGGAGAGATGTGTTCGGATTTTCTTTTCCCAGTTAGGATTCTAGCAGCCGCATTCTGCACTCGTTGCAAGTGATTGATGTCTCTTTTTTGGGTGGTCCTGAGAGGAGTGCGTTACAGTAATCTAGTCGACTGAAAACAAAAGTGTGAATTAATTTCTCAGCATCTTTCAGTGATATAAGAGGTCTAACTTTTGCTATGTTTCTTAAGTGAAAAAATGCTGTCCTAGTGATCTGATTAATATGCAATTTAAAATTCAGATTACGGTCAACAGTTACCCCTAAGTTTTTTATTTCCGTCTTGACTTTTAATCCTAACGCATCAAGTTTATTTCTAATAGCTTCATTGTCTCCATTATTGCCAATCACTAAGATTTCAGTTTTCTCTTTATTTAACTTGAGAAAATTACTACTCATCCATTCTGAGATACAAGTCAGACATTGTGTTAGTGAATCAAGAGAGTCGGGGTCATCAGGTGCTATTGATAAGTACAGCTGTGTGTCATCAGCATAGCTGTGGTAGCTCACGTTGTAACCTGAGATAATCTGACCTAACGGAAGCATGTAGATCGAAAAGAGCAGCGGACCCAGGATAGAGCCTTGTGGAACACCATATAGAATATCATGTGTCTTTGAGATGTGATTACCACAACTCACAAAGAATTTTCTCCCTGTCAGGTAGGATTCAAACCAATTTAAGACCCTGCCAGAGAGGCCCACCCATTGACTAAGGCAATTTCTAAGAATATTGTGATCAATGGTGTCAAATGCGGCACTCAGATCTAAGAGGATGAGAACAGATAAATGGCCTCTGTCTACATTTACTACTTTAACGAGTGCAGTTTCTGTGCTGTGATTTGTTCTAAAACCCGACTGAAATTTATCAAGAATAGCAGGTTTATTGAGGTGGTCATTTAACTGCATAATGACTGCCTTCTCTAGAATTTTATTTAAGAAAGGCAGGTTAGAGATGGGTCTGAAATTTTCAAGAGCCGAGAGGTCAAGATTATGTTTCTTGAGTAGGGGTTTAACTACAGCAGTCTTAAGACAGTCTGGGAAGACCCCCGTATCTAATGATGAATTAACTATGTCACCACATCCCATCTACCTCAGCGATTCCCTTCCCAGCATTCCCTTTCCATTTCCGTCCCCACAGAATAAAATGTCCGCTGATCATCATGTATTTGTCTGTTGTTGTATTTCATGACTGACCGGAATCCAAAACAAAACCAGTTCTTACAGTACACTGGGAGGGATTCCCCAACACTTAAAGATTGTGTTTTGTGGTTCTTTTACAGTGTACAGTTAGGTCCATAAATATTTGGACAGAGACAACTTTTTTCTCATTTTGGTTCTGTACATCACCACAATGAATTTGAAATGAAACAACTCTGATGCAGTTGAAGTGCAGACTTTCAGCTTTAATTCAGTGGGTTGAACAAAACGACTGCATAAAAATCTGAGGCAACTAAAGCATTTTTTTGAACACAATCCCTTCATTTCAGGGGCTCAAAAGTAATTGGACAAATTAAATCACTGGAAATAAAATGTTCATTTCTAATACTTGGTTGAAAACCCTTTGCTGGCAATGCCAGCCTGAAGTCTTGAACTCCTGGACATCACCAGATGCTGGGTTTCCTCCTTTTTAATGCTCTGCCAGGCCTTTACTTTCAGTTGCTGTTTGTTTGTCGGCCTTTCTGTCCGAAGTTTAGTCTTCAACGAGTGAAATGCCTGCTCAGTTGGGTTAAGATCAGGTGACTGACTTGGCCATTCAAGAATTTTCCACTTCTTTGCTTTAATAAACTCCTGGGTTGCTTTGGCTGTATGTTTTGGGTCATTGTCCATCTGTATCATGAAACGCCCAATCAATTTGACGTCATTTAGCTGGATTTGAGCAGACAGTATGTCTCTGAACACCTCAGAATTCATTCGGCTGCTTCTGTCCTGTGTCACCTCATCAATAAACACGAGTGTCCCAGTGCCACTGGCAGCCATCACACTGCCTGCCTCCACCGTGTTTTACAGATGATGTGCTATGCTTTGGATGATGAGCTGTTCCACGCCTTCTCCATACTTTTTCTTGCCATCATTCTGGTAGAGGTTGATCTTGGTTTCATCTGTCCAAAGAATGTTTTTCCAGAACTGTGCTGGCTTTTTAGACGTTCTTTAGCAAAGGCCAATCTAGCCTTTCTATTCTTGAGGCTTATGAGTGGCTTGGCACCTTGCAGTGCACCCTCTGTATTTACTTTCATGCAGTCTTCTCTTTATGGTAGACTTGGATATCGATACGCCGACCAAGCCCTGGAGAGTGTTGTTCACTTGGTGGGCTGTTGTGAAGGGGTTTCTCTTCACCATGGAAAAGATTCTGCGATCATCCACCACTGTTGTCTCCGTGGACGTCCAGGTCATTTTGCGTTGCTGAGTTCACCAGTGCTTGCTTTCTTTCTCACGATGTACCAAACTGGAGATTTTGCCACTCGTAATATTGTAGCAATTTCTCAGATGGGTTTTTTCTGTTTCGTAGCTTCAGGATGGCTTCTTTCACCTGCATGGAGAGCTCCTTTGACCGCATGTTGTCTGTTCACAGCAAAATCTTCCACATGCAAGCACCACACCTCAAATCAACTCCAGGCCTTTTATCTGCTTAATTGATAAGACATAACGACGGACTTGAACACACCTGCCATGAAATAGCCTTTGAGTCGATTGTCCAATTACTTTTGAGCCCCTGAAATGAAGGGATTGTGTTCAAAAAATACTTTAGTTGCCTCACATTTTTATGAAATCGTTTTGTTCACCCACTGAATTAAAGCTGAAAGTCTGCACTTCACCTGTGTCAGAGTTGTTTCATTTAAAATTCATTGTGGTGAACGTACAGAACCAAAATGAGAAAAAAGTCGTCTCTGTCCAAATATTTATGGACCTAACTGTGTATATGTATTGGGAAATAACAGTTCACTTAATTAGCCCAGGAGTACAATATATTATAAACAGAAGCTGGTTAGAACAAAATCCTGCAGCCACAGTGGGTCCCCAGGACTGAGTTTGGGAAGCACTGAGTTACAACGAGTACAGAATGCAGCTGCCACAATCTTAACTAGGAAAAGAAAATCCGAGCACATCACCCCAGTCTGAGCGTCGTTACACTGGTTACCGGTGTCATTTACAATTGACTTTAAAATCCTGCTGATGGTTTACAAAGCCTTCAATAATCTCGCTCTGCCTCTCACCTTACACTCCAAATCGTATCCTTAGATCTTCAAATGAGGGTCTGCTTCGAATTCCAAGAGTGAAACTTAAAAGAAGTGGCGAGGCAGGTGGCCTTCTGCCGTTATGCACCTCAAATCTGGAATAGCTGACCGATAGGCTAATATGGTGGCGCACTCTTTAACTTTTTCAGGGCGGATGTTGACTTTTGTCGACAGCAGTGGATGTTGGTTTTGGTTGTCATTCAGAGGCAGAGGGTCACAATCAGCTGAATAAGTCGACAAAACTCACCATCACATCCCGGGTAGACCCTCTTCGCTAGCAGGACTGTTAGACTCATTGACTTGACATCGAATCCCAGTGTGTGTGTGTGAGGAGTACATGACGTGTAGAATGGCGTTGAAATCGGGCAAAAGAGTGAAGCGAATGTGCAAAGCAAAATCCTCGGTGGGCATTATTCATTTTTTTTTTTTGCTTTTTATTGCTGAATCAGACTCTAACTTTTCAAACTCCGATTTTGATGCAAGTGACCTTGAAATCAAAGACAAAAGGCAGGTAGCTGTTTCTTTTCCAAAAAGTGCTTTTCAGAATATAAATGGTTAGACAGACAACTATGTCGTAAGAGGGCGGCACGGTGGCGCGGTGTTAGTGCTGCTGCCTCGCAGTAAGGAGACATTCGTTCACTTCCCGAGTCCTACCTGCGTAGAGTTTGCATGTTCCCCCCGTGTCTGGGTGGGTTTCCTCCTACAGTCCAAAGACATACTGGTTAGGTGTATTGGTGATCCTAAATTGTCCGTAATGCGTGCTTGGTGTGTGGGCTGGTGCCCTGCCTGGGGTTTGTTTGCTGCCTTGCGCCCTGTGTTGACTGGGATTGGCTCCAGCAGACCCCCGTGACCCTGTAGTTAGGATATAGCGGGTTGGATAATGACTGACTGACTGACAATTAATGAATTGCAGTCTATCTTTTCAATGTGGCGTACACTTGAGAGAATATCCTGACCTAAGTAACACTTTATTTTAAATATCAAACAAAGTTAAATTCAATTGTTCTCTCGTTAGCTAGCTAAGCGGAGTTCAGTGAACCACGCCCCCCAAAGGCCCCGCCCCTGCGTCTCACTTGTATTCGAGTTAATAAATCGGAACCACAAACAAACGCTGATACATAGCGAAATGAAGCAAAATCATCCGGAATGTTCAAGGAAATTATAGAAAAAAACCCGATATAAATCGTGAAAAGCGAACAGACAGACAGACATTGGATTATTATATACTATATTAGTAAACCTTCAAACTAATGTGCAGTTAAAGTCTCAACAGCATTTCTGGAGCTGAGTAGAGCCTAATAATTATAAGAATCGTCACCAAGCTGCAGCTCTGAAAATGTCTGCTTTGTTTGGGTCTCCATACCTCTGTGAGTCTGACGTGAATGTCATGAAGTCAAAGTTCAGAACAAGACTGGCAGACGAACATTGAAATGACTCCATGAGAGTGAACCTCAGTGGCTCCACTCCACCAGACACCTCAGTGCCAGTCATCTGACTAACTCAAAAACACGTCACACATGTGAATAAAGTGACACAGTGACATGTGACAAAATGACAAATGAAGAAGTCACATCTGTGGATTTATAATTGCATTGTTCCGTTTGGACAGCATTCATGTTTTAATTCAATAGTGTGAGATACACTAGAAATTGCATACAGACGTACAAAATGCACTTGCAGGTGAACTCAATATTTTTTGTGATGTTTTAATGCAAAATGTGAGTTGTGGACACCAACATCTTGTAAATGTTCAGGCAAAACAAGCGTATTCAGTTTGTTTGGGTTGAAATAAGCGATGAGAAGAAACGTTAGGCCATTTTCATTTTGTAAAAGTAGCTCTCATGAAGAAAAAAGGTTGGAGACCCCTTGGCTTAGACCACGGGTGTCAAACTCCAGGCCTGGAGGGCCGCAGTGGCTGCAGGTTTTCATTCTAACCCTTTTCCTAATCAGTGACCTGTTTTCACTGCTAATTCACATTTTGATAGCCCCTGTTAGAAGGATTTTGTTTCCTCATTAAAATGCAGCCAAACAGAAATGAGACGTGAAACGAGCCAACAGATGCCCAGCTAAACTGGGGCTTCAAACTCCAACCAGTTTCTTAATGAGAAGCCAATTCTTGCTGTTAATTAACTCTTTGAGGGCTGAATATTTGTTTCCAAAAAACTCAGTTTTCTGAAAAGCACACAAAGCAATGGCTTCATCAATAAATCAACATAAAATGTCTGTTGCTGGCTGCTGTTGGCGCAAGTTCGACATCTCTGGATGCAGTGGCTGTGTGGGGGCACCTTGATGGCCTATATGAATGCACGGTGGGCTGGCTTCAGGTTGGTTTGATGGTTGATACCTCTTGTCATCATAAGTGGTGGTCCTCCCAGGCGAGCACTGCCGTAGGCATCTCAGCTACACAAACGTGTTAAACACCACGATCATCTGGGGACTGATCAGCTGATGCTGGTACCTCACTTTCGTATTCGATGTCCTGATCTCCTGATCACTTGCATCAAATTCCAAGTCCGACAATTCAGAGTCCGATTCAGTGATAATATATAAAATGTTCACGGAGTACTATAACTTGAACATTCGCTTGAGTCTCTCGCCAGATGTCGATGCCATTTTTGAAGTTTTTTGCTCTTCGCTACTCACGCAGGGTATTGAGTTCAAATCAACAAAGCTACTTAACCTTCCTTCTAGCGAAGAGAGTCAAACTTAAAAGGGAGAGTTTTGTCGCAGTTTACAGCTGAATACTGTGCTCTACCCCTGCATTTTGATAAAAGTCGACATCAGCCCTGAAAGAGTTAAACCCGTTTTTTAATTCCACGGCTTGTTGTTGCTCTCGTTCTGCCACAGCAGACGTTTCCAAAACTGTTGATTTTCTGTTTTTCATAAGAACATCGTCAAAGTGTTTTGGTGAGTTGAGAGATCAACCTTACTGAGACCTTCACCTTTCTTTATTTTCAGATATTGTGTGCTTGTTTTGTGTCTCATTATTGTTTGGCTGCTAATTAAGGAAAAAGAAACAATGAAAGGGCCTGAGTCAAGTTATATAGAAGAAGTAATTAGCAGGAAAAACTGGTCACTAATTAAGAAGATGGTTAGAATGAAAACCTGCAGCCACTGCGGCACTCGAGGACTGGAGTTTTAAACCAACAGACAGCAGGGGATTAGAAATGGAGTCACCGGGAGAAAGAAAGAGAGAGAAGGAGACCAAAAGCCAAATGAAAGGTTATGGAAGACAAGGATGAGGTGTTAGGTGTAATATTAGGGAGACGGAATATAACGGAAAAGAGAAAGCTGCACATCCACTGCGACAGCTCCAGAGAAGGGGAAAACCAGAAGGAATGAAAAAGAAGAAAATGAAGACGACAACGGCTCCACTACCTGCTTCCCTTTCTCTTGCCCCCTCATGCCGATTCTCACAGCACAGTCAGTTCTATTCTCCTTACTGGCACATGCACAATCCTGGCCGCTGTTTCTGCACATTATTTCACACTCAAATGATATATTAACAAAAAAAACAAACAAGCTTTCTCTCTCACATCTTTAGAGGCACAAACCACGTGCGGCGGCGGCGCAGCTCTTCTCCCCTCGACGCCTTGTCAAGTGTTCCAATAATAGGTTTATGCAGATTATTCTGACTCATTACTTACAATAGAATCAGCGCACGCGGCCCCCCTTTGTCTGGATGTGAATAAGTAAACAGTTTATTTATTTCAAAGGGCTTTATAGAATTATTCAGAACCTTCTAGTTGGGTTACGTCATTTCTGTTATGAAATATACACATTTCACCCGTTGCCAACGACACATTGAAATTTTGGTAAAATGGATACAAGACAAATATACAAAGCAGTCTGGTAAGCTAACACAGACGCCCCCTCAAACTTCTCCTCCTCCTCCTCACGGTCCTCAGTCTCTTCTTCTCCCACCAGTTGTGCCCACGGCCCCAAACTCCCCTGCCGACTCTCGGCCTAAAGGTCCAAAATGCCCAAAGTGGCTTTAAAACACCCTGCTGGGTGACCCCAGCCTGGAATTACGTGTAGGCAAATTTGAGGCAAATCACCGAGCTTCAGCCAGGGCCCTGAAAATTGTGGTGTGGTCACGTCAGAAATCCCCTTTCTGTGTGGAGACTTTCTAGTGGTAGTAGTGCCTGTACAAAGTAAGCTCGTATGAGGGTTACATTTAAAATATATCTGCAAAAATGGACGACTGCTTGGAATTATGCAAGGTGTGATAAAAGGCGCTATATTGTGCCCGAGCCGGAACAGACTCACTCGGAGGCACGTGTAAAAACACAACAAGACTTTATTTTTATTCACCTGTGGGGCACGTCATCCCCGTGAACCCCATAGGCACAATTCACAGTCCTCCTGGCACCACCACTCCTCCCGTCTGGCTTCCTCCTCCACCTCCTGACTCTGGCTCCTGAGTGGTGGTTGCCGGCCCCTTTTTATAGCCCACCCGGAAGTGCTCCAGGAGTTCTGATTGCACTTCCGGGTGTGGGGCTGTAGAATCGTCCAGGCCGGCAGCACTCCCTGGTGGCCACCCCAGATCCCAACAGGGCTGTGGAAAACTCCATCTCCCATGGAGCCCTGTGGGAAACTGAGGCACCATCGTCAGCCGGGGAGGCTGCCACCAAGCGTCCCGGGAGAGGTACTGAGACGTACGTCGAAGGAGCGTCCCGGCTGGGCATGGGACTCGGCTGCCCGCCACAAAGTTTACATGGATTTTAAATATAAGATACATTTCCTTTATTCTTTTCTTTTAAGATACCAGTTCCTTTTTATTGGAGGTAAAGACTTCATGTAATGGTGGTTTGTTTTGTAGCAGGATTAAAAATGAATCAAGTTAAGTGCTAAGGGGTTGGGGGGTCTCTTTGAGGGTAACTCCTATGATTTCGCATTAAACACAAAAAGGGCTGAATCACGGAGGTTGTAGTAGTTGGGTGATGTGTTAGGAACAAAAGGATGGCAGCCACATTGTTTGAAGGAAATGAAAATGATCAACCGACAGAGGGACACCCGAAAATCAAAGGGAAAAAATGATGGGGCAGGCGAGTCCATTTGGCCGAAATGTCATAACAGCAACTCCAAATTGTACTCAGTAGTTTGTTTGCTGTAATATGCCTGACAATGTCCTAATGCAGCGCTTCCCGATTCAGTATTCCCTCGCAACCCTTGAGACGGATGAGGCCGATCTTCCTCGATGGATTCTGGCACCCTCAGCAACAGTTGCTCTCACCCCTTTGGGGTGTTGAGCACCCCCAATCGGGAAGCACTGTCCTAATGAGACGACTGATGGTGTCCTGGGGCATCTCTTCCCAAATCTGGACCAGGGCATCACTGAGCTCCTGGACAGGCTGAGGCGTCGGATGGACCAAAACATAATGTCCCACCCAGAGGTGTTCTATTGGATTGAGGTCAGGCGAGTGAGCGTTGGGGGGGCAGTCAGTGGTATCAATTCCTTCATCCTCTCACTACATGAGGGTATTATGGTGCACCAGGAGGTACCCAAGAGCCACTGCACCAGCGTAGGGTCTGACCATGAGGCCAAGAATTTCCCATAGTGTCCTGTGGGCATCTGGGGCACCGCTCCAATCCAGGGGAGCTGCCATCTAGCTTTCTGGGGTAAGCAGTGCTCTATAGAGGCCATCCTTCCACTTCTTGGGCGTCCCAGCCAGGTTGGGCTGCCGGCCATGTCTTACAAAATACAGTATGTATATATTTATTATGTATTTTTTGCTAAATAATGAAGATTTAAAATCTTAACAAAATGTTCAGCATTTTTAAAGAATGTTGATTAAAATGAGCTCAAAAACAGAATATATATTACTTGTTGTTATATATATTATCTTAAAAACATTTTTTGCTGGTTAACTGGATGGTAGTGAGACCAGCTATGTTATATGGGTTGGAGACGGTGACACAGGAGACAGAGCTGGAGGTGGCAGAGTTAAAGATGTTAAGATTTTCACTGGGTGTGACGAGGATGGACAGGATTAGAAATGAGGACATTAGAGGGTCAGCTTAGATTGGGAGACAAAGTCAGAGAGGTGAGATTGCGTTGGTTGGACATGTGCAGACGAGAGATGATGGGTATATTGGGAGAAGGGTACTAAGGATAGAGCTGCCAGGCAGGAGGCAAAGAGGAAGACCTAAGAGAAGGTTTATGGATGTGGTGAGAGAGGACATGCAGGTGACGGGGGTGACGGAACAAGATGATGAGGACAGGAAGAGATGGAAGAAGATGATCATCTGTGATGACCCCTAACTGGAGCAGCCAAAAGAAGAAGTGCCTATATAAAGTATTTACCCCCTTGGACGTTTCCACATTTTGTTATTATACAACGCTGAACCACAATGATTTATTTTTGACACTGCTCAGCAGCACAAGCCTACTTAATGTCAAAGAGACAACAGATCTCTGCAAAGTGATCTAAAGTATGAAGCACAGCATAACTGATCTCACAAATATTGACCCCTTCAAGTCAGTATTTAGTAGATGGCACCCATGATGGCCTTTAGTCTGTGTTCACAGGTTTCTCGATTCTTCTCTGTTAAACTGCTCGAGTTCTGTCAGGTTACATGGTGATCACTGAGTGAATTGCCTTCTTCAAATTCTGCATTGAATTGAGATTTGAACTCTGACTCAAACATTATAGGACATTCAACACCATCATTTTGCAACTTTGCCATTATACTTAAGCTATTTGTCTAGGAAAAATAAAAATCTTCTCTGTAAGTTCATGTTCCAGGAAAACTGCATCAGGTTTCCCACTAGGACTTCCCCATATTTTGCTACCTGAATTTTTAACTCACAAGCCATTCAGGGCCTGCTGTAGAGAAGCATCTCCATAACCTGATGCTGCCACCACCATTCTTCATGGTAGGAATGATGTGTTTTTGATAATGAGCAGTGTGCAAACATGGCACAGGCCAACTAACTTTGGTGTCCTCAAACCTTCTTCAGCTTAATTCAGTGTCTCCAATGCACCTTCTGACAAGATGATCTCTGCATTTTTTTTTTCCATTGCAGATTCCTTAAAGATGTGACTGGTGAAGAACCCGGATAACAGTTGTTGTCTACACTGTCACTCAGATCTCTGCAAGTGGAGCTTGTCACTCCTTTAGAATTCTCAAAAGGTCTCTTGGTGGCCTCATCTACCCTTCTGGTCTCAGCTTTCAAATCCCAGCCGAAGACTCACAACTTCAGTTCAGCACACCCTGACTAGAGCTGCTGATTAACTGTGCAGACTGCATCTCTGTTGTTAGTCATTAGCACTAAACAGAGGTGGGTAGAGTAGCCAAAAAATGTACTCAAGTAAGAGTAGCGTTACTTCAAAATAATATTGCTCAAGTAGAAGTAAAACGTAGTCATCCAAAAAATGACTCCAGTAAGAGTAAAAAAGTATTTGGTGAAAAGACTACTCAAGTACTGATCGTAATAAATGATTTATTTTTTAGAAATGTTGTAATAAGACAGGCAAAAATATATAATAATGGGTTCGCCGACAAAAGCGTGATAGACATACTGTATGCACCCCGACAAAACCGCGACAGACAAATGAGCGCTGACAAACCCGCTAACTGGTTTTCGCCAAACGCGCGCCGACAAAACCGCACGAGAGGCCAAGAGAGTGAGACACGTACGTGCGCTAGGTTATAATGCAGTCAGAAGAAATCAATTGAATAATGCGTTATACTTAGTTACCTGACCCCATGGATATTATTAAGTCACAGAAAGGAAATCGACAACTTCTGTATAAAGGATATCGATATAGACATGACAAGGTAAATCAAGATGGATCGTCTTCGTGGAGGTGCGTTAAAAGAGAGTGCGCCGGCAGACTTAAGAAGAAAACAGACGGGACGTTACAAACAAGTACTGAACTCATGCCAGATATCCAGATACCGCAGAAAATGAAAGCGACGTCTTGCTGCAATTCTTCCTACATATGCAGGGCGTGATCTAAAGGACTATCTGTGTGCCGTGTCTCATAATATTGACTTCTAAAATAAACATTATTATATATTCTTTAAACTAGTAATAAATATTTAATGAAACTTTTGAACACTTTGTAAGTAGAAGATTTTGTGATTTTATTTACTTTAAACTAGTAATTCATATTTAATGAAACTTTTGAACACTTTGTAAGTAGAAGATTTTGTGATTTTATTTACTTTAAACTAGTAATTCATATTTAATAAAACTTTTGAACACTTTGTAAGTAGAAGATTTTGTGATTTTATTTACTTTAAACTAGTAATTCATATTTAATGAAACTTTTGAACACTTTGTAAGTAGTAGATTTTGTGATTTTATTTCATTTTTATTGTCGACGCGATTTTGTTGGCGAGATTTTGACGCCGCGTTTTAATGGCCGATATTTTGTCGGCGCGCATTATATCTATCGCGCAAATGTCGGGTTACTTAATAATGTGCAAATCCTGCTATTTCCAAATAATAAAATAAAAAATGAGTAAAAATAAATAACATCTTTACAAAATAAAGACGCACAAATAACACAAAGTTCCAAATCTCAGTTTTTCACAACAAAGCTTTTGAAGCCGATACTCACAGTAGGTGACATGTCTGTCTGAACAGTGCAGACTCCTTACAGTGACGAGATCTCCTGTACACCGACAGTATCTTCTTCTTCTTCTTCTTTTGGCTGCTCCTATTAGTTATCGCCACAGCGGATCATCTTCTTCCATCAATTCCTGTCCTCGTCATCTTATTATGTTACACCCGTCACCTGCATGTCCTCTCTCTCCACATCCATAAACCTTCCTCTTCTCTTCTTCCCTGTTAGCTCTATCCTTAGCACCCTTCTCCCAATATGCCCAGCATCTCTCCTCTCCACATCTCCAAACCAATGCCATCTTGCCTCTCTAATACTGCATATTCACTTGCCCTCCAAATAGCACAGCTGATAGAAAATAACACTAGAACAAGGCAGCCTGTGCACGTCCAACAAGTCTCACTTTACCTCGACTGTCTGTGTCTGTGCGTGTTTGGTTAAAACGTGCTTGTTCTTCACTCAGTGAAGTGATGGTTAAGCTTCAGCACGAGTTGGCTCTCATTTTTCTTGTATTCTTTCTTTCCCTGTCCGTTGTCTGTGAGTAGTTTGTGCCGCGATGCCGCCACAGTTTGTGTGTGGTCATGTGACTGCATGGCTACGTCTGATTTGTGAAACGGAGCCATGTGATGATTGTTGCTACGTCTGATTGGTGAAACAGTCATACAGTAGATTCTCTCTGGCAAAAATATAGCGTATCTAAGGGAGAAGAAGTAACGAGTCGAATGTTGCCCGATGTAGCGTCTTCTTCACAAATGTACTCAAGTAAAAGTAAAAAGTACGGTGCAGTAAAAATACTCTTAAAAGTACAATTTTTTTAAAAAGTTATTTAAGTAAATGTAAAGGAGTAAATGTAGCTCGTTACTACCCACCTCTGACACTAAAACATAACTGATATTTATAATTTGTTACTAACTCACACCTAATCTGTTTCTCATCTCGGTATCCTCATATGGCACTCGGTGCCCTACTGCCAAGTTGTTTGCCTGCCTATGAGAAAGTCATCTCTGATAAAGGAGAACTGAAATCATTGGGTAGGAAGGTCCTTTCATCTGATTGGTCGGCCCAGCACTGACTCAAGTGTAGAATGACCAATAGGGTATGGTGGCTTGTTGGCCGAGGTCTTCAGGACTCTGAACAAATCGGAATCCTCTTATGTGATATCGTCTACTCTTGCGTTTTGCTCTGTACCTGCACTATTACTCATGCACCATTCTAATGTACTGAGGATTACTTGTGTTCTGTGTGTTGTGCAGTGTTGTATTGACCCCCTGACACCCACTGCATGCCTAACCTATCTGGAAAGGGGTTTCTCTTTGAACTGCCTTTCCTGAGATTTCTTCCATTTTTTTCCCCTTTTTTGGGGGAGTTTTTCCTCATCTTCTTAGAGAGTCAAGGCTGGGGCAGGGGGGCTGTCAAAAGGCAGGGCCTTTTAAAGCCCACTGTGGCACTCCTTGTGTGATTTTTGGGTGACCCAAAAATAAATTGCATTGTATTATATCTTCTTCAGTGTTTGTGGATGACCTGCTATAGTAGATTTGTTCCATTATCTTTCCATTTCTTCATGTGTGATTTTGTGCTGTACAAAAATAAATTGTATTGTATTGTATAGTGTCCTGTGGTGGGTTGGCACCCTGCCCGGGATTGGTCCCTGCCTTGTGCCCTGTGTTTTGCTGGGATTGGCTCCAGCAGACCCCCGTGACCCTGTGTTCGGATTCAGTGGGTTGGAAAATAGAAGGATGTATTGTATAATGCAGCAGTACTCACACGACAGGCAGGCACGAGACAGTCCTTACAGGTTCAACGATCCAGGATAGAAACGATACTCCACAGGTGGTACTGCAGATGAGACAGACGGGTGAACACAAATCCAAAACAACAGGACTTCTTTACTGCTTAGCCGGCTCCCGTTTAAGATTCCCACCAGCCCCTCTTGTCCCCAGCAGCCCCTGCATTCTCCTCAAATGTCCAATCAGGGCAATAACCTTGGGGCAGCTGGGAAATGGAGTCCTGCTGCTACGTGCTGACCAGTGCACCCCACAAGACCTGTCATTTTGGAGATGCCCTGACCCACTCGTCTAGCCATCACAATTTGGTTCTTCTCAGAGTCGCTCAGATCCTTATGTTTGTCCGTTTTTATGTCACCTTCAAGAAGCGACTGCTCATTCACTTGCTGCCTAACAGATGCCACCCCTTGTCAGATGCCATTATTATGTAATTACAATGCAATTCATGCCACCTGTCAGTGGTTTTTAGCATATCATCGGCATATTTTAAATTATTTTGTTAACAGGACACATAATAACAGCATTTGATACCCTTTGACATTTTCTGTCATTTTAAACAGATTACATTCCCTACACCCCTTAGGAACTGTGGAAGAAAAGAAGCCGCAGTATTTTTTAACAAAACAAGATCTTGAAGAGCATTAATGCTGATCCAGAACTTGAAGTTCTCCATACCAGTAAATGCAGTCCCCAGCTTTTTTGGAAATCTCCCCCCACCCCCCACTCTTGCCCTTCCATCAATTAACTATTTGAGTGCGGAAGATTTTTTCCAAAACACTCCGTTTTCTGAAAAGCACACAATGCACTGGTTTCACACATAAAATCAACATAAAACGTCTGTCGCTACTTGCTGTGGCTGCTGTTGGCGCCTTTTCGGCTTTTCCGGCAGCAGTGGCTACAGTGGCCAGCAGGAATGCACGGTGGGCCGGCTACCTCTGTGTCTTCGTGCAGCAGGTGGGCAACGGCGGCAGTCGCTTTGTAACGCAATATGGTTTGTACCACTTGTCATCATAAGTGGTGGTCCTCCTAGGCAAATGCTGCTGTAGGTGCATCAGCTACACGATCGGGTTCATCACCACGATCAGCTGGGGACCGATAGGCCGATGCTGGTACAGTCATATGAAAAGGTTTGGGAACCCCTCTTAATTCTTTGGATTTTTGTTTCTCATTGGCTGAGCTTTCCTTTTAATATCTGACATGCCTTATGGACACAGTAGGATTTCAGCAGTGACATTAAGTTCATTGGATTAACAGAAAATATGCAATATGCATCATAACAGAATTAGACACGTGAGTAAATGTGGGCACCCAACAGAGATATGACATCAATACTTAGCTGAGCCTCCTTTTGCTCCTTTGAGCCTCCAGACGCTGTCCTCCTGTAGCCTCTGACGAGTGTCTGGATTCTGGATGGAGGTATTTCTGACTATTCTTCATACAAAATCTCTCCAGTTCAGTTCAATTTGATGGCTGCCCAGCATGGACAGCCTGCTTCAAATCATCCCATAGATTTTCGATGATATTCAAGTCAGGTGACTGTGACGGCCATTTCAGAACATTGTACTTCTCCCTCTGCATGAAGGCCTTTGTAAATTTCCAACTGTGTTTTGGGTCATTGTCTTGTTGGAATATCCAACCCCTGTGTAACTTCACCTTTGTGACTGATGCCTGAACATTATCCTGAAGAATTTGTTGATATTGGGTTGAATTCATCCGACCCTCGACTTTAACAAGGGCCCTAGTCCTGAACTGGCCACACAGCCCCACAGCGTGATGGGACCTCCACCAAATTTGACAGGAGGTAGCAGGTGTTCTTCTTGGAATGTGGTGTTCTTCTTCTGCCATGCAAAGTGATTTTTGTTCTGACCAAATAACTCCATTTGTGCCTCATCAGTCCAAAGCACTTTGTTCCCAAATGAATCTGACTTGTCTAAATGAGCATTTGATACAACAAGCAACTCTGTTTGTGGCGACGTGAGTGCAGAAAGGGCTTCTTTCTCCTCACCCTGCCATACAGATGTTCTTTGTGCAAATTGCGCTGAATTGTAGAACGATGTACAGATACACCATCTGCAGCGAGATGTTCTTGCAGGTCTTTGGAGATGATCTGTGGGTTGTCTGTCACCATTCTCACAATCCTGTCATATGCCGCTCCTGTATTTTTCTTGGCCTGCCAGACCTGAGTTGGTTTAACAGCAACTGTGCCTGTGGCCTTCCATTTCCTGATTCCACTCCTTACACTTGTAACTGACAGTTTAAACCTCTGAGATGGCTTTTTGTCGCCTTCCCCTAAACCAGGAGACTCAACAATCTTTGTTTTCAGATCTTTGGAGAGTTGCTTTGAGGATCCCATGCTGTCTGTCACTCTTCAGAGGAGAGTCAAAGGGAAGGAAGCACAACTTGTAATTGACCACCTTAAATACCTTTTAGCACTCATGATGGACACTCCTGTCTATGAAGTTCAAGGTTTAACGAGCTCATCCAACCAAGTAATCAGCACTGAGCAGTGACAGGCATTCAAATCAGCAAAATGACAAAGGGACCCACATTTGTGCACAGCCAGTTTTCCACATTTGATTTAATTTCATACAACTAAATATTGCGTCACTAAAAATCTTTGTTCGGAAAACACCCCAGTGCTCAGATGGTCCTAGGAAATGAAAGACCTACCACTGTTATCTTTTATGTGAAAGGAGAGTCAATTATTATGCAGGCTGAGAGGGGTTCCCAAACTTTTTCATATGACTGTACCTCACTTTCGTTCTCAACATCCATCTCCAGGTCACTTGCATCAAACTCAGAGTCCGAAAAGTCCGATGCAACGATAATACGTAAGACATTCATGGGGGGCGGCACGGTGGCGCAGTGGTAGCGCTGCTGCCTCGCAGTTAGGAGACCCGGGTTCGCTTCCCGGGTCCTCCCTGCGTGGAGTTTGCATGTTCTCCCCGTGTCCTTGTGGGTTTCCTCCCACAGTCCAAAGACATGCAGGTTAGGTGGATTGGCGATTCTAAATTGTCCGTAGTGTGTGCTTGGTGTGTGAGTGGGGCTGTGTGTGTCCTGCGGTGGGTTGGCGCCCTGCCCAGGATTGGTTCCTGCCTTGCGCCCTGTGATGGCTGGGATTGGCTCCAGCAGACCCCCGTGACCCTGTGTTCGGATTCAACGGGTTGGAAAATGGATAGATGGATGGACATTCATGGGGTATTTTGCTTTAGTGTCGGCAGATGTCGCTGCCATTTTAGAGGCTGTTTGCTCTTCACTACTCATTCACGAGCAGGGAATCGAGGCGAAATCAACAAAGCTACGTAACGTGCCTTCAAGCAAAGAGAGTCAAACTAAAATGTAAGGGTGAGTTTTATTACAGTTTACAGCAGATTTACAGCTGTCCTCTACCCCTGAATTTCAACAAAAGCCAACATCAACCCTGAAATAGTTAATGTCAACTGCTTACTTCATAACAACAAGAGTTCGGTTTTAGCGGACTAAAAAAGCCAGCCGAGATTCTCACCGCCTTTGACGGTGACGGGGATCTCAGGAACGCACCCAGCCTTGGCCCAACTCTCACACACTTCCTCACAGAGACAAAAAAGCAACCGGTAATAAAACAGAAATGGAAGACTGTGTTACAGAATAATAAATGAAATATAACAATGCACACTACAACAATCCCACCCCAGTTTCCTTCATGACGATATACAAAAAAGCATGAATTCACCAGTAACTAACAACTAACTAAAACCCCAAACGGCAAAGTCCATGAAAATGGCAACTGATGAAATGAAGGAGGTAGACAGTCCAGAGATCAGCAGGCTGTATATGAATGTAAAGGTCAGTCCTAACTGTATTTCCTGATGAGATGGTGACGTGTGAATGGGATCAGGAGCGTGCTTTTCTTAGCAGGATGACAACAAATCCTCAGACAGTCCTCATTCAGCAGGAAGACACCAGATGGTCCATACACACACACGCAGGAGACAATCCCGGACAAAACAAGAACCCACAGGCATTAATATGGGAAGGCAAACGGACTGGCAACTCAAGACGTGAAACAATAAAAGCCTTCCCCCTTCCTCAGTATAACTTGTGCCCAGCACCCCCTGCACCCTCAGCAGACGACCAATCAGAGCCATGGCAGGGACTTCTGGGAGTTGAAGTTTTCATTACCCAGTCGCACCGCTCCAACCAAAAACGGAAACTTTTTCCACGTTGACGTGAAGTGTACAATGTGTGAAGACTTTAGTCCAAATATCAAATAAACAAGTGCGCTTTCATTCAAGAATATAACCAAAGAAAAAAAAAAATGTGATTCGACAATACCGCATAGTTATTTATTTGACTTGCTATTATTTCGCGTCTCAGTGTGTGAGTGGTGAGAGTTGGGTGCGTTCCTGGAATCCCCACCCAAAAAATAAACAAATCACCCTCCCTATGGCGGTGTGAACCTGAGCGGCACCGGACCACTACAAGTACCTTCCAAAACTGGTTCAAGGAAGGACAATCGATGAACTGGCAACAGGGATTAAAACAGGAAGGCACACAGACAGGCAACTCAAGACGTGAAACAACAAAATCCTTCCCCCTTCCTCAGTATAACTGCCCCCCTTGTCCCCAGCAGCCCCTGTACCCTCAGCAGACAACCAATCAGAGCCACGGCAGGGACTGCTGGGAGTTGAAGTTTTCATTCCCGAGTAGCACCGCTACAAGGTTATGTCTACTGACCCTTAGTTAGCGAACATTTATCAGGTGTATTGCTTACAGAGATCATTACTTGCCTTATTAGTAACTGCCTGACCCTTGAGACTCCAAATTATGGATTTGATTACGACTTAAAAAAAAATAACGAGTAGGAAACTATTTAATAATACAGGAAGCCCACGTCATTACTTAATGTTAAACAACTACATATATTTTACTAATGATAGGATTTAACTTGTCGAGAGGTTTACTTAAATTGGCAGTGACATTCATGTCACCGGTGACTCCTCCTGTGAAGTCAGTAGATGGATTGGGCAAGCATGGGGGGGTCATGAGGTCACTGGAAAGGGGTGTGTGGCACTCCTGATATCTGCAAAAGGATGAAGGTCCAAGTCTTTAGAGTCCTGGTGCTTCCTGTTTTGCTATATGGTTGCGAGACATGGACGCTATCCAGTGACCTGAGATGAAGGGTGGACTCCTTCATGTGTGTCTCTTAAGAGAATCCTTGGGAACTGCTGGTTCGACTTTGTGTTGCTCATGGAGTCCCGATTGAGGCACATCACCTGCATTGTGAGGGAGCGTCAGTGGCGTGTTTCCCGAGGGTGATTCGGCTCGTAAGATCCTCATTGTTAGGGACCCGAGTGGCTGGACCAGGCCAAGGGGTCGCTCACGTAACACCTGCCGGCAGCAGATAGAGGGTCATTTCCGGAAGGTGGGACTGGATCGGATGTTTGCCTGGGGGGTTGCCAACTGGGATCCCGAGTTGTTTCGTCATGTAGTGGGTGTGACAACGTGCTGTACCAGTGCAGGCTCCCCAACTTGACTTGACTTGACTTAGGATTTAAGGTTAACAGAGCAGAATACAAAACCCTGAATATCCATATCTAAACTGAGCATACGAGGGGGTACCCAAAAATAACCGGAATCTGTACCTGCCGCACAATCTCGACTTAGTTGAAGAGAACTCAAGTCAAGTCATGCTTATTTTACATAGCACAGTAGCCGTCCCCCACAGCTCCGCCCACGTGGTAGTGAAACAGGACAGCAAAAAGGATAGACATAGAATTACTAGACGCCGCATGACCAGCAGCATCGTACGTCAACGTCGCCGCCATATTGCGAGTGGCACAGCTGTGGAGTGAAGTACTGGATAAAGATGCCTCACGCATGTGCTGCTTGGGCTTGTACAAACCGCTGTACGCTCCAAACCAGATCCCTGGGAATTACATTTCATAGGTAAGGCTGAACAATTGCTTTGGTTATATTTGGCCATTAGAAAAACCCGTAAATCTGAATTTTAGCTACGTCAGGCTAAGCTAGCAAAGCTATAAAAAACATACATTTGATTCCAGTCTGTAGCAGCCGGTGTAATTTATGATAGTTGTAAAGGTTAGCTTTGTTTTTTTTTTTTTTATTCAGTTTTATTCTCTCATCCACGTTCACGATCCCAAACCTACCCAACAACCCGCCCCACACCCCCCCCCCTCCGCATTTGGCACTACTGTTTTCACATAGACATAGACGCGCTATAACAGAGGTAAACCGTCCTTTGTATGTAAGAGCCAGATCGATCTGGCTTTTATGTAATTAACATATAAATGTTAATGTTTTGGGCACATGCACCATCCTTACATACACCGTCCTATGTATGTAAGAGCCAGTCATAATTTGAGGTTTACCTCTGTTATAGCATGTCAATGTGAAAACAACATTGTCAAATGCGCTTGTGGATCGTGAATGCGGCTGAGAGAATAAACAAAAAAAACAATAAAATAAAAAAATAAAATAGTAAGAATAAATGCAGCTCACTTCTCAAAATGGACTCGTCTGGGATCGAACCCGTGATGTTTAGGTTACCAGTCAATAGCTGATACCGTTTCCGCCAATGCAGTGCTCATAGCAAACGCGTGTCAATGTCGCACCCTAACGCAGGTTGTTTTTCTGCAGCTATATTCTTGAATAGAAGCGTACTTGTTCTGTTATATTTGTACTTTTGTGAAAGTTTTTCTTTGATATTTGGACTTCAGGCTTCACACCTTATACACATGTCGTAAATTTAATAAGACAGTCCTTGGGTGTGTGGGAACTGTTAACATTTGAATCTGATGATTGCATGTAGCACGGAACTAACCTGTCTGTACTATTCTGTCCTCTGCATCTCCTGGAGTTGAAAAGAGATACAGCGGAACCTCGGTTCACAACCATAATTCGTTCCAAAACCGAGTTTGTCGTGAACCGAAGCAATTTCCCCCATAGGATTGTATGTGAATACAATTAATCCGTTCCAGACCGTACGAACTGTATGTAAATATATTTTTTTTTAAAGATTAAGCACAAATATAGTTAATTACACCATAGAATGCACAGTGTAATAGTAAACTAATGTAAAAACATTGAATAACACTGAGACAAACACCCAGGCTCCCTGCTCAGCGGCACGAGCAGGCTCGCTCGCTCGCTCTCTCTCAGCAGCACGCACGCGCTCGCTCTAACTCTCTCGCTCTCTCTCGCTCCCTCTCTCTCTCTCTCAGCAGCACGCACTCGCTCTCTCTCTCTCTCAGCAGCATGCACCCCCCCTCCTCCTCTCAGCAGGCTTGCTCGCTCGCTCTCTCTCTCTCTCAGCAGCACGCACTCGCTCTCTCTCTCTCTCAGCAGCATGCACCCTCCCTCTCTCTCTCAGCAGCACGCACTTGCTCTCTCTCTCTCTCAGCAGCATGCACCCTCCCTCTCTCTCAGCAGCACGCGCTCGCTCTCTCTCTCTCTCTCTCGCTCACTCTCTCTCTCCCTCTCACTCTCTCTCTCATGTGCAGGCAGGCACGTACGTCTGACCGAGAACAATGCAACACGTGCGGAAATCATCGGCGAGCACAAACCGAAAGGGAAACTGGCTTGGTCGTATACCGAGCGTGTGGTCGTGAACCGAGGCAAAAGTTTGGCGAACTTTTTGGTTGTGAACCGAGTTGTACGTGTACCGAGACGTTCGTGAACTGAGGCAGCAACATGTGGACACTGGCCAAGATTGGAAAAAATAAATAAATAAACGAAGTCACATCATGACTACAACCGCATGAAGGTATGCAAATTAATATATAATGTTGCATCAGTGCAACAACGTTTTCCGAAATGTACAATACAGGTCATAAAATGAATTTTTCCAAATGTCATGTATATCTAAGTCTCTCTCTTTTTGTCAGAGCGGCTTTGACATCATGGATCAGAAGGCGCATACTAATTCAGCGTGAGTAGGAACACTCAAAACTGAATAAAAAACTGAATAAAAAAAATCCCATTCACAGTCATTCTTAGTCACGCACAACACTCACATCCACGTCTACAGTTTTCCCAGTCTCATTCACGCACAAGATCTGACACGGTTTTCAAACAAAGAGGGGGTGTAACAAAACAAGTTTGTACCTACCACGTCTTTATCTGAAAAAGGCATCACTTGTGGAAGCTTAAACGTGAGAGAATAAAACTGAAAGAAAAAAAAAAAATCGACAAGTACTATAAATTTACAGACGCAAATCAAATGTATGTTTTTATTGTAAGATGTAAACAATAAGAGTAGCTCACTACTCCAAATGGGAAATATGGGAAGCAGCTGATATCAAAACTGCGACCTCTTGATTGAAAGGCAGCAGTTCTTAGCATTGCACCACGCAAGCTGCCATATCAACCGCCTACCGTAACCTGCTTTCGTTTAAATTCTTGAATAAAAGTGCACTTGTTTTGGTATACTTGTACCTTTTGTGAAAGTGTTTATTTCATATTTGTATTTCAGGTTTCACACATTATACATTTCATGTCTACATTTTGTCAGTTATTAGTTATACATGAAAAACATTTCTGTGTTAACAACGTTTTTACAGAGATTGTTGATGACACTGAACACACATGAAATGTATGTATTCTAAATAACGATATACTTTTTTACCCAATAAAGCTCCAGCACTTCACTCGAAGATAAACACTGAGCACTGAGAAAGTCTTTGCAAATTGAACTGTGGCGGTGGTTGGGGGGGATGGAATAGCCGACTGCTTGCTGCTTGTCCTAATCGGCACGTTTACAGGACAAAAGACGCTGAGGGAGAGGTGCGAACGGATTTAAGGTCGGCCGGATTTTCGAGTTTTCTCGTAGGCTCTGGTTATTCTAGTGTTAAAGTTAGTGTGGGTGGAGCATAGTTGCCTATAGGTCCCTAATGTTAATGTCCCCTTTGGGTGCCTAATGTTAAAAACGAAAATCCGTTTTGCATCACGACAATAGAAAAGGTTACTATCCGTCCGTGCCGTCCGTTTAGTACACAAGTACCATTGAAAGTGTTTTTTTTTTTTTTTTGGAAGAAGCCTAATATGATGATATTTGTGTCCCAAGTAAACTCACAGTAGATACAAGTTTTTAATACGTCTGGATCTTACCTTTATAACTGTGGATGTAGCTTGAAACGTATAATTTGAAGCACTTCTCCTTTTTAGTTCCTGACGTTTGGCACAGTATTTGAATATTAAGTCTGGGCAGTTCTTGAAGCGTTCAGGTGAAAAGCGCCATAGCTACTCCATTTTGACATCAGCACCAAAAGTGAAGCAGCTGGCTGAAGTGGAATCCGAAGGAAAGTGTGCATACAGCAGGGGTGGCCAAACTCCAATCCCGGACAGCCACACTAGCTACGTGTTTTCATTCTAATTATTTAGTTTTTGCTACTGATGAACTATATTTAATTCATTTGCTAATTAAGACTCAGACCCTTTAAATCAGGGCTGAGCAACTCCGATCCTGGGCAGAAGTTGGCAGCATGCACTGATTGCGTGTTACCGCACCCACCACACAACGAACCACCTGGAATGGGACCCGAGTGCAGTGGATGACACCTCAGCCCCTGATTTTGAAACTTTAATTGCTTATTTTAGTTTTAAACCGCTGTAGTTATTGTTTTTACTGCTTCATATTAGCAATAAAATGCAAATGACAAAGGAACCAGCAGTTCTACATCTAGCTTGTCTCCACTTCCATCCGTGTGTATTCATCATTCGCTATTTAGTTTAATGAAGTATTCAGAAGGAAACTGAAGAGAAAGTAAAGAACTTCAAATTATTTGGATGATGCATGAATCATTAGAAAGAAAAAAAAAGAATCTATGATTTAAGAATGAACTGTTAAAACACTAACAACCAATAAATGAAATAAGATCAGTTATTGGGGAGGACTGACTTCTAATTAAGCAACGGGGTTGGAGCAAAAATCTGCAGCCACTCCAGGTTCAGAGTTAGCCATTCCTGGACAGCCTCCCTCCCATAACAAATGCATCCACCCAGGGCAACACCATTTCATTCCTGCTTAAGGAACTGCACACTTCAAACAAAAATCAAAGCGTCAAAAACAAAATAAATATAATCGTTCACTAACGTAACAAATCATAATTATTTTAACTTTGAGTTTACTAAGAAAAGAGAAAAAAGAAAACGGTGTGGTGTACCATCCACTGCTAAACAAAACGGATCCCCCTGTGGCTTAGATTCTTAGAAATCTGCGACTGCGCTTAGCTTCGGCATTTGCATTGCATTTGTCATTCCAACAGAGGTCACATAACAAACAATCCTGTACCAAATGACATATAACAAAGACATATGTGTTGCATTGTCATTCCAACAGATGACACAACACAGACATTAACACTTCTTTTATGACTCCAATATCAAATGACATTAAACAGAGACATCAGCATTGCATTTGTCATTCCAGCAGGTGGCACATTTCAAATATTTGTAGCATTAAAAAGCATTGCATTTGTCATTCTAACAGAGGGCACATCACAAACATTAACACTGCTTTTACAATCCTATAAAAATGACATATAACAAAGATGTGTTGCATTGTTATTCTAACAAATGACACATTGCAAACATTAATATTGCTTTTACGAATCCCATATCAAATGACATATAACAAAGACATATGTGTTCTCTTGTCATTCCAACAGATGACACAACGCAGACATTAACACTTCTTTTATGACCCCAATATCAAATGAAATTAAACAGAGACATCAGCATTGCATTTGTCATTCCAGCAGGTGGCACATTTCAAATATTTGTAGCATCAAAAAGCATTGCATTTGTCATTCTAACAGAGGGCACATCACAAACATTAACACTGCTTTTACAATCCTATAAAAATGGCATATAAAACAAAGACATATTTGTTGCCTTGTTATTCTAACAAATGACACATTGGAAGCATTAACATTGCTTTTATGAATCCCATATCAAATGACTTATAACAGAGACATATGCATTGCATTCGTCATTCTAACAAATGGCACATCTCAAACATTTGTAGTAATAAAAAAGCAAAACATATATTATTCCAACAGGTGGCACATCTCAAATATTTGTAGTATTGAAAATCATTGCATTTGTCATTCTAACAGAGCGCACATCACAAACATTAACACTGCTTTTGCAATCTTATAAAAATGACATATTACAAAGACGTATTGCATTGTTATTCTAACAAGTGATGCATTGCAAACATTAATATTGCTTTTATGAATCCCATATCAAATGACATTTAACAAAGACATATGCATTGCATTTGTCTTTTCCAACAGATGGTACATCTCAAACATTTGTAGTAATAAAAAGCAGTACATTTGTTATTCTAGTAGATGGCACATCTCAAGCATTTCTAGTCATAAAAAAGCATTACATTTGTCGTTCCAACAGATGGCACATAAGAAATGTTAACACTGCTTTTACAATCCCATGCCATGTGACTTATAACAAAGACATATGTGTTGCTTTGCCATTCTAACCGATGATGCCATGCAAACATTAACACTGCTTTTATGAATCCAGTATCAAATGACATTTAACAGTGACATATGCATTACATTTGTCATTCCAACAAATGACACCTCTCAAACATTTGTAGTAATAAAAAGCAATACATTGGTTATTTGGGCGGCACAGTGGCGCAGTGGGTAGCGCTGCTGCCTCACAGTCAGGAGACCCGGGTTCGCTTCCCAGGTCCTTCCAGCGTGAAGTTTGCATGTTCTGCTTGTGGATTTCCTCCCACAGTCCAAAGACATTCAGGTTGGGTGGATTGGCGATTCTAAATTGGGCTGTCTGTGTGTGTGTGCCCTGCAGTGGGCTGGTGCCCTTGGATTGGCTCCAGCAGACCCCCGTGACCCTGTAGTTAGAATATAGCAGGATGGATGGACATTTGTTATTCCAACAGGTGGCACATCTCAAACATATGTAGTATTAAAAAGCAATACATTGGATATTTGGGCAGCACAGTGGCGCAGTGGGTAGCGCTGCTGCCTCACAGTCAGGAGACCCGGGTTCGCTTCCCAGGCCCTTCCTCCCACAGTCCAAAGACATGCAGGTTAGGTGGATTGGCGATTCTAAATTGGGCTGTCTGTGTGTGTGTGCCCTGCAGTGGGCTGGTGCCCTGCTCAGGGTTTGTTTCCTGCCTTGTACCCTGGGATTGGCTCCCGTGACCCTGTAGTTAGAATATAGCAGGATGAATGGACATTTGTTATTCCAACAGGTGGCACATCTCAAACATATGTAGTATTAAAAAGCATTGCAATTTTTGGGCCTGCTCCAAATTAACATCATTCTGGACCAATATCTTGAAATTGCTATCAGACAGCCTTAGTGTCACAATCCCTCCTAATCCATTAACAGCTGTATTTGGTGGGCTCACAGAGGGGCTTACAGTGGAGAAGGACAAACAAACTGTAATGGCTTTTACTTCACTATTAGCACGTAGACTTATCTTGCTCAAGTGGAAGAATCCTAACTCACCTCTTTTAAGTCAGTGGGTAACTAATGTTATATATTATCTAAATAGGAAAAAAATCTAATTCTCACTTAGGGGATCTGTGCCGAACTTTTTCAAAACCTGGCAGGATCTGATCAATAATATTTTAGAATAAGCTTTTAAAGCACGGAGGAAGTAGATTCTCTCCCCCTTTTTTCTTCTTCATTTATCTGTATTCACTTATTAATTCATCCATTTACTTATTTCTACTAGCTTTAAGTTTTACTCTGCTGGCTTAGCTCTCTTTCTCAGGGGTGGGCGGTTGATTTGTTTTCAATCTTATTTTTGTAAAAATTGTTTTATTTGTATGGAATGTTTTGTGATTTCAATAAAATCAAAAAAAAAAAAAAAGCATCGCATTTGTCATTCCAACAGAGGGTACATCACAAACATTAACCCTGCTTTTTCGAATCCCATTCAAATGACATTTAACAAAGACATATGCATCACACTTGCCTTTCCAACAGATGGATCATCTCAAACATATGTAGTAATGCCTAAATGAAGTGATCTTAATCGTGATGTTGTTTGTGATGCCTAAATTGGCTTAAAAAGCAGTCATTATCATGAGCAAAAAAATAAATAAATAAATAACAAGAAGAAGAATCCTGCTGGCCACTGACAACTCGCTCCTTTCGTATTTGACCATGACATCGTTCTCAAGCAGCACTAAACAAGTCATGTTGTGTCAAAGCCTTAGGCTTTGAATAGGCTGTGAGATTTCGAGCTTTCTGTATGCAGGGAGTGAATCACGCCAGTGTTATTTTACCGCACTTTGCCATCTAATCCTGTGAAGTGACAGCAGGCAGCCGATATAACCTGACGGAAAAGCAAAGCAGATCTCCAGTGAAAATACACAACTTTGGCTGACTTAAAAGTGAACTTAAACACAGTCTGTACATCAATATCATCACTTTTGACAATAATTGTAATAATTTAGTAATAATTGCTTAGTGATATAAATTATTTTACACGTGACTCGTCATTTAACTGGTTTGGCTACATATTCCTGCTTGATTAAAGACATTGACACTTCCCAGTTTTTCCAAAATGGTCAGAGTTTCAGTGAATACTAGCCAACCCGCGGCGTACCACACGCCGCATAATCAGGCCGGTTTTTTAATGATTTTTAAGCACAGGGAGAAAATTAACATTTGAAAAATCGGTAATGTAATAAATCAGCAAGAAAAGCAACATCGTAACAATGGACGGAACGAACCAACACACAATCGCTCGTGACTGAAAACTGGCGGACCGCAATCACGCCTTCTCCTGTCAGACGGAGGGATGGGGGAGCACGACGTGGAGTCTGGAACTGTAGGAGAGGATAAGGACGTCCATTCAGCTCCGTCCGTCATGATAATCTGCTGATTTATCATTCAGTATGCACTGCCCGCTCATGTACCCACCTCCAACTCGTCACTTGAGTCGTCTTCTTTACACAGTCCAGATGTACCTGTGACTGACGTAGACTTTTCAATGCTCTCTCTGTGCGGTTTTGGCTGCTTTTCTATATATAATCCACCAAGACACCCGACCACGGTAGTAGCGAGGTGGGACGCTGGTGTGTACAAAGGGTTGGGACGCAACCAGTGGGAGCGTATGAGTCGCACTTAGTGGGAATTCCACAGTTTGCAGCCTGAATGGGGTGCAACGGCTTACCCACGCCGGGTAGACACACGCTCAATGTCATGCATAATTATTTATTGAATGCTAAACACTTCTGGAAAGACACGGTTGTCTAAAACGGGTTGGTGTGAGAATACAACAGTAAGTGAATGAAAAGATGGAACTCTGGAGAGAGCAAAATACAACACAATAGTGAACCCGCGGCATGACAAACGCCGCATAATTATTTATTGATGGTTGAACACTTCTGGAAAGACACAGTTGTCTAAAAAGGGAGGGTTTGAGGATACAACAGAAAGTGAATGAAAAGATGGAACTCTAGACTTTTCATTGCTCTGTGCGGTTTTGGCTGCCAGTCTGCTGATTTCTCGTTCAGTATGCACTGCCCGCTCATGTGCCCACCTCCAACTCGTCACTCGAGACGTTGTCGTCTTTGTACAGTCCAGATACACCTGTGACTCACGTAGACTTTTCATTGCTCTGTGCGGGTTTGGCTGCCTTTCTATATATAATCCACCAAGACACCCGGCCACGGTAGTAGCGAGGGGGGTGTGAACAAAGTGCAGGAGCATCTAAGAAGACGCATGTTTGTCGCGGATGCGAATTGCTGTATGTGGCGTGTAAAACAGTTTGCTATGCTGCACGCGGTCGTGCGTCGTAACTGAAAAGTTGGTTTTTAAAGACTGCTTACTTCATTGTGCTTTAACCTCAGTTGTAAAGGATTGTTTTAAGGACCCCATGGGGTTCCCCTCGCAAACCGTTTCACACGCTGCATATGGCGAATCACCTCGGCGAGAAACATGCCTCTATGAACAGTCAACGTGGCTCGGAGGTGCATGACATTAACCTGACCTGCACTGCATGTGCCCTCTACGACAGACGAATATAAATGACGCCATTTTTTCTGTGTCGTCGCGTCCGAGTTGGTGGGCGTGGCCCTGCGAGTTGTCGTCGTAAACCAATGGTCTTGGAGTTGGTGGGCGTGGCTCCTTCCTGCGTGCGCCATAGGTGTCTCACTTGTCAGTGGCTTAGTGAATCCACGCCCCTTCCGGCGTGCTTTTCATGGTTGTCTTGCCTTTGTGAATTATATATATAGATATATGCATGTTCCCCCATTGAGCTTTGTTTAATAAATCCCGACATTAAGGGGGTGGGGGGGCAGTTGTGTATGCACATTTCGGGCCTCTTTTTGTGGATACTGTACACAAGCTTCCTTCTCCCTTCACCATAAAGGTGCCTCTTTTTTGAAAAGACTATACATTCCTCAGGTCCATCCATTCTCTAACCCGCTGAATCCGAATACAGGGTCACAGGGATCTGCTGGAGCCAATCCCAGCCAACACAGGGCAGGAACCAATCCTGGGCAGGGTGCCAACCCACCGCAGGACACACACAAACACTAGGGCCAATTTAGAATCGCCAATCCACCTAACCTGCATGTCTTTGGATTGTGGGAGGAAACCCACGCAGACACGGGGAAAACATGCAAACTCCACACAGGGAGGACCCGGGAAGCAAACCCGGGTCTCCTAACTGCGAGGCAGCAGCGCTACCACTGCGCCACCGTGCCGCCCATTCCTCAGGTCGGCTCTATTCAATAAGGGCGGGCACAAAAAGGCGACCTCAATTGGGAGCGTCAAATAAAGGCCCGCGTAAATAAAGGCGAGCTTCAAAAGGGCGTTAGAAGTTCATGCATTAATTAATTGGATGTTTTAATATTCTTGCTTTCACCTTTTTACATGTTCAATCATTACCTTTATCTAATAAATTTTCTGTAATAATTTTGTTGCGTTTGCCTTTATTCGCTGCGCCCTTTTGAAGCTCACCTTTATTTATGCGCCCTTATTGAAGGATACCCCTCAGGCCACGACCCACAAAGACAGATCGATTCCCCCTCTCCCCTTCAAGTGATACCCTCTGATCATCTAAAAATCATATAAGACATATATATACTGCTCAAAAAAAATGAAAGGAAGACTTCTGAATGAGAGTGTAGCATCAAGTCAATGACACTTGTGGGCTGTTGATCTGCTCAGTTCAGTAGCAGAGGGGCTTGTTAATCAGTTTAATGAAATGAACAACAGGGGGCACTAGAGGGGCAACAATGAGACGACCCCCAAAACAGGAGTGAATAGTTTCACAGGTAGAGGGAGGCCACTGACATTTTTCCGTCCTCATCTGTTTTGTCACTCGTCTTCTATTTGGCTATGGTCAGTGTCACTACTGGTAGCATGAGGCCATAATTTGACCCTACAGAGGTGGCACAGGTAGTCCAGCTTCTCCAAGATGGCAGGCACATCCATATTTGGCATTACCAGAAGGTTTGCCGTGTCTCCCAGCACAGTCTCAAGGGCATGGAGGAGATTCCAGGAGACAGAAAGGCAGTTACTCGAGGAGAGCTGGACAGGGCCCCTCGTAGAAGGTCCTTCACCCATCAGTAGGACTCACCGGTATCTGCTCCTTTGGCCAAAGAGGGACAGGATGAGCACTGGCAGAGCCTACAAAATGACCTCCAGCAGGTAGGCAGGCCACTGGTGTGAATGTCTCTGACCAAACAATCAGAAACAGACTTCATGAGGATGGCCTGAGGGCCCGACGTCCTCTACTGGGCACCGTGGAGCTCGATTGGCATTTACCATCGAATACGAGAATTGGCAGGTCCACCACTGGCGCCCTGTGCTTTTTATAGATGAGAGCAGGTTCACCCTGAGCACATGTGACAGACGTGAAATGGTCTGGAGAAGCCGTGGAGAACATTATGCTGCCTGTGACATCGTTCAGCATAACCAGTTTGGTGGTGGGTCAGTGATGGTCAGTCTGGGGAGGCATATCCATGGAGGGACGCACAGACCTCTACAGTTTACACAACAGCATCTTGACTGCCATTAGGTATCGGGATGAAACCTTGGCCCCCTTGTCAGACCCTATGCTGGTGCAGTGGCTCCTTTGTTCCTCCTGGTGTACGACAATGCCCGGCCTCATGTGGCGAGAGGATGAAGGAATTGATACCATTGACTGCCCCTGCAGTACCCCCCCCCCAAACGTTCACTCGCCTGACCTCAATCCAATAGAACATCTCTTTTTTTTTTTAATTTTATTAATTTTATTGCAATCATTCCATACAAATCAATCAATTTTTACAAAAAGTAGGATTGAGAACAAGTCGATCCCCCACCCATGAGAGAGAGAGCGTGGCCAACAGGGTAAAACTGTGCTTTAAGAGCTTATTCAGCTTAATGAGATCACTAGGGCAGCATTTTGTCACCTAAGAAACATAGCAAAAGTTAGACCTCTTATATCTTTGAAAGATGCTGAGAAATTAGTTCACGCGTTTGTTTTCAGTCGACTAGATTACTGTAACGCACTCCTCTCAGGACCACCCAAAAAAGACATAAATCACTTGCAACGAGTGCAGAATGGAGCTGCTAGAATCCTAACTAGGAAAAGAAAATCCGAACACATTTCTCCAGTTTTGATGTCACTACACTGGTTACCTGTGTCATTCAGGATTGACTTTAAAATTCTGCTTATGGTTTATAAAGCCTTAAATAATCTGCTCCATCTTATATATCGGAATGTCTGACATCTTATATTACAAATCGTAACCTTAGATCCTCAAATGAGTGTCTGCTTAGAATTCTAAAAGCTAAACTTAAAAGAAGTGGTGAGGCATTTGGCCTTCTGCTGCTATGCACCTAAAATCTGGAATAGCCTGCCAATAGGAATTCACCAGGCTGATACAGTAGAGCACTTTAAAACACTGCTGAAAACACATTACTTTAACATGGCCTTCTCATAACTTCACTTTAACTTAATCCTGATACTCTGTATGTTCAATTCATCATAATAACTATTCATGATGGCTCTAAAATCCGTACTGACCCCTACTCTCTCTTCTATTTCTTTTTCCGGTTTCTTTGTGGTGATGACCTGCGCCACCTCCACCTACTCAAAGCTTCATGATGCTCCAACAATGATGGATGGATTAAAAGCCAGAAGTCTACGTGACCATCATCATCATCAAGCCCTTCCGTGAGAACCCTAAATCCAAAGAGGACTGTTTCATTTATGTGAGGTAGAATGCCCAGAGGGGACTGGGTGGTCTCATGGTCTGGACCCCCTGCAGATTTTATTTTTTTCTCCAGCCATCTGGAGATTTTTTTTGTTTTTTCTGTCCCCCCTGGCCATTGGACCTTACTCTTATTCAATGTTAATTAATGTTGATTTATTTTGCTTTCTTATTGTGTCTTTTATTTTTCTATTCTTTATTATGTAAAGCACTTTGAGCTACTGTTTGTATGAAAATGTGCTATAGAAATAAATGTTGTTGTTGTTGTAAAATATTACAGATTAGATCCTGCCATGTTTTGAAATAAATCTGTACAGATCCTCTGACTGAGTATTTGATTTTTTCCAGTTTCAAATAGTATAAAACATCGGTTACCCACTGACTTAAAAGAGGAGAGTTTGGATTTTTCCAGTTTATCAGAATGAGTCTGCGTGCCAAGAGTGTAGTGAATGCAATCACAATTTGTTTGTCCTTCTCCACTTTAAGCCCCTCTGGAAGAACCCCAGACACAGCTGTTAATGGGTTAGGAGGGATTGTGAGTCCAAGGCTGTCTGAGAGGTAATTAAAAAGTTTGGTCCAGAATAATATTAATTTGGTGCAGGCCCAGAACATGTGACCCAGTGAGGCTGGGACTTGATTGCAGCGTTCACAGGTTGGATTTTGCCCTGGAAACATTTTCGAGAGTTTTAGTCGAGACAGATGTGCTCGATATATAATTTTGAGTTGTATAATTGTGTGCTTTGTGCATATGGAGCTCGAGTGAATTCTCTGCATTGCTATTTTCCACTCCTTTTCTGATATGTTAATTGAGAGATCTTTTTCCCAGTGTCCTCTTGGACCTTTGAAAGGGAGGGACTGCAAAATAATTTTTATATATTGCAGAGATGGTGTCTGAGTCCTTGAAATTGAGCAATATTTTTGCCAGCATGGACGAGGGTGCAAGATGAAGAAAAATCGGGCAGGTTGTGTTTAACAAAGTTCCTAATTTGACGATAGTGAAAGAAATGTGTAGCTGGAATGTTAACCAATAGAACACCTCTGGTGGGACATTATGTTTGGGTCCATCCAATGCCTCAGTCTGTCCAGGAGCTCAGTGATGCCCTGGTCCAGATCTGGGAGGAGATCCTCCAGGACACCATCTGTCGTCTCATTAGGATGTTGTCAGGCAAGGGGGACATACAAACTACTGAGTACGATTTGAAGTCGCTATAATGAAACTTCAGCCAAATGGACTCGCCTGCCTGTCTATCTGCATCATCATTTTGTTCCCTTTGATTTTCGGGTTGTCTTTGAGTTCAGCCCTCCCTCTGTCGGTTTCCATTTTCTTTTCCATCCTTTTGTTCCTCACACATCACCATATCAGTCCATACCAGTAGAGAGAGCAAGCAGGGTTTTTGTTCCCATTAACAGCTGATGTGTTTTCAAAGGGTTACTTTCATTTTTTTTGAGCAGTTTATTTTCAAGTGAACATGGCCAAAGTAGAAAGCAGGATAAGCTAACTACCTCCAGGGGGCGCACAGAGTATCCCATAACTGAGCCTGCCCTTTAAAATTAGCTTGTTGATTTGGTGGACCTCACTTGAAGTGCTGTTACTGGCCCACCACACCAAATTGTAGAAAATCTCGCTGGCCATCACAGAGTTGTACAAGATATCACTACCCACATTAAAGGAACTCAGTCGCCTAAGGAGACTTTCTTCTCCAACCTGTCATTTATGTTGACCCCCATGTTGTTGTAGGAGTGGACCACCTTTATATCCACTCCATGAACAGTGACCAGATACAGACGCTCTTTGGTACGGTAAAAGTCAATATGTGACGCTATAGTACAGATAAGATACTGGGGAAGGCTCTCAATAAGTTTTAGACGTGAACTGCAATGAGTGAAATACCAGCGAGTTTACAACGGAAAAAAAGAAAAACAATTTTTTTACTTTAACAAGGTTTTTGGACTTAACCGCTGGTCATTTATTTATTTGGTTTTTTTTTTCGGATGTTCCACCATTTGCTTCGGGTGCAAGCCTCGCGTCTGACATACCACTTTTACCGACTTTTACCTGCTAAACACAGTCACGGGTGCCTGGGAAGGTCAAAAGACAGATACAGGGGGAGTCCAAGTTCGATTAGTAGTGCACATGTACCGTAATGTTTAAGTTTATATCTTAGTAACCTCGAGGTTAGGTAATGTTTTTATTGTTTAGTTTTTTATTATGTATATTTTGTTGTTGGATATTTTGATTTATGGGCGGCACGGTGGCGCTGCTGCCTCGCGGTTAGGAGACCCGGGTTCGCTTCCCGGGTCCTCCCTGCGTGGAGTTTGCATGTTCTCCCCGTGTCTGCGTGGGTTTCCTCCCACAATCCAAAGACATGCAGGTTAGGTGGATTGGCGATTCTAAATTGGCCCTTGTGTGTGCTTGGTGTGTGGGTGTGTTTGTGTGTGTCCTGCGGTGGATTGGCACCCTGCCCGGGATTGGTTCCTGCCTTGTGCCCTGTGTTGGCTGGGATTGGCTCCAGCAGACCCCCGTGACCCTGTATTCGGATTCAGCGGGTTAGAAAATGGATGGATGGATATTTTGATTTATACTAGAAGTGTAGGATTTCCCCGGCTGGCCTGAAATGGTATCTTCCATTAGGCAAGCCGACCCTGGGAATGGAAAAGGCTTTATAACAGGGCTGTCGAACTCCAGTCCTGGAGGGCTGCAGTGGCTGCAGGTTTTCATTCTTACCATCTTCTTAATTAGTGCTGATTACTTCTTTTAAATTAGCTTGACTCAGTTATCCATCCATCCATTATCCAAACCGCTGCATCCTAACTACAGGGTCACGGGGGTCTGCTGGAGCCAATCCCAGCCAACACTGGGCGCAAGGCAGGAAACAAACCCCGGGCAGGGCGCACACACACACACACACCAGGGACAATTTAGAATCGCCAATGCACCTAACCTGCATGTCTTTGGACTGTGGGAGGAAACCGGAGTGCCCGGAGGAAACGCACTGCGCCACCGTGCTGCCCTTTAATATCCTAACACAGGGTCACAGTGGTCTGCTGGAACCAATCCTAGCCAACACAGGGTACAAGGCAAGAAACAAATCCCGGGCAGGGTGCCAGCGCACCATAGGGCACACACACACACAAGGGACAATTTAGGATCGCCAATGCACCTAACCTGCATGTTTTTGGACTGTGGGAGGAAACCCACGCAGACACGGGGAGAACATGCAAACTCCACACAGGGAGGACCCAGGAAGCGAACCCCAGTCTCCTAACTGCGAGGCAGCAGCGCTACCACTGTGCCACCATGCCGCTTGACTCAGTTAGTTAATATAAAAATAAACAGTTATTTCTTTTTCCTTAATTAGCAGCAGTGAGACACAAAACAGGCCACCATAAGACCAGCTCACCTGTGCCCATCACAAAATATGTGAAAATAAAGAAAGGTGAAGGTCTCAGTAAGGCTGATTTCCGAGGTCACCAAAGCATTATGACAGCATTCTTAGAAAAAGCAGAAAAACAACAACTTTAGATAGATAGATAGATAGATAGATAGATAGATAGATAGATAGATAGATAGATAGATAGATAGATAGATAGATAGATAGATAGATAGATATGAAAGGTACTATAAAATAGATAGATAGATAGATAGATAGATAGATAGATAGATAGATAGATAGATAGATAGATAGATAGATAGATAGATACTTTATTAATCCCAAGGGGATATTCACATAATCCAGCAGCAGCATACTGATAAAAAACAATATTAAATTAAAGAGTGATAACAATGCAGGTATAACAGACAATAACTTTGTGTAATGTTAACGTTTACCCCCCTGGGTGGAATTGAAGAGTCGCATAGTGTGGGGTCTCCTCAGTCTGTCAGTGGAGCAGGATGGTGACAGCAGTCTGTCGCTGAAGCTGCTCCTCTGTCTGGAGATGATCCTGTTCAGTGGATGCAGTGGATTCTCCATTACTGACAGCAGTCTGCTCAGTGCCCGTCCCTCTGCCACGGATGTCAAACTGTCCAGCTCCGTGCCTACAATAGAGCCTGCCTTCCTTACCAGTTTGTCCAGGCGTGAGGTGTCCTTCTTCTTCTTATGCTGCCTCCCCAGCACACCACCGTGTAGAAGAGGGCGCTCGCCACAACCGTCTGATAGAACATCTGCAGCATCTTATTACAGATGTTGAAGGACGCCAGCCTTCTAAGGAAGTATAGTCGGCTCTGTCCTCTCTTGCACAGAGCATCAGTGTTGGCAGTCCAGTCCAATTTATCATCCCGCTGCACTCCAAGGTATTTATAGGTATTTAGAAATGTCTGCTGTAGCAGAATGAGAGCAGCAACAAGCCATGGAATTAAATAACAGGTTTAATTAACAGCAAGAACTGGCTTCTCATTAAGAAAGTGATTGGAGTGAAATTGGTTGGAGTTTGAAGCCCCAGTTTAGCTGGTCATCTGTTGGCTCGTTTCACATCTCATTTCTGTTCAGCTGTCCTTTAATGAAGAAAGGAATCAATTCAGAGGACTGAATCCTTAAAAACAGGGCTATTCAAACGAAGGGTAAAGGAGTTAATCAGCAGTGAAAACTGGTCACTAATTAGGAAAAGGGTGAAGAATGACAGACAGAGGAGTAGCTTCAGTGACAGACTTTTGTCACCGTCCTGCTCCACTGACAGACTAAAGAGATCGTTCCTCCCCCACACTATGCGACTCTTCAATTCCACCCGGGGGAGTAAATGCGAACATTAATTTTATTTTAATTCTTTTCATTTTTATTACTATTTAATTTAATATTGTTTCTTTGTATCAGTATACTGCTGCTGGATTATGTGAATTTCCCCTTGGGATTAATAAAGTATTTATCTATCTATCTATCTATCTATCTATTCTATCTAGAATGAAAACCAGCAGCCATTGCGGCCCACCAGGCCTGGAGTTCGTCACCCGTGCTTTATAAGTACAGTTGTGGCCGCAAGAGGGGGGACGATCGTTCAGAGAGAATTAAGGAGGGTTAGGTAGTGCAAGGCATGCCAGGCTTAATAGGTGCCTGGTGGCTGAGCTGCTGGTTGATGTAAAGGAGTGTGTTAGACTCCTGAGGACCAAAAACGGCTCCTGAGATTTTTTTTTGAGGAGTTGTACTTTTGACCTGGGCTGAAATAGAGTCCAGTTTTGTTTTATTTTAAGACTACTTATGCCCTTACATGGACTGGAATTCACTGTGTATATATACTGTATATATATATATATATATATATATATATATATATATATATATATATATATATATATTGTCACAAAACGAGTCAAAGACAGAAAAGGTTTGGGGCAGCCACCCATGTAATTTGGTATCCTGGCTGCAACTTCGTTTTCTTTCAAATACCAGCACTGAAGTGCTTACAACAGAGTCCAAAACAAGACTGACACAGAAGGGAAAAGGGAAGGCTTTTAAAGGGGGAGACAGGAAGTGAGGTCATAAGGGTCGGGCACGTGTTCATTGTTCATTGGTTTAGTCCCGGATGTGACATCAGGGGCCGGAGCTGGCAAGGTCTGTCTCCATTGGCTCGGTCCCAGAAGTGACGCCCAGAGAGACAGGTGGAACCTCCCGGTTAGGTCTACAGGGAAGTGAGAAAGAGAGTTAGTGCGCTCTGCCACATCCCGCATGGCTCAGAACTGCCTTCACTCGAGCCCTTTAGCTGCCTCCCATGCGCGTGTGTGACAAGGCCCCCTCAGCCCAGACCCGCCGGGTCGGGCGACCTTAACCGAGAGGTCGTGAACCCGAGAGAGAGCATCGGCGTTGGCATGGAGAGCACCCGGCGATGAACGAGCGAAAACTTGTACGGCTGCAGGTCAAGAAACCACCGGGTGACCCGCGGATTCGACTCCTTGTGCAGGGCCATCCACTGTAGAGGTGCATGGTCCGTGACAAGGGTGAACTCACGCCCAACAGGTAGTACCTCAGCTGAGTGATCGCCCATTTAATCGCCAGAGCCTCCCTCTCCACCGCCGCATACCTGGTCTCCGGTCCAACAGTTTCCGCTCAGGAACATGACGGGTGTTCACACCATCGACACTTTGGCTCAGCACGGCTCCCAGGCCTGTGTCCGGCGTCCGCCTGGAGGATGAAAGGCAAAGAAAAGTTAGGTGCCATCAAAATAGGTGCGGACGTAAGGGCCTTCTTCAAGTCACCAAATGCAGCGTCTGTTTTGCAGTCCATACCACAATGTTCGGGCCCTCTTCTTTGTTAAATCAGTCAAGGCGCGCTTTCTCCAAAACCGGGTACAAACCGGCGGTAGTACCCGCTAACCCGAAAGGCTTGGACCTGCCGCTTGGTTCATGGACGGGCCATTTCAGAATGGCATCAATTTTGGAGCACTGTGGCCTTACGGTACCCGACCCACCAGGTAGCCTAAATATTTGGCCTCGCTTAATCCAAAGAAACATTTCTTGGGATTAATCCGGAGCCCGGCCTCACCAAGTGTCCGTAATACCGCTTGGACATGCTGTAGGTGTTCCTTCCATGTGCTGGAATAGATGACCACGTCATCTAGGTAGGCAGCACTGTATGAGTTATGAGGCCGAAGCACTTTGTCCACCAGACGCTGAAAGGTTGCTGGAGCCCGTGTAACCCAAATGGAAGGACACGATACTGCCAGTGTCCGCTAGGGGTACTAAACGCGTTTTTCCTTCGGAGTCCGTTAAAGGAACCTGCCAGTACCCTTTGTCATGTCAAGTGTGGTCAGGTATTGAGCCTGTCCAAGCCTCTCGAGGAGGTCGCCCACGCGTGGCATTGGATAGGCATCAAATTGGGAGACTTGGTTGCCGACGGAAGTCATTGCAGAACCTCCAACTCCGCCAGGCTTACCGACGAGCACAATGGGGCTGGACCAGGGACTATAACTCTCCTCAATTACACCTAGTTCCAGCATGCGCTTGATCTCAGTTCCACTTCAGCCTTTTTGCCTCGGGAAGACGGTAGGCGTTCTCGGACAACAACCCCGGGCTCTGTCACAATGTTGTGCTCAATCAGAGAGGTCCTTCCGGGGTGTTCACTGACTACCTCTCGAACGGTCCGGATAACTGTTTCCAGCTCCTGCCGCTGCCTGGGTCTCAAGTCTGCGCCAAAGCTAAGGTCGTGTGTGTGAGCGAAGAGTGAGCGGGCTGGCCGGAGGAGGGATCAGGGTCCCTGTCCTTCCACGGTTTCAGCAGGTTCACATGATATACCGCTCCTTTGGCCGGCATTGGGTTGACTCACCAAATAGTCGACCAGTCCCTTCCTCTCCTTAACTTCAGAGGGGCCCTGCCAGTGGGCAAGCAACTTAGAGTGGGAGGTAGGCACTAGGACCATGACCCGATCTCCGGGTGGAACTCCCAAGAGACGTGCCGCGGTTGTAGTAGCGAACCTGTGCTGCTTGAGCCTCCTCCATGTGACTTTTAAGGACAGGCCGAATCTTTCCAAATCTATCGCGTAACTGCGTGATATACTCCAGTATGTTAGTGGTGGGAAGAGCCTCTTCTTCCCAGCCTTCTTTCAAAATATCCAATATGCCCCGAGGTTGTCGCCCATACAGTAGTTCAAAGGGGGAGAACCCCGTGGAGGCTTGTGGGACTTCCCGATAGGCAAAAAGGACGAGGGGGAGGAGCTGATCCCAGTTCCTTCCATCCTCGCTGACCACCTTACGTAGCATTTGCTTGAGAGTTTGATTAAACCTCTCTACTAATCCGCCGGTTTGAGGATGATACACCGAGGTTTTTAAATGCTTTATATTCAGTAATCTGGCAGTCTCCTTGAACGTCTCCGAGGTGAAGGGGGTCCCCTGGTCTGTCAAGACTTCTTTGGGGATCCCCACGCCAATACCCCTAGTAATTCCCGCGCGATGGCTTTAGAGGTAGCTGAGCGCAACGGAACAGCTTCGGGTATCGTAGCATAATCCACGAGGACTAAAATGTACTTGTGTCCTCGGCTGAGGGCTCTAGAGGTCCCACCAGGTCGACCCGATTCTGTGGAAGGGAACGCCAATCAAGGGAATAGGAACAAGAGGAGCACGGTCCCTCCTAGGAATCTGTCGCAGTTGACACTCCGGGCAGGAAGCGCAAAAGCGCTAACCTCCTCATTAATTCCTGGCCAGTAAAACCGGAGCTTGATCCGCTCCAGAGTTTTTCGGTGCCCAGGTGGCCACCTAGGAGGTGGGCGTGTGCTAGCTCGCAGACCTGCCGCCGGAAGGTACGCTGCACTAGCAGCAGCCTCGCCTCCTGCCCGTCATGCATTGCTACACGGTAAAGGAGGTCATTATCTAACACAAAGTAGGGGCCCTGTGGCATCGACTGACTAGTGCGCTGGCCATTGACAAGGACCACTGCATTTTTTACAAACTTCAGGGAGTCGTCAATCCATTGCTCCCTTTGAAAGAAGCCGGCGTCTTTTAAATTGAAACCGCAACACGGAGAGAGGGTCAGCGCCGACCTCAATGGGCGTGGTTTCCTCCCGCCCGCCGGCGCTGGTGGATGACGGTCAGCCTGCGACGCCCGGAGTTGCCACGCCAGCCAGGACGGCTGCTTCACCTCTCTGCCGGCTGATTACACGGCGTGGAGGCAGCTTGAGACGGTTCATCTCCGCCCATAACGAGGCCCAACTTAACCCCGGAGTGGTATGTGTCTCACCGCTTTTAATGTCAGACCAGTCCCGCCCTAGTATCACCGGGTGCGGAGGATCAGGAAGGATTGCCACGGTTACTTTCTGGACTGATCCTCCGTAGCTAATGACACAAGCGGCGGTGCTGTACCAGCGGTTTCCCGTGGACACAGGTTATACTGGTCTTGAATTTTAGCCATTGTCGCGTAGCACAAAACGGCGGGCAACAATGGAAATGTTGCTGCCGGAATCGAGCAGAGCGGAAGTTTTAAACCCGTTAACGATCACCACGCCTGTATGCGGGACCGCCAACGGGTTTGTCAGAGCACACCAAGCCCTCCTCCCTCCACCTGCATTCCTCCTCGCCTCCAAGCGGTTTTGCGTGCCAGCGCCTGGACGCCGATGCAAGCTCCGGGTTATACAGGGAGGGGCTAGGTCTTGGGACATACCCCGGCTGAGTTTGGCAGAAGGACGGTTCCGCTCTCCCAGAGTGTGAGGCCGCCTCTGTGTTTCCAGAAGCTCTATGAGCTCAGACATGTTCTTAAACTGCACGCCCCAGACCGGCTGGGTGAAGCCCTGGGGAAGTGCTTTCAGGAGCAGATAGCACGCTACCTGCTCAATGACCTGGTGGGGCTTGTTTTCCAAGGGCCGTAGCCACTGCCATACTTTTGCCCATAAGGACCAGGCTTGTTTACTGGTCGGCCTCTCAGGGTCCAACCTCCACTTCGTTATTTTACTCACCTGCCAGTCTGGGGCACCCCAAGGTGGTAAAAGGGGCTGTGGTTTCACTGGGGGCAGGCACTCTCCCCAAGAGAGCATACTGAGTCCCTCTTGTCTCCCTCCAGGGCAGCCCATTCGGTGAGCCCCACCCGCACACTCCCTGGCCTCTCTAGACGGCCTAGTTCTGCGTGCTGGGAGCGGAGCCCGCACCGGTCTCGCCAACCACGGGCACCCTCCCGCCTGAATACTCGGCCCCGGTACGCTCCCACCTGGGTGTTTTGCAGGTCCTGTCCCCTTCTCTTCTGGGACTTCTCCATCCTGCCGACTACGCCACTGTCACAAAACGAGTCAAAGACAGAAAAAGGTTTGGGGCAGCCACCCATGTAATTTGGTATCCTGGCTGCAACTCGTTTTTTTTCAAATACCAGCACTGAAGTGCTTACAACAGAGTCCAAAACAAGACTGACACAGAAGGGAAAAGGGAAGGCTTTTAAAGGGGGAGACAGGAAGTGAGGTCATAAGGGTCGGGCACGTGTTCATTGTTCATTGGTTTAGGCCCGGATGTGACATCAGAGGGGCCGGAGCTGGCAAGGTCTGTCTCCATTGGCTCGGTCCCAGAAGTGACGTCCAGAGAGACAGGTGGAACCTCCGGGTTAGGTCTACAGGGAAGTGAGAAAGAGAGTTAGTGCGCTCTGCCACATCCCGCATGGCTCAGAACTGCCTTCACTGAGCCCTTTAGCTGCCTCCCATGCGCGTGTGTGACAATATATATATATATATATATATATATATATATATATATATATATATATATATATATATATATATATTAGGGTAAGAGCCTCTGTGTTTCACAATTTTTCGTCTTTCCTTTTTTTCTTTTTCTTTATAATTATATTTTGTGTTGTCACGGGATTATTTATATTTTTTTTGTGCATCCTTTTACATCAGTAACTGTTTTTTGTTTCTCTATTCTATCGTGGAATAATAAAATTACCTTTTTTTTGAACATCTGCCTCTCTTGTGCCTCTCTTATTACCCCCTCAGTCCTGGTTGGTCCCAAACTATTAGCAGGCCATCTGCTTTAGTAGACGGCTTGTAACATTAAGCAGTTCCTTTGGTTTTGCGGATGTTAAGTTGCAGACAATTCTCAAAGTTGCCCACCTGACTCCTCTCCTCTGTCTCATTCCCCCTTATCAATACACCCCCAAAAGTGCAGAACCATCTGAGAATTTAGACAAATGACCTGACCTGCTGTTATTTTTATAGTCTGACGTGTACAGAGTGAAGAGTAACGCAGACAGGCCTGCTCCTTGTGGTGCTCCAGTGTTGCTCACACAGTCCTTGAGTCTCAGAAACTGCCGTCTGCCTGATAGAGAGTCCATCATCAGGACCCCACAGGCTCATTCACCTGCATGTCTCTGAGTTGACCCCATAACAGGGATGGCTGGATGGCACTGAAGGCGCGGGAGAAATCAAAAAATGGATTCCTCACAGTGCTGCCAGATGAGAATAAGCCTGGTGGAGCAGACTGATAATTGCATCCTCCACTCTAATCATTGTCTGATAGGCAAATGGCAGTGGGTCCAGGTGGTCTACCACAAGAGGACTAATATAGTTTTAGACCAGTCTCTCAAAGGTCTTCATGATATGAGATGTAAGTGCCACTGGTCTGTAGTCATTAGTTGAAGGGACTCCTGCTTTCTTCAGAACAGGAACAATGCAATATTTTCCATAGCACTGGCACTTTCTGAAGATTTAGGGACAAATTGAACAGGTGACATAGGGACAGAGGACACCATAAAGTTGGTCAGCACAGGCCTTAAGAACTCAAGGATTGACTCCATCTGGTCCCGCAGCTTTTTCTGTGCATGGTTTCCTCAGTTGTCTTCCTTACTTGATCTTCAGTGATGGAGAGTCCACTTTGATGATGGATGAGTTTCATAACCTGCTGGGACTTCACTTTGCAGAAACAATCAGATAGGTAAAAATCATCCAAAGCTTGGAAGTTAGAATAAAATATGAATCCCTAGAAAGTGGTGACATTTAATGATGCTTAATGACGCTGACACTTTGGATGTATCCTGCTAAATATCATTATTCTTTATTTTATGGTGCCTGGAGTCATAGCTTTTCACGGTATTTGCTCAGTTCTCAAGTGTCTGCCTGTGACAAGCGTGTCAATGTGACTGTTTAACATGCATAATGAGAACTCATAATTTCTCCTGTCTAACACAGGCAATGGTGCAAGTCATCGTTAAACAGAGATAAAGCCTGGGCCACATTTATAACCTGTGCCGTAGTGATTTGTAGGTTGAATCCTTTTGTTTGGAAAATTAAAGAATTTAAGCATCCTATATTTGAAAAGCCACTTGGACATCTATTTGGACCTGAATGTCCATGTTAATTATAACCAGAGGGGGCGCTGTGCTAGAGAACCAACCCATTCAGGGTTATACAAAGGACCAGAACTAACAAAGAGTCTCACCTCTCTCCATCTCACATCTTCATAAGAGGGGCTGACTATGAACCCCTGGGGTCTCTGGCTCAGTAAGCAGCAGCTGTCCTGGTTTCTACTTGTGAGGGAATGTCTTAGGCAACAGCAGGTGTGCAGTTCTATCTATCTATCTATCTATCTATCTATCTATCTATCTATCTATCTATCTATCTATCTATCTATCTATCTATCTATCTATCTATTATATAGCACCTTTCACATATATCTATCTATCATATAGTGCCTTTCACAGCTATCTATCTATCTATCTATCTATCTATCTATCTATCTATCTATTATATAGTGCCTTTCACATCTATCTATCTATCTATCTATGATATAGTGCCTTTCATATCTATCTATCTATCTATCTATCTATCTATCTATCTATCTATCTATCTATCTATCTATCTATCTATCTATCTATCATATAGTGCCTTTCACAGCTATCTATTATATAGTGCCTTTCATATCTATCCATCTATCTATCTATCTATCTATCTATCTATCTATCTATCTATCTATTATATAGTGCTTTTCATATCTATTAAGGCTGAGGGTGTGAACTCCACCCAATAGTAGGGAAGAGGATATAAAGTAAGGCGTTCTTGGCTGATAAATGGCCTATAGCCAAGGATGTTGAGTCTCTGTATGTTTATAAGTATTTCTACGGACCGAAGTAATATTCAGGTCTGTGAGATATACAGTAGATCTTAAACATCATTTGTTGTTCGTGCCAACAATAAGTAAGTCCCTTAAACTGCCAGAAGAGTGACAGGCAGTGTTATTCCTAAGACACTTGTGTGGTGTAAAGTGCATGAGGTAAAACCAGCTGTGTGTGTTTCTCATTCATGGAGCACTGTTGTGGTTAGGGTCTGTATATTTTGTCACACACGTGCGCATGGGAGGCAGCTAAAGGGCTTGAATGAGGGTGATTTCAAATCTGACCAAGATGGGGCAGAATGCACTGACTCTTTTTCTCGCTTTCCTAAAAACCATTCACGGGAAGTTCCACCTGGCCCTGTTGACGTCACTTCCGGGTCCAGACCTATAGAGGAAGACCTTTCCGGCCCCAGCCCCCTTAATGTCCCGTCCGGGCTCGAGGCTATGGCTGAAGACCCTTCCGATCACGGCCCCTTTGACGTCACTTCCTATCCTGACCTTTAAAAGCCTCCACTTTTCCCCTATTCCCTCAGTTCAGTTTTGGACTCCAGTTAGTGCTGTCAATTATTTGTGCAACTTTTGCAGCCAGGAAATTAATATACGGGTGGCTGCCCCAAACCTTGCTATGGCTCTTTGTGGAGTTTGTGACAGTGTGTAATTCTCTTGAAGTCCTAGGAGAGTGACAAGTTGTGTTAATCATAAGGCACTTGTGTGGTTTACAATTCTAGAGGTTAACCAGCTGTGTGTGTGTCATTCATAGGACACTGTTGTGTTTCTGTGTGTATGCGTATAGCTATATGTTAATCTAAGGGGCTTCAGTAGACTAACCCGCTAACGAACCTGATGAGTACCCCTACCCTTAGCTAAAGGGTACGTAGAGGGCAATACCATGAAAACACTCTCTGGAAATCGGTAACAAGGTGGGCTGGGTAGCCTAGTCGTATCTAGCAGAGCTACATCCAGTAGGTCGCTTGAGCCGGTAAAAGACACCTTCGTCCGGGATGCCCGGTGTTTAGTGGTGCCTGGACTGTGACGATGCGGGTTCTGCTCCAATATCCATTTTGGTAGCTCTTGAACCCGACACCATCAGTAATGTCACCGGATGAGCTGGACAGTGAAGAAACAATGTAGCAAGGGGATGGTGCAAAAAAAGTGTAAAAGGGCTTTTATTAAATTCGGCAAAATCCAAACAGTTTGTGCCCAGAAAGAAACTGCAGTGCTCCACAGTTCCATAAATAAGTAATCCATAAAAACAGTGAAATCCCAAAAGATTAAAACAAGGCTAAACCACGAGAATTAAAACCTGCAGCAATCATTGGGGCCACACCAGCCAGGCACAGCTCCTTCCCAGCCTGTTCATCTCACTCCTCTCTCTACCGACCCCCATCTTAGCTCCCTCCGCCGGCGTCTGCTAGACCAGGGGTCGCCAACTCCAGTCCTGGAGGACCACCGTGGCTGCAGGTTTTCATTCTAACCCTTTTCTTAATGAATGACATGTTTTTGCTGCTAATTAACTTCTTTTGAATTCATTTTAATTGACTCGCTCTTGGAGACTCAGACCCCTTTAATTGTTTCTTTTTCCTTAATTAGCAGCCAAACAATAATGAGATACCAAATGAACCAAAACAACTGGTGTCCATCACGCAATATCTGAAAATAAAGAAAGGTGAAGGTCTTGGGTCCACAAAAAATTTTAACAGAGTTTTTAGAAAAGAGGAAATCAACAATTTCAGAAATGTCTGCTAATGCACCACGAGAGCAGCAACAAGCCACGGAATTAACAAATGGGTTTAATTAGCAAAAAGAATCTGCACCTCATTAAGCAGCTGGTTGGAGTGAAATTAGTTGGGGTTTGAGGCCCTGACTTAGGTGGTCTTCTGTTGGCTCCCTCACTTCACATTTCATTTCTCTTTGGGTGCCATTTAAGAAAAGAAATGAAGCAATTCAGAGGAACGGTGAAGAAATTCGGGGGAATAAATTATAAAAAAGCAATTCAATTAAAATGAATTGACAAGAAGTTAATTAGCAGCACAAGCACGGCACTTATTAACCAAAGGGTTAGAATGAAAACCTGCAGCCACGGTGCTCCTCCAGGACTGGAGTTGGCGACCACCTGTGCTAGACCGCTCGGGGTCGGTTGTCCTCCTGTCTTTCTTCTCGCACACGTGGTCGTCCCTCAGATCTCTAGGGCAGACTCCTCCTCCATGATCGTACCCACTCTCCCATTCAGTTGGCACGATCCATCCCCTTAAGCGTCGATCACTCGCTCTATCCAGGACCCCCAACTGCGCTGACCTTCCTTTTCCTCAGCTGGCTGGCTCATCCATTCTCTTGCACTCCCCCCAATTCTGCTCTCACGCTCTCCAGTCTTTTACTGTTCTCCTCTCCTTCTTTCCGCCTCTCGCTTCTCCTATTTATTATGGGGACGTGGCTCAGGTGTGGCGATTAGCAGCTCCCGGCTTCAATCATGGATGCGCCCGGGAACCGCTCCCTCCACACTACCATGCCCCCTCTTTAAGCCGTGAGTGCCGCGCTTATCTATTTAAAAAAAACTGGCCTTTTTGATCTGAGCTGTGGACCTGCAATACCACATGGACCAGTAAGGATGGGGTTAAATGCTTTCAAAGGGTGGCTTTTTGGAGCTGTGGACAAAGGAGGTGACAATGTTAGTGGCAGTGCCCCTCTCGTCTCATCGGATTATTGCATACAATACGATGCTATTTATTTTTGTATAGCCCTAAATCACACAACATCATGGGCTGCATCAGGAGTGGGCAGAAGGAGGAGTATAGGAACCTAATCAAGGACTTTATTAAATGGTGCGACTCAAACCACCTACACCTGAACACCAGAAAAACCAAGGAGCTGGTGGTGGATTTTAGGAGGCCCAGACCCCTCATGGACCCCGTGATCATCAGAGGTGACTGTGCAGAGGGTGCAGACCTATAAATACCTGGGAGTGCAGCGGGATGATAAATTAGACTGGACTGTCAATACTGATGCTCTGTGTAAAAGAGGACAGAGCCGACTATACTTTCTGAGAAGGTTGGCATCCTTCAACATCTGCAATAAGATGCTGCAGATGTTCTACCAGACGGTTGTGGTGAGCGCCCTCTTCTACGCGGTGGTGTGCTGGGGAGGCAGCATAAAGAAGAGGGACGCCTCACGCGTGGATAAACTGGTGAGGAAGGCAGACTCTACTGTAGGCACGGAGCTGGGCAGTTTAACATCCGTGGCAGAGCGATGGGCGCTGACCAAACTCCTGGCAATCATGGAGAATCCACTGCATCCACTGAACAGGATCATCTCCAGACAGAGGAGCAGCTTCAGCGACAGACTGCAGTCACCATCCTGCTCCACTGACAGACTGAGGAGACCCCACACTATGTGACTCTTCAATTCCACCCCGGGGGGGATAAACGTCTATCTATCTATTATATAGAGCTTTTCATTTCTATCTATCTATCTATCTATCTATCTATCTATCTATCTATCTATCTATCTATCTATCTATCTATCTATCATATAGAGCTTTTCATATCTATCTATCTATCTATCTATCATATAGAGCTTTTCATATCTATCTATCTATCTATCTATCTATCTATCATATAGAGCTTTTCATATCTATCTATCTATCTATCTATCATATAGAGCTTTTCATTTCTATCTATCTATCTATCTATCATATAGAGCTTTTCATATCTATCTATCTATCTATCTCTCTATCTCTCTATCTCTCTATCTCTCGCTACTGTCTTGCTGTCGGTGTGTCTTTCGATTAGTGTGGTCTGGGGTGGGCGTGGCTGAGTTGTGGCGTTTGAAGTCGGACGTGTTTTCTGTCTTCTGTAAGTTTTTTTTTATTTGTAACTCCTTTTCTTATTTTTCTATATCAGGGGGTTTTATCAAATAAGACGCGGCTTTTGGCGTGTAGCCATGGCCGCGTCCAAAGTGTCGTCGCCTGGTCTAATGCCTAGGTTTTATGAAAATCTTTCCCGCCGCATGGGGCTAAAGTACTGGTTGAGCCGCACGTTTCGGCTGAAGAGTGTGTTGTGGCTGTCGGTAAAGTTGTTGGCTTTAAGAATGTTCGTTCAGCATCAAGAATGAATAAAGCCGTTGTAGTTTTTCTTAACGAGGAATCTCTAGTTGATAAACTTATAGTAGAAGGGATTATTATTAATGGCGCTTTGGTTCCTGTTTTACCTCTGTCAGCACCTGCGAAAAAGATTATTATTTCAAATGTCCCACAGTTCCTAAAGAATGATGTTTTGGTGCAGGAACTCCGCCGCTATGGCCAGGTTTTATCAGATATAGTGATGATTCCGTTGGGCTGTAAAATGAGAGAATTGAAACACGTTGTTTCATTTAGGAGGCAGGTTTTTATGGTGTTAAACAACATGAAGGAGGACATAAATGTTGCTCTGAGATTCAAGGTTGATGGCTGTGATTATGTGGTTTTTGTTACTTCGGACTCGATGAAGTGTTTTAACTGTGGGAGGGCCGGACACAAGGCCTCTCAATGTAAAATGAGACCGTTTTACCGGTGGGCAAGCGCTCCCCCTGCTTCAGTAAGTGATGAGACGGAGTATGAAAGCGGTGAGGAGGTGGACAGTATGGAGGACGAGGAGACTGCAGAGGTAGCTGAGCTCGTAACCGGATCACAGGTTGTGAGTGATTTGCACCCCACTGTAGTGTTAGCAGTCGCTCCTGAGGCGAGCCTGCTGACTACCGAAAGGAATGCGTTGGCTGAGCCCAGCGATCCTGTTGTAAACGAGTCCGTTCAAAGTGCTCAGTGCGAGTCTGTGGAAGGAGAACTAAGTACAAATGAGCCAGAGACTGCGGAGGGGATAAGACGGCGATGATCGGCACAGAGAGTGCCGCGCCCGTCGGCCCCGCTGTGAATGAAGCTATGGCTACAGACGTGATTGCAGAAACACCGGCGTGTGCTGACGGGCGCCTGACTGAGCGCACTGAGACGAGCTCTGTGGAAGGACAGAGGAGTGAAACAGCAGCGGGTGTGAGTGGCGAGACCGATCAGAGGGAGAGTGCAGGAGTGGGGGGGTGTGAGGAGGATTTTACAGTTCGCACTCGAAAACGAAAAGAAAAATCAGACACTAAAAAATCTGCAAAGAAAAGTCACGTGGCTGGCGAGCCATCGCAAGTATCGAGCAGGATTCTTAGAAGTCAGAGTGATTGTCACAGCGACCTGAGTGATCGTGAGCACGAAGGCGGTGACACTGACGTCTCAGTGAGGAGTACGACCTCGTCCCAATACAGACTCAGTGGCGGGTATAATACTGCAAGTATTAGGAAGTTTTTAGACTTCATCGAAGGCAAGAGGGGTGTTAAAGTGGAGGATCACTTCCTTGACCTATTGTTTGTGGTGTCAGCTCAAAGGGTGATGCGCAAAGCGGCACGTCTGGGAATGGACCAAAAGGAAACTACCCATCTTAAAAATGTGATTAGCAGGGTGCGAAAGTCCATTTTTCAGAAATAATGGATATGTTTTTGAAACTTCTTTATTTTTGGTTGACTTGTGCAGTACTGTTCACTCCCATTTGTGAATCATCAATGCAGTCTTTACACATTGGGAGTTTAAAAGTGAATGGCTGTAGGGCGATGTGGTGTTATGGGTCCACAGCTCATTGAGCAAAAGGCCATTCATTTTAAATAAATAATCACCGCACCCGAGGCGGCTTCGTGAGGGGGGCGTTGTTGTAGCGAGCCGCGGGGCAGTCGTCGATGTGGGCGTTTCTCACCGTGTGCACAGGTGAGGAACTGCCCACATTCGTGATTGCTCCCGTGGCTAATGCTACAGCTGTGATGGCCCCTCACGTTTTAAAAGAAGCGCGAGTCGGTTGTGGAGAGGGAAAAAAAAAATGGAGAGAGAAAAAAGGAAAGGAGAGGACGGAGGTTACCGGGAGCAGGAGAGGAAGCAGGCGGTGCGTGAGTGTGGTGAGCGCGCGATCGAGCGCTCGTGGACAGCTGCGTGGAAGCTGGGTGTTAGGCCGCCACCCAGGCGTTTGTGTTGATGTCGCTCCCGCTGAGCGATCAGGTAGCGGGAGTGACCAGGGAAGGCGACTGGCCGCAGAGAGGCCATTGAAAGGCACCGGAAGTCGGGAGACTTGGTGGTGGGAATCCCCAACGTGAGCGACCTGGCCGTTGTGGGAAACCAAGTTCTCCGGGACTGGGATGAGTGCCATACCGGAGCCAGGGATCGGGAGGTCTCCAGTCTCGTGTGTGTGTCTAGAAGAGGGCAGCTGCAAAGAGCGTCTTGCCTGCTGCTTGGCCCAAACGGGATTAGCAGGCGAGACGCTACCAGAAAAGCACCGGATTTGTTAGTGTTTTAAGACTGCTTCCATAAGAAGATTTAACCTCTCGTTTTAAAGGATTGTCTTTTCTTATTGTTGTTTTTAACCTCCACGTTTTTTTCATTTTATGGATTTATTTTTTGAAAAACTGCACTATTTATGGAACACTGTTTTTGTTGGTTTTTAATAAAAGCACTGTTGCACTTTCTACCTTCCCCTTGCTCAGTAATTTGCCTCCATTGACTAGCTCACTCGGTTACATTATCGACGGTGTTGGGTTCAAGTGCTTCCAACAGCAATGGGAGTGTGGAGCCAGAACCCACATTGTCACAGGCGACTGCAAAGAGGGCCGCTCTGTTTGACTTTTTAAACCAAAAGGCTCTTCAGGTCACTTTCTTACAGGAAACTCACTCTGATATTAGAAATCAGCCGGACTGGTTACATGAGTGGGTCAGGGGGTCAGGCTGTCCTGAGTCATGGCTCACACGTCAGTGCTGGGGTGGCCATACTGTTCTCTAACACGTCAAATTTACAAATCACTAACATTAGTGAGGTGGTGGCTGGGCGCCTCCTGGTAGTTCAGGTGAAGGATAAGAGCCAAGATCTGGTGTTTATTAACACTTACGCTCCAACAAATGGAGGTGAGAGACTTTGTTTTTTTAAAGCTCTGAGGAAGGTGTTGGAGACCTTTGTTAATGGGGAGATCCTGTTGGTCGGAGGAGATTTTAATTGTACGGAGAATAACTTACTGGACCGTAATGGTGCTGAGCCTCACCCAGCGTCTGTCCGTGCTTTACACTCCTTATTAGACCACTCGGACCTGGTGGACGTCTGGAGAAGTAAATTTCCGTCAGATAGACAGTACACCTGGGTAAAGGGGGGTGGTGGGTGCATTTCGATGGCGCGTTTGGACCGTTTCTACTGTCTGAGGCACCTGCTGAATACGGTTACTAAGGCTTATATCTGCCCAGTCGGATTCTCCGATCACTCTCTGGTGGGAATGAATGTCTCTGTCCCTAAAAAACCTTCCTCTCAATCTCTTTGGCACTTTAATGTTTCCCTGTTAGAGGATTCTCATTACCTCAAGTGTTTAGAGTTTTTCTGGCTGCAGTGGACTCAAACCAAGTCCAGATTCCCATCTCTTCGGCAATGGTGGGATGTGTCGAAGGTGCAGATTAAAGTCTTTTGCCAGCAGTACACTCAGCATGTGACCAGGCGGTGTCTTCACGAAATGAAGAGCTTGGAGGAGGACATCACAAATCTGCACAGCGTTTTACAGGACTACTTTAGTGAAGAAACGCTTGCTGTTTTAAAGTCTAAAAAACAATCCCTTGCTGAACTCCTGGAGCTTCGTGCCCAAGGTGCCTTAGTGCGCTCGCGTTTTCAAACTTTAAATCACTTGGACGCGCCTACTAAATTTTTCTTTAATCTGGAAAAGAAAGAGGCCGAGAGTAAGGTGATCCACATGCTGCAGGACGCTGAAGGTCGCGAGCTGCACACCACGGAGGAGATCAGGAACTTTGCTGTGTCTTTTTACTCTGATTTATTTAAGGATGGTGTAATTGATGATTCGGCCATATTGGACTATTTGAACGGATTACCCAAACTTACAGACACGGTCAAGCTGAAGCTGGAGGCAGACATCACCTTTCAGGAGCTATCCGATGCACTGGCTGGTTTGAATACTGGAAAGGCACCAGGAATCGATGGCATCCCAGCTGAGTTCTATAAACATTTCTAGTACCTGCTGGGTGCCGAGGTGTACGAGGTGTTCTTACAAAGTTTACAGGATGGAGAATTACCATTGAGCTGCAGAAGAGCAGTCGTCACTCTGCTGCCTAAGAAAGGAGACCTTTGCCAAATAAAGAACTGGCGCCCGGTGAGCCTGCTGTGCACGGACTATAAGATCTTCTCGAGGGCCCTGGCCAGCCGCCTGAGGACTGTGATGGACCTGCTCGTCAGTCCCTGCCAGACGTACTGTGTGCCTGGCAGGACTATTTATGATAATATTTTTGCATTGCGGGATATCATTTCAGCCTCTAATCTTTCTGGGATGGATTTAGGAATATTATCCATTGACCAGGAGAAAGCTTTTGATCGAGTAGATCACCGTTTTTTGTTTAAAACATTGAAATGTTTTGGGTTTGGTGATAATTTTGTTCATATGATTGCACTGCTGTACACCAACGTTTTTGGGATTGTAAAAGTTAATGGCACTCTGAGCGCACCGTTTCCAGTCAGGAGGGGAATTCGGCAGGGCTGCCCCTTGTCCGGCATGCTCTACGCATTGGCCATTGAGCCGTTTCTTTTTCAGCTGCAGAGGAGACTACAGGGGGTGACTTTTCCATCCTGCCCAAATGTTAATTTCAAGTGCTTGGCCTACGCTGATGATATTATTGTCTTCGTCAAATCGAAGGGTGACATTGAAGTTTTAATTTATTGTCAACAACTATTTGAGAACATATCATCTGCAAAAATCAACTGGACTAAGAGTAACGCCTTCTTACTGGGATCCTGGTCTGGATGTCCACTACCAGACTTACCTGGAGGCCTAAAGTGGAACAGGAAGTGCTTCAGGTATCTTGGAGTGGTCATGGGTAGTGAGGGGGTGGACGAGAGTAATTGGGAGGGACTCTTGGAGAAAGTGACCTCTCGTCTGAACAGGTGGAAGTGGATTGTACTTAAACTGTCATACAGAGGGCGGGTGATCGTCATCAATAATTTAGTGGCCTCAATGCTGTGGCACAAACTCATGTGTGGTGACCCCCCTCTGGGGCTTTTAAAGAAGATCCAAAGAATATTGCTTGATTTCTTCTGGGATGGCTTGCATTGGCTAAAGCAGAGTCTGCTGTTTTTACCGTTGGAAGAAGGCGGTCAGGGACTTCTAGATATCTCCTCAAAAGTCGCAGCCCTCAGGCTCCAAGTCTTACAGAAGCTTTTCTGCGTTTCATATTCCCTGAGTTGGAGGGAGTTAGCGCTGAGTTTCCTTCATCGTGTGGCCGGGTTAGGGTTTGATGAAGCACTTTTGGTTATAAATCTACAAAAACTGGACCTTTCTGTGTTACCAAAATTTTACAGAGGTGTCCTATTAACATGGCACATGGTGTTTAGGAGGAACTTTAATACAACTGGGTGGCTTCAAAATGAGCCTTTAATTTATAATTCTGTCTTTCCATGCCCCCTCTTGCACAGTGACAGTTTTGTTTCAATTCTTATTAAGCATCAAGTACTGAAACTGGCACAGATTTATGATGCCACTACCAAATCATTCATTGATGCTGATGTCTTGGCTTCTCTTCTCGAAGTCAGTCAGGATGATTCAGCAGTCCTCCATAGCTAAAGATTACCACTTGCTAAATGAATCCATCGGCTCCACTGTTAATAAGTTGGATGTTTGCCCCGCTGTGGACCTCTCATTACTACCAGAACATTCAGTTGTTCACTTCACCAAAGGAATAGTGGTGGGCTTTGCTTCTCTGTCCAAGAGAGAGCTCTATGAGTACTGCGTCAAGGTGACTCACTTCACTGCATTGGCGTCTGTGCTGGACACTCCATGGAGGGAGAAGCTGGCAGTGGAGGGGCACAGGGGGCCTGCGTGGAGGGAGTTCTACAAGCCACCGAGCAACAAAAGAACTGCAGACTTACAGTGGAGAATCGGGCATGGGATCATTGCCACCAAGTCCTTTTTAAAAATTATTAAAGAAGCTGAAACTGATTCTTGCATTTTCTGTGGACAGAAAGAAACAGTTTTTCATTTGTTTTTGTATTGTTATCGACTGGCGGGATTCTTCAGATTTTTTAAAGCGTTGTGTACCGAATTGACTGGAACTTTTAATGAAGTCCTGTTCATTTTTGGAAGTAAATATAATAAGAAAACTCGATGCAGGATGCAACTGTTCAACTTTCTGTTAGGTGAAGCAAAGCTGGCCATTTTAAAAAGTCGAAATAATAAGCAACGTGGATCTGAACTTACGGATATTTGTTTGATTTTTAAATTGAATGTTTATTCAAGAATAAGAATGGAATATGCGTATTATAAACAGATGAATAGAATGGGGGGGTTTGAAAATGTGTGGGGGGTGAAAGGGGTGCTGTGCTCAGTTGATGAAGGGGAGCTGAAAATGAACTTCTGATTTCACTGAGGTGGGCAAGAGAAAGAAAGCAATGGTGGGCATCAATACCAAGTGCTTATTAATGTGCGGAGTAGGAGGAGTGTAAAGGGGGAGTAATGGTGGTCTTTGTATTATGATGAATTATTAACTTTTTTCTTATTACTGTGCGGAGTAGGAGGTGTGTGAAGGGGGAGTAATGGTGGTCTTTGTGTTATAATGATTTTTTTTAATTTTTGGTTTTCTTATTAATGTGTGGAGTAGGAGGAGTGTAAAAGGGGAGTAATGGTGGTTTGATATGGCTTTTTTGTTTATTCTGAAATTTGTTTTCGTCATTTTGACTGTGTATATTATGTTGATGTTCTTATTTTTACGATAAAGATTATTTTAAAACTATCTATCTATCTATCTATCTATCATATAGAGCTTTTCATATCTATCTATCTATCTATCTATCTATCTATCTATCATATAGTGCCTTTCATATCTATCTATCTATCTATCTATCTATCTATCTATCTATCTATCTATCTATCTATCTATCTATCTATAATATAGAGCTTTTCATATCTATCTATCTATCTATCTATCTATCTATCTATCTATCTATCTATCTAAGAAGAGCCGCAGTGACCCTGCCTCTTGACAGCCCCCCAGAGTTGACTCTCTTAAAAGACAAGAAAAAACTCCCAAAAAAAAGCCTTGTAGGGAAAAAATAGTAGAAACCTTAGGAAAGGCATTTCAGAGAGAGACCCCCTTCCAGGTAGGTTAGGCGTGCAGTGGGTGTCAGGGGGTCAATACAATACAACACACAGAACAGAACACAAGTAATCTTCAATACAATCTAATAGCACAATAGAAATATTACAAGTATAGAGCAGATACGTCGACCGAGCCTGTGAGGAGGGTCTCCGATTCGCATATGTGACACCAAAGATGCCTCAATGGGAGGAGAAGCTGGGGCACCAGAACAAGACCCACACAGACATAAAGAGAGCATGCAAAAGACACACACAGACAGTGGCCGAGGAGGGAACAAAACCTGAGTCCCAGGAAGAGTGAGGCAAGAACGACAATAAGCCCCCCAGTACCACCCTTGTTTGGTGGATCTCAGCTGCTGGTTATTTCAAGTCTCACTGCACATGGCTTACTCGCCTCAAGTAGGTGTGAAGGACAAACCTCTCAGCAAGCACGGCTCAGTGCATTTATCTTCATTACGAGGACACATTAACATTGGCACGACTACCCACCCTGATAGTCGCAGGATAGAATTCATTATTTCCTCGAGTCATTTTGGATGCGTAAGTGGTGATCAGTAGTCCAGATGTGCTCCAGGTCGATCAATCAAAATCTTTAAGGTGACCCAAGCAGTGTTTTAGTTTTCCTTAATGAGTCACAATATACTGCATTAGCAGAGCACATTGGCACCAGGGGTCAGGCGGCTCGGTGTTGTTTATGCTCACTTTTCTTTGGGTAAATCAGACGGAGGGGCTTCATTCATCTCCGGTGGGGCTCCAGACTCTCTTAAAGGTGCCCTGTGTTCTTCTTGTATTATTATTATTTTTTTTTTTTTTCTAGAGGTGATGTGGCTGTGCTACTTATAAAGTGAGTTGTCGACTTCACGGTTCAGTGGTGATGGCAGGCTGGTTTTTATGTGGTTGATAAGATGCCATGGCAGCTTTGATGTTCTCTCTCACACACACACACACACACACACACACACACACACACTCAGAAAGTTACAACATGACACTTTATGCACTTCTTTTGTTCCGTAGTCTCAGAAGGTTTTATCTAGCCTGTAGTGAAGAATTAAGTTGGTTCAGGATTAAGTTATAACAACTACGCACATCCGGCCAGAGATGAATGAAGATGTCCAAAATCTATTTAATTAATTTCTTCCAAAGTGACATAAATGTGAAGTTATTGTCTAAACAAAATAATAAACCTAAATGAGCTATCACACTTTCTTTCTCTTAAATGTGTCACTGTTAACATTAGTTATTAACAGGGTACTTTATTCATCCACTAGATGGCGCACTACACTCAAGATAACATCAATATTAGGAAATTGCTAGAACGTTAAAACTACAGGGTGACACAGAAAAACGGGAACTTTTGAAAAACCCAATAAAAACAGAAGAAATCCAACAAACAAAATGTATTGACAGCAATTGAACCACTACAACTTGCCTTTAAAGAGACAGTAATCCAAATTATCAATGTCTGAAAATTACGTCCCGTAGATGGCATCCTCCTGTACGTATGCATTCTTCCAATCTGCTGTTGAGGTTCCCCATTGATCGCTGCAACATCTCAGCTGGGATTTCACGAATTTCGTCTTGAATTCTTTGTTTCAGTTCATTCAGTGTCTTTGGCCGAGTCGTGTAGACCCGACTCTTAAGGTAGCCCCACAAGAAAAAAATCACAAAACGGACAAATTCGGTGATCTTGAGGGCCAGGGAATGTCACCGAATCTTGAGATGACCCGGTTACCGAACAATTCTCGCACAGCTGTGATGTCGCACCATCTTGTTGAAAGCAGGTTTCGTGAAGTTGCGGAAAATCGTTCAATGCAGGTGCAACAAAAGATTGCAACATCTCAACATACCGATCCGAAGTGACAGTCACTGTGATCCGCTCTTCATTTTCGAAAAAGTAAGGTCCGATGACCCCGTGTGACGAAACTGCACACCATACTGTCACCTTGCTGACGTGTAAAGGGCGGTCATGAACTTCATTAGGGTTGCTGTCTGCCCAGTAACGATAGTTCTGCTTATTCATGTAACCTGTGAGATGCAAATGGGCCTCATCTGACATCCACAGCTTGTCCAGAAATTCATTGTCCTCGTTTATGTTTGTCATAATTTATGGCGAAAGCACGCTGTTGACCGTTCCATTGATCCATGATTACTAAATGGCGAGACTGTTTACAGCTCAAGGTCCCTGTTCCGCAGTGCAGCCAACTGTACATTTCAAAAGTTCCCCTTTTTCTGTGTCACCCTGGTTTAAAGTATTTACTCAACTTAGATAAGTAAATTACAGTATTCTTAATTTATATCTATCTACTCTATATCTCTCTATTATAAGAAAAAATCCTGGAAACGAAAAGCAGGGCGACGAGACGTGATCTTCTCGGAAGACACTTAAAAAACCTGTGAGACGCAAACAATATCAAATAAGAGAGCACAGCCAGCCAAACACTCAGTCGTGTAAAGGCACATAGCACATATAAAAAGTATAAGGACAATACGTTCTCGATGAAACGTCAACGACTAAGCAAAGAAGAAAGAGCAGCGCAGAGAAAAGAGACCCAAAAGCGTTGGAGAGAAAAAACAGGAAGATAAGAGATTATGAATGCGGTTGAATCTGAAAGGCTCAAACAAACAGTGGCGCGATACACATGCAGAGAAAGGTAAAGAATATGAAAGCAGTAAAATTCGAAAGTGTTGTAGCGTCCCAGCCAGGTTGAAGCCTTTCTTGTTTTAAGTGACTGTTAGGTACGATTGAGGGAGAGTGGAGTACAGCACACAAGACTGATAGCGGGGTATTGATTGATGCGGTAAGGGGGGACGAGACGCAGAGGATGAGGGGTTGCAGAGGGTGCTAGAAAGTTGTGTTTGGGGTTACGAAGTCAGCGATTGTTGAAGTAAAACTTTTGTGACACTTTATTACGTCAGTCACTACAGTATCAAAAAAAAAAAAGATAGTAAAGATCGCATTAGCGCAAACAAAAGGAAATTAATCACCAGGACCAGGTGTCATTGAAAAAATAGCAGGACAAAGCGAGGTCAGGAATAAAAGGCAAAGAGCAGAAAACAAAAGTCTTTTCACCTTCGCATCATTCAATGCACAAAACGTAGATTTACACAATAATGGACCATACGCTATGAGAATCTGTGGTCCCGCAACAATTACAGTAAAGCTACGGCAAGTTTCATTTCAAAGAAAACACAATTCGGTCAGGTGAATATTTAGATAGATAGATAGATATGAAAGGCACTATATAATAGATAGAAAAGGCACGATATGATAGATAGATAGATAGATAGATAGATATGAAAGGCACTATATGATAGATAGATAGATATGAAAGGCACTATATAATAGATAGAAAAGGCACTATATGATAGATAGATAGATAGATATGAAAGGCACTATATAATAGATAGAAAAGGCACTATATGATAGATAGATAGATATGAAAAGCTCTATATTATAGATAGAAAAGGCACTATATGATAGATAGATAGATAGATAGATATGAAAGGTACTATATGATAGATAGATAGATAGATAGATAGATAGATATGAAAGGCACTATATAATAGATAGAAAAGGCACTATATGATAGATAGATAGATAGATAGATTTATGATCACAGAGAAGTGATCACAACGCGAGCAGCAGAGACACGAAGTGGCAAAAAGGACAGCGGCTGTACAGGCTTTAAAATGATCGACGCTGCCCCCCCCCCTTCACAACGCAAGCAGCAAGAAAGAGATTTCACCACGTCTGGGGCCAGAAATAAAGGACAAGTATCGTTTTTACAACGTCACACGAGACCAGGCAGTGAGCCATCATTTTAAAACAAGTCCACAGACATCTAACCCAGCAGTTGTTGGATTGCTTTTGGCAGACACGCATCATGTGCTCTCAGCTCTTAAAACAACGACATGCGACAAGCAGAACAGGCAGCTCGCCAGCAGCAGAAAGACAGCAGATGATCCGACGATATCTCCTTAGCGGCCGTTCAGCCCAACCCGTTCACAACGCGAGCAGCGTTATACGTCCAGCGAGAAAGTGATGTGACCACGCCTGGGGCAGTAAATAAAGGACAAGTATTGTTTTTACAAAAGGTTTTAAAGTAAAAGTGAAAATAATGCATATGTAACAATTCCCATGAAAATAACAATTTCTTTAAATTGTATATCCGGTAAACCAAACACGGGGGTGGGTGAACAAAGCGAGCAGGGGGCTGAGCCCCCTAGTGTAGGTTTTAAAATAATTCTGATTTAAAGCGTGACAAAAAATGTCATATAAAATTGTTGCACTTTTAGGCTTAGGATTTTATATATACTAGTTCACTCATGAAAAGCAGACAGACAGACGTTGGATTATATATATATATATATATATATATATATATATATATATATAGTCAGGGATGCCAGGGGCCACGACCCGGCCGGGACGCCTTGAGGGACCGGAAGAGGGTCTACGTGCGCCCTGGATCACGTGGGGGCCGCCATCCTGGTTGCTTTTGGGACCACGGGCACAGTGCTTTGAAGCTCCACCCTGTAGGGGCCCGTGGTCGCCGCCAGGGGGCGTTCCCGTGCCTTGGGAGCCCTGGACCTCAGCACTTCTGCCACACCCGGAAGTGCTGGGGGGAAGAAGAACAGGGATACCCGGAGTGCTTCCGGGGATGCAGCCGGCACTTCCGCCACACAGGGGCGTGTCGGCGGGTGATTGCCGGAACCCACCTGGAGCACATCCGGGTGATAATAAAAGGGGCCGCCTCCCTTCATTCAGGGCGAGAGTCAGGAGCGGAGAGGACTGAGCTTGCTGGTGGAGGCAAGGAGGCAGCCAGAAGGTGAAGAAGGCATTGTTGTGGCCAGGACTTTTGGTGCACTTTTGTATATATGATTGTAAATAAACGTGTTGTGGGTGACATGAACGTGTCTGTCTGTCTGTGTCCGGGCCAGTCTCCACACTATATATATATATATATATATATAGAGAGAGAGAGAGAGAGAGAGAGAGAGAGAGAGAGAGAGAGAGAGAGAGAGATATTATACATGAAAGACACATTTCATTAAGGTGCATAATAAATCTAGATAGGCTCCCCCCAAATTTCTGCTCTTGTGCTCTGCTATTTGTACGGCTAATACAGTTAACATTTTGGTAAGCAAATGTTAACTTCTGGAAAAAAACAAACCAAAATGGTATAACTTTTTTTAACAGCAAAAGATGCCATTATGTGTAATAGAAACATGCAATATCCAAACATCAACATAAACACAATAGGAAAAGGTGTGTCCAGTGTCCACTGGTGTCCTGGTGCAGATTTAGGACACGTCCTTCATGCGACGTGTATTGAGACAGTCGCCAACACACAGACCGATGTTGTAATTGGGACATCAGGAATGTGTTTCTTTCCTTGTAATGTTTCTTCAGTTGCCTGAAGGGTTGAATGTCAGGCTACCAAAGCACAAGGCTTGGTGACTCCCATATTGAACAGTTGCTGTATCGTTGGACCCCTCGGCACTGTTCACATCTTTCTTGATTGCAATCATTTTCTCATACAGCTTCCTGAACCACAATGAACATTCACCAGGGATATAACAACAGTTCAGTCATACGGCGCCATATGCATCAGTTTTACTATCCATGTCATCATCACATTGTCATCGGTTATCACTTGACTCAACTAATGGTTCAGTCTCAGATTGTTCTAAAACTGGCTTTACATTTACACGATGTAGTGAATTCCTCTAATTATGATGAAGGCACCACGGCACACACAAGAAGCTCTTAACCTTAGTAAGAGTTTAACACAATGGGTTTGGAGAAGAATAGAACATTATCTTTAATCTGATCCCCTTTTCAGAAGGTAAACCAGGAAAGAGAATATAACCACCCAGACTAGATTAACACAATGAAGCAAGCAGATTAAAGCCCCTTCCCGCCCCCCATGACTATAATATCCCCCCCTTGTCTTATTTCAAATTATTTTAGCGATGTACAGTTAAACTCTTTTCCTGTTTTGCTTTACAATTTCTGTTCTTTCTTAAATGACTGGTTCTCAGTTCTTTTCAGTCTACTGTGTGCATTGATTTAATGTTTGGGAAATGTCACTATATTGCCAATAGTATTGGGATGCCTGCCTTTACACACACATGAACTTTAATGACATCCCATTCTTACTCCATAGGCTTTAATATGGAGTTGGCCCTAACCCTAACCCTAACCCTAACTCTTACATCTTCAACTTTCTGGGAAGGCTTTCCACAAGGTGTAGGACTGAGTGTGTTTTAAGGGAATTTTGGACGAGAAGAGCATTTGGGAGGTCAGACACTGATGTTGGACGAGAAGGCCTGGATCGCTCGCAGTCTCCGATCGAATTCATCCCAAAGGTGTTCTGCCAGGTTGAAGTCGATCAGGGCTCTCACACCAAACTCCATTTCTTTAGAGACTTTGAGACTTTGTTTTGTGCACTGGTGTGTGCGCTGCCATGTTGCCATCTCTAAACTGGTCCCACAAATTGTCCAAAATGGCTTTGTATGCTGAAGCACTAAAAGTTCCTTTCACCGGAGCTAAGGGGCCAAGCCCAACCAAACACCATAATCCCCCCCACCAAAGTTTATACTTGGCACCATGTAGTCAGGCGAGTCCTGTTCTCCTGGCCAGAGTTGTCCATTGGATTGCGCGATTCGTCACTCCAGAGGACACGTCTGCACTGCTCGAGGGTCCAGTGGCGTCTGGTGGGCTTTACACCACTGCCTCCAATGCTTTGCATTGCACTTGGTGATGTCAGGTTTGGCTGCAGCTGCTTGGCCATGGAGACCCATCCCATGAAGGTCTCTCTCTACTGCACTGTTCTTGAGCTTTTGGGGGTCTGTAGCCATTGACTCTGCAGAAAGTTGGTGACTTCTGCCCACCTCAGCATACACTGTCCCCGCTTTATGATTTGACGTGGCCTACCATTTCATGGCTGACTTGCTGTTGTTCCCAGTTGCTCCCACTTCATTATAACATCACTGACAGTTGACTGTGGAATATTTAGTAGCGAATGGACTTATGGCACAGGTGACATCCTGTCAGAGTACCACGCTTGAATTCACTGAGCTCCTGAGAGCGACCCATAGTGTTGTGCAAGTTCACACCTCACAAGGACTCGCTCAAAGTTCAGTTCACACAGATTAAAATGAATAAATTCACGTTCATAGTTCCCCATTTCAATTTTGAACTATAGTTCATGTTCAGTTCATTTTGTATTTTTCAAGGAGTGAGAATAAATGACCCATGAGTTTACTTTTTTTAATTTTGCATGCCTTATATTAGGCTATTACAGTGTTCTTGAATAAAATACAATAATTATGAAGACTTTTTTATTTAAATACACTTTATTGAGTTATACCCAGCAACAAACACATATAAACATATATGCTAATATCCATCCTACAAAAACATTAAATAAATAGATAGATATGAAAGGCACTCTATAACAGACAGATAGATAGATAGATAGATAGATATGAAGGGCACTATATAATAGATAGATAGATAGATAGACGTGAAAGGCACTCTATAACAGACAGATAGATAGATAGATAGATAGATAGATAGATAGATAGATAGATAGATATGAAAGGCATTATATAATAGATAGATAGATAGATATGAATGGTGAAAGGCACTATATAATAGATAGATAGATAGATGTGAAAGGCACTCTATAACAGATAGATAGATAGATAGATAGATAGATAGATAGATAGATAGATAGATAGATAGATAGATAGATAGATAGATAGATACTTTATTAATCCCAAGGGGAAACTCACATACTCCAGCAGCAGCATACTGATAAAAAACAATATTAAATTAAAGAGTGATAACAATGCAGGTTTAAATAGATGCAAGTATACATATAAATGGCCGCTCCGTTTCCAACTGTGTGACACAAATGGTGACTGTGGAACCAGCATGTAGGTGAACTAACTTATTACGCAGCCAGTTAAAATTCGCATCACATATTGCATGTCAAATGGGGAAAAATACAAAGTGTCCTCGCGAAGTACAAAGTTTTCGTAAAAGCGAAGCGGAGCTTCACCGTGTGCTTTTCTCAGCAGGGGTTCAGCATAACGATCTCCACGGCTTCTCCAGACCCTTTCACGTCTGTCACATGTGGTCAGGGTGAACCTGCTCTCATCTGTGAAAAGCACAGGTTGCCAGTGGTGGACCTGCCAGTTCTGGTATTCTATGGCAAATGCCAATCAAGCTCCACGGTGCCCACTAGAGGACGTCGGGCCCTCAGGTCACCCTCATGAAGTCTGTTTCTGATTGTTTGGTCAGAGACATTCACACCAGTGGCCTGCCTGCCTGCTGGAGGTCATTTTGTAGGCTCTGCCAGTGCTCATCCTGTTCCTCTTTGCCCAAAGGAGCAGATACCGTTTGTTCCTGCTGATGGGTTAAGGACCTTCTACAAGTGTCCCTTTCCAGCTCTCCTCGAGTAACTGCCTGTGTGTCTCCTGGAATCTCCTCCATGCCCTTGAGACTGTGCTGGGAGACACGGCAAACCTTCTGGCAATGCCACGTATTGATGGAGAAGTTGGACTGCCTGTGCCACCTCTGTAGGGTCCATGTATGGCCTCATGCTACCAGTAGTGACACCAACCATAGCCAAATGTAAAACGAGTGACAATACAGATGAGGAGGGAAAAATGTCAATGGCCTCCCTCCACCTGTGAAACCATTCATTCCTGTTTTGGGGGTCGTCTCATTGTTGCCCCTCTAGTGCCCCCCTCTAGTGTTCATTTCATTAAACTGATTAACAAGCCCCTCTGCTACTGAACTGACCAGATCAACAGCCCACAAGTGTCAAAGACTTGATGCTACACTCTCATTTAAAAAGGCGTCCTTTCATTCTTTGAGCAGTATATTTTCACATTATTCCAAAACAGATTTAGTTCCTACCAGAAGAACCTCTGTTTAAAAAAAATAGCAGACAGCCATGATTTAACTTCCTGCAGACCGTCCGAGAGGGATGAAGATGGAAGAGTTGGATAATCAGGCTTAGTAGCCCGATAGAGCTGGGGGGGGTTGTCAGAATAACAGTGAAACTGAATATCAAATTTCCTAAAGATTATGACGAGGGGGCAGAAGATAAATAATTAACAGAAGGGGACACAAGGCACTCCAGCCACCGTAACTGCACCACTGCTCTCTGATCCCAATCCAGGAGGTTCGGCGTGTGGTGGGTGTGGCAACACACAACCTCAACCTGTCACGCTTGTTCCCAAATAGACCCCAAGACTGTTTTTCTCGAAAATATGTTGACTTCTTTGGTAAGTTGCTTTGGATAAAAGCATCTGCTAATCATAGAAATCTCAATATTGGTAAACCCAACTTTGTGTACTTCGTGCTGTGCGTTCTCCATTTGTTTATCCCACGTCCTGTCTGGTGTCAGAGGGGTCACCTTCTGGGCACATCCGAGGTAAGCAATACCACCCTGAGACACAAGGGGCCACCGTTGCTAATGGTGTCATCTCTTTTTCTGCCCATAATTCCAAGAAGATGCCCAGTGAGTGCAGCTGACTCCACCCCTTTCCCGGTCAGATGACTATCCTGTTGCTCCGAGTTAGCGACTCATCTGAACTGACCTTTCAGACGGACATCTCTTTTATTGAGAAGAGGCCCTGCAGCCTTATCATTACTGTGCTCATCTGTGCCAGCGACCGCCATTTCTTTTGCCCCTGATAATAAGGGATGACCCTGTTGGCACCCAACATTTATTCAACATTTGGACCCTGTTTTGTGTGTTAGGTTAATCTAAGAGGCTCATCAGTTTCATAATGTCTGGCTCACTTGGGCCCATTGAAGATGTGATGAGACAGCACAAGAGCACCCTCTCCTGTTTTAATACTTTTCATCAGCAAATTTTCCTAAATCATTTTTTTAAACCTATGAACAGCCAGATTTGTATTTTTTTTTTTAAACATCTGTTGTTTTCTGACCATCAAATTGGATTTTGAATTTCAGGGCTAAATTAATGACAGATTAAGGAAATTTTAATGGATCTGCGGAGTCAAAGCGGCTGGTCGAGTGGCGCCTGCAAATTTCGTACTCTAATGAATTGCCTTCTTTAAAAACCGGCTACATGAACGAAGCAGATCTGAGAGCTGGCAATTTATTTTGCAGACACCGACCCCATTCCACAAATGTTATCCTTAATTTGCTGTGTCAGTTCATCGGAAGGCATAATGAGTAGTGAGCTATACAATATTAAGAACAAGCGAGAAGGCCTGCAACCCGTATTTTTTTTCCTCCCGAAAAAGCACTCACATTAACTGTAATGCTTCTAGCGCTTTAAGATGTAAAATAAATAATTCACCGCAAAATCTGAAGCTGCTTGGATGATAGTAAAACGAACAATAAGGCAATCCAATTAAATGTCCTGACAGCTTAGCTCAGTACTTTACATTTTGTAAAGCATATGGTGAGCATCAAGAGGATTGGCAGTCGACGGGTGCATTGAAGAAAGCAGAATGGCTTACAGGCTCTTCTTACTGTGGGACTTGGTGACATATTTTAAGATGGACTGGCACCCCATCCAGGATTGTCTCCTATCTTGCACAAGATGTTGTTGGAATAGGCTCCAATCCTCAGACATCCTGAACTGGGGTTTATGCAGACGCCAACGCCCTAATTTCAATCACTTCTAACTGTGATGGCTTTCCACCTCACGTTCTGTGTAAATGTCATGCATCAGCTTGAATGTACAGTATGTGTGTTTTTATGTCTGCATAGCCCAACTATGTAGTCGTCACTGTGGTAGAAATTTAAACCATGTAAATAATCAAGCTGAAGAACCAACAACAACAGTTACTTCTCTAGCACGTTTTCATACAAATGAGGTAGCTCAGAGTGCTTTACAAGATGAAGATTGAACAAGATTAGGCAATGCTAAGTAACAAAGAATAAAGTAAGGTCTGATGGCTAGGAGGAGAGATAAGAACAAACAAACAAATAAAAAAAACTCCAGCGGCTGGAGGAAAAAAATTAATAAAATTTGGAGGGGTCCCGAGACCACCCAGCCCCCACTGGCCATTCTACCTAACATCAATGATCTCAATCAGTCCTCATGGTTTTCAGGCTTCACGTGGAAGAATTCGGTGATGAAGGTCATGTGGATATCTGGCCTTCCATCCATCAGTGTAGGGACTGCATGGTGCCCTGATCAGGTGGTGGTGGCACAAATTGCCACCACAGAAAATCGGAAAAAGCACAGCAGAGAAAGTAGGGGTGAGTATGGATTGTGGAGTCATGATAAAAACAATAATTCTCAATGTATATACAGAATATCAGGGTTACACTAAAAAGAAGTTATGAGAAGGCCATCCATCATCAAACCCGCTGAATCCAAACACAGGGGTCTGCTGGAGCCAATCCCAGTCAACACAGGAACTAATCCCGGGCAGGGTGCCAACCCACCACAGGACACACACGACACACTAGGGCCAATTTAGAATCGCCAATGCACCTAACCTGCATGTCTTTGGACTGTGGGAGGAAACCCACGCAGACACGGGGAGAACATGCAAACTCCACGCAGGGAGGACCCGGGAAGCGAACCCGGGTCTCCTAACTGCGAGGCAGCAGTACTACCACTGCGCCACCGTGCCGGCCTATGAGAAGGCCATGTTAAAGTAATGTGTTTTTAGCAGTTTTTTAAAGTGCTCAACCGTATCAGCCCGGCAAATTTCTATCGGTCGGCTATTCCAGATTTGAGGTGCCTAACAGCAGATGGCCGCCCGCCTCACCACTTCTTTTAAGTTTAGCTCTCGGAATTCTAAGCAGACACTCATTTGAAGATCTAAGGTTACGATTTGGAGTGTAAGGTGACAGGCATTTTGAAATGTAGGATGGAGCAGATGATTGACGGCTTTATAAACCATCAGCAGGATTCTAAAGACAATTCTAAATGGCACAGGTAACCAGTGCAGTGACGCTCAGACTGGGGTGATGTGCTCGGATTTTCTTTTCCTAGTTAAGATTGTGGCAGCTGCATTCTGCACTCGTTGTAACCAATTGATGTCTTTCTTGGGTGGTCCTGAGAGGAGTGCGTACAGTAATCTAGTCTACTGGTGGTTTGAGTCCTACCTATTTATTCAGATCCTACCACCAGGCAAACATGGGAGGGCCCCTCCAGGATCGGTGTTGGGCCCTCTCATCTTCTCCCTACACACCTCCACTTTGGGCCCTATCATCCAGTCCTGTGGTTTCTGTTATAGGTGCTATGCTAATAATTGGTGTTGCTGGGTCTCATGGGACCATGCCCATCTAATCGGATTAGTAGACCCATCCAATAATATTCTTTTATATAAAATATATATGCAAATTTGTAGATTCACAGAGAAATGAATAGTGGATTTTTTTGATTAATAGGCGCCCTTCAAGTGAGTAAGACGACATACTGTACTCTAACTGGTTAATCTGCGTGGACAGTAACTCAACATTAGCTTTGGTAAGATGTTGTGCATGTGTCCAAAGTCACCACTGTGGACCATTAATAATTACAAAGCACAGCTAATCAATTTAAAAAAAAATAGGTACTGTAAGGGAAGGGTGGTAGCCCAACCCAGCTGGGATGCCCAAGACATGGAAGGAGGGGGAAAGTCATCAACTTCAGGGCACTGCCTCCCACTGAACATTAGTTGTTAGCTCCCCTTGGTTGCAGCAGTGTCCTGGATTTCAACAGATCATCATGGGACTTGGAGTTCTTTACCTCAGCCCTTTTGGGTGCTGCATGGACTGAGGATTCCTATGGTATGGAGTTTCCACCTCACCTAGAAGTGCTGATGGACCACATGTGCAGAAGATCGCAAACACCTCCGTGACAGATAGAATAAAAGGTGCTGCTTACCTCACAATGATGAGCCAGAGTCGGGATGAGGAGGAGGAGGAGGAGGAGAAGGCTAGCAAGGAGAAGCGGAGGAGATAGTGACCAGGAAATGAAGGAAGAAAAGAGTTGTGCTTGTGCCATACGAGTGCTTATTTTGTGTATTTATGGCTACAGAGGTGGGAAATGTTTATCAGGAAGAGTTTCCCATGATTAAAAGACTGCTTTGACTTTTTAACTTGTGTCTATACGTGTGGTGTTGAGTGTTTGGGGAGCTAGAGTGCCCCCTGGTGTCCACAATATTGGAAAATGCTGGACAGTTCCCCTACTCCTTAAATGCATGGGCTACCTGATATCTGACGGGAAGATCCTCATACTGACAACAGAGTTTAGTTACCAAGCAGTAAGTACGAGGAAGACGCCATACAGAATATGAACTGAATAACATGTGCCAAGTTCAATCAAAGTGGACGACAAAAGGTGTCACCCATTTCCAGTTAACGGCCCGCGCCGACGGTCCTCTCACCTCTCATTGGTGTGAACATCTGGGCAAGTGTAATTCTTACCAAGTCGTACTGAACAAATGTCGAGGGAGCTCTGTATGGGGCAATTTTTTTACTCTGATCTCAAGGAAAACTTGGGGGTTTGTGGCAGGATTGGCACTCCAGGCACTTTAAAAAAAAAAACTAACACTGTCCCAGTGCGGTGCTGAGGTGTCACCCATTGCAGGGCTGCACTCGAGTACCAATCCAGGTGATTCATCGTGTGGTGGGTGCAGCAACATGCTGTAATCAGCTCATGCTCCCAACCTCTTCCTCTTCCTCCTGCACCTCCTCCTCTTCCTATGCTTTGCTACATGTGGGCATGGTGACCTGCAAAAGTCACGCTGTCTGTTTTGCTTTACACATACGTGCTGTCTGGCTTGGTGATGCACTGTTCTGATGTTGAGTGTCTTTACCACTTGATTAATATTCTAAAACTTGCAGCATGTTGATTGGCCGGTCTTATTGTTTTTTTGATGGCTTCTTTTTAATGATGTTCTTCAGTTAGCTCAGTTGTGTGGCGTTGTGTGGCTAAGCAGTAGAGTAAATGAATAAATAATGAAATCGCCAGCTCAGTCTCTGTGGGTGGGTGTGCTCATGTGGCTGCGTAATGTTGGTGGGGTAGTATAGACGGAGCACATCTGCACGTGAGGGTATGGTCTGTCTTGATTGCTCCATTGGCTTTCTGTGGTCCGTGAACAAGGCAGTGCACCCATGAAGTCATATAAGGGGGAGCCGGTGTGAGACAGGAAAATAGAATGAAAGAACAGGAAAAGAATGGAGACAGAAGGTAAAAGGTGGAAAGAAGCAGGCAGAAGCGAGAAAGAGAGAAGGCAGTCAGGCAGGAGGAAGTCCCTTGGGAAGTGTGTGGCCGACACTCAGGGGCTGAAGGAGACCACACCAGCTGAGCGACCAGGGCTGCTCGATGTAGCGACTCGCCGTATAAGTCAGAGAGAAAGGCAGCAGGAGCTGTATGGGAAACAGAAGGCTTGTTGTGGCATCCCACCGGGGAGCCAAAGACCGCGGGGACGTGAGCCTGGCAGTGGGAGTCGGAGGCTCAGTGTGGTGCCCATGCCGGGGCCACATATGGCTACAGGGGCCTGAACCTAGGAGTGAGATGTTTCGCCATGGTATCCTGCTAGGAACCATGGGTTGCAGGGAAATGAACCTGGTGGGGAAGGTTGGCCTCATTGTCGGTTAGGAATCTCCAAGGTCCCGATTGGGGGGTAAGCTGAAGAGATGTCTGCTTTAAAGGGACACACCGGGGAAGTGATTCTAATGGACAGTTTTCTGCTTGGGATTTTTAACCTCTGTGGTCCATGGCCGGCCATTTATCCCGGCCAATACACCCAGGTCGCCAGAGGGTGCCCTCCCTGCCACATGGAGATGCCCCGGGTTCCAGCAGAGCATCATGGACCTTGTAGTTTTTATAAACAGCCCTGCTGGATACCATGGGGACCACCAGGAGTCGCTGTAGGGAGGCTTGGGGAGTGCTATGTACCCTATAACCCGGAAGTACGTCCTGGTCACAGGAATGAGTAGTAGGAATGACGTTCTTCCGGAGTGAAGAAAAGGACTTTGTATCTGACCCGGAAGTGATAGGGAATTTCTTGGACTGTATGGTGCATTCACTTCCGAGTCAGGAGATATAAAAAGACGATGGGAAACCCAGACGAGTGAGCTGAGCTGGGAGGAAAGGTGGCTAAGTGTCTGGGAGAGGAGGATTGTGGATTAATTAAAGTATTGTAAGAGTAGTGTGGATTGGTGGGTGCTTGGTGCACATAATTATTATAATAAAAATAATAATTTTTGGACTTTTACCTGGTGTTTGGCGTGGTACCTGAAGGTTCAAGGGAGCAATAGCGCCCCCTACTGCTACACCTTGTTTTAATGAACGATAGTTTGGACTTGTTTTAAACCTCCTCATTTTGCACTGTTTTTAGGATTATTTTTAATTGACAATGACACTACAAACTACAAAACACTACACTATTTGGGCACTTTTTTATTGATTGATTTTAATAAAAGAACTTGTTCACTTTTGCAACTAGCCCTTGGCTGGATGCATTGGTCCTCGTCTGCCCGGCTCATCTGGATTATGGTATCTTTGGTTGTGGGTTCAAGAGGCTCCCAATGAAGAGTGAGCGCATGGAGCTGACCTGTCTGCGTGAGCGGACTGCTCTGCGGATGTGCGCTTGTTTGCTGCCCAGCTGGCACCAACCTTCCATTACAAATCATCTCTTCCAACTAGTTCTTGATTGATTAGAGCATTGGCATGGCTGCTGTTCATGTCTCTCTATTATAAAAGAATGTGTTGAGATGAGACGAGACTATTGCCACGAGATTTTTTCAAGTCCCGTCCTCCTCTCCACCATTTCTGATTAATGGCCCACGCCGACTGTCCTCTCACCTCTCATTGGTGTGAATGCTTTTGACAGACACAGTTCCTGCTCTCTCAACCCTTATAAATTTTTACATTTTCCTCACTTTAAGGTTGCAGTAAAAGACGTATTATGTTCAAATCTTAATGAAGAATTTCATCCCAAAGGGTTATCAACAGAAGAAATGAATATATGGGCAATCCTAGCACAGAGAAACGATGAAATCAAACGAATTAACGCAAAAATTATTGATCAGTTACACAGCAAATTGGTTAAATGCGTATCAGTAGACTACGACTTACTAACATCGACTTACAACATCACGAAGAATATCTACAACCGTTAACACCGTCTGGTCTTCCATTGGCTGAATTACTGTTGAAAGAAGGATGTATCGTAATGTTATTGCGTAATTGATGTCTGAGTGATGGGCTATGCAATAGGACAAGATTAGCGGTGTTCAAAATTGGTCAAACAATTCTGACATGTAAAATTCTAACTGGCGACAAGAAAGGTAATGTAGTACATTAGACATTAACATTAGACACCAAAGGAGATCTTGATATGCCGTTCGTATTAAAACGTAGTAGTGTGGCCGGAGCGGTTCCTGGGTGCTTCATGATGCGGGTGGTCCTCGCTTATGTGCACAGGTGAGGAATCATTCGCATCCGTAATTGATGCCGGGAACTGCTAATCGCCACACCTGAACCACGTCCCCATTATATATAGTACAAGCGCGAGTGTGGGAAGGTGAAAAAGGGAAAAACAAAATGAATGGAGGTTACGGGAGAAGAAACGCAGCTGAAAGCGAAGGAGTGCGTGAGAGAGAGAGAGAGTGAGAGAGAGAGTGCAGACTTGCTGATGTTTGCAGGTAGCTGGGAGAGGAAAGCCTGTTGTGGCGAAATCTTAGAAGAAACAATCAGAGTCTTCAGAAAGGCAGTCAGAATTTAAGACTTTATTGCACAGCATGGAAAACAATTGCAGAGCACATAAAGATGTCTCAATTCATGAAGTGACCCCAAATATATTACAATTCTTATCTCCAAATGCCCCCCTTTCCAGACCAGTTTCCCATCATCTACTGTATAGAGGTTGTCCCGATTCAGCACCTCTACCCATAACAATCACTTGATGTTCCAGACCTTCTCAGAACAATATTCTTGCCCCTGAAGACATCCCCGTAATAGTCTTCTTCCCGATAAACCTTCTCATAACAATGTTTTTGCTGGCAGGACATACAGTATTTGCCATCTGGCGATAAGCATCACCTGATTACCCCTCCCTTCATTCTCACAGCCTACTCCTGAGCTGTTAAGATCGATGGCCTTTCAGTTGTGAATCAATTTTTAACTTAACAATTAAGATGCGATCAGAAGGCCGAGCTGGGAAAGATGTGCAGCAGGTTAGGGTGATAAAGGATAAAAATGGAAACGTACTCACCAACAGGGAGAGTGTGTTGAGCAGATGGAAAAAGTACTTTGAGAGGTTGATGAATGAAGAGAACGAGAAAGAGAAGAGGTTGGATGATGTGGAGATAGTGAATCAGGAAGTGCAATGGATTAGCAAGGAGGAAGTAACGACAGCTATGAAGAGGATGAAAAATGGAAAAGCTGTTGGTCCAGATGACATACCTGTGGAGGCGTGGAGGTGTTTAGGAGAGATGGCAGTGGAGTTTCCCCTTAACATGCACACGTACCGGTCCCGGTACATAACGACGATTTTACGACGTCACAATCATATCACAGCCATGTGTGCATGCCCCTTTGTCATGCACCCCAACACACTACACATCAAATGAAAATTCAGAGTCTCGTCTTTCCGATGATATAAACCATTTTGACACACAATAACCACAGCACTGACACTAAATGCTTTTTTACAGAGAAGTAAATACTTTTTTAAGAGTTGACTTTTCCTAACTTTGAAGGCTCTCTGCAAGTCAAACATCAATATTTCCGAGCAATATTGATCTCATTCTGTCCGTAAGGCTCCAGGGAATATAATCCAGTAAACCGATCAGGTGCAAAACACACGATAGATCCTCAAAGGGACAAAAACTCCAGAAAACGTTTTTTAACTCGAGACTAGCTCAGACATTTTTTTTTCATTTCTATTGGTCATATCAGACGTAATTTGTTTCTGTCGGCGATAACCATGCTAAAGCATGTTACACGGAAGTGTTAGCTTCTGATTGACACCTAAGTTGGCCAATTACGATGGGTCTGGGGGGTGACTGGCACCTCGTATAGCCAACGAGTGTCAGACAGCTGAGCGATGCGCACAACTCAAACCCTGGTAGAATCTACCAGTTTGATTGGACGCTGTGAGTGACACTCCAGACTTACAGCCAATGAGCAGCTGAGCACGCCGATATGTAACTTGCCATACTAACTTGTAAACAAAACCGATCGGAGCTGCGCGAAGCTGGCATTTGTGCCAGTCTGCAGACTTGGTGCGTGGTTGTTTATTGTGATTTCACCAAGTTTTTTCGCATTTTAAATATGGATAATAGTACAGATAAACGTAAATACATTCTCGATTAAATAATAGATGCATGTACGTGGCGTGACAGTGATCAATCAGCCCAGGTGACGTCTAATGGCAGAGAGCGACATGTGACACGCCCTTGTACTTTCTGCCTGCTAACGATTGATACAATCAGTGATTGTATTGATGAGCCACAGCATGAAGTTATGGGAAAGAGTAGTAGAAGCTCAGTTAAGAAGTGAGGTGATGATTAGTGAGCAGCAGGATGGTTTCATGCCAAGAAAGAGGTCTGTGGTAGGAGTGATGGAGGTGGGATCACATCAGGGATCGGCTCTGAGCCCCTTTCTTATTTGCAATGGTGATGGACAGGTTGACAGATGAGATTAGACTGGAGTCCCTGTGGACTGTGATGTTTGCTGATGACATTGTGATCTGTAGCGAGAGTAGGGAGCAGGTTGAGGAGACCCTGGAGAGGTGGAGCTATGAGAGGAGAGGAATGAAGGTCAGTAGGACCACCAGGACAGAATACATGTGTGTGAATGAGAGGGAGGTCAGTGGAATGGTGAGGATGAGGGGAGTACAGTTGGTGAAGGTGGAGGAGTTTAAGTACAGAGTAATGGGGATTGTGGAAGAAAGGTGAAGAAGAGAATGCAGACAGGGTGGAGTGGTTGGAGAAGAGTGTCAGGAGTGATTTGTGACAGACGGGTATCAGCAAGAGTGAACGGGAAGGTCTACAGGACGGTATTTGTGAGACCAGCTGTGTTATATGGGTTGGAGATGGTGGCACAGGAGACAGAGCTGGAGGTGGCAGAGTTAAAGATGTTAAGATTTGCATTGGGGGTGATGAGGATGGACAGGATTATAAATGAGGACATTAGAGGGTCAGCTCAGGTGGGACGGTTGGGAGACAAAGTCAGAGAGGCGAGATTGTGTTGGTTTGGACATGTGCAGAGGAGAGATGCTGGGTATACTGGGAGAAGGATGCTAAGGATAGAGCTAAGAGGAGAAGAGGAAGGCCTAAGAAAAGATTTATGGATGTGTTGAGAAAGGACATGCAAGTGATGGGTGTAACAGAACAAGATGCAGAGGACAGAAAGATATGGAAGAAAATGATTCACTGTGGCGACCCCTAACGGGAGCAGCCGAAAGAAGAAGAAGAAATGACTACTTGTTGCACTAGCATCCTGTAGGGCTAAGGCTAACATAATAGGCAACTGTGCCAGTGAGCGGGCAGTGCACAGCTTCACTGATACGGGCCAAGTTGTGAACAACCGTGACACAGTGCTACACACTTTAGAGAAAGAAGGAAAAAGACAAGCCTTTAACAATTGCTTCTTTAAACTCACTCATATATGCTACTATTTCTTGTAATTGTGAATTTCCCCTTGGGATTAATAAAGTATCTATCTATCTATCTATCTATCTATCTATCTAATTTTTATTATTATCACTAAGCTGTATAAAGAAACATTGCCATAGAAACTTAAATACTACTGTAAAATATATACGTGTGTGCTAATATAAAAGCCCCTGAACGCAGACAGCAGCACTGTTAAGTCATGACACACAGCTGCCCGGTGGTCCGACAGAGGCCAAGCTACAGCACATGTTCAGGAAAAAGTCCCCCAATTTTCAATAATCAATTCTTAAGCCCCTGTAGTGTTCAAACTAACTAATATCATAATACATTGTGTTTTAATTTTATTGCCCAAGGTATTGATGAGCTCTGGCGCCCCTAAATGCCATTTAATTGCTTATATGTTTTATACGCTAGCTTACAAGCTTACCTTTTACTCACACGGGCAAAAAGCCTTACATGCAGTTTGTTTGGTCTTCTATCAGTAAAAAACGCTCGGCTCCTGCATTTCTCAAAGCAAAGTTTGCCCGCTGGCTTCCTCAGAGATCAAGAAACTCAAAGCAAGGCAAGTAAGAAGGACAGGCAGTCAAGAGGCCGCTCTAACAATATAAATGGTGTCCTTTTAGCGTTGTTTCGGGCCTAAACTTTTCATAGCTAAGAGCACAAAAACTAATAATGCAGCGCACTGATCCTTGATCAAAATTCTCAACAAGCCCTAGCAGGGTGTTTGGCCGACACCAGGGGGCCGATGGTAGTGAAGCAGGAGTGACCGGGAGAAGGTCGATTCTCCGCAGTGGGAGTCAGAGATTTGGAGTGGAACCCTAATGTGAGCGTCCTGGCCATTGGGGGAAGCCGAGTGTCGGTCTGGTGGCAGCCAAGTGGAGAAGGTCAGATGAAGGTAGGGTGACTCCGCCGGTGCATAGAGAAGCAAGGGAGTCACCAGTAGAAAGGCGGCACTGGGCTTTGTTTTTAAAAGGACTGCTTCCAGCCATTGTTTTAACTGGATTTATTTATTGGATTGTCATCTCCACGTTTTTCATTTGCTTTTAAAGGATTATTTATTTTTTGAACTTTATTCACTGCACTTGTTTTTGAACAGTTTGTTTTTGTATTTTTTAAAACAAAAGCACTCTGCACATTTTGCACCATTCCCTTTGCTTCGTTGTTGATGTCTTCACTGTCCAGCCCATCCGGTGACATTACCGGCGGTGTCGGGTTCAAGAGTTCCCAAACTGGAGATAGGAGCCCGGAGCAGAACCCGCATCGTCACAGGGCCACTCAAGAGCGTTCACAGAGTTGACCCCAGTGCCACTCCTAGCCCAAATGGGGCCCTAAGGCCAGGTTTATACTTCACGCGACGCATGCGTTTTACTGTTTAAACTTGTGCGCAAGTACTTAACGTACAGTGGTGTGAAAAACTATTTGCCCCCTTCCTGATTTCTGATTCTATTGCATGTTTGTCACACAAAATGTTTCTGATCATCAAACACATTTAACCATTAGTCAAATGTAACACAAGTAAAGACAAAATGCAGTTTTTAAATGATGGTTTTTATTATTTAGGGAGAAAAAAACTCCAAACCAACATGGCCCCGTGTGAAAAAGTAATTGCCCCCTTGTTAAGAAATAACCTAACTGTGGTGTATCACACCTGAGTTCAATTTCCTGATTACTGCCACACCTGTTTCAATCAAGAAATCACTTCAATAGGAGCTGCCTGACACAGAGAAGTAGACCAAAAGCACCTCAAAAGCTAGACATCATGCCAAGATCCAAAGAAATTCAGGAACAAATGAGAACAGAAGTAATTGAGATCTATCAGTCTGGTAAAGGTTATAAAGCCATTTCTAAAGCTTTGGGACTCCAGCGAACCACAGTGAGAGCCATTATCCACAAATGGGAAAAACATGGAACAGTGGTGAACCTTCCCAGGAGTGGCGGGCGACCAAAATTACCCCAAGAGCGCAGAGACGACTCATCCGAGAGGTCACAAAAGACCCCAGAACAACGTCTAAAGAACTGCAGGCCTCACTTGCCTCAATTAAGGTCAGTGTTCACGACTCCACCATAAGAAAGAGACTGGGCAAAAATGGCCTGCATGGCAGATTTCCAAGACGCAAACCACTGTTAAGCAAAAAGAACATTAGGGTTCGTCTCAATTTTGCTAAGAAACATCTCAATGATTGCCAAGACTTTTGGGAAAATACCTTGTGGACTGATGAGACAAAAGTTGAACTTTTGGAAGGCAAATGTCCCGTTACATCTGGCGTAAAAGGAACACAGCATTTCAGAAAAAGAACATCATACCAACAGTAAAATATGGTGGTGGTAGTGTGATGGTCTGGGGTTGTTTTGCTGCTTCAGGACCTGGAAGGCTTGCTGTGATAGATGGAACCATGAATTCTACTGTCTACCAAAAAATCCTGAAGGAGAATGTCCGGCCATCTGTTTGTCAACTCAAGCTGAAGCGATCTTGGGTGCTGCAACAGGACAATGACCCAAAACACACCAGCAAATCCACCTCTGAATGGCTGAAGAAAAACAAAATGAAGACTTTGGAGTGGCCTAGTCAGAGTCCTGACCTGAATCCAATTGAGATGCTATGGCATGACCTTAAAAAGGCGGTTCATGCTAGAAAACCCTCAAATAAAGCTGAATTACAACAATTCTGCAAAGATGAGTGGGCCAAAATTCCTCCAGAGCGCTGGAAAAGACTCATTGCAAGTTATCGCAAACGCTTGATTGCAGTTATTGCTGCTAAGGGTGGCCCAACCAGTTATTAGGTTCAGGGGGCAATTACTTTTTCACACAGGGCCATGTAGGTTTAGATTTTTTTTCTCCCTAAATAATAAAAACCATCATTTAAAAACTGCATTTTGTGTTTACTTGTGTTATATTTGACTAATGGTTAAATGTGTTTGATGATCAGAAACATTTTGTGTGACAAACATGCAAAAGAATAAGAAATCAGGAAGGGGGCAAATAGTTTTTCACACCACTGTAAATCTGGAAGAATCCACCAGGTGGCAGTGCGAGATATTATCATGGTGAGAACAGGTTCGGCTTCGCTGTGTTGTGAATTGCCTGAAACATCCATTAAATTCCGATGAAACCTTACCACAATATCTCTGAAAAGGATGTTTAATGATTAAATCCATCAATCCAGGGATCTGCCCATTCCAGCTAGCATTGGGCACGAGACAGACACAATCTCTAGATGGGGCATCAGCTCATACAAGCACTCACATACACTGGCGTCATTTTAGTGTCACCAAATTTGCATATCTTTGGAAGGAAACCGGAGCACACGGTGGAAACCCAGCAGGAAAACATGAGAACTCCAAGCAGGGAATACCAGCGACGTGACTCCCTAAATCTACATGCTTCCGTTAGGTCAGATTATCTCAGGGCACAACGTGAGCTACCACAGCTATGCTGATGACACACAGCTGTACTTATCAATAGCACCTGATGACCCCGACTCTCTTGATTCACTAACACAATGTCTGACTTGTATCTCAGAATGGATGAATAGTAACTTTCTCAAGTTAAATAAAGAGAAAACTGAAATCTTAGTGATTGGCAATAATGGAGACAATGAAGCTATTAGAAATAAACTTGATGCATTAGGATTAAAAGTCAAGACAGAGGTAAAAAGCTTAGGGGTGATTGTTGACTGTAATCTGAATTTTAAATCGCATATTAATCAGATCACTAGGACAGCATTTTTTCACTTAAGAAACATAGCAAAAGTTAGACCTCTTATATCACTGAAAGATGCTGAGAAATTAGTTCACGCGTTTGTCTTCAGTCGTCTAGATTACTGTAACGCACTCCTCTCAGGACTACCCATAAAAGACATAAATCATTTGCAACGAGTGCAGAATGCAGCTGCTAGAATCCTAACTAGGAAAAGAAAATCCGAACACATTTCTCCAGTTTTAATGTCACTACACTGGTTACCTGTGTCATTCAGGATTGACTTTAAAATTCTGCTTATGGTTTATAAAGCCTTAAATAATCTGCTCCATCTTATATATCGGAATGTCTGACATCTTATACACCAAATCGTAACCTCAGATCCTCAAATGAGTGTCTCCTTAGAATTCCAAGAACAAAACTTAAAAGAAGTGGTGAGGTGGGCGGCCTTCTGCTGCTAGGCACCTAAAATCAGGAATAGCCTGCCAATAGGAATTCGCCAGGCTGATACAGTAGAGCACTTTAAAACACATGACTTTAACATGGCCTTTTTATAACTTCAATTTAACTTAATTTAACTTAATCCTGATACTCTGTATGTTCAATTCATCATAATAACTATTCATGGTGGCTCTAAAATCCATACTGACCCCTACTCTCTCTTCTGTTTCTTTTTCCGGTTTCTTTGTGGTGATGACCTGCGCCACCTCCACCTACTCAAAGCTTCATGATGCACCAACATTGATGGATGGATCAAAAGCCAGAACTCTACGTGACCATCATCATCAAGTCCCTCTGTGAGAACCCTAAATACAAAGAGGACTGTTTCATTGATGTGAGGTAGAATGCCCAGAGGGGACTGGGTGGTCTCATGGTCTAGAATCCCTACAGATTTTATTTTTTTCTCCAGCCATCTGGATTTTTTTTTTGTTTTTTCTGTCCCCCCTGGCCATTGAACCTTAATCTTATTCGATGTTAATTAATGTTGATTTATTTTGTTTTCTTATTGTGTCTTTCATTTTTCTATTCTTTAGTATGTAAAGCACTTTGAGCTACTGTTTGTATGAAAATGTGCTATAGAAATAAATAATGTTGTTGTTGTTGTTGTAAAGAAGTGGCAGTTCAGGGTGATGTTTTTAGATGGGCACAGAATTGGCTCAGACACAGGAAGCAGAGGGTGATGGTGCGAGGAACCAAATCAGAATTGGGTGATGTTAAGAGTGGTGACCAGCAGGGGTCAGTGCTAGGGCCGCTGCTATTTTTAATAAATATAAATGATTTAGATAGGAATATAAAGAACAAGCTGGTTAAGTCTGCAGATGATACCAAGATAGGTGGACTAGCAGATAATTTGGAATTCGTTTTATCATCACAGAAGGACTTGGACAACAGACAGGCTCGGGCAGATTTGTGGAAGATGAAATTTAATGTCAGTAAATGTAAAGAATTACACATAGAGAGTAAAAATGTGTGGTTTGAATATACAATGGGAGGTCTGAAAATCGAGAGTCCACCTTATGAGAAGGATTTAGGAGTCATAGTGGACTCTAAGCTATCGACTTCCAGACAGTGTTAAGAAGCCATTAAGAAGGCTAACAGAATGTCAGGTTATATAGCGCCTTGATGTGTGCAGTACAAGTCACAGGAGGTTCTGCTCAGTCTTTATAACACACTGGTGAGGCCTCATCTGGACTACTGGGTGCAGTTTGGGTCTCCAGGCTACAAAAAGGACATAACAGCACAAGAGAAGGTCCAGAGAAGAGCGACTGGGCTGATTAGAGGACTACAGGGGATGAGTTATGAGGAAAGATTAAAAGAGCTGAGCCTAACGCCTGCATTAAATTTAGGTCTTGTTAGGTCTGAGTGCACAATAGGAGTTCTGAAAATTGAGAGTCCACCTTATGAGAAGGACATAGAAGTCATAGTGAACTCTAAGCTATTGACTGTCAGTCAGTGTTCAGAAGCCATTAAGAAGGCTAACAGAATGTCAGGTTATATAGCGCCTTGATGTGTGGAGTACAAGTTACAGGAGGTTCTGTTCAACCTTTATAATGCACTGGTGAGGCCGTATCTGGAGTACTGAGTGCAGTTGTGGCTACATAAAGGACATAACAGCACTAGAAAAGGTCCAGAGAAGAATGACTGGGCAGATTAGAGGGACTACAGGGGATGAGTTATGAGGAAGGATGAAAAGAGCTGAGCCTAACGCTTGCATTAAGTTTAGGTCTTGTTAGGTCTGAATGGACAATAGGATGTCTGAAAATTGAGAGTACCCCTTATGAGAAGGACATAGAAGTCATAGTGGACTCTAAGCTATCGACAGCCAGTCAGTGTTCAGAAGCCATTAAGAAGGCTAACAGAATGTCAGGTTATATAGCGCCTTGAAGTGTGGAGTACAAGTCACAGGAGGTTCTGCTCAGTCTTTATAACACGCTGGTGAGGCCTCATCTGTAGTACTTGGTGCAGTTTGGGTCTCCAGGCTACAAAAAGGACATAACAGCACAAGAGAAGGTCCAGAGAAGAGCAAGTAGGCTGATTAGAGGAATACAGGGGATGAGTTAGGAGGAAAGAGTAAAAGAGCTGAGCCTTTACAGTTTAAGCAAAAGAAGATTAAGAGGTGACATGATTTAAGTGTTTAAAATTATGAAGTGAATTAGTCCAGTGGATCAAGATGGTGACTTTAAAATGAGTTCATGAAGAATATGAGGACTCAGCTGGAAACTTGTTAAAGATAAATTTAGCACAAACATTAGGACGTTTTTCTTTACACAGAGAACAATAGACACTTGGAATAAGCGACCAAGTAGAGTGGTAGACCAGGGGTTCCCAAACGTTTGGACGTCAAGTACCACCTGAGGTTATGTGAGTTGCATTGCGTACCACCCGCACCTTGTTGAAATGGAGGTAGAACTGTAAGGGGGGGAGTTCTGGTCTAAACCACCCCGAAATCTGAATAAAAGTTAAAGAATTGGAAGAAATTATGCATAAAATTAATGAAAACATTTGTGCATGTACATAAATTGATAAATTCCGCCCCGAATCTAAATCCTGCCTTCGGTCTGTATGTGATGCAGTTAGCGAAGACGAAATGGTATCGGCGTTGTGCTTAGATCTAGTGACTACGATGCGATACAGCGGCAGTGCACGTATAACAATAAACACGAGCGGTTTCTGTGAGGCAGAGTTACCGAAGACTAAATAGTGTCGGCGTTGTGCTTTCATCTAGTGACCAAAAGCTCAAACAGTGAAGAAGTAGAAGTTGACTTCCGCGAAACGGAATTATGGTAGCGTTAAATGAACTAAGTACTGATTCGAATAATAGGTTTTATTTATTCAGATGACGAAATTTCACACCACACTAAATTTGGGAATCCATGCATTATTGTATTTAAGCAGTTTCATTGGTTTTTGCACACAACAGGCTTGTCACAAAGGGTTTTGCACAGATAAATTAAATTTCAGGGACCGCGATGCGTACCACCTGAAAAGGCTCCTCGTATGCAGTTTGGGAACCACTGTGGTGGACAGTAAGACGTTAGGGACTTTCAAAACTCGACTTGATGTTTCCTTGGAAGAAATAAGTGGAGAGGACTGGCGAGCTTTGTTGGGCTGAACGGCCTGTTCTTGTCTAGAGTGTTCTAATGTTATCTGCAATCTTGGATAAAGAAACAACGTTAAACCTTCTAATGAGACAGCAGTTTTACCGCTCGGCCACCGTGTCACCCCATGTGTGTAATTATTAACAGTATTCATTATTTAAATGAAATTAACGGCTTGTCTGTTAAATGTAACACACATACTTTAATGCATTTCATCATGAAAGTGATGTCAAGTAGAAATCTAAGGATTCTAAATGTGCAGAGAGTTGGACTGTCATACATTTAATGTGCTCAGTGTGGTGATTTATTGCTGTTTGCTGCTGCTGTCAGGTCCGGAGGAAGCCCCAGAAAAAAAAAAGACGGCACAAAAGATGGTATGTGAGACTTTTTAAATGTATCGTGTGTAAAGAAAACACAGGGACAATGTCTAAGAGTTGGGGAATCCGTCCCTATATGCCGTAAACACTGATGTACAGTAGCAATTGAAACGGTCAGACATGAAATCTCAGGTACACACAGGAATACATTGAAACATGGACATTTTATGGAGTTTGAACAGAAATGGAAGGGGAATGCTGGGAAAGGAGGCGCTGAGATACATGGGATGTAGTGATTGGGGGACCGAAGGGAAGGAAGGAACCCGGAAGTGGCTCGGCCTGCTGGCTAGGGTTTCCGGGTCGTATTTACGGTGGTGTTTTCTTGTCTTACCTGTTAAAACAATTAGAGAGTGGTTAGTACACTGCCATCATCCCCGGACTTGCGATTTCACGCTACTCGTCGGGTCCTTAAGCTGCTCCCTAAACGCTCGTCCGTGACACGTGTCATTACGACGCTTGAATATAAAAGCACCACGAATGCATCTGTATGTCGGCATTTTGCTTCACCACATCGAACCATTCATCAAACATCGAAGCGCACACATCGATCCTACTAGGATCCGCATAGCGACTTTCTGTCACGTGTAGATTGTAGCGGTGCCACATAGTGTTTAAATGTCAGTGCTGTGTGTGTCTCGTTTTCATTGTCCCATTGACTGCGTTGTGTGTATCAGTTAATATTGTCCCCGTAAAGGAGGACGGATGATGGGAGGAGTTCACAATCACTTACCTGGAAAACACCTGTATATCAATTAATCAATTACTGCCGTCACAGATTATTTAAGGAGAAGAGGAGGAGACGAAAGGGAAGACCAGCACGAGGAGAGAGAAGGAGAACAACCAACAACGCATTCACGATTACAACCTGCCTGCCTGCCTGCCGTTTCATTCCATTGCGCTATCATCCAGTTTGTATTTCATTCATCCGGACTGCCTTTCAACCTGCTTACCGCTGAAGACCCCGGGGTCGAATCATCATTCGCCGCACACCGAGGAATCACGGTGAGGTTATTCCAAACGCCGGGAAATACGAACATTACTATCGTCATTAATCAGTACCCGTATTCAGGACATTTATTTCACGTACCGGACTCAAGTTCATGATCATTCCGTTTGCCAGCCATTTGTCGTTTGTGTGGTGTGTGTCATATGTAACGTGGACAAGGGAGGGGATTTATATATATATATATATTGTCGGGTTTGCTGTGGGATTGTTGGGGTGGAGGAATATTTGAGTGTACATTTGTCTTGTGGCGTGTCTTGTCCCATTTAATACATTTATTCTTGTTTCCTTTTACATTCTGCTTATTGTCTTTGCTTTTCAAACCGTCGATTGTGGGGAAAGTTAATCTGTGTAGGAGTACGGCTTGACAGGAAAAGGTTTCTCAGTCAATTATCCAGGCCACAGGTCTTGGAGGTGTAGCTGCCGGCTGGGAATAAGGGGTCGGCCGTTACAAGATAGTATACAGAGACTCTGACATCACGTTCCGACTTTTAGCACACTGCGCCCCTCGACTTTTTCCTGGGACTGCAACTCGCGCTCGCGTCGCTTTAATTTCGGAGGACCTGCTCAGAGGACATGTCAAATGAACACATGGCAGCCATGATGCGTTCTGAGCGTGAAGTATAAACGAGCCTTTAGTGGAATCTTCTTGAGCCCATAACCGCCCCCTCCCAACCTCAATATGGCCTTCCCTGAATCCACTACATTAGTATTACTTATAACATCTTTGATTTGAATAATAAATATATATATCAGTAGTTTAGTCACCTTTTTGTGGCAATGCCTCTTGTAACTCCCAGCCAGTCTTTCACATCATCAAGGAAGAATTCAAGTCCCAGTCTCTTTCCTGCAGGAGTGCTTTCATTCGGAAACACTCATAAGTTTTCAGGCATGAACTCAGTGTTTCAGGTCCTGCCACAACATCTCTGTTGGGTTATAAGGTCTGGACTTCGAACTCAAAGATTTTAATTTTGCTTCTTTTCAGCTGTTTTGATGAGGGTTTTATTGTTGTGTCTTGTTGCTTGAAACAAATACACCTCAGGCAGCAGAAGCCCGCAGTTCTTTGAATGTATTTTATGGTCCTTTGTGTCTTCTTGGATGTGTTTACGCCATGCCCTTCAAGTCATTCTGGCAGGCTGGACGCTGCTTTGAAGATGCGCTGCTGTTTCAAGTGTTTTCCATTTGAAGTTTACGGCTCTCGCTGACGTTTGGTTTGAGTCGCACTGCCTCACAAATGGCTTTGTAATTCTTTCCAGACTGACAGATAGTTTTTGGATCTCTTCAGGAATTGTTTTGATGGTGTATAAATGTTTTGGTTGAATTTTTGTGCTGGAAAAATGTATGTGATGGTAAAAGTCAAATTAAGTGAGGCTTCACAGCAGGGGTGTCAAACTCTGGTCCTGGAGGGCCGCAGCGGCTGCAGGTTTTCATTCCAACCATCTTCTTAATTAGTGAGCCATTTTTTGCTGCTGATTCACTTGTTGTTTTAATTGACGTGACTCAGACCCCTTAGTTGTGGGGTGTCCGACTCTGGTCCTGGAAGGCTGCAGTGGCTGCAGGCAGGTTTTCATTCTAACTGTCTTCTTAATTAGTGACCAGTTTTGGCTGCTAATTAACTTCTTTTGCCTTAATATTAATTAACTGAACTGAGGGTCCTTAGTTGTCTCTTTTTCCTTAACTATTTCAATACCCGTGTTTAGCTACTGGATAGAAACAGGAAAAATGTGTTCTAAAATATACAGAGTATTCATATACATCCTGTAAAGGTCATAAGGCAAGATTTAGCACATAAATGAAACAAAATAGATTGCTGATTGTCTGTGAATATTCTCAGTCATCCAGGTGAGATTTTCTGGTTGTTGAGTCACGGCAACTGGACTTCCTTCTTGTTAGGTAGAAACGTTTCCCTGCTCATCTAAGCAGCTTCTTCAGCCTGAGGAATGTTGTTAAAGACCACAAATTTATCCTCCAGGTTAGTTTCACTCCCACCTGTCCTGAATAGGCCCGTTGAGTAAAACAAAGTGAGGGGGAAGTGTGGGTAGATGTAACAGTCACACCTTTTAACTACCCCCATAAAGTGGGTCATTAAGAGTGGTCCACCTGGTGGTGGTGTGAATTAGGCCTGATTTTCTGGGGTATGGAGGAAACGGGGATGGCACGGTGGCGCAGTGAGTAGCGCTGCTACCTTACAGTTAGGAGACCCGGGTTCGCTTCCCTGCGCGGAGTTTGCATTTTCTCCCCCGTGTCTGCATGGGTTTCCTCCCAATGTCCAAAGACATGCATTGGCGATCCTAAATTGTGCTTTCTATATATGTGTGTGTGTGTGTGTGTCCTGCGGTGGGCTGGCACCCTGCCCAGGCTTTGTTCCTGCATTGCACCCTGTGTTGGCTGGGATTGGCTCCACCAGACCCCCATGATATAACAGGTTGGAGAATGACTGACTGGATGAAAGGGCAGCATGATAAATCGAAGACAGGTTATGCCTAAGGCCTCCACCTCTGTTGAATGAGGGGTTGTTGATTTACACATGCACACAGCAGTAGCTCAGTCGGTAGAGCGGGTTGTCCAGCAATCGGAGGGTCGCAGGTTCGATCCTGGCTCCCGGCATGAGAATGCAGCTGTTGTGTCCTTGGGCAAGACACTTAACCTACCTTGCCTGCTGGTGGTGGTCGGAAGGATTGGTGGCGCCAGTGTTCGGCAGCCTCGCCTCTGTCAGTGCGCCCCATAGCTTATCATCACCAGCGTGGGTGAATGACTGTTGTGTTGTGAAGCGCCTAGGGGGGTTCTTGAACTCTAGTAGGCGCTATATCAAATACAGGCCATTTACCATTTCACACTCAGCCAAGGTGGATGTTTTCAATTTATTGTGCTGCCCTTTTATCCATCCCCGGGAAAATCAGGCCCAATTCACACCTTTTACTCAACGAGCCTATTCAGGGCAGGTGGGAGTGAAACTAACCTGGAGGATAAATTGGTGGTCAGACTGAAAAAGCTGCTTGGATGAGCAGGGAAACGTTTCCACATAACAAGAAGGAAGTCCAATTGCCATGACTCAACTACCAGATAGGTTACTAATTATTTCTTGAAATGGTTTACTCAAATATAAGCTGTGTTAAGTATAGAAGACTTAAACAGTGATGATCAAAACTTGTTTTTGGACTAAAACCCCAATGATCCCATCACCACCCCTGGTATTATTTAGTAACCAGAACACGTAAGTATTTTAAGTGCTAAATTTATTTAAGGTGAATGTTAGAATATTAATTACTAGGGGGCTCTGTCCCCTGCTTGCTTCACTTAACCCGGGTTTGGTTAACTAGATATACAAGATTGTTATTTTCATGGGAATTGTCACCTACTCTTTCGATTCTATGTTGCATCGCTTCTCCGTGATCATAAATATACACCTGACCGAATTGTGATTTCTTCGAAATTAAACTTGTTGCGGGGCCACAGATTCTCATAGCGTATGGTGCTGAATCGTGTAAATCTACGTTTTGAGCATTGAATGATGTGAACACAAACAGATTATTGTAGACTCGGATATTTTGCCTGTAGTGTTTGTTGGATTTCACTTTCACCAAGCAACAAATTTTTTTAATTCTCACGGATGTGCCTCTTCATTGGGAGGTAACGCTACTTTTCCCTGATGGCACCATGAATTAGATGATCTATAAGTTTCTGACTTAAACTTCAAAGCCTTACAATATCTACATACTTCTGTCATATCACCTACAGTGGTGTGAAAAACTATTTGCCCCCTTCCTGATTTCTTATTTTGCTTGTTTGTCACACAAAATGTTTCTGATCATCAAACACATTTAACCATTAGTCAAATATAACACAAGTAAACACAAAATGCAGTTTTTAAATGATGGTTTTATTATTTAGGGAGAAAAAAAAGTCCAAACCTACATGGCCCTGTGTGAAAAAGTAATTGCCCCCTGAACCTAAATAACTGGTTGGGCCACCCTTAGCAGCAATAACTGCAATCAAGTGTTTGCGATAACTTGCAATGAGTCTTTTACAGCGCTCTGGAGGAATTTTGGCCCACTCATCTTTGCAGAATTGTTGTAATTCAGTTTTATTTGAGGGTTTTCTAGCATGAATCGCCTTTTTAAGGTCATGCCATAGCATCTCAATTGGATTCAGGTCAGGACTTTGACTAGGCCACTCCAAAGTCTTCATTTTGTTTTTCTTCAGCCATTCAGAGGTGGATTTGCTGGTGTGTTTTGGGTCATTGTCCTGTTGCAGCACCCAAGATCGCTTCAGCTTGAGTTGACGAACAGATGGCCGGACATTCTCCTTCAGGATTTTTTGGTAGACAGTAGAATTCATGGTTCCATCTATCACAGCAAGCCTTCCAGGTCCTGAAGCAGCAAAACAACCCCAGACCATCACACTACCACCACCATATTTTACTGTTGGTATGATGTTCTTTTTCTGAAATGCTGTGTTCCTTTTACGCCAGATGTAACGGGACATTTGCCTTCCAAAAGTTCAACTTTTGTCTCATCAGTCCACAAGGTATTTTCCCAAAAGTCTTGGCAATCATTGAGATGTTTCTTAGCAAAATTGAGACGAGCCCTAATGTTGTTTTTGCTTAACAGTGGTTTGCGTCTTGGAAATCTGCCATGCATGTCGTTTTTGCCCAGTCTCTTTCTTATGGTGGAGTCGTGAACACTGACCTTAATTGAGGCAAGTGAGGCCTGCAGTTCTTTAGACGTTGTCCTGGGGTCTTTTGTGACCTCTCGGATGAGTCGTCTCTGCGCTCTTGGGGTAATTTTGGTCGGCCGGCCACTCCTGGGAAGGTTCACCACTGTTCCATGTTTTTGACATTTGTGGATAATGGCTCTCACTGTGGTTCGCTGGAGTCCCAAAGCTTTAGAAATGGCTTTATAACCTTTACCAGACTGATAGATCTTAATTACTTCTGTTCTCATTTGTTCCTGAATTTCTTTGGATCTTGGCATGATGTCTAGCTTTTGAGGTGCTTTTGGTCTACTTCTCTGTGTCAGGCAGCTCCTATTGAAGTGATTTCTTGATTGAAACAGGTGTGGCAGTAATCAGGAAATTGAACTCAGGTGTGATACACCACAGTTAGGTGATTTTTGAACAAGGGGGCAATTACTTTTTCACACAGGGCCATGTAGGTTTGGATTTTTTCTCCTAAATAATAAAAACCATCATTTAAAAACTGCATTTTGTGTTGACTTGTGTTATATTTGACTAATGGTTAAATGTGTTTGATGATCAGAAACATTTTGTGTGACAAAAATGCAAAAGAATAAGAAATCAGGAAGGGGGCAAATAGTTTTTCACACCACTGTATGTCCATATGTTCAATCTCTTTTTGCTGTTCCGTTATTTATTTCTGCCATTGCACAATAAGAGAAGCGTAAAGCCATGGAATTAAAGAACGGGTTGAATTGACAACAAGACTTGCTGCCTACTTAAGCCACTGGTCGGAGTCTGAGGCCCTGACTTAGTTTGTCTTCTGTTGGCTCACTCACTTCACATTTCATTTCTGTTTGGGTGCCACTTAAGGAAAGAAATGAAGAAATTCAGAGAAACGATGAAGAATTCAAATGAAGTTAATTAGAAGTTGTCACACCCACGAGCGATTAGGGGGCAGCTAAAGGACCCGACATGCCACACAAAACTACAAGACGGGGGACTAAGACTAAGACAACTAAGACAACGTGTTAACACCTCTCTCTTTATTTTAACCGGAAAGACCATCAACAAAAACCCACAGCGCCTTGACTTTGTCTCAGAAGCCTCGTCCCCCACCAAGTATTATGAATTCACCTCTGGTCGCTCACAGATGCCGTCACCACCATCCCAAGATCCTCCATGGCATCCTCCTAGCATTCCTACTTCCGTTCCCCATCTCAGAAATTCGTCTGTGTCACCACCGTTCTTTGTCAATTTGTACTTTACAAATCTGACCGTTATTGAGAATTCTCTCAACCTTTTACTCTGGTTTACAGGATACGGGGATGGAATCCCCAAATCTTAATCTGCGTGTCTGTGTTCATTAATTAAGAAAAGGGTTAGAATGAAAACCTGCAGCCATAGCGGCCCTCCAGAACCTGAGTGGCGGACCCTTGGTTTAGAAGGTGGGACAGATGGATTATGGCAACAAGAATTAGACGATCTACAAGTCTCCAACTTAAACTTTAAAGCCTTACAATATCTACAGGTACATACTTCTGACATATCACCTATGTCCATATATTCAACCTCTTTTTACTGTTCCATTATTTCACCAAGTAATAATTTCCGTTTGTGCTAATGCGATCTTTACTTTCTCCTCAAGCATATTTCTCCAGTTTTGATGTCACTACACTGGTTACCTGTGTCATTCAGAATTGGACTTTAAGATACTGCTTATGGCTTACAAAGCTTTAAATAATCTCGCTCCATTTTATATATCGGAGTGTCTGACATCTTACACTCCAAATCGTAACCTTAGATCTTCAAATGAGTGTCTGCTGAGAATTCCAAGAGCGACACTTGAAAGAAGTGGTGAGGCGGGTGGCCTTCTGCTGTTATGCACCTAAAATCTGGAATAGCTGAACGATAGAAATTCACCTGGCTGATACGGTGGAGCACTTTAAAACACTGCTGAAAACACACTACTTTAACATGGCCTTCTCATAACTTCACTTTATCTTAATCCTGATACTCTGTATGTTCAATTCATCATAATAACTATTCATGGTGGCTCTAAAATCCGTACTGACCCCTACTCTCTCTTCTGTTTCTTTTTCCGGTTTCTCTGTGGTGGCGGCCTGCGCCACCACCACCTACTCAAAGCATCATGATGCTCCAACATTGATGGACTGAAAGCCAGAAGTCCACGTGATCAAGATGCTGAGAAATTAGTTCACTCTTTTGTTTTCAGTCGACTAGATTACTGTAACGCACTCCTCTCAGGACTACCCAAAAAAGACATCAATCGTTTGCAACGAGTGCAGAATGCAGCTGCTAGAATCCTAACTAGGAAAAGAAAATCCGAACACATTTCTCCAGTTTTGATGTCACTACACTGGTTGCCTGTGTTATTCAGGATTGACTTTAAAATTCTGCTTATGGTTTATAAAGCCTTAAATAATCTGCTCCATCTTATATATTGGAGTGTCTGACATCTTATATTCCAAATCGTAACCTCAGATCTTCAAATGAGTGTCTCCTTAGAATTCCAAGAACAAAACTTAAAAGAAGTGGTGAGGCGGGCGGCCTTCTGCTGTTATGCACCTAAAATCAGGAATAGCCTGCCAATAGGAATTCACCAGGCTGATACGGTGGAGCACTTTAAAACACTGCTGAAAACGCACTACTTTAACATGGCTTTCTGATAACTTCACTTTAATTTAATCCGGATGCTCTGCATTTTCAATTAATTATCATTATTATTCATGGTGGCTCCAAAATCTGTACTAACCCCTACTCTCTCTTCTGTTCTTTTTCTGTTTTTTTTCTGTGGTGGCGACCTGTGCCACCACCACCAAACCAAAGCACCATGATGATGTTCTTACATTGATGGATTAAAGGCCAGATGTCCATGTGACCATCATCATCAAGTCCTTCCATGAGAACCCTGAATACAATGAGGACTGATCATTTATGTTGGGTAGAATGCCTAGAGGGGGCTGGGTGGTCTCGTGGCCTCAGACCCCCCCTTCAGATTTTATTTTTTTTCTCTCCAGCCGTCTGGAGGTTTTTTGTTTTTTCTGTCCTCCCTGGCCATCGGACCTTAAGCCTATTCTATATTAATTAGTGTTCTCTGATTTAAATTGTCTTTTATTTCTCTTTTCTTCATCATGTAAAGCACTTTGAGCTACATTTGCATATGTAAATGTGCTATAGAAATAAATGTTTTTGTTGTTGTTGTTCTGTTTTTGATACTTTAGACTTTTACTACTTTCATATTCTTTAACTTGCTCTGAATGTTGTATTATCATAGTCTTTCCCTCTACTTACTCTTTACCTGTTTTCCCTCAAGGGTAAGTGTACTCGTCAAGTTTGTTATCGGGTTGGTCTGCAGCTGCACTTTAAGATGAACACACACATACATAGCTATACGCATACACACAGACCCTAACCACAACACAACAATGAATGACACACACACGCTGATTAACCTTTAGCACTTTAAACCACACAAGTGCTTTAGGAATAACAGCCTGTCACTCAGCACTTCAAGAGACTTACTTATTATCAGCACGAACAACATACGATGTTTTAGTGATATCTCAGACCTAAATATTACTTTTGGTCTACAAGAATACATTTAAACATAGAAAGGCTCAGCACTCTTGACTATAGGCCATTTATCAGCCAAGAATACCTTTTTACGTACAGTTCCCTACTACTGAGTGGAGCTCTCACTCGCAGCCTTAATAAACCTCGCAGCACAGAGGTAAAGGCAAATCTCTGGCTGCACTAGATGCTCAAAGAAATCTAACTTATTATTTCAATCACTCTATAGACATTAAGACAAAGCATAGAAAGTTAAAAGCAGCATGGTATTTATTACAAGAACAATTATAATAATACCACTGGAACAAAGAATAATAGAAAATAGGTACTGATAAGAAAGTCTGAATATATATAGACTTTAGAAAAAGCTTACAAAAAAAAGTAGAGATGACAAGGATGAATGTCCCAGCAATCGATGTTCATGACGACCAATGACGTCTTTGTCCTTTCTTCTTCCTTCCTTACTTTCTTACTTCCCTACTTCCCTACTCATTCTATATATTTATTCTAAAATTGTACCAGGGGTTTTTGCAAGATGTGATTAATAGACATTCTGATTGGCTGGCTCTCAATATGAAGAATTAATTCACTGTCCGTTTTCCTAAACAATGAAACCTTTTATGTTTCTTGAGGTGTCGGCAGATCTTCCTTTCCCAGGCTGTAAAATAATTAGATGTCCATCCATAAAGTAATCAATATCCTTAGGTATCGGCTCAGTCTTCCTCTCCCAGGCTGTAATACCAATTGAGCACTATTCTGTGAACAACTGTTATAAAAGTGAGGTGTAAGGGATGAGGATATGCCTTTTTTATTATAATGCCTTCTACATCTGACTTCATCTTGTTGGGATTGAGCAAAATAAAAACACAAGAATAATTTTTAGATTTTATACACCTTAACGCACATGCATCGCACCAACATTTTTGAACGTCTTTATGAAGTCTTTTATTTCTGACCCCGATTGGACCTGTGAGGTTTTCAGTTCCACTTGGTCTGGGCTGATTATTACTTTCCTTATTTTCAGAATTTGCACATAGATTATTATTTTTCAGGGGCGGCACGGTGGCGCAGTGGTAGCGCTGCTGCCTCGCAGTTAGGAGACCCGGGTTCGCTTCCCGGGTCCTCCCTGCGTGGAGTTTGCATGTTCTCCCCGTGTCTGCGTGGGTTTCCTCCGGGCGCTCCGGTTTCCTCCCACAATCCAAAGACATGCAGGTTTAGGTGGATTGGTGATTCTAAATTGGCCCGTGGGTGTGTTTGTGTGTGTCCTGCGGTGGGTTGGCACCCTGCCCAGGATTGGTTCCTGCCTTGTTGGCTGGGATTGGCTCCAGCAGACCCCCGTGACCCTGTATTCGGAATTAGCGGGTTAGAAGATGGATGGATGGATTATTATTGTTCTTTTTTGATTTCTTTTCTCTTCAACGCTTTTGTGTCTCTTTTCGACACGCTGCTCTTTCTTCTTCGCTTAGTCATTGACGGGCCATCTAGAACGTGTCACATTTTTAAGAGCTGAGAGCATGTGTAGTGTGCCTGCCAAAAGCATTCTCAACTACTGAGAGGTTAGATGTCCGTGATCTTGGTTGTTCTCGTGGGACATCAAAGTGTCTTTTCGAGAAGGTCACGTCTCAACCCAAGATTTTTTTATATAATAGAGAGATATTAAAAATAGATTTTCGAGGGGTTTTTAAGATCATAAAAAAATTACAAATCCTAAGCAGTCTAACAATGTCAAACCGTAGGCCAGCGAGGAGAACAGGCACACGCCATCACCGATCATGCACACCACGTGGTGGGGACCATTACTTTGTCAGTATAAATCGTTTCTTCCTCAGTGACAGTTTTATGGATTTATTTAAAGAGGTATAAACTTAATAGAAGAATGTTTAAAGAAAGTATGAAAAAGAATCAAATTTTTAAAAGTATGAAAATCTAAATCCTCAAAAAAAAAAATTGCTTTAATATACCTTGTGTCGTCGCATGCGGCTGGGGGTGGAGCCCAGCCGGGACGCCCAGGAGGACCGGAGAAGGGCTTCTGCCTCCTCCCAACCACGAGGGGGCGACCGCCCTGGTTGTGTTGGGGGCCACGGGTAGAGGGCTTGGAAGCCCAACCCTGTAGGGCCCCAGTGCCTGAAGAAACCTGGAGCCTGGAAGTGCTGGGGAGAAGAAGACTGGAGGCACCCGGAGGGCTTCCGGATGCGCAGCCGGCACTTCCGCCACACGGTGGAGCTGGAGCCCATCTGGGTTGCTATTTAAGGGGCCGCCTCCCTTCCGTCGACAGCAAGAGTCGGGTGGAAGAGGATGGAGCTCGAGAGAGGAGTGGAGGCGGCCAGAAGGAAGGCAATTTGTGACTGTGAGGCCTGGACTTTGGGGGATCGGTGCTGGAGGCACTGGGTGTGCACTTAAAATATTGTAAATATATTTGTAAATAAAACGTGTGTCCGGTGAAGAAACAATGTCCGCCTGTCTGTGTCCGGGTCCAGTTCCACACTTGGAATAACCTAAGTAAATAATTGTAAAAAGATAAATGAATGGCAAATTATAATTGCTTTGTGGAAACTTGAAAATATCAAAACAAAACTTGTACTCTTCAGAAAAATGAAAGTGTTTTTAATTACAGGCAGTTCCTGGGTTACATACGAGATAGGGACTGTAGGTTTGTACTTAAGATGAATTTGTATGTAAGTCGGAAGAGGTCCATTATTTTAATGAATGCTATTGTTGACCAACTGTAACCAAGTGCTCTGCTAATGAATGATGGAGTTTCACGTCTCTGACCTTTTAATTATTTCTATTTTATTTTCCATGGTAATGGTTTTTCTCTTCTTTACTGTATCACCAGCACTTGCATCAGATTTGTGTTTCAGAGACATTCTTGAAGGGTGATGACAAAAGGCTAAGATGAGCTCTTCTGCACAGCACTGTACACGCTATCACAGCAGGAAGGCACCCGTCGTCAATACGTCTGATGCACAGGGTGGTCCAGATCTAATTATGCAATTTTCATTACGCTATAACTTATTCAGTTTATTACATAGAAAATCACCCGAAAAATCCTGGACCATCGGGAAGTGTGTGAACTGACGACATGAAGAATCATCTTTGCGCCAAACTGGAATCATCCCTGCATAAATCAAAGTCATCCAGACGGTCTGGATCTGCACAATTAGATCTGGACCACCCTGTACTGACAAGAGACAACTTCCTCCTATGTGCGTAACGTTACAAGCAGGCTTGCTATTGAGAATGAATGGGGGCAGCAAGGGGGGGGCTCATCACCAGCCCACCTCACAGTCACCTCCACTACAGTATGCTGCCTGCAATGTCCTCCGCACCACAGCCCGCATTCAACAGCAGCCATCCGAGGCACACTACAATGCTACCCCCCGCCGCCCGTTCACCCTTAATGGCCTCCATTCAGCCACAACCGGGTCACCACTTGCAGCGTTACCAGCTGCCCACTTAGAATGAACAGGCAGCCGTGTGTGGTAGGCGGGCAGTGAAGCCGATTGACCACCAGGAGCCGGCTGAGGTGACTACACTGCGCGAGTAACGAAGTCGCCCCCGTCCAGCCACTGCTTGCGGCGTCCCCAGGCAGAAGATGACGGAGTGGCAGTTACTGAGGCGCATGCGTCGCAGCTGAGGCCCCGTTCGTAGGTCGGATGTCCGTAACCTGGGGACTACCTGTACTTTAAAGAACATTATTTTAGAAAGAAATGGAGTGAATGGGTCTAAGAAAAAGTATAAGAAATTTCACAATTGGAACATAAAATTTTTAAAACCAGTTCTTAGCAAGCACCTATGGGCCAAGGGTAACCTACAGCCCAAACTTCAAGTCCCAGGTCCTCATGGTTCGGGAGGTTTTGTGATGAGTGAGTCAGTTTCATTTGGATTTTATATATTATTTACATATACAGTGGGTACAGAAAAGAATCCCCCCGCCCCCTTTGAAATATTCCCATCTTTTTGCTTTACAGCCTTAAATGACCAGAAGTGAACGCTGGCGTTTCTGTCTGCCGCTGCTTGCCGGTGTTCTATTTGTGTACTTTTTCTTAGTTGTTTTTTTACTCGTTTTTTGCCTTGTAAGAGCGAGTGTTAAGAATCCGCTACTCTCCTTACCAGAATTCGGCGTCGCTTCTTCTTGTCTTGCGGGCGACCTCGGTAGCGTAGCCGACTGAGTCTTCGATGTGTGGAAAGGCACAAAGAGATGGTCACCCCAGTTCTGTGGACTATTTGCCAGTTATATTTATTTCTTTAAGAACACAACTGTGGACATACCGCACTGAGCTACACAAATACCACTTGTGTTTTTTTTTTCTATCTCCCTCTCTCTCTCTCTCCACCCACCAAATTTCTCCTCCCTTAAACAATCTATCAATTAACTTTATTGAAATTTCCTGATATGAACTCCTGCTTACATTACTCCCTTACCCCAGAAGAGATGTCCTCATTTCAGGAACATTTTTCAGAAATATAGTAAAAGCAACAACAATGTAGGTGAACCACAATCAGACCTTACCTAAACAGTAATTAAACAGTAAAAAGTAATTAAAGGCAGATTTCCCCATCAAATGAGAAGAGTGTTCTAACAAAATCCAAAACATCCGCAAGTAATGCTTGCACATAAACAGTGTGCAGATTTAGCATACGTCCAGTGAGCATTTAGCTCTAATCAAAACAATACTAACAATAAAACAACTTAATAGAACACAAAGTCCTTAAATCTTGCAGGCATGTTCCTCTGACGTGGAGGCAAGTCATTAACACAAGGAGAAGAACCTGATGATCCTGGGCTACCTAAACTTATGTCATTCCTGGGTGAACTGGGTGGTGTGGGGATTGGGCCTGTTGTAGAGGAAGTACAGCCCTGGCTTGCAACAGTAGAATCAGGCAATTGTACTTGTGATTGAAGCTGTGTAGGAACTGAAGGTACAGCTGGTGGTACATGACTTGGAATAAGACCTGATAAGTTGTTTAAAGGTGGAGGTGAAACAAAGTTTGGGTGATGATGAGAAACCTCATGATGAGGTTTCGTAACATATGGCTTCAGTCGATTGTAATGAATAACTTTTTGTTTAGTCTGGGGTTTTGACAAATCCTGGAGCTGACAGGAGGGTCATTTTCAGATGATTGTAGAGGGCAAAGAATCTCATAAGGGCCAATCCAACGTGGAGCTAATTTGTTTTGACGATGTGCTGGGTTAGCCATCAGTACTAGGTCTCCAGGTCTATACGGTGTGTACTTTACATGGCGATTGTAGTACAGCTGCTGCTGTTATTGCGCCTTATTCCTAAATGCAGTTGCAGATCTGTAGGCATTTGTAAGTCATGCTTTCAATGAGGCTGCATATGCTGCCGGGGTGCCAGCTGTTGCAGAGTTGGAATAGCCAATTTCGTTGTCCATTATGTTAAGTGGAACTCTGGCCTCCCGCCCATGAGCCAAAAAGAAAGGTGTGAAACCTGTGCTGGCATGAGTTGTTGTGTTATAGGCCAGTGCCACTTGAGGTAAATGATTGTCCCATTCTTGACCTAAGTCAAATAGATATTTAGCCAGTTCCTCCTTTAAGGTACGGTTATAACGTTCCACTGCTCCATTACATTGTGCATGATAGGGAGAAGTGTGGCACTTGTCGATTGATAACGAGTTGCAAAGGTTTTTTATGAGGTCTGACTCAAATTGACGACCTTGGTCTGAGTGCAGAGCTTCAGGAATTCCATGTTGTGGGATAAATTGTTCAAAAATACAACGTGCAACTGAGACAGCAGTCTGATCCCTTAATGGATAGAGGTTGACAAATTTAGTATAAAGATCCATCAGCTCTAACGCATAACGGTGGCCTTTCGTGGAAACTGGCAGCTCTGTTATATCTGCAGCAACAATCTGAAAAGGCCGTTCAGGTGAAATGGAAACCAAAGGAGCCCGTGGGCGAGGAACAGGGGACCACCTGGACTGACAAGCGGCACATTGTTGACAGTAATTAGCAATGTCTGAAGACATATAAGGCCAGTAAAAAGACTGTGTTGCTCTGTCCATTGTTTTGGCCAATCCATAATGACCAGCTGCTGGGTGTCCATGAACATAATGGAGAACTTGGAGAATCAGTGAGGTAGGAATAATAATTTGTTTAACTGTTCTGTGAGAAGGTTGGCACAAGCGTCGATACAACAGTCCATTATCTATATATATAAAGGAGAGTTGGGATCCGAGAGACTGTGTTTGTGTGTTTGTGGAGGAATTGAGAGTTAAGGCGGGTGGGGGAATCACGTGATCATCTCCCCTCCCATCACGTCATTTCATTTACTTCTTTTCACTCTGAGCTGAGCTCCGCGGCTGACGCGGACTTGCCGTTCTTTTTCCTTAGTGTTTAGTCCTTTCTCCTTTACTAATTTACTGTTTAGTACACGCGGTACTTACACAGTCACTCATAAAAGGGGAGAAGACTCTGTGCAAGAAATGGGTATTGAAACTACCTTGCAATCAACGAGGCCATTAAACGGATCTCAAGAGAGGTCTTCTAGGTTGGAAAAAAAAAACGCTTGGCTGCCAAAACCAGGCATTTAAACGAATCTCAACAAGAAACGACTTCTACGTTAGAAAAAAAAACGATTCGCTGCCAAAATCAGGCGATTAAATGAATCTAAAGAAGACAGGATTTCTAGATTTTGAAAAGGACGTTTGGCTGCCAAAACCAGGCAGTTAAAAGAATCTGAAAAAGACAGGACGTCTAGATTGGAAAAGCCACGATCCGCTGCCATAACTAGCCGGTTAAACGCGCAGCGAAGCGCGTCAGGTCTGCTAGTCTAGTATAAGACGACCAAACTGTGACCATAGTTTCCTTAGATAAGGAGACGCATCATGAAGTCTCCAAAGATGTGGGGCCGGTGTCCCCTCTCCAGCCAAGAGAGAACAGTTGTAAGATCAGGATCCTTCTGTTGCTGTTCAGCGATGTTCCAGTCCCCTTGTATGTGCACAAGACTAGTGGTTGAAACTGGCTGTGATGTATAACTTTGAGAAGATGTGAGCTGAAGCTGAGTGGGTGTTGAAGCAACATCAGGTGTGGGTTGAAGCTGTTGCAGTCTGAGTACTTGATGTGACAGGTAATGATGACAGAGCAACCTGGGAAGGGTCAGGTGGGCGCCGAGACAGGGCATCAGCATTAAGATGTTTAGCTCCATCACGATGTATAACATGCCAGTCATAAAGGTCTAACTCGATAGACCATCGTGCCCTTCTTCCTGTGGGGTCTTCATCTAAAGGAAGCTTTTTAAGACCAACCAAGGGTTTATGGTCTGTGATGATGGTGAAGGGATGGAAAGTTAAGTAATGGCGGAAGTGACGGACTGACCAAACAATAGCAAAGAGCTCATGGTCAAATGTTGACCACTTTCTCTCTGAAGCTGACAGCAAGTGACTAGAATATGCTATCACATGCTCTTTACCATCAATGGGTTGTGCTAAAACAGATCCAATAGCATGAAGAGAGGCATCTGTGTATAGAAAAAAAGGAATTGACAGATTGGGAAATGCGATGATTGGTGGGGATATTAGAGCCTGTTTTAGTGTGTGAAAGGCTTCATCTGCTTCAGCTGTCCAGATGAATGGCACACCTTTGTGCGTAAGGTGATGCAAAGGCTCAGCGGTATTGGCAAACTGTTTAATGAATCGTCTGTAATAGGAACAAAGGCCAAGAAAGGCTCTGACCTGAGTAGGTGATTGTGGGACAGGCCATGATGCGACCTTGTCTGTGTTTGAATGTCTTCACTCGAAATGCGGTGGCCTAAAAATGTGACAGAGGAGCGTGCCAGATGGCACTTTGTGGGTTTGAGCTTGAGCCCAGATTCACGGAAACGTAGGAAAACCTTGCGTAAATGCTTGAAGGTGTTGGGAGAAAGCCTCACTGTAGACAATAATGTCGTCAAAGATATATTAAACATATGCTCCAGTGTAAGCCACGGAGCACCAACTCCATCAAGCGCTGAAAACTTGGAGGGGCATTAGAAATGCCCATTGGCATCATTCTGAACTGATAAAGTCCAACACCTGTAGAGAAAGCAGTTTTCTCCTTGTCTCTTGAATCATGTGGAATTTGCCAGTATCCTGCAGTAAGGTCAATAGTACTAAATATTCGGGAACTAGATAACCTATCCAGTGTGTCATCAACCCTGGGAAGTGGGTGAGAGTCTTTAACAGTAACTGCATTAAGGCGACGGTAATCAACGCAAAATCTGTGGGTACCATCCTTTTTCCTAACTAATACAACTGGAGCCGACCATGGGCTATGAGATTCCTCAATAATATTATGCTCCAGGAGCTTCTTCACTTCCTGCTGCAACAGACCCTGGGTTGCTGGAGAAACTCTATATGGGTGTAATTTGATTGGCTTAGCATCCCCTGTAAGGATACAGTGAGTGACCAGGTTTGCTCTGCCATAATCATAAGGGTGTGAGCTAAAAATATCTGAATAACAACAACAACAACATTTATTTATACAGCACATTTTCATACAAACAGTAGCTCAAAGTGCTTTACATAATGGAGAATAGAAAAATGAAAGACACAATTATAAAACAAAATAAATCAGCATTAATTAACATCGAATAAGAGTAAGGTTCAATGGCCAGGGGGGACAGGAAAAAAAAACTCCAGACGGCCGGAGGAAAAAATAAAATCTGTAGGGATTCCAGACCATGAGACCGCCCAGTCCCCTCTGGGCATTCTACCTAACAAAAATGAAACAGTCCTCTTTGGATTTAGGGTTCTCACGGAAGGACTTGATGATGATGATGATGATGATCACGTGGACTTCTGGCTTTTAGCCCATCAATGCTGGGGCATCACGGTGCTTTGAGTAGGTGGTGATGGCGCAGGCCGCCACTACAGAGAAACCGGAAAAAGAAACAGAAGAGAGAGTAGGGGTCAGTACGGATTTTGGAGCCACCATGAATAGTTATTATGATGAATTGAACATACAGAGTATCAGGATTAAGATAAAGTGAAGTTATGAGAAGGCCATGTTAAAGTAATGTGTTTTCAGCAGTGTTTTAAAGTGCTCTACTGTATCAGCCTGGTGAATTCCTATTGGCAGGCTATTCCAGATTTTACGTGCATAACAGCAGAAGGCCGCCCGCCTCACCACTTCTTTTAAGTTTAGCTTTTGGAATTGTAAGGAGACACTCATTTGAAAATCTAAGATTACGATTTGGAATATAACGTGTCAGACATTCCGATATATAAGATGGAGCGAGATTATTTAAGGCTTTGTAAACTATAAGCAGAATTTTAAAGTCAATTCTGAAAGACACAGGTAACCAGTGTAGCGACATCAAAACAGGAGAAATGTGTTTGGATTTTCTTTTCCTAGTCTACTAATAGTCCCTTAGTAATGCTTCAAGTTGTATTACTTCTGCTGAAGACAAATTTGTTTCAGACATGTCCACCTGTGGCAGTGCTTCATTAGACGCATAACTAGCAGTAACTGCTGACACTAAGGTGTATTCCTCGTGTCCCTGGCCTGTGATAGAAAACAGCTGGCCTAAAGGGCATCCTTCACTGAGGGAAACAGGGTCTGTGGATGGATTAACAACTCTGACAAAGCCTCTGCCATTGTTTACTGATGTTAATGTTGGTAATGACAGCGTAGAGGAGTGGCGTGGCTCTATAATGCCAACAAAATTATTGACATGGGATGAAGCTAGGCAGCTTCCCATAACAGAGACTGCAATTGCCATTTCTGACAAAGCTGGGACAGTCACTGATGAGACAAAAGTGGCGGCACACTGTATAGGGACAAGATGTTGAGGGGAGGAGAGAGCCACTGTGGTGTCATACAATGACAAATGTGCATGCGGCAGGTTCAAGGTCACATGATGCTGGGTTAGGAAGTCCCATCCTAAAATCACAGGGTGGCTGGAAGAACGCACCACATGAAAAACATGACAAAAGGTAATGTTTCCAATATGTACAGTGAGAAAGAAAAAACTTAAACCCTTAATTTGTATTCCTTTATGAAGAAGGGCTGACCTCTGCTACTATCAGAAGACCCCTGAAGAATGTAAGATCTTTATGGACTATAAGAATGTTTAAATTGATTCTAAGTGGGTGCAAATACAGGGGTGTATTCCTTAGGAATGCAAATGGCTGTTTATTTCATGTTTTAGGACATTCCAGTATGACATAAATTAAGATTTATGTATAACCTCAGAATGAACTGCTAGGGTTTTTTTTTCTTTTCTAGGATATAAAGTATAGGTTGGAAAGAGGCAGTCTCACATTCTCTCTACTCACCAAGAATTAAGAATAAAGAAATTATTTTTACTTTAATTGGGTTTGAGTTCTTCCGTTGTTTCCGACTTCAGCGCTCACAGTTTTGGCGCCCAACGTGGGGCAGAGACGGCCAAGTGACTCCTTGAGCAGGATCGTCCAGAGGACCGGTAAAAGGACCGACACCGGCCGGGTCGGGAGGACCAGATCCGGAAAAAGTTAGGACTGGCCTGCCTCGGGCGACTCCTGCATGGGGAATCCTTGACCTCCTCTGATTCTTCCTGAAAGTCGAGTAAACTGGGAACTTCCAGGCGGGAGGAAAAAATTCTTGGTGAGTAGACCGAGGGAGTCCGACCGGGGAAAAGAAACCAGGCAGTGAGTGGACCGGAATGTATAGATAAGCTCTCGGAAATAAAACAGTGTAAAGATTATGAATGTTAAGGACATGAGTTAGTACACTCCTAGGAAATGAAGAAGAAGTCTCTTAGAGGCTTAAAAGTAAAATAAAGGAAGGGAGTGGGAAGAATAGATAAATAACTGAACATTTCGTGATCGGGAAAAAGCACTGTTGCGGGAGGGCGGGACTCTTTGCTCTAACGGTCTGGTTATATTCTGAACTCAACGGGTCACTCAGGGAAATGATCACCTAAACAGCGGTAACCAGCGGCCTTCGGGAGAAACTGTCAGTCCGCTAATCAGGTTGATCGTCCCGGTGGACCAGGGAACAGGAGGGACCGGGAGTGAAGTGACAATTGAGGCTGGTTTAGCAAAAAGAGTGCGGAAAACTCACTGACCATGGGGAAAACTAATAGCAAACCGGTTACAACTCCTTTGGGAAACAGAAAGCATGAATTCACGTACTCATCTGTGACTGAATAAAGACCAATTGATTGAACTATTCCTGTCTTCCTCGGGTGTTACTTCCACTGTTTATTTGGCACCGAACAGTTTCCTTCGCGTTGGAGAACCCGAGTGAAGGTGCGAATTGCAGACAGGAATAAGATCGGTGACCGCTGAGTACAATTGCTTTACCGTCCGGGAGAGGTACTGGGACGTAACGATTAGAGCGCCTCTTGGAATGAGACGGAGTCTTAAGGAGACTTATAATTAGAAGGGAGAGGTGGAAATTTAATAAAAAGGGAAAGTACCTCCCGGTCGGGAATTCGCTAAAGAAAGAGATGGAAAAAACAGGGTGTGAATGAGGAGCCTCTGTTCGGATTATTGTTTTCGGAAAACATACCAAGGAAAAAAAAAAGCGGCTCTCCAAGACACTACATAGAACAGAAAACAGGGTTAGATTTAAAAAAAATTGTAAACGGTGGAATGAACAGAGCAGGGGCAGATGGCCAGTAGAAGGCTCTGGTGATATGAGTGAACTACAGGAAGTTAGGTAGATTGTATATAGAAAAGCACGAGGGTGCTCTAGTCGAGAAAATGGAAATGTTTTAATAGATGGGAATTGATAATTAAAGATAGAGCCCTGAAAGCGATGCAGAAGTGCAATGAGGGACTGCAAAGCCAAATTAAACTTATTGTAGAAAGAGAAAAGTTGTCCTTGATAATGCAAGAACTGTCCCAAAAGTCCGGATGAAAGAAGGAAGAATAAGTAAATATAATATAAATAAAAAGAAGAAGAGATTATACCTTGATTTAGCGTCAGCATGCGTGACCACTCCCTTTGAGGACAATAGTCCATCACCACCCCTTGGGCAGCTGGAGGAATTAATGAGGGAGAGGAAGAAGATGGTCCCGATGATTTTTAAAATGAACAGTTTCAGCCAGAGAGGGATGAAGAAGCGGGGAAAGGGATACCTAATAAACCCCGATTCTGACCCCTCAGGGTCAAAAAACATGAATATGAAAGGATGGAATTTCAAGCACCATTAATACAAGTGCCCTTTCTGCAATATAATGTACAACAGCCTGACTCAGATTAAAACTGTCCCACCTTCATGGTGCAAAGAAACTGGGACCTGCAAGAATTAAAAGAGGTGGTGCAGGAATTGCTGAACCAGTTCATGACAATGAAGAAACAATTAGATGACATATATAAGCCAAATACTGCAGAATGGATTCAGGTCCTTAGAAGGAAAGCTCATTTCAGGCTGAAATGATGTGAGAGTGCAATGGACAGAGACTCTGGGACGACAGCGGGTTGATAGTGGCCAGTTCAGTGTTCAGTGGACAGTTACGAGCACAAATAAAAGCAAAAAATATATCAGCCCTAATGCCCAGTGAACTTTGACAAGACTTGATGGTCCGCCTGTGCCTTTGCATTTCAGTTACAAATAAGAGAGTGAAGGTTGCATCAGAACAGCACACCGCCCTTGCACTGACCACCACCATTACATGCTTGTATGCTGCCTTGATTGTTCATGTTTGACTCAAAAACAGCAAAAAATCTCTGCTGTCCTGGGTTCCTCTTGGATTACAGTATTCAAAATCATTTTACTGTATTGCATGATTTTTGGACTGTATTATGATGAAGTTTGACTTGGACTTTTCAGCTGCTGTTTTCAGAAAAAAAAGACTATTTGCCTAACGAACTGTTATATCTCAGCAAAACTGGCTGGAGCAGTATTTCTCTTTTTACAACAATTGCTTTTCTTCTGGAGTGGTTTTACCACATATCCTCATTGCTAAATCCTCTCGTTTTCAGTGGCATAATGTGAGACAATTGGTAATAGCATGTCCAGAAGGGGAGGATTGGGAGTATGTGGGACCTAACATTTAGTTCACCCAGATAGATCTGTTAAGAAAATAGCAGTAGAACTAGTTGTACCTGTAACCCGATCCGTTCTGTCATTTATCTTTCACTTCTCCACCTAAACCCATGCTGTTTACCCTTAAAATTTTTTAGTTAGATTTGCTCCACTCATCTCTCTGGGTACAAGGGAAATAATATTTTGTCTGAATAGTTCATGCTGAACCCTTGGTCATTTTCCCAAAGACATCCTTCCGTTTACATTGTGCACAATATCTTATTTCGTTTGAAGCTGGGACTGGTATTACAATTGTTTATGCTGATTTAGTTAAGCGGGTGCCATTATTCTGATCCAATATTCTCCTATTCTTCCAGTTAGAAAGCAGATGATTCATGACGATTCATTCAGGACCTCTGCGGAGTCAATGCTGCTATACACCCTAGGACTCCTATAGTCTCAAACCTTCCACTATTCTCTGTACTGTCCCGGCCACTGCTATGTGGTTTTCTGTTACTGATCTTGTGAATGCTTTCTTTTCAATTACTGTACACCCTGAGTCTCAGTTCTGGTTCACATTCACTTTTAAAGGGAAGCATTGGACCTGAACTGTGATGCCGCAGGGATATACAGAGGCTCTCTTTACGTGTGTGTGTGTGTGTGTGTGTGTGCGCGTGTCCGTGTGTGTGTATGGACAAGAACTAGAAAAGATAAAAAGTTGAAAGGTTATTGGCTATTGGCCTAAAGGGGGGGGGGTGTTTTGGTGTAATATGTAGATGAGTTGCTTTTATGTTCTGAGGCTCAGGAATAATGCGAAGAAGACACAAAGGCTTTGTTGGTCTTTCTAGCGGAAATCGGGCACAAAGTGTTCCGGAAAAAGTTGCAACGGGTTGAAAGAAAAATGAAATACCTGAGTCATGATTTGACTTCAGGGGAATGTGCACAGTTGCAAGACGGCAAGTTCTGTCTGTTCTTGGAATGTTATGATATTGATATTGCCGGCAATGGGTTAAAAAAAGATTTTTTTTGCTGAAAAGCACAGCCACTCCAAGAATTAGCGACCTTTCTAATTTAGTTTTGACTGATAAAATTTCATGAATGGAGCAGGCTGAGAAGGCTTTAACTGATATAGACTAAATTTTGATGTCTGCGCCTGCGTTAAGAGTTCTGGACTACGGTAGTCTCGTCTTTTCACTCTGTTTGTGGACGAGAAAGGGGGGTGTATGACTGCAGTATTAACTCAACAACAAGGAAATAGACAATGACCGGTCACATACTATTCTAAAAAATAAATAAATAATTAACAAATAAAACTGGATCCAGTGGCCGCTACAATCCCGGCCTGTTTAAAAGCAGCTGCTGCAATAACAGAGGCCATATTAGCATGCTCAGATGTTGTTCTCATGAGTTTATTAACTGTTAAGGTACCACATGCTGTACATTCCATCTTAGTACAGATAAAAACATCTCATTTGACAGGTGCGCTGCGATAGTGAAGTGTGAAGCTCACAAGGGAAACGAATCCAGTGAGTAGGGAAAATGCGCAAGCAGACATGTGGGCTAAGAAAGCCACCCAGGATCCTACTTCACCACTAACTTCTTTATTTCTATTACAGAAGGAGGAACAAGAGTCACACAAGGATGGAGAATTATAGAATTATCTCTACAAACTGTAGCAACGGAAAAGGAGATAAAGACGTTGCAGAAAGAGGGATCAGATAAAGCTCTGAAAGGAATTTAGATCCATCCATTAACTAAACATCCTTTTTTCCCAAAAGCTTTCTTTCTAGGAATTGCAAAGGCTGCGCATGGTTTGGCCCACCCTTCCAGAAGATGCAATGATGGCACAGGTGCAACAATACTGTCACGCCCGGGGTTTTTCTAACTTTGCTGATCAGTTCTGTAAGAGGTCTACATTATGGCGAAGATTTAATGTAGGAAAAGGCTTGCAGGCTTGCGTAGTGTCTTACAGAGAGTGCATGAACAAGTGAGGGAAACATGGTGAACTACCTCACTACTGTAAGGGCAATACACTATTAAAATGTGCTCTGTACCCTGTCAAATGTCACTATTGAAAGATGCTCAACTCTAAATCCAGCTACCTTACTTCCCACTGAGGGAGAGGGGGAACCAAATAACTGCCAGGAAGAGATAACAAAGGTCCTAAGACCTAGTCCGGACCTCCAGGAAACTCTACTAGAAACAGGAGAAATTCTTTATGAGGATGGCTGTTCCTTGGGATTGGACGACAGAACACTCTCCACCAGTTATGCAGTGGTCAAGGAAGACCACTTACTTGAAGCAAACTGAATTTCTTCTAGTTTAAGTGCACAAGCAGCTGAGCTAATAGCTCTCACTCGAGCTTGCCAGTTGTCTGAAAGAAAAGTCATAACCATTTACACAGATTCCAGATCTGCCTTTGGAGACTTCCATGATCATGGGGCATTATGGAAATTAAGGGGATTCAAAACCAGTACTGGTAAGCCCATACAACACCAGAAATTAGTGGAATCCCTTCTTAAAGCTATAACAGAACCATCAAAACTGGGAATACTTAAATGGCAAGCCCATTACTGGGAAACAAAACCCAGTCAGCCAAGGAAATGAACTGGCTGACCATTTGCTAAACAGGCCGCCTGTAATAACACACCAGTCTTTATTCCAACAGAAAGATGACAAAGACTCTGATAATCAAATTATTTCTTTACAGAGCGCTACCACTGACAGAGAAAGGATAAAGTGGTCCCAAGAAGGATCCCTCTCTGCTGGGGTCTGGACCCATAAGCAAACTAACAAACCTTTCCTCCCAAAAGCTTCTTTTCCAGGAATGGCAAAAATCGCACACGGCCTGGATCATGCAGGGAAAGACACTATGACTCAGGATGTCGAGCGCATTGGGAAACCACAGGGTTTCTACATATGCTGAACAATTCTGCCGACGATGTGCACTATGCCAAAGGTTTAATGTAGGTAAAGGTACTCAGGTAAGCCCCGCCATCACTTCTAACCCAATGGGTCCCTTTGAACACCTCCAAATGGATTTCATTGAGTTAACACCGTCTAAAGGCTACCGTTATTGCTTGGTAATTGTCGATGTGTTCTCCCGATGGGTGGAAGTTTTCTCTCTAAGCATGCAGATGCAAAAACTGTGGCTAAAGCTTTAATAAAAGAAATCATTCCAAGATGAGGAATATCACAGAAACTGCATACCGATAACGGAAACCACTTTGTGAATTCTGTAATAAATGAGCTGACTACTTGGCTCTAGATAAATGTGCATCATTACTGCAAATACCATCCTCAAAATGGAGGTATTGTAGAAAGGTGCAATGGTACCCTAAAATCAAAATTGGAAAAAATCTGTGAGCAGACAAACTTAACCTGGCCAGATGCTCTATCCCTGGCCTTGATGGGGTTGAGAGGAAGGACACATCGGCAGTTGGGACTGTCGCCATTTAAAATTGTAACTGGATGCCCCATGCCTGTTGGCATGGTTATCGGAAATGTTACTCTGCATACTGTGGACAATGATCTTCTCTCTAGTCTTGCAGGTCTCCGAGCCTCCCTGAAGGAAGTCCACGAACAAGTTAACAAGGCTTGGCGGACCGGTCCCCCGCCAATGGAGTTCAAGATCCCCCTTGGAACCTGGATACTGGTCAGAGACACCCGAAGGAAACATTGGCATCAACCTCGCTGGAGGGGACCATTCCAGGTGCTATTATCTACACCTCACGCTGTTAAAGTCGAAGGACTTCCTGCCTGGATCCACATCTCACATTGCAAAGAATGGCATTCTTAGTTCTATTATTAATAACTTCTTTTGTCCCCTTGAACATGGGACAGTGAACTTATGGGGACCTTCCCACACTAACTTTCCAAGTAGGGAAGACTACCTCACTCCAGATTGACTTTTGTACTGTTGCTCCTTGTGGAACCGGCAGCCATGAACAATGGACTAAGGCTGAAAAATATGTGTGTGTGACTACTGACTCCACTCATTATGGTAGTAATTGTGAAAAATGGCAGTGGGTATTTGCCAATACAGGTACCTATGACTGGGGTTATCAGCCCTGGAAGGCTCAGCAACATGATCTCAAGACAAAGTTCTCTATCATTAAGGGACATACTAGCAGAACATGTTTACATGATAATTGTAACCCATTAATTATCACTTTAAAGGATCCGTCACCTTATGATGGGGGTATTTACATATTAGGGGCAGATGTCTCTGGGAAAGATCCTCTTGGGAAATTCGTTATTCGAGTCACAGCACGAACACCCGATTCTGTCACCCCTACCTCTTTAACCTTCCCTACCACTGTCCTTCCTGATGGCTCAGTATCTCGTGCACTTGCTGGTCTTACTGCCCTTTCTGTAGAACTTGCAGAAAATTCTGGTATCTCCAATCCCCTTGATGAACTATTTGAACGGTGGTTCGGAATTTGGGCCGGATGGTGTAAAACTATTTTCACCACTGTCCTCATTTCCCTTGCAATCATGGTTATTTGTGGTTGCTGCCTCATCCCCTGTATTCGTGGCCTTCTTCAGAGGCTTATTGACACCTCTCTCACAAAAGCCTATTTTCTTTATGCTGACAGTTCCCAAAACCCTGATTACAACCCTTTGCTTTCGGAACTTTCTCCCTCTTCTGAATATGATGATATTATTCCCGATGATTGGGTCTGATCATTCACATGTGCACATATTTATGTGCAAAAGGGGGGAACTGAGAAAGAAAAAACTTAAACCCTTAATTTGTATTCCTTTATGAAGAAGGGCTGACCTCTGCTACTATCAGAAGACCCCTGAAGAATGTAAGATCTTTATGGACTATAAGAATGTTTAAATTGATTCTAAGTGGGTGCAAATACAGGGGTGTATTCCTTAGGAATGCAAATGGCTGTTTATTTCATGTTTTAGGACATTCCAGTATGACATAAATTAAGATTTATGTATAACCTCAGAATGAACTGCTAGGGTTTTTTTTTCTTTTCTAGGATATAAAAGAGAGAACGTTTTTACTTTAGGTATTCTGCTAAAACCCAAATCAGTCGACTGAGTTGGAAAGAGGCAGTCTCACATTCTCTCTACTCACCAAGAATTAAGAATAAAGAAATTATTTTTACTTTAATTGGGTTTGAGTTCTTCCGTTGTTTCCGACTTCAGCGCTCACAACAGGGGCAGTAATAGATCCCAACATATCCAAGAAGTGCCCAGTTACAGAGGTAGTATGGACAAATGTCTTACTGATGGGCTGAGAAGACAATGTTGGAATAGATCTGCGGCAGTCATCTGTGACCAGCGAGAGACCGGAGCCAGTGTCCACTAAAGGCTTTATCCTGGGTCCGCTGCTCTTTTCGATCTACATGCTTCCGTTAGGTCAGATTATCTCAGGGCACAACGTGAGCTACCACAGCTATGCTGATGACACACAGCTGTACTTATCAATAGCACCTGATGACCCCGACTCTATTGATTCACTAACACAATGTCTGACTTGTATCTCAGAATGGATGAATAGTAACTTTCTCAAGTTAAATAAAGAGAAAACTGAAATCTTAGTGATCAGCAATAATTGATACAATGAGGCTATTAGAAATAAACTGGATACATTAGGATTAAAAGTCAAGACGGAGGTAAAAAGCTTAGGGGTGATTGTTGACTGTAATCTGAATTTTAAATCACATATTAATCAGATCACTAGGACAGCATTTTTTTACTTAAGAAACATAAGTAAAGTTAGACCTCTTATATCACTGAAAGATGCTGAGAAATTAGTTCACGCGTTTGTTTTCAGTCGACTAGATTACTGTAACGCACTCCTCTCAGGACTACCCAAAAAAGACATCAATCACTTGCAATGAGTGCAGAATGCTAACTGGGAAAAGAAAATCCGAACACATCTCTCCAGTTTTAATGTCACTACACTGGTTACCTGTGTCATTCAGGATTGACTTTAAAATTCTGCTTATGGTTTATAAAGCCTTAAATAATCTCGCCCCATCTTATATATCAGAATGTCGGACACCTTATATTCCAAATCGTAACCTCAGATCCTCAAATGAGTGTCTCCTTAGAATTCCAAGAACAAAACTTAAAAGAAGTGGTGAGGCGTTTGGCCTTCTGCTGTTATGCACCTAAAATCTGGAATAGCCTGCCAATAGGAATTCGCCAGGCTGATACGGTGGAGCACTTTAAAAAACTGCTGAAAACACATTACTTTAACATGGCCTTTTTATAACTTCATTTTAATCTTAATTTAACTTAATCCTGATACTCTATATGTTCAGTTTCCTCAAAATAACTATTCATGGTGGCTCTAAAATCCGTACTGACCCCTACTCTCTTTTCTGTTTCTTTTTGGTGGCCTGCGCCACTTCCACCTACTCAAAGCTTCATGATGCTCCAACAATGATGGACGGATTAAAAGGCAGAAGTCTACGTGACCATCATCATCATCATCAAGCCCTTCCGTGAGAATCCTAAATCCAAAGAGAACTGTTTCATTGATGTGAGGTAGAATGCCCAGAGGGGACTGGGCGGTCTCATGGTCTAGGATTCCTACAGATTTTATTTTTTCTCCAGCCGTCTGGAGTTTTTTTTGTTTTTTCTGTCCCCCCTGGCCATTGAACCCTACTCTTATTCGATGTTAATGTTGATTTATTTTGTTTTATAATTGTGTCTTTCATTTTTCTATTCTTTAATATGTAAAGCACTTTGAGCTACTGTTTGTATGAAAATGTGCTATAGAAATAAATGTTGTTGTTGTAAAGCATGGAGTTCAGCTCCAGCTATTGTGAGATGTATAAATGGAGTAGGGCTGATGTGTGCATTTGAATCAATATTATGCGGGTGGACCGATATGTGATCAGAAACTGACATTTGGTCCTCAATACCAGCTTCTTATAGTTTCCCTGACTATGTTTAGAGGAAGACAGAGTGTTGTCTGGTGTGGAAAAATGCACCCGTCTTGTGGGAGGTGTGTGATAGCTATCTGAAGTATGTCTCCGGTGGTGTGACATAGTGGGTGCGGAGGGTCTATTTTGTCTGTAGAGGGGACCTGTGGAAGGGGAAGGAGCTCTATGGGGTCTGTCACTATAATCAGAGTTAGAAGAATGTATTGCAGCATGGGCTCTGTGCTCACCTGAAGGAGAGCGGACAGATGAATTATCATAAAAGTACCTGGAGGGAGAAAAATTATCATGGTTATCTGTTCGGGAACGGTAGACCCTTGGATGCTGAGAGGTTGGGGAGCGGCTTTGATGTTGCCGAGAGCCGGGTTCACCATTTTGAGGAAAGCAGCCATCATCAGAATAGGTGTAACGACGAGGTGATGAAGCTCGGAAAGATGGTGTAGAGATGTCATCATAGAGAGAGTGATTTCTTCTTGCGTAGGAATTTTTGGTAGAATTGTACCAGTCCTGACAGTGGCACCGATGGTAGTTCTGTTGTTTTGAGTGATGACCAGTGCAACAGGTAAGATCTGACATTCAACAGGCATGAGATGTGCTCCTTAATTTCTTTCACTTCATGTTTAAGGTCAGAAAACTGCTGTGTGAGTTTGGCCAATCTCTCATCGGTATAGCATTTATTAGACTGTTGTAAGTCATGTAAGTCAGTTCGGAGATCAGCAATAGCAGCGACTAAGTCAGTCATAGGATCAGCAGCACGGCTGTCTGTATTGTGTTGTCTGACAGTCTCTGGCGTGACATTTGACAGGGCAGCTATGCTGAGAGCTAACTGAGCACGTTCACATTGCCTTGCTACTTTCAATGCAGCATCCAGTGTCACTGCGCCATGCTCATGGATGTTTAGTTGAAGAGACGGATCTAATCTAAAAATTTCACAACTTTGAGCATCAGCAGTGTATTGTGGAAAAGCTTCAGCGACTATAGGTTAGTCAAGTCTGCTGCATGAACCTCTAGTGGTTCTTTGGGTTTGCGAGGACGAGCGTTCAAGTACGTTTGAAATGTGGCCAAAAACTGCTGTCTTCCAAAAACGGTGCTCAGACTAACCTTAGCCAGCGCGTAGTCAGCCTTTACATCGGGGGAGAGGCTCCGCCAGTATGAGAACGCCGCGCCACTGAGTTTTGTTGGGAGAAGCTTAGCCCTTTCTAACGGAGCCATACTGAAACATCCAGAGCAACTTCTAATCGTTGTATACACAAAGTAAATGGCTCAACTCCGTCGCCGGTGAAAGTTGGAGGCAATTCGACTCTAAACGGCAGTTGCGCGTTCACAGTATCGCCGATATCGCTATGCTCGTCATCTGCCATGTTTCAGAAAAAAAAAAAACGCGCGATAGCGTGCAGAACGTAGCTCAACTTGTAAAACTGACACCAATAGTTACTAAAGTGTCCTCAAGCAATAGCGGTAATATCCACGTCGTCTATAGAAATGCAAATTAATGTCCACAAACTTAACCAACCGCCGCTGCCACCAGTGTAAGAGCGGGTGTTAAGAATCCGCTACTCTCCTTACCAGAATTCGGCGTTGCTTCTTCTTGTCTTGCGGGCGACCTCGGTAGCTTCGATGTGTGGAAAGGCACAAAGGGGTGGTCACCCCAGTTCTGTGGACTATTTGCCAGTTATATTTTTTTCTTTAAGAACACAACTGTGGACATACCGCACTGAGCTACACAAATACCACTTCTGTGTTTTTTTTTTTTCTATCTCCCTCTCTCTCTCTCTCCACCCACCAAATTTCTCCTCCCTTAAACAATCTATCAATTAACTTTATTGAAATTTCCTGATATGAACTCCTGCTTACATTACTCCCTTACCCCAGAAGAGATGTCCTCATTTCAGGAACATTTTTCAGAAATATAGTAAAAGCAACAACAATGTAGGTGAACCACAATCAGACCTTACCTAAACAGTAATTAAACAGTAAAAAGTAATTAAAGGCAGATTTCCCCATCAAATGAGAAGAGTGTTCTAACAAAATCCAAAACATCCGCAAGTAATGCTTGCACATAAACAGTGTGCAGATTTAGCATACGTCCAGTGAGCATTTAGCTCTAATCAAAACAATACTAACAATAAAACAACTTAATAGAACACAAAGTCCTTAAATCTTGCAGGCATGTTCCTCTGACGTGGAGGCAAGTCATTAACACAAGGAGAAGAACCTGATGATCCTGGGCTACCTAAACTTATGTCATTCCTGGGTGAACTGGGTGGTGTGGGGATTGGGCCTGTTGTAGAGGAAGTACAGCCCTGGCTTGCAACAGTAGGATCAGGCAATTGTACTTGTGATTAAAGCTGTGTAGGAACTGAAGGTACAGCTGGTGGTACATGACTTGGAATAAGACCTGATAAGTTGTTTAAAGGTGGAGGTGAAACAAAGTTTGGGTGATGATGAGAAACCTCTCTCTCCACCCACCAAATTTCTCCTCCCTTAAACAATCTATCAATTAACTTTATTGAAATTTCCTGATATGAACTCCTGCTTACACCTTTTGCTTCGGATCTTCCTTCAACTTTGCATTGGATTAAAAACTGACAACACGCATTTGCGTCCCTTGCCTCCTTCGGCCCGAGTAGAACTATTCTTTGCTGGCTGCAGCCTGTGTGGGTAAGTGTAAACTGTCTCACTGATTCTCTGCTCAAGTAACTAGCTTTGATGAATAGGTGGTTGAAACTGCCCAGAGGGGACAGTCTTCTGGCTAACGTGTTATTTTAATTGGGCCAAGTTGGTACACAAGGGGTACATTGCTTTGCTTCCAATCTGGAATTTGCTTGGGTGACTTCTGGAAATCTACAGTACTATGATAAACCTGACTTGGTTGTCATATTTCTACTTTGCTATCTAATGCAGTCACATCTTCAAAACTAAAATATTCACCAGATGAATTGTATCGACTTCAAACAAACTATGAAGTTTGCCTGCTGATCTCTTGCTGCACCGCGGCATGCTCTGACGACCAAAGTATGGTCACCGAGGCTCTCGTCATCGATTTTGCCTCAGCAGGAGTAGCAGCAGGTCTATTCCTTCACTTTGGTCTGAAGGATGCACATGTCCACATACTTCTGAGCGATGTGCTAATCACAACGTGTTGATTCCTTTGGTAAAATCGCCGGAATATATGTCTATAGACGCTTTGAAGTTTGGATTATTTAATACTTGATCTATCTCTAACAAAGCTCTACTGATTGGTGATGTTATCATAGATACTAAGATGGACTGTTTATGTCTTACGGAGACCTGGCAGCAACCCGGTGATTATTTCCATCTAAATCAAGCGCTCCCTACAGAGTCTGTCTGCATCTCCAAATCCCGTTCTTCAGGGACGGGAGGTGGTCTTGCAATAATATACTGTAAAGACTTAAAACTGTCACTGATACCTCTTCCAGTGTATCCATTGCCAGGGATGCCAGGGGCAACGACCCGGCCGGGACGCCGTGAGGGACCGGAAGAGGGTCAAAGCTCACCCTGGATCATGTGGGGGCCACCTTCCTGGTTGTTCTGGGGGCCACGGGTTGAGGGCCCGTGGTCACCGCCAGGAGGCGCCCCAATGTCCTGGGGACCTGTTGCCCCAGCACTTCTGCCACACCAGAAAGTGCTGGGGGGAAGACTTTGGGAGACACTTGGAGAGCTGCCGGGAGGACAGCCGACACTTCCGCCACGCTGGGGCGTGGCCAAGGGAGGAATGCTGGGAACACCTGGTGCTCATCCGGGGACAGGATAAAAGGGGCCGTCTCCATTCATTCGAGGCTGGAGTCGGGAGGAGGCAGGACGAAGCACAGAGGAGGTGTGGAGGCGGCCCAAAGAGAGGTATTGTGACCAGGACTGAGTGTGTTGGGGTGTATTGTGCACTGAACTGGGTCTGTGTGACCAATTTGATAATTGTAAATATTGTAAATAAACGTGTGGTGGTTGAAAAACAACATGTCCACCTGTCTGTGTCCGGGCCAAGTCCACACCATCCTTTGAACTGTTTGCTGGCAAACTCTGCGGACCTTCACCTATTACTGTATAATTGCTGTTTTAAATACTGTAGACTTCCTAAACTATCAAGTGTTTTTATTGCTGAACTTTGTACTGTTTTAACAACTTTGTGTGCAATGTCTGCTAATGTCATCCTCATGGGCGATTTTAACATACACATTGACGTGCCAACTGATGCACTGATAAGTGATTTTAATGAAATCCTTGACTGTTTTAATTCAATTCAATATGTCAACTTTACGACTCCTAACAAGGGTCAAATTTTAGACTTCATTTGCTGCTCTGGTATCACACCTCACAATCTTATTCCTACTGAATTACCTATCGCAGATCACAGAATGATCACATTTGATATTAGCTTACCTCTCAGTAAATCAAAGGTTCTGCGTGTAATTTCATTTCGTAATGTCAAGCATGTAAACCCAGAGACCCTTATACATTTATTGCAATCCCAGTCTGTTTCTCCTTCCGCTGCCACACCATCGGAACTAATAGACCATTACAATGCTGCTCTGTCCTCTGCCTTTGATACACTAGCTCCCTTAAAAACATGGACTGTCTCATTTATCCGCACTGCTCCCTGGTTTCCATGTGAACTCCGTCAGCTCAAAGCCCCGGGCCCACAGTTGGAGCGCCTAGCTAAAAAGACACAAGGAAATGTACTCAGATCACATGTTGAAATACAAAAATGCTCTATCTGGTGCCAAAACGGTATATTATTCTAACATTATCAATACAGGAGGGAATAATACTAGAGCTCTTTTTTCTACAATGAAAAGGCTAATTACACTACCAGAAAGTGCCGCTCACCATAACCTCTCTGTTAAATCCTGTTCAATCTATATACATCAGACTTCCAATATGACTCGGAGTCCTGCCACGTGCAAAAGTTCGCTGATGTCACTGCTATTGTGGGCTGCATCAGGTGTGGGCAGGTGGAGGAGTACAGAAAGTTAATCAAAGACTTTGTTAAATGGTGCGACTCAAACCACTTACACCTTAACACCAGCAAGACCAAGGAGCTGGTGGTGGATTTTAGGAGGCCCAGGCCCCTCATGGACCCTGTGATCATCAGAGGTGACTGTGCAGAGGGTGCAGACCTTTAAATATCTGGGAGAGCAGCTGGATGACAAATTGGACTGGACTGCCAATACTGATGATCTGTGTAAGAGAGGTCAGAGCCGACTATACTTTCTGAGAAGGTTGGCATCCTTCAACATCTACCAGACGAGTGCCCTCTTCTACGCGGTGGTGTGCTAGGGTGGCAGCATAAAGATGAAAGACGCCTCACGCCTGGACAAACTTGTTAAGAAGGCAGGCTCTATTGTAGGATTAAAGTTGGACAGTTTAACATCTGTGGCAGAGCGACGGGCACTAAGCAAACTCCTCTCAATCATGAATAATCCACTGCATCCACTTAACAGTGTCATCTCCAGACAGAGGAGTAGCTTCAGTGACAGACTTTTGTCACCGTCCTGCTCCACTGACAGACTAAAGAGATCGTTCATCCCCCACACTATGCGACTCTTCAATTCCACCCGGGGGAGTAAATGCTAACATTAATTTTATTTTAATTTTTTTCATTTTTATTACTATTTAATTTAATATTGTTTCTTTGTATCAGTATACTGCTGCTGGATTATGTGAATTTCCCCTTGGGATTAATAAAGTACCTATCTATCTATCTCTATCTATCTATCTATCATATAGTGCCTTTCATATCTATCTATCTATCTATCTATCTAATATATAGTGCCTTTCACATCTATCTATCTATCTATCTATCTATCTATCTATTATATAGTGCCTTTCATATCTATCTATCTATCTATCTATCTATCTAAATCCTGCTGCACTTTTTTGGATTTCTTCAGCTCAAAAATTGAAAAAATCCACCAGCAACTTGCCTCCTCTATGTCTGCAGAAGACAACATCCTCTCCACTATTACCCATGTTCCCTTACCAACCACTCTATTCTCAGATTTCAGTTTACCAGCTGAAAATAATATCTCGGAGCTGGTAACATAATCTAATTCCTCCACATGCCAATTAGATCCAACTGGCCAACCCGCGGCGTACCATATGCCGTATAATCAGGCCGGTTTTTTAATGATTTTTAAGCACAGGGAGAAAATTAACATTTGAAAAATCGGAAATGTGATAAATCAGCGAGAAAAGCAACATTGTAACAATGCACGGAACGAACCAACACACAGGCTCAGGCGCGGAGAGTGGAACGGGAGGAGAGGAGAAGGACGTCCACTCCGCTGCCTCAGTCATGCTAGTCTGCTGATTTCTCGTCCAGTATGCACTGCCTGCTCATGTGCCCACCTCCAACTCGTCACTCTTGACGTTGTCGTCTTTGCACAGTCAACATGCACCTGTGACTCACGTAGACGTTTCATTGTCTGTGCGGTTTTGGCTGTATTTCTGTATATAATACACCCGACCACGGTGGTAGCGAGGTGGGAGGGCGGTGTGTACAAAGTGCAGGAGCATCGAAGAAGACGCATGTTTGTCACGGATGCAAATTGCTGTATGTAGCGTGTAAAACAGTTTGCTATGGTGCACGCGTGTGGTGTTATGGGTCCACAGCTCGTTGAGTAAAGGCCATTTTTAAATAAATAATCAATGTGCTCGCGGCTTAGCGAGGGGACGTTGGGCCATAGTGAGCCGCGGGACGATCCGTAGGGTGTGGGCGTTTCTCACCTAGTGCACAGGTGAGGAACTGCCCACATTCATGATTGTCCCGCGGCTAATGCTGCAGCTGCTGTGGCCCTCGTCATTTTAAAAAGAAGCGCGAGTCGGTTTTAAAGGGGAAGAAAGAAACGTTCGGAGGGAGAAACGATCGGAGAGTGAAAGGAAAGGAAAGGAGAGGACGGAGGTTACCGGGAGCAGGAGAGGAAGCAGACGGTGCGTGAGTGTGGTGAGCGCGATCGATCGAGCTTCGTGGACAGCTGCATGGAAGCTGGGTGTTAGGCCGACACCCACGTGTTGGTGTTGATGTCGCTCCCGCTGAGCGATCAGGTAGCGGGAGTGACCAGGGAAGGCGACTGGCCGCGGAGAGGCCATTGAAAGGCAGCGGAAAGTCGGGAGACTTGGTGCTGGAATCCCCAACGTGGGCGACCTGGCCGTTGGTTGGAAACCAAGTTCTCCGGGACTGGGATGAGTGCCATACCGGAGCCAGGGATCGGGAGGTCTCCAGTCTCGTGCGTGTGTTTCAGGAGGGCAGCTGCAGAGAGCGTCTTGCCTGCTGCGAGGCCCAAACGGGATTAGCAGGTGAGACGCTAACAAATGATGCACCGGATTTGTTTGTTGTTGTTTTAAAAACTGCTTCCACAAGAAGATTTTAACCTCTCGTTTTTAAGGATGTGTTTTTTTTCTTATTATTGTTTTAACCTCCACGTGTTCTTTTTATGGATTATTTATTTATTGAAGATCTGCACTATTTATGGAACACTGTTTTTGTTTTGTTGATTTTTAATAAAAGCACTGTTGCACTTTTTGTATACCTTCCCCTTGCTGGAATTATTTGCCTCCATTGACTAGCTCACTCGGTAACATTATCGACGGTGTTGGGTTCAAGGGTTCCCCAAACAGCCAAAGGAGCGTGGAGCCAGAACCCACATCGTCACAACGCGGTCGTGCGTCGTAACCGAAAACTTGGTTTTTAAAGACTGGTTACTAACCCTAACCCTACGACTGTAGGTGAATGAAAAGATGCAGCTCTGGAGAGGGCAACATATAATACAGCGTTTTACATGCTGCATACAGCGATTCACATTCGCGACAAATTGTTTTACACGCTGCATACAGCGATTCACATTCGCGACAAATTGTTTTACACGCTGCATACAGCGATTTACATCTGCGACAAATATGAATCTTCTTAGATGGTGCTGTCGCGTTCACCCTCGCACTCGAAGCATAAACACTGCCTGGTCATGTGCCCGGTCGCAAGAGCAACTGACAGAGACCCGGCCACCGAGTCTAAGACCATGGGAAACCCCTCGTAAAACTGTTTTACACGCTGCATACAACGATTCACAAACATGCCTCCTCTTAGATAGTCCTGCCGCGTCGTGTGGTGCCTCTGTGTGAACAGGTCAGGCACAGAGAAGGTCAGCTGCTGAGAGAGCGTCTCGACTGTTGCAGGACCTGCATTAGTGAAGCACGTGAGACGGTAATGAAACACAGGCACAGGGCTTATTGGTTTTTAAAGACTGCTCACTTCATTGTGTTTTAACCTCAGTTTTAAAGGATTGTTTTAAGGATCCCATGGGATACCCCTCGCAAACTGTTTTACACGCTGCATATAGCGATTCACTTCCGCGAGAAACATGCCTCTATGAACAGGCAACGTGGCTCAGAGCTCCATGTGGATTCTACGAAAGATGAACATAAATGACGCCGTTTTTCCTGTGTTGACGCGTCCGAGTTGGTGGGCGTGGTTCTGCGAGTTGTCGTCATATCCAATGGTCTTAGAGTTGGTGGGCGTGGCTCCTTCCTGCGTGTGCCATGGGCGTCTCACTTGTCGGCGGCTTAGTGAATCCACGCCCCCTTCCGCCGTGCTTTCCATGGTTGCCTTGCCTTAGTGAATTATATATATATAGATACCTACAAGCTTTGTTAAGTCTTGTCTGTCACATGTTTCCCCCATGATAACTACTATAGTTAACTCTTCCCTTACTACAGGCACAGTGCCCCTCTCACTAAAAACAGCCTCAATTACTCCAATTCTGAAAAAAACTGGTTTAGACCCAAATATCCTTAACAATTATCGGCCTATTTCAAATGTTCCATTTACTGTAGATTCCGGAATATAAGCCGAAAATTTCATCCTAGATTTGTGGCTTGGAGTTTGGGGGTCGGCTTATACAACGAGTATCGTTTCAAATTGAAGATTTCCAGCGCAATGCCGGTTTTGCCGATGAATACGGAAGTAATTAATGATGAAACCACAGCGCCATCTTTCAGATGAAGACGTAACTTTGCATGCCGGTACTTTAAATTAAATAAAGAATTTATTCAAAAAAGTGTTTTAGTTGTTGATTTTATTAATAAAATTTATAATAAATTATTGGGAAGTTTAAAATAAAATATCGTTGTTTTGATTTACGACCAACATCTTGCGTTACGACCCGAATGCGGTCACGTGTATCGGCTTGCGCGATTGTAAACATACAACCGAGAGCGTTAGTAGCGTCAGTCGGAGCCCAGATACATGTGTTTGTGGATGTAATTTTGGTCATTGCAGTGATTTACCTATATATATAACTAGCAAAATACCCGCGCTTCGCAGAGGAGAAGTAGTGTGTTAAAGAAGTAATGAAAAAGAAACATTTTAAAAATAACGTAACATGATTGACAATGTAATTGTCTTGTCATTGTCATGAGTGTTGCTGGTATATATATATATATATTTCAGTCAGGTTTTAGAACAAATCACAGCACAGAAACTGCACTCGTTAAAGTAGTAAATGACTTGCGGGTAAATGCAGACAGAGGCCATTTATCTGTTCTCATCCTCTTAGATCTGAGTGCTGCATTTGACACCATTGATCACAACATTCTTAGAAACTGCCTTAGTCAATGGGTGGGCCTCTCTGGCAGTGTCTTAAATTGGTTTGAATCCTACCTGACAGGGAGAAAATATTTTGTTAGTTGTGAGAATTACAACTCGAAGACACATGATATCCAATATGGTGTTCCACAAGGCTCTACACTGGGTCCGCTGTTATTCTCAATCTACATGCTTCCGTTAGGTCAGATTATCTCAGGTTACAACGTGAGCTACCACAGCTATGCTGATGACACACAGCTGTACTTATCAATAGCACCTGATGACCCCGACTCTCTTGATTCACTAACACAATGTCTGACTTGTATCTCAGAATGGATGAATAGTAACTTTCTCAAGTTAAATAAAGAGAAAACTGAAATCTTAGTGATCAGCAATAATGGATACAATGAGGCTATTAGAAATAAACTGGATACATTAGAATTAAAAGTCAAGACGGAGGTAAAAAGCTTAGGGGTGATTGTTGACTGTAATCTGAATTTTAAATCACATATTAATCAGATCATTAGGACAGCATTTTTTCACTTAAGAAACATAAGTAAAGTTAGACCTCTTATATCACTGAAAGATGCTGAGAAATTAGTTCACACGTTTGTTTTCAGTCGACTAGATTACTGTAACGCACTCCTCTCAGGACCACCCAAAAAAGATATAAATCGTTTGCAACGAGTGCAGAATGCAGCTGCTAGAATCCTAACTAGGAAAAGAAAATCAGAACACATTACTCCAGTTTTGATGTCACTACACTGGTTACCTGTGTCATTCAGAATTGACTTTAAAATTCTGCTTATGGTTTATAAAGCCTTAAATAATCTCGCCCCATCTTATATATCGAAGTGTCTGGCATCTTATATTCCAAATCGTAACCTCAGATCCTCAAATGAGTGTCTCCTTAGAATTCCAAAAACAAAACTTAGAAGTGGTGAGGCTCCTTCTGCTGTTATGCACCTAAAATCTGGAATAGCCTGCCAATAGGAATTCGCCAGGCTGATACAGTAGAGCACTTTAAAACACTGCTGAAAACACATGACTTTAACATGGCCTTTTTATAACTTCATTTTAATCGTAATTTAACTTAATCCTGATACTCTGTATGTTCAATTCATCATAACAACTATTCATGGTGGCGCTAAAATCGGGACTGACCCCAACTCTCTTTTCTGTTTCTTTTTCCGGTTTCTTTGTGGTGGTGGCCTGCGCCACCTCCACCTACTCAAAGCTTCATGATGCTCCAACAATGATGGACGGATTAAAAGGAAGAAGTCTACGTGACCATCATCATCATCAAGCCCTTCCGTGAGAACCCTAAATCCAAAGAGGACTGTGTCATTTATGTTAGGTAGAATGCCCAGAGGGGACTGGGCGGTCTCGTGGTCTGGAATCCCTACAGATTTTATTTTTTCTCCAGCCGTCTGGAGTTTTTGTTTTTCTGTCCCCTGGCCATTGAACCTTACTCTTATTCGATGTTAATGTTGATTTATTTTGTTTTATAATTGTGTCTTTTATTTTTCTATTCTTTAATATGTAAAGCACTTTGAGCTACTGTTTGTATGAAAATGTGTTATATAAATAAATGTTGTTGTTGTTATATTCTAGTTTCTTCAAAACAGCCACCCTTTGCTCTGATTACTGCTTTGCACACTCTTGGCATTCTCTCGATGAGCTTCAACAGGTAGTCACCTGAAAAGATTTTAGTACAAAAACAACAAAAAAGTGCACTGAAAAGGAGAGCTCTGAGCCGCTGCGACCATGCGCCATGCTCCTAGCTTAATCTAGCCTACTTCTGGTAGGCTAGGCACTTTTTATAACTTTTTGGTTAGTACATTAGAAAAATTATTGGTGTTTTGGTAAATTATGCACATTATACAACCCTTTTTTATTATGAAAAGGTTAAGTAAGTGTTGCAGTGGGAGGTTCAGAACGCATATTTCCATTATTTCTTATGGGAAAAATAGTCTTGACTTACAACCAACTTGAGTTACAACCAGCCCTCGTGAACGAATTAAGTTCGTAAGTCAAGGGTCCACTGTATTGCGTATTTAAGTTAATCAAATTTATAACGAGTCTCCGGAAATCCACCCACTGATGTACCATATTTGCGTATATAGTTTCAACACAAAGGTTTCATTTTACCAAACTTCTCCGCAATCACTTCCTGGTTTCCATCAAAATGCCGGCACTCTCAAATTCTCGCCGATAAACATGATAAATATACCTGAAGAGACATTTTTAAGGAAATGTAGAAAATTTTGCTTGGAGAAGGGGGTCGGCTTAAATACCGGTCATCGTCAAATACATGTAATTTAGTAGGTAGAAAAGGGGGTTGCCTTCTATACCGAGTCGGCTTATATTCCAGGATCTACGGTATATCCAAAACTCTTGAAAAGATAGTTGCCTCCCAACTCCAGTCCCACCTTTCAAAAAATAACCTTTTTTGAACATTTTCAATCTGGGTTTCGCCCTAAACACAGCACAGAAACTGCCCTGCTCAAAATCACAGATGATCTTCTCTGGGCAGCTGACATGGGACTTTTATCAATTCTTGTGCTTCTTGAGCTCACCTCTGCATTTGACACCATATCTCATCAGATACTTTTGAAACATCTAGCTAGTTTTGGAGTCTGTGGCCTTGTCCCCCAGTGGTTTTCTTCCTACTCACTGATAGGAAGCAATTTGTTCAAATAAAGGGCTTTAAATCGGAGAACACAGTCGGTACTCAGGGAGTTCCGCAGGGTTCTGTTGATACCCAATAGGTATTAAGTTTCATTGCTACGCTGATGACACTCAGCTATATCTATCCACTAAATCCACTTCTGTTTTCCCTCCAGATGCCCTTATGGCATGTCTCCAAGACATAAAGACATGGATGACTCACAATTTTCTCCAACTAAACAGCAATACAACTGAGGTGCTCCTAATTGACTCTAAATCTACACTTGCTAAGGTTAACCATTCTTCTCTTTTAATCAACAATATTAACACAAACATCTCTTCCCAAGTTAAGAGCCTGGGCGTTATTCTTGATAATACTCTCTCTTTTTCTTCCCGTATAAGTAACATTTCTCGGACTGCCTTCTTCCATCTCCAAAACATTTCTAGACTTCGTCCTGCTCTTACATAACACAGTACTGAAGTATCGGTCAATGCCCGAGTCACCTCACGTATAGATTACTGTAATGCTATTCTATCTGGCATCCCACAAAAACGTATCCATCGCTTACAACTTCTTCAAAATTCTGCTGTCAGGATGATAACCTGCTGTTCTAAATCCACTGCACATATCACACCGATTCTCTCTCAACGTCACTGGCTCCCTGTTCACTACACAATACAATACTAAACACCGCTCTGAACATTTAAAGCTCTCCACACCTCACTGATCTCCTCCAGACTGACACTCCTCTCGCTCACTCAGATCCTCATCTGCAGCTCGACTTTCTGTACCGCACATCAGACTCAGTGCTATGGCAGCTCGAGTGTCTCTCCTGGTGCTCCTCAACTGTTGAATTCTCTTCTCTCTCATATCCGTCAGCTCGATTCAATAACACATTTTAAAACTGCCCTCATGACGTATCTTTTCAAACTGGCATACCAATTGTGAATTCTACGCTGTGTGGAGGATGGCCGGCTGTTTATCCCAGCCAATACCCCCAAGCCGCCAGGTGGAGCCCTCCTTGCAGCATGGAGGTCCCCAGAAGACCAGCAGAGCATCATGGACAATGGAGTTTTTATGCACCGCCCTGCTGGATGCCATGGGGGCCACGAGAGGGAGCTGCAGGGAGGACCGAAGAGTTTTTCGTGCCCTATGACCCGGAAGTTTGTCATAGGAAGAGCGACGGGCTTCCGGGGTGAGAAAAGGACTATTTACCCTGACCCGGAAGGAATAAGGACTTGTGGACTGTTGGGCAGGAACACCTCCGGGTCAGGGAGTATAAAAGGATCATGGGAACTCCCAGAAAATGAGCTGAGTTGGGAGGCAGGGTGGCTAAGCGTCTGGGAGTGGAGGATTGGTTTATTGTATTTTGTGATTTATTATTGGAGAATTGTGGAGAGGAGCGTGCTTTGTGCACATAATTATTATAATAAATAATTATTTGGACTTTTATCTGGTGTCTGACGTGTGGTCCGAGGGTACAAGGGTGCGTGAAAACCCTAATCTGTCACAGCTGTTACTGCCTGTCATATTTGTTTGTTTGCTAATTATTGCTTTTTGGTTTATCATTCTCTTGTTTTTATTTTATTAATTGTCGTTTAACTTTATTGTGATAAGAAAGGCACCTATTAGATAAAATGCAGTATTTATTATTATTAAATGAAGACACACACAAACCAATATTTTTTCCCAGCTTAACTTACTCAATGCAATCTCTAAGATCAAAGTGAAAGATATCACAGCTACAGTTCAGAAGAATTTAAAAAAATCAAAAACAAGAAATCCTGAGATGAATAAAGGATCCCCCCTCCTAAACCCCATCAGGTGTCAGTGCCCCCCATTTCCATTGCAGTTACTGGCTTCCTTCCACCTGTGATCAGCTGTAATCCATGTGATTAGTGAAGCTGTTCCTGGTCCATTCATTCCCTTACTTGGTGGTGCAACTGACTATGGGTGGCAAGTCATTTTCAAAAGATCTCAGGGATGGAGTTGTGGACAGACATAAGGCAGGAGGTGGAGACAAAAACATCTCAAAGGCTTTATCAATCCCCAAGGAGCTCTGTAAAGTCCATCATAAAGAAGTGGTGAGTGTTTGGTACTACTAGGACCCTCCCTGGATCTGGCGGTCCCTCCAAACTGGATGGAAGAGCAAGGAGAAAGCTGGTAAGAGAGGCTACCGAGAAGCTAATGGCCACTTTGAAGGAGTTACAGGATTTTATCGCAGAGAGTGGTCATTAATGGTGTGCAGGTGACAACAATTTGACAAGCGCTCCACAAGTGTGACTTGTTCGGGAGGGTCACAAGGAAAAAGTCACTTCTCAAGAACTGCCACATGAAGGCTTATTTGAGCTTTCCCAGAATGCACCTTGAAGACTCTGATGCCAAGTGGAAAAAGGTCTTATGGTCAGAGGAGGCCAAAATCAAACTCTTTGGCCTCAATAACAAACGGTCCACCAATGCAGCTAACCATCCACAACACACCATACCTACAGTAAAGCATGGAGGTGACAACATCCTGTTGTGTGAGTGTTTCTGGGCCGCTGGGCCTCGTTAGGTTAGAAGGAAAAATGGATGGGGTGACATATCATCAAATTCTTGATGAAAACCTGCTACCCTCTGCCAGAGAGTTGAAGAGGGGCAGAATGTTCAACTTTCAACACGACAACGACCCGAAGCACACAGCAAAACTGACCACACAGTGGCTGAAGGAGAGAAAAGTAAATGTCCTCCTGTGGCCAGTCAGAGCCCAGACCTAAATCTCACTGAAAATCTGTGGAAAGACCACCAACTTTCACCATCCAATTTGACCGAACTTGAAACAGTTCTGTAAAGAAGAGTGGGGCGCAAATATTGAGTGGGCTCAATCTAGATGTGCAAAGCTAATAGAGAAGAATCCTAACAGACGCAAGGCTGTCATTAAAGCAAAAGGTGGGTCAACAAAATAACATTTACATGGGGGGTGATCCTTTATTAATCTCAGTAGGTCTTGTTTTTGATTTTTTATAATTTTTCTGAACTGTACCTATGATATCTTTCACTTGGATGTTATAGGTTGCATTGAGTACGTAAAGCTAGGAAGCAATATTTCTGTGTGTTTTTTCATTTAAGGCTGTAAAGCAAAGAAATGGGAATATTTCGAGGGGGGGATTCTTTTCTGTACCCACTATATATATATATATACACATATACAGTGGTGTGAAAAACTATTTGCCCCCTTCCTGATTTCTTATTCTTTTGCATGTTTGTCACACAAAATGTTTCTGATCATCAAACACATTTAACCATTAGTCAAATATAACACAAGTAAACACAAAATGCAGTTTTTAAATGATGGTTTTTATTATTTAGGGAGAAAAAATCCAAACCTACATGGCCCTGTGTGAAAAAGTAATTGCCCCCTGAACCTAATAACTGGTTGGGCCACCCTTAGCAGCAATAACTGCAATCAAGCGTTTGCGATAACTTGCAATGAGTCTTTACGGCGCTCTGGAGGAATTTTGGCCCACTCATCTTTGCAGAATTGTTGTAATTCAGCTTTATTTGAGGGTTTTCTAGCATGAACCGCCTTTTTAAGGTCATGCCATAGCATCTCAATTGGATTCAGGTCAGGACTTTGACTAGGCCACTCCAAATTCTTCATTTTGTTTTTCTTCAGCCATTCAGAGGTGGATTTGCTGGTGTGTTTTGGGTCATTGTCCTGTTGCAGCACCCAAGATCGCTTCAGCTTGAGTTGACCAACAGATGGCCGGACATTCTCCTTTAGGATTTTTTGGTAGACAGTAGAATTGGTTCCATCTATCACAGCAAGCCTTCCAGGTCCTGAAGCAGCAAAACAACCCCAGACCATCACACTACCACCACCATATTTTATTGTTGGTATGATGTTCTTTTTCTGAAATACTGTGTTCCTTTTACGCCAGATGTAGCGGGACATTTGCCTTCCAAAAAGTTCAACTTTTGTCTCATCAGTCCACAAGGTATTTTCCCAAACTTCTTGGCAATCATTGAGATGTTTCTTAGGAAAATTGAGACGCGCCCTAATGTTCTTTTTGCTTAACAGTGGTTTGCGTCTTGGAAATCTGCCATGCAGGCCGTTTTTGCCCAGTCTCTTTCTTATGGTGGAGTCGTGAACACTGACCTTAATTGAGGCAAGTGAGGCCTGCAGTTCTTTAGACGTTGTCCTGGGGTCTTTTGTGACCTCTTGGATGAGTCGTCTCTGCGCTCTTGGGGTAATTTTGGTCGGCCAGCCACTGCTGGGAAGGTTCACCACTGTTCCATGTTTTTGCCATTTGTGAGTAATGGCTGTCACTGTGGTTCGCTGGAGTCCCAAAGCTTTAGAAATGGCTTTATAACCTTTACCAGACTGATAGATCTCAATTACTTCTGTTCTCATTTGTTCCTGAATTTCTTTGGATCTTGGCATGATGTCTAGCTTTTGAGGTGCTTTTGGTCGACTTCTCTGTGTCAGGCAGCTCCTATTGAAGTGATTTCTTGATTGAAACAGGTCTGGCAGTAATCAGGAAATTGAACTCAGGTGTGATACACCACAGTTAGGTGATTTTTTAACAAGGGGGCAATTACTTTTTCACACAGGGCCATGTAGGTTTGGATTTTTTTTTTTCTCCGTAAATAATAAAAACCATCATTTAAAAACTGCATTTTGTGTTTACTTGTGTTATATTTGACTAATGGTTAAATGTGTTTGATGATCAGAAACATTTTGTGTGACAAACATGCACAAGAATAAGAAATCAGGAAGGGGGCAAATAGTTTTTCACACCACTGTAGATTAGCAGCCAAACAATAACGAGACACAAAACAATCCGCCACAAGACCAGCTCATCTGTGCCCATCACACAAAGAGAGGTGAAGATCTCGGTACGTTTGATCTCTCAGGTCACCAAAACATTTTGACGACGTTCTTGGAAAAAAACAGAAAAAGCAAACGAAACTGGAAATGTCCACTGCGGCAGAATGAGAGCAGCAACAAGCCGTGGAATTAAATAACGGGTTTAATTAACCGCAAGAATCGGCTCCTCATTAAGAGATTGGTGGGAATGAAATTGGTTGGAGTTTGAAAATCCCAGTTTAGCTGCTCATCTGTCGGCTCGTTTCACGTCTCATTTCTGTCTGGATGTCATTTAATGAAGAAAGGAATTAAATTCAGAGGACTGAATCCTTAAAAACAGGGCTATTAAGATGAAGGAAAAGACGTTAATTAGCAGTGAAAACTGGTCACTGATTAGGAAAAGGGTGAGAATGAAAACCTGCAGCCACTGCGGCCCTCCAGGCCTGGGGTTGGACACCCCTGCAAAGTTTACAGTGTAGTGAGCAGGGCTGGCTTGGCATCAAGCAAGACTGTGGTCAATGAAGTGACTCTAACCGTCCATTTAAGTGGGCCGATTTAACTAGGGGGCTGTTAGTTCTAGTTATTTGGGACAGCTTTGTTCACATAGTGTCAAGCTGTGCATCATCACGAGAGCAGGTGCTGTGGTTGCCATGACGGCACAAGCCAAACCCCATAAACACTGTCAGCCTGGGCTGGGTCAGCTCATTCTGCAGGGGGGCATGGCACAGGGTACGTTCTTAAGGATTCTTGGTGAAGAATGGGATGTATTGCCAGCTGTTTTTCTCAAAGTAAACTAGACAGCCAGAAAACTAAGGTACTTGTGCCAAAAGGAGGATTGTGGGCAACATAGTGCAGCAAGTGAGAGAGAGAGAGAGAGAGAAAGAGAAATGGACTTGGAGATGCCAGTCTGGATGCCAATGCTAACCTGACTCTCCTCCTTGTAAGCACCACCGATGCCCGTGACGTTATAACTGCTGCTTCTCCTGCAGGTCTCCTTTTTTGCTTTCATAATTGTTTAAATATTTCTCTTTCACATCATGAGTTGAATTTGTGGCTGAAGTGAAAGTAAAATCCGCAAAGACCAGAGAATTGTAGTCAAAGCAGAATCCTTTAAGAAGTAACTGGAGGAGATACTGGGACAGCTTAGCCATTAGCTAAAGTAATGAGTGACTAGTGGGCTGAATGGTCTCCCCTCGTTTGTCAGATATGTTCTAAAGAGTGTTAGGTGATCAGCAGCTCTAACTGGTTTAGCTTAACATTATTGGGGGGTTTATAGCACCTTCGCTAAGTTTTCAGACCTCTTCGTTGTTGTCACATTTTCCTGTGTTGCAGCCTTGTGCTTAAATCAATTTAAATTCTTTTGTTTCCCTCATCAAGCGACACTTAGCATCTCAGAATGTCAACATGAAATCAGGATGGACATTGTTGAAAAAATATTAAAATAAAACACTGAAATCTCACATTGATACAGATATTCTGACTCTTTCCTCAGTACTTAGTTGAAGCCCCTCTGAGATCTTAGTGCATCTGATACAACAAGCGTCACACACACGGAATTGAGGATTTCCTGCCATTCCTCTCGGCAGATCCTCTCAAGGTCTGTCAGGCTGGACGGAGACCACCAGTGGACAGCGACTCTCGGGCGTCACCACAGGTGTTTGATCGGATTGGATTTAAGTCTGGTCTCTGGCTGGGCCACTCAAGAGCATTCACAGAGTTGACCCCAGTGCCACCCCTAGCCCAACTGGGGCCCTAAGTGGACTCTTCTTGGGCCCATAAACCCCTCAGCCTCAACATGGCCTTCCCTGAATCCACTACATCTTTGATTTGAATAACAAATATATAAGTAAATAATAAAGGAAGAAAGGAGCACACATCACAAACTTAACTTCAACTTTAAATGTCAAATACAAACACTTTGAACTAAAAAGTGAATGTCTAGGGGGTTCGTTAGTCTCTCATTAGTTGCACATCACAACACCACACACCTGCAGTTCATGGAGGCAAAGTCCTCTGTGAGGACATCACGTGGCAGCCTCTCTGAAGGTCTGAGCTGAAGACCATCTCGCACCATGGAGGAGCTCCAGTTTGGAAAAACTGGCAATTGGGAGGGCTGTTGCGATCTGGAGGGCAACCCAGAGATATGAACCATATACCAAGTGATGTGTTTCCTTTATAAATGAAATACATGAAGGCGTAATAATAATAATAATAATAATAATAATAATAATAATAATAAATACTACTACTACTACCACCTAGTAGTAGGAGTAGTGGTAGAAGTATTAATAATGAATACTACTACTACTCTATTACTACTGCTACTACTACTACCAATAATAATAAAAAAATAATATTAATTAATGAGTACTACTACTACTAATAATAATAAAAATAGTACTACTAATACCACTGCTACTAGTAATAATGATAATAATAAATACTACTACTACTACTAGTAATGATAATAATAATAATAATAATAATAATAATAATAATGAACACTACCCTAGTAGTACTACTATTACTACTACTACTAATAATAAAAAATACTACTACTACTAATACCACTGCTACTAGTAATAATGATAATAATAAATACTACTACTACTAATAATAATAATAATAGTAATAATAATGAACACTACTACGAGCAGTACTACTACTACTACTACTACCAATAATAATAAAAATAATATTAATTAATGAGTACTACTCCTAGTAGTAGTACTATTATTACTACTACTAATAATAATAAAAATACTACTACTAATACCACTGCTACTAGTAATAATGATAATAATAAATACTACTACTACTACTAGTAATGATAATAATAATAATAATAATAATAATAATAATAATAATAATAATAATGAACACTACTCCTAGTAGTACTACTACTACTACTACTACTACTACTACTACTACTACTACTACCAATAATAATAAAAAATAATATTAATTAATGAGTACTACTCCTAGTAGTAGTACTATTATTACTACTACTAATAATAATAAAAATAATAATAATAATAATAGTAATAATAATGAACACTACTACTAGCACTACTACTACTACTACTACTACTAATAATAATAATAATAATAATAATAATAATAATAATGAATACTACCACTAGTAGTACAACTACTATTATTACTACTACTACTGCTACAACTAATTATAATTAAAATAAAAATACTAATACTACTGCTACTGGTAATAATAATAATAAATACTAATACTAATAATAATAATAATAATAATAATAATGAATATCACTACTAGTAGTACTACTATTACTACTACTGCTACAACTAATAATAAAAATAAAAATACTAATACTACTGCTACTGGTAATAATAATAAAAATAAATAATACTACTGTTGGTTTCTAATACATTTGTTATGAGTTTTGATTAGAGTTCATTTTCTATCATATATGGATAGTCCAATGTTATAGTGTCCTGGTAATAAATGGTCCAGGAGTCAATGTGTTAATGTTTGCAGTGCACAATACAATGCATACTGTAGTGTCTGTTTAATGAGATTTAGTATGAGATTCATAAAAGCAGTGTTACTATTTATGATGTGCCATCTGTTGGAATGGCAAATGCAATGAATATTCTCTGTTATATGCCATATGGTATGGAATTAATCAAAAAACAGTGTTAAAGTTTATGATGCACCATCTGTTGGAATGATGAATGCAATGCATGTGTCTCACATGTCATTTAGGATAGGATTCAGAAAAGCAGTGTTAAAGTTTGTAATGCACCTTCTGTTTGAATGATAAATGCAGTGCATACTGTATGTCTTTGTTATATGCCATTTGGTATGGGATTTGTAAAAGCAGGATTAATGTTGGTGAAGTGCCATCTGTTGGAATGATAAATGCAGTGCGTTTTGTTGCTACAAATAGTTGTGAAACGCCATCTCTTGGAAGAACAGACACTAATCCTTATAATAAAGTAGACAGTGAGCTTTAAGGATCTATCTTTCATATTACCGCCATATTACACTATCAGTGGACACTTTGCACTTTGTTCTTTATCAATGCTAAGCAAATGATGTGCACCTTCACTTGTTAATTAGTTGTGCTGGAGAAGAGAAATTCAACAAGCTCAATGACTGTAGCCATCAGTTAACAGCCAAGTTTCATTCTGAACATTTTAATGAATCTAATGCTTAATGTCATTCGCTTGGAGCCTCTCACTTCTTGTTTTCACCTCTTCAAACAGGAAGGCCAGCCATGAACCCAGGACTAATTAAGCTAAAGGGAGTTTCTCCTTGCTCAGTTGAGCAGGCAGGTCTCTATGATTTCTATCACGGTAACAGCACAGGTGCTCTCTGTCTTTTAGTCCTCTCGACATAGACATTAATGAGCAAATCCAGTTTGGAAATAGGATGAGTGATGGACTGGACACACCGTAATGCCAGTGCAGTCAGGATCAGGATGCTCTTTTAGTAATAAAAGTTCTTTATTGGATTTTGTGGCTCCTCGTTGAACCATTGCTTGACCAAGCACCATTTACTGTAGTTCTGGGAAATTTTCAAAGTGTATGACGTTGGTTCTTTTGCATTGAAAAAAATGACTGAAATGAAATCTTTAATGTATGGCATGGTAGGCTACCTAACAGGACACTTGACAGATTAAGAAAGCCTGCACTTACAGTCTGTGTGACTGAGGCCTTCTAAAATCACGAGCCGTTGGTATTTCACAAATCTGTTACTGTCAATCCATGGTTATTTACTATACAGAGCCTGTTACAGATCTAAATAAATAAAGGGTCTTTCTAGAACCTTCATGCGGATATGTCTTTTGGGAATCAAAAGTGGCTCCCCTATGGCAGGGGTGGGTAGTGTTGGTCCTGGAGGGCTGCAGTGGCTGCAGGTGTTTGTTCCAACTCAGTTTCTTAATGAGAAGTCAATTATTGCTCAAGTGACATTTTTCTGCTACACTTTAGTGGTCTCGCTTGTTAAGGTTCCCCACCCTTAATTGCTTATTTGAGCCTTTAACAACTGCATTCATTATTTTAATGGCTCCTTATTAGCAATAAAGAAGCTAATGGCAAAGGAGCCAGCAGATCTCCATCTAACTTGTTTCCATTGACACCTGTGTGTGTTCACCATGCACTATTTGGTTTAATAACACACTTAAAAGAAAAGTGTGACAGACTGAAAACGATCCGCTGTAGGCTTCAAATCATTTGGATGATAGACTTGGAAAGGAACAAAATCCACAATATAGGAGCCTAACATTGCAGACTTACAAGCCATAAAATTAAATAAGTTGTAAGATTGGCAATGATTTGTGTTATCGTGATATTCCCCTCTACTTACCCTTTACCAGGAATAACTGGGCTCATCACGGGCCTCAAGTATAAACACTGCACACGCACACAAATGTTGCGTAAGTACATTTCCATATTCAAATCGCGATGTATAAAATCTAAATTTGGCGTAAAGCCACTCACATTTCCACTGTAGCTCATACCCTGGCATACGCAAGTTCTCTGCTCGGTTTTGCAGACTGGCGGCACCCAGCATCAAAGCAGTGCTACTGTTCCTGTGTGGTTATCCTTTCTTTGTTAGATCCACATCCCTGATGCGGCTTTATAAAAACACTGAAATTAACCGCATATCGTTTATTAGTTTAATGCATCTTATTGTAATTAACCAGTAATAACATAATGGTCTACGGAATGGTCCAACTATTCTAAATACCATAGCTGCTTTAGCATTGTTACTCTCACTGCACCTTCTTCTTCTTCTTCTTCTTCTTCTTTTAGCTGCTCCTATTAGGGGTTGCCACAGCGGATCATCTTTTTCCATATTAGTCTCACTGCACCACTCTGAGTATTTATATCACTGTATCTGAGTGGGAATCAAAGATCTACAGAAGCTGAGAAAGAGAATTCTCGGTATACAGCATCAAGCACATGCAGCCTCAGCCATGCACACAGTCTATTTGAACTTCTCTCATACGGCAAACGTTTCAGAGCCTTTCCTGTACAAACCTTGCGGTTCAGAAACAGTTTCATCCCAAGAACTATAAACACACTCAGTCAGTCCATCAAGTGCTCCTTGTAAAACTGTTAGTACTTATAAGTACAGTCACCTCACTGTAAACTTGCGATACTGTTATAATATTACACAACCTGCGCCACTTTATAAAGCGCGCATTTACATATGATGACGATATCATTTTTAAGATGAAATGCAGCAAAATATGTTGATTATATTATACAGATAAAACTTTAACTTCATTTAATCAGTGGCGTAGCGTGGGTGTCAGCCGCCCGGGGCGGAGGAAAATTTTTCCGCCCCCTTATTTAGGTATTTCAATTTAAAAGACTAAAATATACAGTAATTCTTTGCCACACCCTTAAAGTGCCGCCCGGGGCGGGCCGCCCCTGCCGCCCCCACTACGCTACGCCACTGCATTTAATCTATATTGTTAATAATTAAACACGGTGTCTCAGCGCTAGCAAGGAGCTGGCGCCCCGTTGTTCCCGCCTCGCGCTGTACACTTGCTGGTGCTGGCGTGACACTGGAAGGATAGATGGATAGAATAATTTAACACATACTATGAAGATATTTCAATGTTCCTTAAAAGTTTTGAAGAATCGGCGTTCTAAGCTTACAGATGGCTTAACGTCTATCACAGAGATGACTGTGTGGCGATTGGTTACTTGGAGAAAGAAAAGTAAGGATAGGAAAGAGACAGTTACTGCTGCAGTAAATTATTTCATCGAAGGTTGCGCACGGCGCAGCAAGCATCTTGCATGAGACATGAATAATCACTGCGCCACCGTGTTCCCATTTTAATAACCTGCGTTAACTCCTATCATCATCAAAAAGATATCACGTATACACCTCATTATTTAAATTAGTGTGGAACATTTCCAGTCATTTGGACAATTGGAAGTGGGTTAAATATCAAGTACAAGATTTGTACCAGACAACAAACAGGTGAAGTTAAAAGAAGTACATTACACCGTTAATAATTTCTAAGATAAACAACTGATTTACAATTTATAATTTCGTTTTGTTATCAATCTGAATGTGTTCTTCCTCTGCATAGAAAACATCTCCACCTATCACTTGTACTCTACACAGGTTCTGGTTTTCGGAGCATTTTGGTTTTCTACTTACTTAGAAGGCTGGCGTCCTTCAACATCTATATATATAATTCACTAAGTCAAGACAACCATGGAAAGCACACCGGAAGGGGCGTGGATTCACTAAGCCGCCGGCAAGTGAGACACCTATGGCGCACGCAGAAAGGAGCCACGCCCACCAACCCCAAGACCATTGGATACGACGACAACTCGCAGGGCTACGCCCACCAACTCAGACGCGACGACACAGAAAAAGTGGCGTCATTTATATTCGACTGTCATAAAGGCCACATGCAGTGCAGGTCAGGTTAATGTCGTGTGCATGTCATGCACCTCCGAGCTACGTTGACTGTTCATAGAGGCATGTTTCTCGCGGAGGTGAATCGCCATATGCAGCGTGTGAAACGGTTTGCGAGGGGTATCCCATGGGATCCTTAAAACAATCCTTTACGACTGAGGTTAAAGCACAATGAAGTAAGCAGTCTTTAAAAACAGACTTTTTGATTATGACGCACGACCGCATGCACCATAGCAAACTGTTTTACACAATACATACAGCTATTCGCATCCGCAACAAACATGCGTCTTCTTAGATGCTCCTGCAAGAACACGGAAGATGTTTTCCTGCCCACCAACACTCCTTTTTCACCGACCGGCGTCTTCCATCACTCTCTAGGCATTCACACTGCCTGCCCATTTGCCCGGACGCAAAAACTCACCGACCACCCAGTTAGTCCCTTTCGTCTGTGCTAAGAGTCCACATGCACATCTGAGCCACGCCGCATTTGTTATGCCGCGGGTTCACTATTGTGTTGTATTTTGCTCTCTCCAGAGTTCCATCTTTTCATTCACTTACTGTTGTATTCTCACACCAACCCGTTTTAGACAGCCGTGTCTTTCCAGAAGTGTTTAGCATTCAATAAATAATTATGCATGACATTGAGTGTGTGTCTACCCGGCGCAGAGAGGCGTGGGTAAGCCGTTGAACCCCATTCGGGCTGCAAGCCGTGGAATTCCCACTAAGTGTGACTCATACGCTCCCACTCATTACGTCCCTACCCTTTGTGCACACCCCCTCCTACCGTGGTCGGGTATCTTGGTGGATTATATATAGAAAAGCAGTCAAAACCGAGGGGTATCCCATGGGGTCCTTAAAACATTCCTTTACAACTGAGGTTAAAACACAATGAAGTAGGCAGTCTTTAAAAACCGACTTTTCGGTTACGACGCACGACCGCATGCACCAAAGCAAACTGTTTTACACGCCACATGCAGCAATTCGCATCCGCGACAAACATGCGTCTTCTTAGATGCTCCTGCACTTTGTTCACACCCCCCTCGCTACTACCGTGGCCGGGTGTCTTGGTGGATTATATATAGAAAGGCAGCCAAACCCGCACAGAGCAATGAAAAGTCTACGTGAGTCACAGGTACATCGAGACGACGACTCAAGTGACGAGTTGGAGGTGGGCACATGAGCGGGCAGTGCATACTGAACGAGAAATCAGCAGACTGGCAGCCAAAACCGCACAGAGCAATGAAAATTCTAGAGTTCCATCTTTTCATTCACTTTCTGTTGTATCCTCAAACCCTCCCTTTTTAGACAACTGTGTCTTTCCAGAAGTGTTCAACCATCAATAAATAATTATACGGCGTTTGTCATGCCGCGGGTTCACTATCGTGTTGTATTTTGCTCTCTCCAGAGTTCCATCTTTTCAATCACTTACTGTTGTATTCTCACACCAACCCGTTTTAGACAACTGTGTCTTTCCAGAAGTGTTTAGCATTCAATAAATAATTATGCATGACATTGAGCGTGTGTCTACCCGGCGTGGGTAAGCCGTTGAACCCCATTCGGGCTGCAAACTGTGGAATTCCCACTAAGTGCGACTCATACGCTCCCACTGGTTGCGTCCCAACCCTTTGTACACACCAGCGTCCCACCTCGCTACTACCGTGGTCGGGTGTCTTGGTGGATTATATATAGAAAAGCAGCCAAAACTGCACAAAGCAATGAAAAGTCTACGTCACTCACAGGTACATCGAGATGACAACTCAAGTGACGAGTTGGATGTGGGCACATGAGCGGGCAGTGCATACTGAACGAGAAATCAGCAGACTAGCATGACGGACGGAGCTGAATGGACGTCCTTCTCCTCTCCTCCCGTTCCACACTCCACGCCGTGCTCCCCCATCCGTCTGTCTGGCAGGAGAAGGCGCGATTGCGGTCCGCCAGTTTTCAGTCATGGACGATTGTGTGTTGGTTCGTTCTGTCCATTGTTACGATGTTGCTTTTCTTATTGATTTATTACATAACCGATTTTTCAAATGTTAATTTTCTCCCTGTGCTTAAAAATCATTCAAAAACCGGCCTGATTATGCGGCGTATGGTACGCCGCGGGTTGGCTAATCTGCAATAAGATGCTGCAGATGTTCTATCAGACAGTTGTGGTGAGCGCCCTCTTCTACATGGTGGTGTGCTGGGGAGGCAGCATAAAGAAGAGGGACGCCTCACACCTGGACAAACTGGTGAGGAAGGCAGACTCTAGTGTATGCACGGAGCTGGACAGTTTGACATCCGTGGCAGAGCGACGGGCGCTGAGCAGACTCCTGTCAATCATGGAGAATCCACTGCATCCACTGAACAGGATCATCTCCAGACAGAGGAGCAGCTTCAGCGACAGACTGCTGTCACCGTCCTGCTCCACTGACAGACTGAGGAGACCCCACACTATGCGACTCTGCAATTCCACCTGGGGGGTAAACGTTAACATGTGTCTGTTATACCTGCATTGTTATCACTCTTTAATTTAATATTGTTCTTTATCAGTATGCTGCTGCTGCTGGAGTATGTGAATTTCCCCTTGGGATTAATAAAGTATCTATCTATCTATCTATCTATCTATCTATCTATCTATCTATCTATCTATCTATCTATCTATCTATCTATCTATTATATATCGCCTTTCATATCTATCTATCTATTTATCTATTATATAGTGCTTTCACATCTATATATCTGTCTGTTATATAGTGCCTTTTCTATCAATCTATATTAAACTAATAATTAGAACATATCTTATCAGTGCGTCGATACTATATTCTTGTCTAGATAATGCTTATCTATACTAATAAAAGGCAAAGCCCTCACTGACTCACTCACTCACTCACTCACTCACTGACTCATCACTAATTCTCCAACTTCCCGTGTAGGTAGAAGGCTGAAATTTGGCAGGCTCATTCCTTACAGCTTACTTACAAAAGTTAAGCAGGTTTCATTTTGAAATTCTACGCGTAACGGTCATAACGGTTGACAATGTCTGCCATGTTGAACTTTCTTATTTATGGCCCCATCTTCACGAAATTTGGTAGGCGGCCTCCCTGCGTTAACCGAAACCAATGTACGTAATTATTTTGGTGGTATGATGCCACTGTCGGCCGCCATATTGAACTTTTCAATGGTCTTTGTTACTTATGTGCCCATCTTCAAGAAATTTGGTACGTGGGTTCCCAATGCTAACTGAATCCTACTTACGTACATATATACATCCATAGCCTGCAGCTTGGTCACCGTGTGAGGCGGCGTTGGGTCCCCCATCCTAACGCCTCCCACGTTGTTGGCTGCCTGCCTATATAAGGCCGTCTGTCGCTCCAGTCTCTACATTCCCTTTCTTGCTTCGCCACGGGATTCACATCTCCCTGCTGATAACTGCAGCCTTTTTATTTAATCCACGGCTTCTCTGCTGTTTTATTGTTCATTTATTACGATTATAGTTATTGTGTAGGTATTTTAGACTTACTTTACATTGTTCAGGTACCCATTTCCTTTATCATTCCAACCGTACCCCCATTAACATGTCTATCGAGGTGATCACCATCGATCAAAGAACTGTCACTTACCGAGTGGTTTCCATGCCCAGAGATGTCACCTACCTTTTCCATTGTCTTTGTTACATATTGCACGGCCATATCAGGCTCACTCTTGATATCCGGAGGAACATTGCGTCTTATGTATTGAATGACTGGGACAGGTTCAAGGTGTGGACTGATGACGGTACAGGAGATAATTATTCTACACAGGAGCACTAGAAGAGTGAAATGTTTAAGCCCTTCACCTATGGATCTGCATGTGAGTTGATGGCTGCCGCTGAATTGTTCGGTTGTCGCTTTCAAGTGTACCGAAATGGCCAAATATTTTACACCTTTGGACAACCGCCAATGCCTCTTAAACATCTTAGATTGACAGGTGACGATTTCAGTAGCGGACACTTTGATGTTTATGAATGTTTAAACTCTCACAAGCTGGATGTGAAGTTATCGATGAAACTGGTTGTGTGCTTACAAAGCTTGACAGTTGCTGAATGTCTCTTCAACACAAGTCCTACAAATACTGTCGTAATTGAAACAAACCATGAAACTCAAACCGATTATGACAGCAGCAATCCAAGCTGTGAGATTTGAAACAAGATTACTGTTCACATGGCCAACTGTACGTTACATGCTCAAGAGTAAGCTCAGCGCACAGCTTTGTCATATTACAACTGGAGGGCCGAACTCACAATGTGGCATACAAAGAGATCCTTAACAAATAATTATTGGCATATTTTCCCTCAGTTTAAAAAGGTTTAATTTTCTTCTTAATAAAAATCTTAAGGCAGTACTTCGCCGCTGCGAAGCGCGGGTATTTTGCTAGTAAATTATTATATGTGAAAAATTATTGCTGTTTCTCTATATATAATTAGTGACTGTTTTTTAACATAGCATGTTAAAGCACCAACATGGGGACTACTAAGGAGGTACTGAGGGATTTGGAAATTGTAGAGGGAGAAGAGCTGCTGAGATTAAATAAGATGAAATCAATCATATCACCAGGACCAGATAATATTTACCCTCGAGTTCTTATGGAGACTAGTGAGTGCAGATATAAAACCTTAGGAACTCACTGCACACAGTGAAAAATGTAAAAGAATGTAGGTAAATGCAAAAAAGACCAAATTAAAAAGCGTTAAATGATTTTTATTTTATAGAAGTGAATTTACCGTGTGTATCGTTTTTGTCTGTTAATTTGAGAGACTTGACGTATTCAAAATATTTAATGTCGTATTAATTTACCAGTAACTGTGGCCATCATATCATAATTATAGTGTTAAACTGCTACTAAAGCTTTATATAATTTTTAAAAAAACATAAGGCCCAGACAAAGGGAGTTGGCAGCCCTACCTGGGATTCGTTTATTTTTATTCCAGGTAGCGCAGACTGACATGACGGTGCTGTATGCGGCGGCTAGCTTGTTTGTCAGGTAACTGGCTGAACCGTCATTGTTTCATACGGCCTGAACTATTCGTTGTAACCACAATCAAATCATTACGTATGTCAGGTGGTAGTGGCTACCCACCCAAACGGCCTTCCCTGAGCCCCAGAACACAGAGGAGAGGCGCTATATAATGTCATGCGTGATCTTGAGCACTCAGATGAGGAGCGCAGCCTGACACTCTTGAAGGCAGGGGGCGGGGTTTCGATGCGTCAAGGGGCAAGTCTGCTCTTCCAGCCAATGACTTCCTGCGGCATCGTGATTGCATATGAATGAAGTTGATTAGCATGCTCCATATATGGGCGTTTCATGGCGGTGTTCGAATCGCGTCCTCCGTATGCGAATTTACAGGTTGATTGTGAATTAAGGGTAAATTGCATATGAGTGATTTTCTTTACTGTTTTTTGGCGTGCGCATATTTTCACATCCAACATCCACAAAGTTTTAGAAACGAGATGTCAGGTCTGTACGATTCACTCCATAGTGCCACCTAACTATCTTGACAACAAGAGTGTGAAAAAAGTGGCTTCATCCTTCTTAAAAGTCTCCACTGTTAGCACTGCTACAAACTCCAATAATATTGAGGCCGAAATATCCCAGCCCAAGGATGCTGTCTTGACCACGCGCCGCCTACCGCTGCTGGCCACTGCTTGCAGGGACAGTTGAGTCCTGGAGGACGGCAGGCACAATATTACAAAACGACGCAGTTTTCTTGACATCGTGATGGGTTTAATACCTGTGTGCTTTGCGCTGACACTTGGCTTGTGGCTGCTCAGAGTTGAATGCTCTTTAGTGCCGTGATCTGATTAAACCCACGTAATCAGATGTGCGCCATTTAATCCAGTCAGTAGTTTTCATGTTGATGCAGGGAACGTGCAGTGGGACCACTAAATACGTTTGTGTTTGATAAGCGAGGGGCCCAGAGACCTGATATCATCTAAGGTGTCGAGAAAATAATTCAGTTTGTGGTGATTAAAAACTTGCATCGCCAGCCCTTTCTATGCCCACTGGGTGTTTTCAATTCAAACCAGAAGCCAGCAATTTAAATTAATGCAAGAAACACGTCTGAAAAAAAAGACAAGCCATTTAATAGAAGAATCGAGGCCTGAGCTCTTCTACTCGATTAATGAATTGATCAATCAGTCAGTTAACCAAACACCCAAATAAACAACTAACGGTTTACTACTCACTCATTCACTCGTCCACTCACTCTCTCACACTCCCACTCATGCACTTACTTGCCCACTAGGTTACCCACTCACTCATTCATTCACTAACCATTTATTCATGATGCATTCATCCCTTCATCCTTTCCTCCCTTTGCTCACTCCCTAAATAATCATTAATCTATTCCCACCCTGCACTCACTTAAGCATTCTGTAAACACTGATTCCTTTAATTATGAAGGCATTCTTTCCTCTCTTCACTCTATCACTTGCTCACTCACTCAATCAATCCAGGGATCCAATGGATCAAAGAACACTTTATTCATTCACTTAAATAATCACATAACCAGTTATACAAACTCACACACTCACACACTCAATCATTCATTCAACCAACCAACCAACCATCTTTTCATGTGTTCAATCATTAATCCACTCACTCACTCACTCATTCTCAGAACATTCATTCCTTCCTTCGCTTACTTACTCATTCAAAGATCTTGACCATACATTGTTTTTCTCTCTCTTGTTAAATTAATCTTAGCCTGAAGAAATCTATTCTTTTTTTACATTTAAGATTTTTCATTTAAAGATTTACTAATGCTGTTTCTTGTCATAGTATGTGTATATAAACACAGGGAACTCCAGTTTCTGTATTACATCTTTGCCTGAAGAAGGGGCCTGAGTTGCCTCGAAAGCGTGCATATTGTAATCTTTTTAGTTAGCCAATAAAAGGGGTCATTTTGCTTGGCTTTTCTCTTACTCATTCAATAAATATTTACTCATTCATTAGTCCTTTCCTGAACTAACTTGCTTACTCATTCAGTTAATCCATTAACTACTCACTGACTCAATCAAATAGATAGATAGATAGATAGATAGATAGATAGATGTGAAAGGCACTATATAATAGATAGATAGATCGATAGATAGATGTGAAAGGCACTATATAATAGATAGATAGATAGATAGATAGATAGATAGATAGATAGATAGATAGATAGATAGTTAGTGTGGCAGATAGCTGAGTGGGCGACCCGGCCGGGACACCTTGGAGGACCGGAAGAGGGCGTACGCTCACCTCAGACCACATGGGAGCGACCACCCTGGTTGCTATGGGGACCACGGGTACAGAGCTTTGAAGCTTGACCCTGTAGGGGTCCATGGTCTCCGCCAGGAGGTGCCCCAATGTCTTGGGGACCCTGGACCTCAGCATTTCCACCACACTCATAAGTGTTGGGGGGGAAGAAGAGCAGGGGCACCCGGGGATGCAGCCGGCACTTCCGCCACACTGGGGCGTGTCGGTGGGAGATTGCTGGAGCACACCTGGAGCACATCTGGGTGCTTATAAAAGGGGCCTCCTCCCTTCATACGTAGGCTGGAGTCAGGAGTGAGGAAGACAAGGTCTGGGAGCAGGTGGCCTGAAGAGAAGTAAGGCATTTGTGTTGTGGCCACGACTTTGGGGTTTTGAGGTGCACTTTAACTACTGTAAATATGAATAATAAACGTGTGTTAGGTGACGTCAACGTGTCAGCCTGTCTGTTTCCAGGCCGAGCACCACAATAGATAGATAGATAGATAGATAGATAGATAGATAGATAGATAAATATAAAAGGCACTATATAACAGATAGATAGATGGATGGATAGATACTTTATTAATCCTAATAATATTATATTATTAATAACATTAATTTAATATTATTTATTAATTTAATAAATAATATTAAAGAGTGATAAACATACAGGTATAACAGACAATAACTTTGTGTAATGTTAACGTTTACCCCCCCGGGTGGAATTGAAGAGTCGCATAGTGTGGGGTCTCCTCAGTCTGTCAGTGAGCAGGATGGTGACAGCAGTCTGTGGCTGAAGCTGCTCCTCTGTCTGGAGATGATTCTGCTCTGTGGATGCAGTGGATTCTCCATTACTGACAGCAGTCTGCTCAGCGCCCGTTGCTCTGCCACGGATGTCAAACTGTCCAGCTCTGTGCCTACAATAGAGCCTGCCTTCCTCACCAGTTTGCCCAGGTGTGAGGTGTCCCTCTTCTTTATGCTGCCTCCCCGGCACACCACCACGTAGAAGAGGGCTCTCACCACAACCGTCTCATAGAACATCTGCAGCATCTCATTGCAGATGTTGAAGGACACCAGCCTTCTAATGAAGTATAGTCGGCTCTGTCCTCTCTTACACAGAGCATCAGTGTTGGCAGTCCAGTCTAATTTATCATCCAGCTGCACTCCCAGGTATTTATAGGTCTGAACCCTCTGCACAGTCACCTCTGATGATCACGGGGTCCATGAGGGGCCTGGGCCTCCTAAAATCCACCACTAGCTCCTTGGTTTTGCTGGTGTTCAGCTGTAAGTGGTTTGAGTCGCACCATTTAACAAAGTCTTTGATTAGCTTCATATACTCCTCCTCCTGCCCACTCCTGATGCAGCCCACAATAGCAGTGTCATCAGCGAACCTTTGCACGTGGCAGGACTCCAAGTTGTATTGGAAGTCTGATGTATGTTGACTGAACAGGACCGGAGAAAGTCCAGTCCCCTGTGGCGCTCCTGTGCTGCTGACCACAATGTCAGACCTGCAGTTCCTGAGACACACATACTGAGGTCTGTCTGATAGATAGTCCACGATCCATGCCACCAGGTGTGAGTCTACTCCCATCTCAGTCAGCTTGTCTCTGAGGAGCAGAGGTTGGATGGTGTTGAAGATTTCTGAAGGATTCTGGGATATTCAGATAGTTGTGGGCGAGTTTCACCATTGATCAGAGAGTTGCTGTTATAAACTAAGGCTTATGACGCACAAAACACAACTGTCCAGATCAGTCTGGAGTTAATAGAGTAAGTAAAAATGGGGGCTCTTATTATTCTAAAACTGTCCTTGAAATATTGAAGGAGGCCAAATGAAAAGCTACAAGTGGTCCTCATTGTAGACACTCACTTATTAACCAAAAGCTCGACCTCTGCTCTCTTTGAGAGAACTGCACAGTGGCAGATGCTGGTGGACTGTTGGGGAATCTGAGCTCATTGAGTTTCTCCAACTGTTATGAAGACTTTATTTTAAAGGGTGGAGGTGATGTCATCATATAAATAACATAACCATTGTGCTTTGCCCAGGTCAGCTCAGTCCAAGCTGGGGACTCACCTGAGCTGGTGATGGACTCTGCTTTGGTATCTCAGGCCAGGAGAGCGCATATCCAAATGTTAGCAAAAACACCTGGGGGCGCTCAGCATTAGCACTGAATTAAAGAGGCACGTTTGAGGTTTATGGAAATGTCTACTGGTGTCAGAAACTGTATTTCAGACAATCAAAAAACCTGCACATCCTGAGTTCTCTTACTCCAATTTGGACTCAGAGTTGAGTGTAAGGATGTGCCAGCTCATCAGGTACAAAGAAGGTGCCGATCTGTCAGGAATTTTGAAGTGCATTCACTAATGGAAGGGCTGACTGATCTCTGAGAAAGTCTGAGTTTAATTTGAAAAACATCACAAGACATTTTGCTCTCTCTTGTGTTTGGTACTGCTGAAGAGTGCTAGTCTGTCAAAACAGATGAGCAGTATCAGAAGATACAGACGAATTTCAGATATCACCGGAGAAAAAGTCAAAAGTTTAAAGAGCTACACTGGCCAGAATAAATAATGCATACAACTCATCAGGCATTGGCATCCATCACAGCAGATATTTGGAGAACATGTGCCACCTCACTGCCCACCAGTCTTGTGGAGTTAAGAGTTGTCACGGGGATGCGCTCCACACTCACAGACTAACAAGTAAGGAAAGAGGATTCTTCTGAATTAAACAGCCTTATGTCATCAGCAGAAAGACAAAGAGAGAGCTAGGGAAGGCACTATATAAAAGACAGACAGACAGACAGACAGACAGATAGATAGATAGATAGATAGATAGATAGATAGATAGATAGATATGAAAAGCGCTATATAATATATAGATATGAAAAGCACTATATGATAAATAGATAGATATGAAAGGCACTATATAATAGATAGATATGAAAAGCACTATATGATAGATAGATATGAAAGGTGCTATATAATAGATAGATAGATAGATAGATAGATAGATAGATAGATAGATAGATAGATAGATAGATAGATATGAAAGGCTCTATATAACAAATAGATTTGAAAGCACCATATGACAGATAGATATGAAAGGTTCTATATAATAGACAGATGGATAAATAAATATGAAAGGTGCTATAGAAATAGATAGCTATGAAAGGTGCTATATAATAGATATGAAAGTCGCTATATAATAGATAGATAGATAGATAGAAAGATAGATAGATAGATAGAAGACCCCTTTGCCTCCTTCAAATCTGTCCATGGGCACTGCCACCCCCATGCCTGTGTGTGATACCCCACTGCTCTGGCATCTGTTCCTCTCTTGACTGAACTCTCCTCTCAACCCAAAATGTTTTTTGCCTTTCAATCCCACCCTGAGGTCACCTAAGGCCACAATGGTCAGACACCCCATTGCCCAGTGCTTCACTTACAGTGTTGTGGGTCACACCACAGCCTGTTCTCGCTGAGCTTCATCTGTCAGCCTTTATTTGTGTTACTTAATCACAACTTTAAAACCAACTGTATGTACAGCCTGAGCCATATGAAAGTGCATGATTCACAAGGACAATGCCATCTTCATACAAACCTGGCACCCTATTGTGTTTCAGATGGGTACAGTGATTACCACCAGCTTCTGTTACTTACCTGGCTGTTCCTCGATCCTTTGCCTCTTTTCTAACCTTTTTTTTAATATTTATATTTATACAGGTGAATGTGTCTGTTTTGATGTTTCATGATGTTCACATTTCTCATTTATGTCTGTTTTATTCATTATTTTAAGTTTACATTGTTGATCCTTTAGTCTCTATATGTCTGTGTATATTTTTTATATGCTATATATTTTGAGGATGGTCCCCAAAGAGATGGGACCACCTGCTTATAAGCACTAATAAAGGCTAAAGGAGACACAGAGTCCTTTGTGGTTCATTGAATGCACTGGGTTGGTGAGTTTCTGCCGTGATTATTCTGTGCTTTTGTGAAATTAGTTTTTTTACCCTTCTGCTCTCCTTTCAACTTCACAGTCTGGATGTGTGTATTGGGACTTGTTTGCCTTGGATTGCCTTTGACTTTGCAAGTGACAACTGCTGTGACTTTTGTGCTTTTGGGGACCTTATTATTTTCAGAGAATATTTTTATGCGACAATAAATCTTTTTTTTCTAATCAATCTATATTTTCCCTTTGTTTGATTAACTGGGGTTGGCTGGTTTTCAACCTTTAGTGGACATTTTGATTCATTTTGGGTGCTTAGGAACACAACAGTATGTATGTATGTATGTATGTAATCTGTTGCACATTGCAAAATGGAATCATTTGCATCTGTAATTGAAGTGTAATTGAAAACTGACTTTTTATACTGTTGGTTGTCCCAGGGAATGATAGGTTCAAACAAAGATATATTTTAGGGTACCAACCTGGCTGTCCCCATTTACTTGATGGTGTGAACAAAACAACAACCGATGGCATGAAATTAAACAAAACCAGTTGCCACCAGAATAACTTGCCTAGAAAAACAATGGCTCTTCCGTTCTTCATCAGATGATTGCAGAGCTCCTTTGCTGTGGTCGCTGTGATGCCTCCTTCCAGGAGGTCTTCTCTATTTTTTTTTTGGCCCAGGGATCAGAAGGGGCGGAGTCAAGCTGCACTCATTGGGTGGTTTCTCTGCACTGTGGAGGAAGACAAAGACAAGACAGTTAGTGGGTCTTAGGCTGGTGTGGTACCACATACCTAGGAGGAATTCAAAGGGTGAACATCTGATGCGTATGCATGACAATGTGCATTTTTATGGACACTAACACTTAGGTTAGATTTAGTACTGACACTCAAATTTGTTTTGCAGGTGTTTAAGGAACATGAAACTCACTAAAACGAACTTTGAGAGGTTGCATGGGTTTCTCGGGTTTTGAAAATGAGAAAATCCTGCACCCTAAAGCCTCATTCATACATTAATGTTTGGGCTGGCATCCCGATCAGGACTGAGCATGATTCATTATCTGGCCAGGAGGCGAATATAATTAAGGAACAGGGAAAGAAGTTGTTTTCAGAGTAATGGCCTCCCCAACATGTTAGATAGTAAGCTAGATAGTAGGGTAATGATGGGAGTTATAGTCCGGTGGTGGAACCTGGATGGGGTCTGTTGGGGCTGACAGCAAGAGCTGTTAGGATTTATAATCCTTACTTCATAAGACTTCTGGCTGACCCGGAAGTACTTCCGTTTGACCATACCCTGGCACCGGAAGTACTCTCAGGTCCAAGAGAAAAGGAGTCACTCTGCCATACCCAGGTGAGATGGAGCTGCGAGTGAAGTCAGGTAACACTCAAAGGAATTGAAGGGAGTGAAATTTAAAATTGTGGTGGTGGGAAATGCTTCATTGTGTAAGAGTTTTGCACAAGAAAACCCTTTCCTCTTTGGAAAACTCCTGTCTCTGTGGTTGGGTTTGGGGAGCTTCAGTGCCCCCTGGTGAGCACACCTTGTTCTTTTCTGCAGTAGTGTAGTGCATATAACCCATAACACACCATTACAACCAGTTCTGTTTATGCATCTTATTCACTTCACCATGAAGGACTGCAGGAGGACACACTAAAATGATCAACGGTACACATTACCATGTTTTTTTTTTTTCCCACAGGAAAATGCAGTGTATGGAAAGTCGCTGCTGCCAAAGCCCACCCACTCTGTACACCGTTACCTAGCAACCATCCTATCCTAGTTGAAGTTATGCAAACTTGAGTGATGTTTCATTTTGTTCCCCTCGTAGTGATCTTTATTTAAAAATTAAATGACAATGAAGATGCAGAAGGAATTAATACAGGAAAGCTCTGGAAGCGTTCTTCTTGTTGGGAATGGCACTAATCTTGCTGGAAGCATAAGCTTTATTTTGCTATTAATTAATCTATTTATGTATGTACGTATGTATGCATGTATTGTGATGGACGGCCGGCATTTCAGTCCAGCCAGGATGTCCCTCAACAGAAGAAAGCAGCTTTTTCAGGGCACTACATCCCCCGGGACGCTAGATGGCAGTTCCCCTGGATGGAAATGGTTCCTTGGATTCCCGCAGGGCAGCTTGGGTCATGGGGTCCATCTCTTCAGCCCTTTTGGGTGCCGCCTGGGGGAGCTCACCAAGAACCCGGGGACTATTATGGTTATGCCAACCAGGAAGTACTTCAGGGTCACGAGGAAGGAAGTCCACAGTACTTCTGGGACACTTGAGAAAGGACGATGTGGAGTTTGACCAGGAGAAGGAGTACTTCTGGGTCATGGACTTTAAAAGGACTTTGTGGGAAACCCAGCAGATGGAGCCGGAGTTGGGTGGTAGAGGAACAGAGCTGCTGGGAGTGGAGGATTGTATTATTTGATTTATTAAGGAGAATTGTGAAGTGTGCGGTAATTTGTGCACTTTATTCAAAAAAACTAGCAGAATACCCGCGCTTAGCAGCGGAGAAGAAGTGTGTTAAAGAAGATATGAAAAAGAAAAGGAAACATTTAAAAAATAATGTAACATGATTGTTAATGTAATTGTTTTGTCATTGATATGAGTGTTGTTGTCATATCTATCTATCTATCTATATATATATAGCAAAAAACCTGCACTTGGCAGCGGAGAAGTAAAAAGAAAAGGAAACATTTTAATAATAATGTAACATGATTGACAATGTAATTGTGTTGTCATTGTCATGAGTGTTGCTGGCATATTTATATATATATATACATATATACACACACACATAAAACAAATATATACACATCATATATATATATATACATATACATACATATATACAGTACATACTGTATACTGTACACATATACAAATATAGACATATATATATACATATATACACACATATATACACATTTATATATATATATATACATATATATACAGTATACACACACACATATATACATATATACACATATATACAAATCTACATATATATTAGCGGTGGGACTCGATTAAAAAAATGAATCTAATTAATTAGAGGCTGTGTAATAATTAATCTTGATTAATCGTATGTAATCACACATGAAAATTTGCCCCAAATCGCAAATGTTTTTTTTTTTTAATTTAAAAGGGTTTTAGTGGGCGACAGAATCAAATAGACATGGATATGAATATTGTAAACTCAAGCTCTTTTAATTTCTGAAAAAAAAATGCTTTTAAACTGCATTTGAATTCAAAACAGAAACAAAAATATCATCCCTGGTTAAAATTGGGCAGACTTAAAAATAAAGTGGTAGTTTAAGTACTTTAAGTACATTTTCAGAATAGTATTGTCTTTAAATAATAATAACCAAAATGTCAACATAAAGTGCAGTTTTTCTTCTTAAAGAAATAAGTCAGAAACATAAAAGGTAATTTGACCAGCTTACTCTTTAAACTCTGAGTAACATTAGCCAAAATTATTTTGTACATTAGGCTAAAACAGTGTGATCATTGAACATTTTGTAATTAGATGTATTTAGAATTACTAACGGTCATGGAAGTCCAATGATCCCCAGTAAGAGCCACAAAGTCCGCTTTCTGTAATGCATCTAATTTTGCTTGCTTTTCAGTGTGCACAAAACCATGCTTTTATCAAGGCTTCCTTCGGGTAGTCTTTTGAAATGAAATTTTCCTCCGATCAGTTGTAGCAACGCACTTTATTCCGACTGTTACATTTTTGTAGCTCTGATGTGTGCATCAGTGTAATTGATGTACCAGGAAATCATGCATTGACAAAAGTTCCCCTTTGTTGGAATTGAAAGTGTGATTAAATGTGTTATTTTTTAACGCGTTATGGAGTACATGCATCGAAGCTTCTCAGCTGTGCTTGTGCTAAGAAAAGGAAACATTTTAAAATAACGTAACATGATTCTGCATTAACCGCATATTTTTTCATACGCCTCAAACCAAGGAGATGCGAGGGTAAAATGAATCGGGAAGTGCGCGTACATACTCAGTGCATCCCCTCTTGGGAATCAAACCTCGGATGTCGGCGCTAGAGGCAAAGCCTCTACAATTGCACCACATCATGTGGCTTGTCTATTTGAGAGTATGTAGATCGGGATATACCCGCGTATCGCAGCGGAGAAGTAGTGTGTTAAAGAAGTTATGAAAAAGAAAAGGGAACATTTTAAAAATAACGTAACATGATTGTCAATATACAGTAATTTTTTTGTGAATTTTACTGAGTGTTGCTGTCATGAAGGATTTGATTATCATTATTTCTTTCAATCAGATTCGTATTTGTAGGATGTGTTGTGTTCAAGTTACATTCCGTGTTTGTCAATCGTTGTAAAGATGACAGGTTTCATTCATCGATTCGTTTCTTACTGCATCAATAAACAGCTTGTCTTCCTCTTTATCTGAGACCTGACACACTGTATGCACGTTTTTTTTTACACTCTTCCTTTAGCGGGACATTGACTTTTTCCACCGTGTGCTTTGTTTCCGCAGTAGCTGCACTTATGAATATGCTTATATGTATCAGACCCTTCATATTTTTTTGCTGCCTTCTCAATTGTGTAATTCGGTTTTTGTTCAGCGCTCTTTGGAACTGTTGCTTTTTGTCTGTGCACTGCATCAGTTCACGTGAGCCGCTTGGTGTACTTGCATCGAAGGTTTCCAGCTGTGCTGGTGCCATCTTGTGCGATGTCCATGGCTGTATTTAATGTTAGCTAAGACCCGCCACCTAAAAGTTTCTCTCGCAGTTTCGCTGAGTTTGTGCCAAACACCACCCTGACCATCTCATCTTCCTCTCCATAAGCACAGTCCTTCACCCGTGAATATTTAGCGGCAGTGTTTCTATTGGATTGCCGCTGACAGACGGCCTTATATGGGCAGGCATTAAATTACAAACGCCAGT